>NC_039360.1:125332507-125984920 GCF_003573695.1 Papaver somniferum
TGAAATGTACAATTTAGTTTGGGTCATTGTTTAACTAGACAACCTTTGGTATTTTTTTTTTTTTGCGTTATACCTATGGTCCAGCCGTTCGGGCCACCCCAACCCACCTAGGTAATTAGTCGAAAAGTAGAAAAGATATTTGGGTATTTCCTAAGAGATCATGATTTATTTTAGTTTGTTATGTTCGGAATGTATATATTAGATTAAAAAGGAAATTAGATAAACATGAAAATATTCATTCCATATCTCATTATACTACTACAATATCTCATTTTTTAGTAATATGGAAATTGAAATATTCGGTGCAAATACCAAAGAATCGTGATTTAAGATAATGATGGAAACCCTAAAAAATTAGAGTTTTCAAATTACACCAAGCATAGAAAAAAACTAACATAGAGTATTAAGAGGGATTGTTGATATGAAATTGACGAGAGGATCCAAAAACGTCCTAGACTGACGGGACCATTCGCCAACAGGTATATTGGATGTCTATATATATATAAGCTTATACTCGTATTTGCTTGTAGCATTCACAATAAGAAAATCCTAAAAGCTTGTAATTTTTTTTTATATAATCTTTCATCAGTATAATAGTGATGGATATGTTGCCGGAATTAACTACCGAGATACTTCAGCGCCTCCAAACTACATAAATCGTTTTAGCAAGCAAATGTGGATGCAAATAATGGAATACTATCCTTGGGGAAAAAAGAATTGGATTCCTTTTTGGTGTCACACCAAGAATGGGGAAAGATAAAGTTACCCAACTCTTTTGTAGAGAGGAAGATTTCAGCCCGATCGTAACAGCCAACAATCATGATGCCCCGAATGATGGAACCCATGATGATTGGACTATGTTGCACCCAATAGTTGGATCTTGCAATGGTCTGGTTTGTTATTAGACCACCTCCATCTGCCACATCTATGCATCCCAATTGCAACAGATCAAGTACTTTCGTGGTATCCACGATACAACGTAATTGGGGGTTTCGGATACTGTCAACGTACCAATGAGTACAAGGTAGTTCGAATTCACATGGATGGTAAAGTCCAAATACACACTTTAGGAGACAAGAGGGGATGGAGGAACATAGCATGGGAGATTCCTTATACTTTTCGGAGTTCAGGTGTGTATGCACATGATAGACACATTTTTCTGTCTAATTTGATCTCAATACTATATTTTGTTGGCACTCATATTCGTATTTATTATGGTTTTTTGTGTCTTTGTATGTGTTTTTGGAGAAATAAGCTTTTGCGGCGAAATTGGCTCGAAAATTGGTATTTGCACTCGCCGGAGAAAAGTGCTAAATAGACCCAAGATTTGGATAATGGGCACCTCATTTGCTAAGGGGTATCCCAGCTGCTATTTACACCCCATCAGAGGATAAAGGGCATCCCATTCAGGGCACCTGCTATTGGCAGATCGGAACTGGTTAAGGGGAGGTCATCTTCTCCCATTTGAAATTCAGAAAAAGGCGGGAAAAGTTATTCCTTCACCAGCGAACTTATGGATTAGATTTTGGACGTGACTCAACCACCCAATTTGATTGGGCTAGCTTTGTCAGACCTAAACAGACGTGATATGGGCGTTGGAATGGATTAGATTGGGCTTGATTATCGTTTTGAAAAAAACAGGGGACGAAAAGTATTACCGAGTTCCTGGAGAAGTTTCAGCGAGTCTTAACTGGATTTAGATTCTGTTTTGGATTGGGATGGACCTGTTTGGACTAAACAGGACTTGTATGTTTGTTAGATTCGCAAAAATTGGGCCGGATAATGGTTTCTCGACAAAACAGAGGTGGGAGTTTTGCTCGGGTTTTGTTGGAGATTTTACAGAAGACATGGAGTAAAAGAAGAGATAATCTCTCTGTATTTAATTCTATATTTGGAAATAGTTTGGATGAGAATCTGAAGACGCGTAGAAAGAGAAGATAGAGGGAGATTTCATTATACAGAACCGAGAATATTCCGATGTTGGTTTTGTTATTTATGGCAGATGTGTGGGACCTTAGGGAAGATAATATGTATTGCGATTTGTTTCTTTACATTCCTGAGAGTTTTGACAGCTAGGAAGCCGCGTAAAGAGATTGCAGGAGATTTCCTCGCAACTTGTCGTGGGGGAAAAACAAGGATTTACTCACAATATATTCGATCCTGTTGTGTATAAATAGAGTTAGCTGAGGTTCAGGAAGGGAATCGGGAGTTGGGCGACCGAATATAGGTGATTGGGTAGCTGCAGGTGAAGTTGCGGAGAACCTTGCTGCTGTTCCAGGGAAGAAGAAGAAGAACAGTGCAAACCGCAGAAAAAGAAAGTCGCAGAAACCGTTACCCAATCTTTCAAGTCCAATACCTTTGTAACAGGTTTGTAACAATTACTTTTGAGTTCGCAACACTTCTGCTAGGGTTTCTCTGTCACAGTGGGATTTGTAACAATTATCTCTGTTACAAACTCGCTGCACTATATTATTTTTCAATAAAAACACCTTGTGAGCCATGTTTATATCTTTCGGGTGTGTTTTCGACATGAGGAGCTAAATCCCAACACTGGGATGACGGAGGAAGCCTTATTCACAATTGTTTGGTAACTATATTAGATTCTTTTTGACTTTTGCACTTGATTCAATTGATTTATGATTTTCACTAATTAGTTGTGATTTCGTTTGATGGTGTATGCTTAGACGTAAGAGATTTTGATATACCATGCTTGTGATTTACATCTAATATTTTAGAAATCTACCTTGGCAAATAAATAGAGTCCATAAAAGAGCTAGAATTGTTATGAGTCATTATATGAACCAATTGAATGTGATTAATGGTGGAATCCAAAGTCTTAGTGTCTCTCGTTATCGTGACAATTCTGTGAATATATTTTATTTGTTTTTATTTTTAAGTCTGAAATTGAGTCTACACAAGTCCGAGTTGAACGAACTTTACTTATCATTTAAAAAACTACATCAGCACACGGTTGAATTTCTTGGATAGATTGTTGTCAGCAAGATATTGGTATAATATCTTTCAATTTGGACACCGAGACGTTCCATCAACATTTTCCACCCCTGCATCATATTCCTGGGAGTGAATTTTGGATAAATACTTACCCATCACTTGGGATGGTCATGTTCGGAGTTCGCATTTTATTTTACTACATCCATGAGGGAATTGATCGGCCCCGGATAGATTTTTGGGCTCCCATTTCCAAAGAAAATATTCATACATGGGCACCTGGAAGGGAATGGAATTGGAATTATGAGATAAGCATTTTCTTTAAAGAGGATGAATGGCTGACTCATAACCCGATAGCCTTTATAAATAACAAGGAACTCTTATTTTGGCAGAATAGGTGTTTATTGCGTTACAATACACTCACCAGAACTTGGACGAAAATTTTGGGGGGCACTACCGTGGGAAACAAGGGTTTCCATTATTCCTCACATGAGGAGCGCTGTCTCGTTGAAGAATTTTGGTGGACAATCGGAAACGTGTACTCATGATGTCCATGCCACTAACGCATTCCTAGGCTTATCTATGTAGCTTTTTTTTTCTTGCAGTTGTGTTTTTTTTTTTTTTTTGGTATTTGGATTTTTTTCTATGAAATGTACAATTTATTCCTTGGGTTATTTATGTTGCTTTTTTTTTCCTTGTATTTTTTTGTTGTTGTTTTGGTGTTTGGATTTTTTTCTATGTTGAAATGTCCAATTTCGTGCATCAACATGAAAGTGTTGCCGCTAAATGTTGGTTCATTGTTTAACTAGCCAACATTTGGTTTTTTCCTTTTTTTGCATTACACCTATGGTCCAGCCGGTCGGGCCACCCCAACCGACCTAGGTAATTAAATTAAAAAGAAAATTAGATAAATATGAAAATGTTCATTCCATATATCTCATGAGATCATAATTTATTTTAGTTTGTTATGTTCGTTATGAATATTAGATTAAAAAGAAAATTAGATAAACATGAAAATATTCATTCCATATCTCCTTATATTGATAGAATATTCGATGTAAATACCAAAGAATAGGTGATTTAAGATAATGATGGAAAACCTAAGAAATTAGGGTTTTCCTTAGAAATATATATAAATTACACCAAGCATAGAAAAAATTAACATAGAGTATTAAGAGGAAAAATGAGTTCTGCTAAGAGGGACTGTAGAGATGAAACTGAAGAGAGGATCCAAAAATGTCCTCGACTGATGGCTGGTCCTCGTAAATTGAGGATTATCATTACTGTGGACGGAATAACTACTGTTCCTGGTGTTCCTCTCGACTGTAATTAGTTTGTTGTCAGTAGTGTTGACAATGATGATGTTCCTATTTATGCTGATGTTATTCCTGGTGTTCCTCTGGACGCTGTAATCAGTAGCGTTGAGGATGCTGATGTTCCTGCTTATGCTGATGTTCCTACTGTAAATGATGATGCTCCTGCTTCTATTATTGAAATTATTGATGAAGATCGTCCCGATGTTCCGGATATGGCAGATAATCCAAAAGTTAACAAGCATGATCTTAACAAGCATGTGGAGCCTGATGAAGCAGAAAATGACAAATCTGAGGATGACAAGGCGCCCAAGCCTGCTGGTTGGAGTGATCAGGTTCACCTCAGCATTGCAAGAAGAATTGTTGAAGATGGGGATGGTTCATTTGATATGTTTTTTTTTGATGATATGGTTTGATTTATCGATTTCATTTTGTGGACGCTTTGAAAGTTGTTTTCGTTTCTTGTTTCGTTTGCTAATTTTGTCATTTAGAAGAAGGTGATGTTTATGAATTCTTTTATTATTTAGGTATTGGAATCATGAAATAAATCAGATAATTATTTACAAGTTCATAGAGTTTACAGAATGCAATATACTCTTGCAAATTTATTTATTTATGAGGTGTGCATTCTTTTGGAAAAATAAATATAATTAGCTGAAAGAACGGAGGAAATGTAGAAAAATACAGTTCCCCCCTGTAAACAATAAGAATCAATTTATCACTTTAGGTCTGATCTTATTATCTCCTTGCCAATACTTTTAACAAAAATACGAGTTTGAACAAGTAAAGTGCTATTGAAAGTAAAGTACTGCTATACGACGATGTTAATGATAATGATCTTTGCGTGGAATTGGATGAGAATGAGGAACCAGACTAATCTGACAAAGAACCAGACTCATCTAACAAGTTCTTTGCTTTTTAAACAGGGTTTTTGATGACCATTTTGTTTTCAGTGGTTTTATTTATTTTTTAAGTACTGCACTAGATGGAGGCTTTTTACGCTGATAGATAGGTTGACATTTATGTGATGAATGATTCACGTTGAACTTTATGTTTTCTGGAAATGATGAACATGAAAATGGATGGGTTTAGTTTATTTATCTTTATTAGCTTACTGTATGATTAGAATAATACGTTTCCTACATAGGTGCCACTAATAATTCATACGTTTCCTCCCTAAACCAAGAATAATACAGGAGACAACCCAGCTTAAAATTATTAAGGTAAATATTATTCGAAATAGGAAAGTACTTTTTTTCTATAGCCTCTTCTCGAGTTGGTTAGAGATAGGAAACAAAATTTCGAAAATTTTGGGAAACAATTTTATCATAACTGTCTACGATATATTCTCTCATAAAATAAGGAAACTAACCATATTGGTTACACATCAAAAATTTGGAAATAAAAAAAGAAAAAACCAAAAATCTTTTGTTTGGCGGGTGATGAAAATGGATTTTACTGGGCGGGATGATTTCAAAAGGAAAATCAATTCCCGCCTGATGGTTTGGTTAAATTCCAAAAAAAAAAGAAAGATGAGTTCGATCTACTTTTTCAGTTTTTATTACTCGATTCATTCTCTCTATGAAATCATAATTCTACTACTATCGTCTCTAATCTTTACAAGGAACCTACCTCTTCAGACTCGATCTTTGTTGTTGGTATTATTTCTACAACCCATTATCGAATGAATATTAAATTGATGTTAGATTTTTTGTTCGATCTCATGGAATCAGATGTTAGATCTTATAGGTTTACTAGTTAAAGCATGATTAGGGTTTTTATTCTATCACTTCTTATAGGTTTACTAGTTAAAGCATGAGTAGGGTTTTTATTCTATTACTATCTCTAATCTTTACAAGGAATCTACCTCTTTAAACTCGATCTTTGTTGCTGGTAATATTTCTACAACCCATTATCGAATGAATATTAAATTTATGTTAGATTTTTTGTTTGATCTCATGGAATCAGATGTTAGATCTTATAGGTTTTTGTTAAAGCATGATTAGGGTTTTTATTCGGCTGTATCAAAGAACAAGTTAATGACAATCACGGGTTGTACGATGAGATGTGATTTCATTTTGTTACAACAATAATATTTTAGGCTTAAGTTACATGCATGAACTATTATAAGATTTAGGTAAGGATCTTTCTTTCATGTTACTTAGTTAGGCTTTACTAGTTAGTTAGGTTTTACAAAATAAAAATAAAATAAAAAACTTAACGATGATTTTTTTTCTAGGGTTTTTGTTATTGTTTGGGTTGGATTTTGATTGAGAGTTAATAACTCTACTTTGATCGACGATGTTGTGTCAATCATATTTATATACAAGGCTTCTCAAGATTTAATCATTTGAGTCTCTGTTACTTGGCGAGCCTGTAACGTCTGTATTTTAAGTTGCCACTTTTAATAATACCATGTTGCTGGTTGGCCAATTTGACTATATCTTCAAGCTAAAAATGGATAATCATTATCTGGTGCTTTAGTGCTCTTGGCTTTTGTAACAAAAAGTTATATAAGACCGTTTAACCGGTACCTTTCGCTTTGTGGATAACACAATAATCATGAGGAGATTTTGTGTGTTGCAGTGATGTTTTAGCCTCAAGTTACATGCATCACTGAGTTCATGTTTGTTTTCTTTTCATATAATAGAAAATAGGTGTAACACATGTTGCCTATCCTGTTAGGTTTAGCTAATATTTTCCAAAATAAGCTCAAATTCCTAACTGAGATGCACGTACCTACACAGCTTTTGTCATGGCAGAAGATGATGATTACGACCAATGGAGGGAATCAGATGTTGAGGGGGATTCTGATGAAGAAACGGTGGATTTAGATGAGAGTCATGATGACATTGTACAATCAGATGACGATGATGGTGGAGATATGCTCCACACTGCTAGATTTGAAGACTTAACAGGTAATGTGCGAAACCTTGTACTTACTTGTTTCTACTTAAACATCACATGGTTTCATATGTTGCCTCGGTTATTTCCAGAGTCAGAAGATTCTGAAAATGATGATTTGGAGGTGTTAGAAGAAAAAGAATTGGAAAATGCTCCAGAAGCAAAAAGCAGCCACAACAAGAAGACTCTACAGAAGTGATCATAAAAGAGGGGAATGACAAGAATGTTGAAGCTGCATAGAGACTTCTCGATAAAAGATGCCAAAAGAAGGGATATTGAATTTGACAAAATGTTCCGGCCTATTGGTAACCATAGAATTGAATTCAGTAGTTACCTAGGCTATTTGGTCCGTGATATGGTTGGCATAAAACATTTATGTTGGAAGGAAGTCCCTTCAACAAAAAAGAAAATATGTGGGAGAAAATTCTGGTATGCATATGCGGTTACCAATTCGTCGTTTTTGTTGTCTAACTGTGAGTCTGTGATTAACATACATTAGATGTTATTGCAGCTTCATTATGAGGTGCCCCATGAGCTGAAGCGAGTGGTCATGAAGCGTCTACCTGTTCAGCTGCGGGACTTCAGAAGGAAATTGTACAACAATCATGTAAAACCCTTCCTGGAAATGCCGCACAAACTAAGAACTTTCCCCAAAAAGTACGAAACGGTAATGGACCAAGAGAACTGGGACAATTACCTTAATCATGTACTAAAATCGGCTATATTTAAGGTATGGAATACACATTGCTTTTTCTGATTTTGTGTTTCGTTCTTATTGTCTATCCCAGCATACTAATGAAATTATTTTTATTTCCTCTGCAAGAAAAATTCGGAGAGGGGAAAAAAGGCAATATCACAATCCAAGTTCCCACATCGGACGGGACGAGGAGGATACTCGGGATTAAAACTAAAATTAGTAAGTCTGTTGTCTTATTTATTATACACTGCACAGTAAAACCGGCCATATCAGATACTTCTGTTTTGTATGTCGTGTTGCGTGTCTCATATATGCAGAAACTTAAAACGGTATAGGGATGTGTCCTCTTACACCAATCTGTAATTTTGTCACATTAGACGCTTTGGAATAGGTTTTCTGTTTTACACAGTTAATATCTGTGCGGATGTAAATACTTGTTGGTCTACTAAAAGCGGAAATGTTGCCGAAGAAGATCTTGAAGACCGGTGCTTCATGTGGGCAAGAGCACGCGAAAACAAAGACGGAATTGTTCCAGACGAGTTTGTCAGGAAGAAGACATCTGAAGTTGTGAGAAAACAGAAACTTTACAGTCCTCATGTTTTTAACCAAAGTAAGTGCACAGTAATTGCGCAAGGTTTAAATCAGAATTTAACACATTATTTGAACAGGAAGAGAAGCGGAAGATGATTCGAGAGGGAACTCTAACGGTTGGTCATAACGAGGATGCCCTAACAGTTGCGATCGGCCCGGATAAGGGTGGACGTGTCAAGGGGGCTGGCTTTGGAGTGACGGCAACCCTTTACTTTCCAAATGGAAGAAAACCAAGACACTCGAAAGAGAACGATGAACTGCGTGAAAAGCTGAAAGCTAAGGAGAAAGAATTAGAGTCTACTAAAAATGCGTATCAGAGATTGACAGATAACTTGTTATCTCAAGGAGTCGACATTGCGAAAATTGTGGGCAACAGTATCAGCAAGTCTGGAGGAGAGGTAAGTGAACCGAGTTTTGATTAGATTGTGTAATTTTTTGAAAAAATTGGCAGACAGTATCTGATTTTTTCAAACAATGTGTTCAACTACAGTCACAGGATGCAGGACCTATCAACGCCTCCAATCGATCTAAGAATAACATAGGTCCAGAATCAGTTAAGCAACTTCAAAAAAAACATGGGAAATCCGGTCCGCAGAAGTCATCTGAAAGCACCAAAGGGTCCGCGAAGCGGGTCTCTCCTTGTACTAAAACGCCGACCGTTTCTACTGAATCCCAGCCGTCTTTAGTATCAAAAAAGAAGTCTTCGTCTCCTTCATCCACTGGGGAATCTCAGAATGTGCCATCTGAAAAAGTTACCATTGATGTATGGTTTTCCAACGCGTTTAAATTTTGAATCTTCCATTTACTATCTCTCATGCGCCTTGTGTTTCTGCAGGGCACATGATGCAAACTTTGGTTTGGAGAAAAGGACAACATTGTTGCCATTGGTAGAGCTTACTCTTCAAAGAAGGTATCTTATAAAATGAAGTCAGGAATGATGGGTGAGGTTACATGCTATAGCGTCATGGTTAGTGAAGTACTAAATGAAACCATCAAATTACCCTTTGGCACATCTTCTGGGATAAAAACTTTAAAAGATGTTGGTGATGCTGAAATTTGTTGGCCATCAAATCAAACCATCTTGGATCAAAAGGTTGGTTGTTATGCTTGTTTGCTTTATTAACTCATTGGATATGTTTTTACACAAACCAGTTTTATATATATATCTTGTTTTATATAAGAGATGAATATGATATCAGCTATATGAATCACAGACGTTAGTGTATATTTTAGAGAACCTTATAGAACGAGATATGTGGTTAGCTGTTTGATTGTGAGTCAGTTGTGCATTTTGCTTAAATGGTTTCACTGCAAAAACAAGGTACAACTTTCATTTCAATTTTCTGATGCAGGTAAGTCAACCAAAACATTCTGAGACTGTGAAATCACCTGATCTACTCAACGTAAGCCAATCTCGTATCGCAATATTTGAAAAAGTTCCGAAGATATGTGTTTTAAACCAGTTACATGATCTTAAGACCATATGAGTCTGAAATATGCTATCAACTACTATATGAATCACGGATGCTAGGGTGTATTTTGGAGAACCTTGTATATTTGTTACCTATTCATCCGTGTCTTCGCATTCACGGTGGAATTTGGCAAATTGTCACCCGAATATAGAATATTACTCTACTTCTGCAGGTAAGTCAACAAAATTCGGGGAAACATACTCTGGATGTGACATCAAAAGATCCACCTAGTCGGAGCCAATCTGAGATCACGACAACTAAAGCAGTTTCTCTGGTATCTATTTTATTTTTACATGCATTTTAAATCTCAATTTTTTTTGAAGTTTTCTCTTGAAGATGTTCATATGCCATATATTTCCGCAGGGTAGAAGGTGTAACCTTTTTGACGAGCTATCTAAGGCAAACGTCCTTGCTAGAGGTAGAGCTTTTCTGTTAACAGGAAAACAACAATTACATGGAAAGAATGGGTTGGAGGTTGATTGCCACAAAATCCTGATTGATGAAGTAATAAAACCGAATTTCTGTCTACCCGTACGATTTGCTGGTATGGAAACATTAGGGAAAACTTTTGGAAAAGCGATTCCTTGGCCGAAGTATGGTGTTCAGTTTACCGAGCCTGCTAAGAAGGTTAGTTGCTTGGCTTGTTTGATTTGTAAGTCGAACATACATAAACCAGTCTATCAATTATATAAATCACTGATCCAAGTGTAATAGAGAACCTAGAAAAATAGAAACATGTGTAACTTTCAAAAGTAACTAATAACTATTTTAATCTTATGCAGAACCTTACCAGTAATTCACAACCAACTACTTCTCTGCGGAAGTCTCCTTCACGTAGCAACCCTTCTAATGGATCTAACAAGCAGTCTCCTAATCTTATGCAGAACTCTACCAGTAATTCCCAACCAAATCCTTCAATATCTCTAGAGAAGTCGTGCACATCTACGACAGAACATCTGGATAAGACATCTAATGGAGTATGTTTTTTTTGATTTTTTTTCTTCGTAAATCTATATTGCTAATTCTAGCATCTTCTTTTTATATGATGTTCATATGCCGTATCTCCGCAGAAAGCAAAATACGACTTTTGGAATGGATCCAGGCAAACGTCGTCGCTAGATGCAGTATTTTACCTATGGTGCCTAACCAGAAAATACATGGACAAGATCTTCCTAGTAACTGTTATGCTGTCAACATTCAGGAGGTTATAGTTCCATCGTTTGTGTTAACCGAACCAAGTGGTGAGTTTTTTAGGGGAAGCTAAAGATGGTTTTGTGGCATGGCCGAAAGATAAATGTTCCATCTCTGATGACAAGGTTAGTTTCTTAGCTCCTTTGCTTTGTTAATCAAGTATATAAATAGTTTTACATAAATCGTGTATTCAGTTTGATTAAAGAATAAGTACGAGATAGAAATATATTAACACCTAAATGGAACATGAATGCTAGTGTAAATTTGAAAATTGATATTTGGTTACGGATTTTATTATGGGCGTCAGCTGTGAAAAATACCGCGGCCTTCAGTGAAGTTGGCTTTATTACATTGTTGGAAAAATGACTTTTGTCTGTCTCTTGTTGAGAATTCACATGACAGACGAATTCGCCTTGGATTTAGAATATATATATATATATATTATACATTTAATCTCTTGCTGCAGGAAACTCCACAGCATGGAAAACCTCATGAGCAACCAGAACCAGTTTTAGATTCTGAGAAGAAATTGGACAGTGAAAAACTGAATGAGGAGCACCTAGCAGTCAATCCACATTCGGGGAGTCATGCAGCCTCTGAAAAGATTTCCTAGAAGACTAAAAAGGTGCAGAGAAGGTTATATGTACCAACTGTGCAGAAGGCATTGCAACTTTCAGCTGCGCACCAGAGGAAGATAAGGTTTGGCACGTCGAGAATGTCACAACCTGATCTATTGCATGCAGAGACACCACCATCAAAAAAGTTGAAGAAAAACTGATGATTTTTGGATAAATGCTCATCTAACAAGTTTTTTGCTTTTTTAAACAGGGTTTTTGATGTCTGAACTTTTAGTTGACATTTATGTGATGAATGATGCACGCTGAATTTTTATGTTTCTGGAAATGATGAACATGAAAATGGATGGGTTTAGTTTATTTATCTTTAGTAGCTTACTGTATGATTGATTACCAATCCAGATGAACCATGGGATGTTATTATGAAGGAAAAATATTTTCATGTTGTTAATTTTTAACTGATATTGTGAACAAACAAGGGTCTTGGATTTGGCAAGGCATATGCACAGGTTTGAATATAATTAAAAGACACTACATATGGGAGATAGGTGATGGTACTTCTGTGCAAATTTGGAAAGATACTTGGATTCCAAATATGCACAAACCTCCAGATAGTCATTTTAGCTCTTTTAATATGAAAACTGTGAATCAGCTCATTGACCAAGACTCTAAGTCTTGGAATTCTGATATTTTGAATGCTTTGTTTGATGAAGATACTGTTAAAAGGATTACTGACATAAGAATTCCTATTGCAGGTAAAGATAAGATGAGATGGGAGCCTTCCATCAATGGAATGTTTACTATAAAATCTGCTTACAATGCCATCTTGAATGAAAACTTAGCTACTAAGCCAACTAAGAACAACTTAGACATCTGCTGGAAATCCTTTTGGAGATATAAGCTACCTCCCAGAATTCAGTATTTTATATGGAAATTCCTACATGGTTGCATTACTACTAAACATAGACTTGCTAGGTTCACTAAACATAAAGATAGTAGATGTGTTATTTGTAGTGGTAATCCTGAAACTATTCAACATCTGTTTTTTGATTGTCATCATGTCAGACATATATGGGATTCAGTAGACTCTATATTATCTACTATCCTCCAGGGTCTAGACTTACAAAATTGGATAAGTGGTTTCTTTCTAAAGGCAAACAATGGTATGCCCAAGGATTTTAGTCTGTATGAGAGTGCCAGTTTCATTTTGTGGCTAACCTGGAAGGCTAGATGTGATACATTTTTTGAAAACAAGCCATTTAACACTAACATTGTTATAAACAATATTTTCAGGCAGATTGAGGACTGAAAAAGGGCTAAAAGTATGCAAACTAGTAGCAACAGTGCTTTGAGAATAATTGATAAGAACTTGAAGGCTCATATAGATGATATATACAAATTGAATTTTGATGCTTCCTATATTGATAAAACTGTATTATCAGGATGAGGACTGATTTGTAGAGATTCTGCAGGAAACAGCCATGGACTGCGAGGAGGTGCATCTCTAGCCATTGATCCAGAGCAAGCTGAAGCGCATTCTCTACTAGAAAGCAGTACAATGGTCTCACAGTAAGGGATGGCGAAAAATTCACTTGGAAGGAGATTGTCAGAATGTTATAGAAGCTGTGAATGGGAAGGCTACAGCAGTTAAATGGACAACATATAATTTAATCCATGATGCGTTAGTCCTCGCATTCATGGTCTAAGAAGCAGTCTCCTAATCTTATGCAGAACTCTACCAGTAATTCCCAACCAAATCCTTCAATATCTCTAGAGAAGTCGTGCACATCTATGGCAGAACCTATGGCTAAGACATCTAATGGAGTATTTTTTTATTATTATTTTTTTTCTTCGTAAATCTATATTGCTAATCCTAGCATCTTCTTTTTATATGATGTTCATATGCCGTATCTTCACAGAAAGCAAAATACGACTTTTGGAATGGATCTAGGGGAAACGTCGTTGCTAGAGGCAGTATTTTTCCTAAGGTGCCTAACCAGAAAATACATCGACAAGAGCTTCCTGAACACTGTTGTGCTGCCAATATTCTGGAGGTCATAGATCCATCATTCGTGTTAACGGAACCAAGTGGTGAGTTTAAGTTATTAGGGGAAGCTAAAGATGGTTTTGTGGCATGGCCGAAAGATAATTGTTCCATCTTTGATGATAAGGTTAGTTTCTTAGCTCTTTTGCTTTGTTAATCAAGTATATAAATTGTTTTACGTAAATCAATTGTGTATTCAGTTTGATTAAAGAATAAGTGCGAGATAGAAATATATTAACACCTAATGGAACATGAATGCCAGTGTAAATTATAAAATTGATATTTGGTTACAGATTTTATTATGGGCGTCAGCTGTGAAAAATGACGCGGCCTTCAGTGAAGTTGGCTTTATCACATTGTTGGAAAAATGACTTTTGTCTGTCTCTTGTTGAGAATTCATATGACAGACGAATAATTCATAGGACAGACGAATTCGCCTTGGATTTAGAATATATATATAATACATTTAATCTCTTGCTGCAGGAAACTCCACAACATGGAAAACCTCATAAGCAACCAGAACCAGTTTTAGATTTTGAAGAAATTGGACAGTGATAAACTGAATGAGGAGCACGTACCAGTTTTAGATTTTGGATAGTGCCAGGTGGATGGTTTAGATGCGCCATATCTGAACGGCTTAGAGGCGTCACACGCGTAATTTACACGCTTCGAGATTAATTGGCGTGGCTAAACATAAC
This sequence comes from Papaver somniferum, assembly GCF_003573695.1. NCBI lineage: Eukaryota > Viridiplantae > Streptophyta > Magnoliopsida > Ranunculales > Papaveraceae > Papaver > Papaver somniferum. The sequence goes on from NC_039360.1 coordinate 125,346,942, forward strand.
ATAAAGACACATTAAGCAGATATAAATTGGCGTGGATAAATATCATATAAAGCCACGCTATTTGGCGTGTCTATAGGTTCTCCGATGAACGACTCCCAACGTTACATGTGGACGGTCAACGTTACAGCTGAACGGTCAATATTGCATTATCTTAAACGAGATCCAATGGTACCTAATACAACCACGTGGATGAAGGTAATTGTAAATTGGCGTGGCAAAATATCACATATAGCCACGCTATATGGCGTGTCTATAGGTTCTTCAATGAACGGCTCACAACGTTACATGTGGACGGCGTAGGATGCATATAATTTAACGGTCAATATTGCATCATCTAAAATGAGATCCAACGATTCCTAATACGGTCACGTGGATCAAGTTAATTTTAAATTGGCATGGCTAAATATCACATATAGCCACGCTCTTTGGGGCGTGTCTATAGGAAATCAGTGAACGGCTCACAACGTTACATGTGGACGGTGAAGGATGCATATAATTGAACGGTCAATATTGCATCATCTTAAATGAGATCCAACGATTCCTAATACGGCCACGTGGATCAAGGTAATTGTAAATTGGCTTGGATAAATAGCACATATATCCACGCTATATGGGGCGTGTCTATAGGATATCCAATCAACGACTCACAACATTACATGTGGACGGTGAAGGATGCATATAGTTTAACGGTCAATATTTCATCATCTTAAATGAGATCCAACGATTCGTAATACGACTACGTGGACCAAGGTAATTGGAAATTGGCGTGACTAAATATCACATATAGCCACGCTCTATGGGGCGTGTCTATAGGATATCCAATGAACGGTTCACAATGTTACATGTGGATGGTATTCAACGGTTCCTAATGCAGCCACGTGGATGAAAGTAAGTAAAATTTGCGTGGCTAAAACATAACATATAACCACGTTAAACCTATATGGCGTGTCTATCGGATAACCAATGGATACGCCAAAAAGAAATTTGCGTGTCTAAAGTGAACCAAATAGGCACGCCAAAATGCAATTTGTGTGTCTATAGTGAATCAAATAGCCACGCCAAAAGCAATTTGCGTGTCTAAAGTGAACCAAATAGCCACGCCAACAAGCAATTTGTGTGTCTAAAGTGAACCAAATAGCCACGCCAAAAAGCAATTTGCGTGTCAATAGTGAATCAAATAGCCACGCCAAAAGAAATTTGCGTGTCTATAGTGAACCAAATAGTCACGCCAAAACAATAAATCGTGTGTCTATAGAGTACCAGTACTTAAGTTTTTGGACCCTATATAGCAACGCCTATATGGCTCTGGCGTGTCTATTTCATGCAGAAATAGACACGCATGGCAGGCGTGGCTATAATCTACCTAAAACCACGCCATGTTACCTAAAAACACGCAAGCAGAAGTCACGCCTAGTCCAAACCGAAGTGGCGTGACAAAACCCCTATGGACACGCCAATTTGGCGTGGAAAAAGGGTCTCTGTGTACTAGTGATATAAGATATCGACATAATCGTTTGATTGCTATTGTGATTATTTATGTGTATAAGGTGAAGATTTCATCCTAGGAAACAATGTTTTACATTTTTTTAAAGGAAGTAAGTTCATAAACTTGTTTTGTGAATCGAAAGGGAAATCGCTAGGAATTATTGGTATTGTTATTCTTTGCATATCTTTTGAACTACCAATATGTGTGATTAGTATAACCGCTCATGACTTGTTTATGTTCTTGGTAAAACTATTCACAAAGGCCTGACTTTCGTATTGGTATGACTTTTATTAGTGAAACCGATCTTAAGTAATAACCTGAGATGGTATGATCGATTCAGTATTATTGGTATTTCCAACTCTAGGAAAAGGGGAACCGATCTTAGTAAGAGATGCAACCTATCACAAAAGGGGAATCAGTCCTTGTATGAGGTGCAAAAAGTTTTTAATATAAAGAGGAATCAGTCTTTTAATTAAGGTTTTTAATTTTATTTTTGGAATATGAAAATTAGTAATGTGCATTTACTAGTTGGAGATTTTCGGTCATTATTTGGACAAAGCATTTCCAGGAATTACGGAAACCGAATTTGGAATATATTGCGTATCTTGAGAATATTTTCTGTTTTGGAAATTCCTTGGTGTCCAAACTTCCTTGTCTATAAATATCAAAGTTTGCATTTCGATCAAACTAATACTCAGAGCCAGCAAAACTACCTCAGTTGTATTGTTACTGATGGAGCTGCGCCTATTCGGAGAGGAAAGTAACCTAATTAGGCGAAATATCTTACGACCGCTCGGTTTAAAGACTTCTTTGGGATTGAGAAGCTCTATTGGTACCGTTGGTGGGAAACTAGATAATTGCGGTTTATCTTTTGTTTTCGATTGATTTGATTGACTAACGGTGGTTGAACTTTGATTTCACCTAGTTTGTTTATGCTTGAGAATCTTCTCTTATGATATAAGATTCACTCAAACTAGATCGAAGTTTCGACGGGGATCTTTAGACCGTTTGTAGATATAAAGACGTCTTGTGATAATCCATTGTTAACAGACTCCGTTCTGTGCGTGATTGAGCACAAGAGATTCAAGTTGATTGTGTGCAGGTGTTTATTGAAGGTCTAATAAGATTTGAAGACAAAGAAGATTTTGAAGATTTCTGATTTGGGTTCATAATCTTTGGTGTGCACAATACTTGTTTCGGTTAAAGAGGATCCAACTATAATCAGTTTATCCTTGTGGTAGATTGGATTGATTAGTTATGTAAATCGGCATCAATAAAATTCTTTGTGATTAAAAGTATTGATTGCAAAATCTTAACAATTACTTTGGCAGTTGTTGATAAGATAAATCTAAGAACCTGACAAAGGAGTTTATTGAGATAAACAGAAGAGCCTTTTGTCGAACTCACATCACTTTGTTGAAAAGAGTTGATACCAAACAGATTTGTTGTTCATTTACTGTTTGGAATACGAACCAAAGGAATTATTCCAAGTACGTGACTTATTACAGGTCGGAGGCGTGGGAATACAGACGGAACTAGGTGAGCTATAGGTTTAGTTGCTTGGTCTCAACTATACGAAGTTGGTTTGATTTTGTATAGCGGTTTAATCTTGAAAGTATTTAATTCTGGACAAGGTCCCGGGGTTTTTCTGCATTTGCGGTTTCCTCGTTAACAAAATCTTGCTGTATCATTTACTTTTATTTTTCGCAATTATAATTGTTGTTATTATAATTTAAAGTAAATTACACAAACGTTAATTCCTATTTACTTGCTAGTAATCATATTGTGTTGGGTTAAGTCCAAACCTCTTATCAAGTAAACATACTTGGATGTTGTATTGTCTCGATCTCGTATCCATAGACGATCACACGAAGTGCGAACCGATTAGTTATATTGTCTCGACTCAGTCCATAGACAATCAATTTCGGAGAAAAGACTTATTGGTGGAAATTTTTTTGATTGAGGTATATTTGGGTACTCTCGTCTTTTCAGAAGATTTTCCAACACTAACTTCCAAAGAAAGAATCCAATCTTGTGAGGCCAAGCTCTTGACCAAATATTCTTACGAGGAAAGCCGATAAATTGGCTGCACAATCGTCAATACAATACGTTGATTTCACCGTGAACGCGTCCGAAGTGCTGTCCATCCAAACCAATTCGTCTTCTACTTTGAATCAAGTTTTGTTTAATTGGGAGACGATGCTTCACATGCAACTTACTGATGAATTGCTTTTCGTATTGTATATTTGTATAATTTTTTCTTAATATAATCTTCTTTTCGAAAATTAATAACAATTGGGAACGGCTTCGTAAGAAACCGCGTAAAAAGCAACTCAGCAACGAAGAGACCAAAGTCACCAAACACCTAAAAAAACCAAGAACCCCAACCAGGGGCGGAGCCAGTCCATTGCAAGGGTGTGCTTTTGCACCCCTGCTCAGCTGGCTCCAAAACCTATTTTAGACCTAATTAGAATTTTTTTTACATGTATAGGCCTATTTTTGCTTTTCCACACCCTAAATTTATTTTAACACTCCATAGCAAACTTTTACACCCATCCCACGATTCTTGGCTCCACCCTTGACCCCAACCAACATATCCTAAATATATTAATTGCAGATGAATTATATTCCTTATACTGTAAAAAAGGAATATAATTCATCTGCAATTAATACATTTTTGGAGCACAATGATCTGGTTGGCGTCCTTTTCGTTTTATTGCATACTGTAAGGCCGCTGCATACAAGATGTACCTATGGATATAGTTGGATTTAACTATGCTTTTTGCTCCTGAAATCTCAGTACGACCATGTGAAGGCTCCAAAACCCACATTTTATTTCCATTTTTTTAGGAAATCTAAGGGACCCTTTGGGAGGAGGCGGAGGGGATTGCAGGTTTCACATAGTTGGACATTATAACAGCAAAAATTCTCAACGAACCGAGAGGAAAACCACATAAAAAAAATCGTCTCTCACAAACCCACCCCTACACGTCTCCCGAGAGAAGGATCCCATTGAAACTCACAAATAAAATAATTTAAAAAAAAATATAATGTGAGAGGCGGTTTTGTTTTAGTTTTTCTCCCTCGGTTCGTTAGAACCACTGTTACAACAGTGAATTGTACCGTCCTTTGCTGGAAGTCTGAAAGTTTGCTCTAAATAGTGCAACGTTAATTCACTTCCATAGATTCGATGGATCACGGTGTAGAGGTGGGATTCACAAAGCTAACACTCTCTTACAGTAAGTTTGCTCTATAAAGTGGTTGACAACTAATACTACCAATCAGTAAGAGTGTGCACGAAATCAGTCTAAAATTAAAATGATGGTTAATAATACAGTTTTGCTAGACCCACTGGAAAAAAACTGTAACTTGCACGGACGGAAAGAACGGACATAGGAGAACGTTCTATGATTGGGTTAAGAAAGGGTAGGAGTGGGCCTTACCCCTATCAGACGGTGCAATCCCGGTTCTTTTTTCCGATGTGTAAATAATTTGCATAGTAGTTTATAGTTATACACTAGATTTTGTGCCCGTGCTAGGCATCGTGCGGGCCCCAAAAAATCATCCATATTTTTGGTTTGGTGTGATGTAGATTTGACTCTCCCTGTCGTGTATTATATGACATCGGGAAGGGAGGGAGGGGGGGCTTCGCCCCGCCCATTGAGATGCGTTTTTGATTTGGTGTGGCTCGGCTTCGCCTCGCCTCGCCTCGTCTTGCCTCGCCCTATCCTGATACATTCTTAGGATTTTTGATTTGACGCGCCTCGCCCCGTCTCGGTGCATTTTTTATTTAATATGCCTTTTTAAACTCTAACCAAATTTTTGGCTTGGTGCGATGTAGATTCGCATCTCCCCGTCGTGCATTTATATGGTGTCGCGGGGCTTCGCCCCGCCCTCCCTTATTACGATATATTTTTGATTTGGTGTGGCGCGGCTTCGCCTCGCTCGTCTTGCCTCGCTCTGTCCCGACACACGTTCAAAATTTCGAATCGGCTTTCCATCAACATTTGCAGTTTGGAAAAAAGAAAAAAAAACTTGCTCTAGCTTAGTAGATTCTCTACTGAATCATATACGGTTTTATATTGCTTTTGGTCTTACACTCTGCTTGCTTACTGGTATAGTATTAATCAAAGGTCGTTTTTTACTTATATTTATTCTCTTGAATTATATCTATGAATTGTCTCCACCCATCTCATGATATTATTTTTTACAGGTGAACCAATTCAAGGAAATGAGAGAGACAATTTTTTTCTGTAGATTTGAGAAGACATTGGGATGGTGTGATTGGGATGGAAATCACTTATACAGTTCTACTATTTTATGAAGATCTCTATTTTGAAGACATTGGGGTGGTGTGATTGGGCCAACGGATCGATTATGGTTTAACCCGACTTGCGAATTTGTCTTCTTTACCCGATTTTATTAAGATCTCTATTTTGATTTTGATTTTGATTGATGATTAATTCCGTTCGTACTTAATATTTTAATATGATTGATCTGTCTTACTAAAGACTCATATCTCATGAGGAAGAACCATGGATGCGTTGTAGAAGAAGAAGAAAACTACGACAGGAGGAAAGCCCTAATATGTTCAGAATTTCAGAATCCGATAAACCGTACTAAATCTGGTTAGGTTCTTCACGAATGTAATGTACACTTAACTGCTGTGAATAATGTCCAGTTAAGTATTTTGTGTAAACCAAGTGTAAGTTATTAGTTAGGTGTAAATCCACACATAAATATTGTACACCCACGCCTGTGCTGCGTCTGTGCTAACGGTTAGTAATGGTGTTACTAACAGGCAGTTAAAAATAGGGTGTAAACTCGGTGTTATTTAATTTTTATTGATCCTATAAATAGAATCCCGCCACTTATTTTCTCCAGAATTTATGTAGTTCAAAGGTTTTATCTAATTTAATTTGAGAGGGATGTTATTGTCACCTTGCAACACGAGACCTTATATGACTTAGTGTTTTAAAGGAGGTGAGAAATAAGAAAATGGGTCGTGATCAAGCACGTTCAATCCGGAACGAAAGACGCTTGTCGGAAGGTTAGCTGATCATGACACTGCCCCAGACGATCATATGTGTGTGCGTACGTCTTTTTAAAATTAATTTGGTACCACACAAAGCATAAATGCACATGAAGGAAAACATTAGCTTCCCGTATGTTATGTCCCCTCCTCTATTTTATTTCTTTCAATGTCATGAGGGAAAACATTAGCTATCGCCAGCTGCATGTGATCGACTTATAACGGTCATGGCCTGAGTGATTGCTCGAGCCAACGATTTTTTCATAAACACTAACTTAAAAAATTACTAATGAGAAGAGGTATATTAATACTACCATTGAAGAATATCTGCCACCGCTGAAAAGACAAACAAAAACAAAAACACACGACAATTCCTAAGTGAAAAAGACATATAAAATTTGATATTGTTTAAAAGACATATAAAATTTGATACTGTTTAAATGGATGAGAATGTAAAAATAGTCAGGATGTAAACAGTTTTATCTTACCCATTTTAATATTTTTTCTTATTTTTAATTTACATCAGGATGCATCCAGTTTCATCCTCGCTATTTTTTAAGTTTAAGCCAGGATGAATCCGGATTCATTCTTGCTATTTTTTTGGTGTCCATTGTTGGGTGGAATAATCAAAAACAAGGAAAAATCAAATAAGCAAAAATTATTGATACTTAGCTCCTTTATAATGGAAGTGATCGATTTGATGAAACGAACGAGCTCTCCAGATCTCTGCAACAGCAACAAGGCAAAACTTTTGAAAAATAGAGTGAGTCACGTGTTCAACACGTTGCCCTTAAGACATTAGCGCCCGGCTACACTCATGAGTGATGATATAGCCCTCACAGGACGGATATCTCCAGGATAAAACACCCTACTACACCTACTACTAGCATATGTAGTAGATGCTCAACTTGAGTTTGGAAACTCCGAAAAAACCCTTAAGGAAAATCGCGAACGCGTAAGAAAACAATATAAAATATTTTCCCTTGGGGGTCCTTCTAAAATATAGAGCAACCCCTTTCCCATTGATTTTACAAAAGTAGTGAATTTCTTTATATAATGGAATAATACAACTTAAAAAAGATGAACTCCCCGATGTGGGACTAAAAAGCTTATATAGTCTCTTAAAACAACTAAAAAGTGGAAACTCCACGGTGTGGGACTAATAAGTTTTTCATTCACAAAAGAAAATGATAAATTATAGTTTTTATTAAAACCTTAAAATCATATTTAATTAATTGTTTTCCAACAATCTCCCACATGAATGAAAACTCAATAAAACATGAAAACACAGATAGATCTTGGTAAATCAACAACCTAATCTCACGACCCAAACTGACTGAATAGACAGACAGATCGTGCATGATGAAATCATACTAGCCATTCCAACGTCATATCCCTCACACAACAGTGTGTTGACCCCAGGGTCATACTACAGATTGCAAAAATCATATAGTATTGAGATCTTTCATCTTTAGTTCCTCACAAGTGAGACTAAAGGTTCCTTTCACCAAAGTGAAAAAGCATGAACTAGTGAACCCTTAGTGACCCTTAGGTCCTAAGTTTCAGTAATATCAAAACCATCAAAAACGAAAATCACATAAAAAGCGCAAGAAATACCATTTTAGGCAGAGGTGTCCGTGAGGTCTTGAACCTTTGCTTAGTGAGATATTACCGGAATTACTTTTTAGAGACAGTGAACTATGTCTTGAACTGCTAGCATTTGATGTAATTCGCGATAACGACCACGGATGATATCTCCAAGGTTGCTGCCAAGCTCGTGTCGTTTTGTCCAATTTGGCCCTGAACATATCTTGTTTCTCAGAATTCTCTAGAGAATCAAAGCTCATATTCTCATAAGAAGCGGCCCCACTTCCTCATTCAGATATGTGAGTTTCCATAAAGAGTGTTACTGCTACACCCCACTTCAATCTTAAATTTAAACTATAGAACTCATTAAGACTTCTTAAAAGTCATCCTTCACATGAAGTCACACTATCACGTCTACACCATAGGGAAGGGACAGAGAATTCTCTGGTAGTGTTTACCTTTACCCACCACAAATTAGTTGTCTCATTCGAAACCTTGATCTTTGGATCTCCAGTCAGCAAGGTTTAGTATCCTTTATGGCAAGTTTAATTTTTGAGCTTAAGCCCCACCCCCCTCGATGCATTTTTAGCTATCTCTTTGTACAAAAACTTTCGTCAAAGGTTGTGCGATATTCTCCTTGGAATTTATCCAATCAATGGAAATAACTCTGGTTGAAATTAGTTATTTTTAGCTTTAGCTATTATAGTTTGGCTAACACAATGTATAGATATAGCTACACAGGCCTATGCCAGAGAGGAATGTCTTCTATAAAACATCTTAGGTACTTGCCCCCCTCTCGTGCTTTATCTAACGCAATACTCTTAGATTCCATAATGAATTGAGAAAATACATGTATATTTGGAAATCTTCCAAAAACAAACCCTCTTGCTAGAGTGAAAACATATCCACTCGTAGACTTAGACTCCTTTGAGTCAACTATGCAGTTTGCATCACAAAGTCCCTCAAGGACAACAAGATACCTTTCATAAATCAAACAAAAGGTAATAGAGTATTTTAGGTACTATAATACTCTACTAAGTGCATCTCAATGTTCTTGCTATGGACTGCAAGTATATCAACTTAACTTACTCGCAATATAGGCAATGTATGGACTCTTACAGTTCATTAAATTCATCAGACATCCTATAACTTTTGAGTATTCAAGTTAAGACACTCCATTACCCTTATTTTACTCGAGTCTACAAGAAGAGTCGTATGGAGTACACGCAGGCTTACAATCAGACTGATTGCATCTCATAAGCACAAATTCGACATAATGAGAATGACTAAGACTATAAATGTTATATTATCTTCTAATCATCATCCCTAAGATTACATCAAAAGAGCCTAAGTATTTCTAGTCAACGTTCTCATTCAGTGCATGTTTTTAGTGGAACTAATCACATATATGTTTGTATCAAGTATATGCATATCATCAACATACATGCATACAATCACACAGGCATCCTTAACAATTTACTTATAAATAAACTTGTAAGGCTCATTGACTTAAATCCACTACACATTATCACATGATCAAATTTTACATGTCACTGTTTACGTGCTTATTTGAAAACCATACAAACATTCATTTAATTTACAAACTTTTCCTTCATAACCTTTCACTACAAAGTCCTTAGGTTGGTCTATGTAAATTTCTTTATCTAATTCACGGTTTTAGAAAAACTGTCTTAACATCCATCTGATATATCTCCAAGTTTTTTATGGCAGCAATATCAATTAGCATCTCAACAAAAGTAATTCTCGTCACAAGTGAATAAGAATCAAGGAAATCCACACCTTCTTTTAGTTTATGGCCTTTAGCTACCAACTTAGCTTAATATTTTTCACAGTTCCATCTACCTATCGTTTCCTCTTAAAGACTCATTTACATCCCATGGTCTTACTCCCTAAAGGTAAACTAGCAAGCTCCCAAATCTGGTTCCGACAGACTAAGTCCATTTCACTAAATGAAGCTTCTTATCAGAATGCGGTTTCCGTAGATATCAAGGCGTCTTTACAAGTCTGGGACAGACTAAGCTGGGCATGTTATGAAGGCGGTTTCATAAGAAGTCTCAAGTCTAATTGTTTTACTTCTCTTAGGCTCAACATCAACTCCATCTTCCTTTAAAATAAGTTCTGACTATTTGAAAATAAATCTAGGGGATCAACAACACATCTCTAATGAGGTACTGGTTTAGAATAAACATATTCAAAGAACTCAACATCCCTAGATTCCGTAATAATATTCACACCAAATTCAGAAAAAATCAGAACACACAACCAAAAATCTACATGTAGAAGTATACTCAGCATACCCTATATGAAGACACAATCAACATTTTTGGTTTGAATCTAGTTCTTTTAGGAAGAGGAATTACAATCTTAGTCAAACACTCCCACACTTTGACGCATTCATAAGAAGGTCATCTACCTTGTTTCATCTGATCCTTAAAAGGGTACTCTATTCAGGATATACTGGTTAAGAGGTCGGCGTCCCTCCACAAGGCCGCAGGTAAAATTGAACTAATCAACATGGCAATTATCATATCCTTAAGGATACAGTTGTTATGTTCAAGGCTTCTAATTGGTTTCCAACTTCAAGTTTATACATCTTAAGGCTTTTAAGGCATCATCCTTATCCCTAAGCAAGTATACAAGATAGTACCTCGTACAATCATCTACGGAAGTTATAAACCATCTTTTGCCACAGTGGTTTTGGGTTGAACTCATGTCAACCTAGGCCTAACTGAATTAATTATAAAGGCTTAGAATTACTCTGAACATTTGTGCTAAAAAGTTTTATAGCATATTTTGATTCTTCACGGATTTCACTTTTGTGTTCAAAATCCAAACTAAATTTGGTTACGCAGCCTATGCTATCCAGTAAAGCATTGACTTATAATTTTACGGTTCCAAGTCTACCACGTAAAACAATCAATCACACAAAGAAAGCACAAGAATCAACTATGTTCACATCATCAGTTTTTCCGTTAAGCTTATATAGTCCTAAAGTCCTATAACTCTTGCTTAAAAAATCACTTTCTAGTTACAACAAGTTTTCCAGATTCAATTAAGATCTTAAATCTTTTTCCATCTACAACAGAACAAGATACAAGATTCTCGCATATGCTCGGAACATGAAAACTTCATTCAATGTGAGAATATTACAGATATGAGCTTCTGCTCGACCCTTTCCTTTTATGCAACCTTTATTGCAGATGAGTTACTCAAAAAGTATTTCTCGACATCCCTATCCTCTGACAGGAGGTGAACAGGTCTCTCTTTCAACGAACATTCTTGGTGGATCCAGAGTCCACCTACTGGTCTCTCACATTGGTTATTAAAATAACTTCCGACATCATGCCACTAAACTATTTCCAGTTTGTTTCAACTAAATTAACATTAACTTTCTACTTATTAAGGTTTTTATGTTGTCTACAATTTACTTCCGCGTGGCTAGGAATTTTACAAACATAACAATCACCCTTAATTAAAGTAATGTCGGATTCAGTTTTACGAAACATACCTTTCTTCTGAAGACTACGCTTCGAGTTGTTTGATGTTCTCTCCGTTGTCAGCTTTGGAATACTTGTGTTCATCCAAAGGCTCCTGGTATCCATGTCCCTCTCCAATTTCATGTCATAATCTTCATTTATACTTTGACCACGGACATGGTAATTTTCCAATCACCTAATACACCACATCTCACAAACCTTAGTTCCGAATCGGAAAAATAAAATATGAGTTTTGAAGATAACATCTAGATCTACAAACTTCGTTTGAATTAGAATATCAAAAAACTCATGGTTACCCCATAAAAACTAATTTAGTTAACAACAAATTTCTGCTCGTCAGTATTTTTCTGAGACGTTTCTCTGTTTTGTAAAATATCAGAAAAATACTTTTACAACTCCAAAATTTTTGAAATTTTATGTGGGTAGCTATCAAGATGTCTAATACTTTAGGTCAAAAGGGTTAATCGAAATTCCTTCTAGGTTAAAAGATAAATTCAAAACTCTACAACTGACCAAAAATTAGTTTTTTTGTTTTTCACTTCACAATTAACGTCAATGATTATTACAAATTCTAATGTCTTAAGATTGTTGGTTGCAATAATCAAAAACAAGGAAAAATCAAATAAACAAAAGTTATTGATACTTAGCTTCTTTATAATGGAAGTGATCGATTTGATGAAACGAACGAGCTCTCCAGATCTCCGCAACAGCAACAAGGCAAAACTTTTGAAAAACAGAGTGAGTCACGTGTTCAACACGTTGCCCTTAAGACATTAGCGCCCGACTACACTCAAGAGTGATGTTATATCCCTCACAGGACAGATATCTCCAGGATATAACACCCTACTACACCTACTACTATCATATGTAGTAGGTGCTCAACTTGAGCTTGGCAACTCCGAAAAAACCATTAATGAAAATCGCGAACGCATAAGAAAACAATATAAAATATTTTCCCTTGGTGGTCTCTCTAAAATATAGAGTAACCCATTTCCCATTGATTTTACAAAAGTAGTGAATTTCTTTAAATAATGGAATAATACAACTTAAAAAAGATGAACACCCCGATGTGGGACTAAAAAGCTTATATACTCTCTTAAAACAACTAAAAAATGAAACTCCACGATGTGGGACTAATAAGTTTTTCATTCACAAAAAAAAACAATAAATTATAGTTTTTGTTAAAAGCTTAATAATTATATTTAATTAATCGTTTTCCAACGTCCGTTTCAATCATACTAATTTTTACTCGTCCATTAGAATCATGTTTTAAAAATATTTGGGCAATTGACCCAATTTTTCAAACAAAAAATAAGTAAGAAATGAACCCTAAATTGCTAGTGTCCTGATGTTTGAAAATTCCCCAAAGATGGTCTCTCATCATGTCTTAAACATTCAGTATTAACAAATGAAGGTGCAAAGGGTGTTGTGCCAACGCTTGTACGGCAACCGCACATCACATTAGGAATTTAGCAAAAACCGACACAACACATGACCAGGCACAACACATCGCACCACATCACGAGGTCATTATATATTGTACCCCGCTAATGGTCATGGTAGTACATCACATCACGCCGTACGAGTAAACATTAAGGAAAATGTAACACAGTGGCGGACCCAAAGGTTTAGGGAAAAGTTTGTTTAACTGGGATCAAAGCAAAAAAAATATCTAAGTTCGAGAGGGGTCGATTTACAAATTACCAATATCTATCGCTTTAAAAAACAAAATCGACGCTTGACCCCTCTATTTCCGCCACTGATACAACATGCAATATGGATAAACACAACGTTTTATGCATACAACATGGTAGAATACACCATATTTTATGTATATTTCACAAATAGTACGTCCTAGCCAATTTTGTGACCATTACTTTTTTATGTCAACTAATTTCTATGGAAATTGGTATGGCATCTAAAATAAAATTATGAAATAGTAAATGAATTTTTCAAAAATATATAATTGATGTTTTAAATATGTCTTTTCTGGTGTTTATTCAACCTCTATACTTTGAGGCTTGTTCCTTTTATTCGAGGCCTATCACTAAAAAAACAAAAAGGGTCAATAGGAATTAATTTCACAAGACCTCTTAGCCAACTATTTCTTTAACGCCTACTTTACCCCTGATTGATTGGTGTTAACTATGGTGATTATTTGATATTTAATCTTGTTAATCTAGAAATCAACTAATGTTAATTCATCGGCTAAACATGAAAAAAAATTGAATCTTTATGAAAAACTCAACCCAGAATCGGTATATGTTCATGCACACGTAGATAGATTGTCCAAAATCAGTTGATATGGTCCCCCCATAAATCGATTGTAAAAATTAAATTCAAGAGTTTTTTTGGATTTTTTTCGTAATAGGTTTACATAAATGCCCTTATAAACCGATTGTAAATCTAGGCATTTCTTCAATTTTTTTGCTCATAATTTTTTCTTCCGATGTCGAAATGACCTCTTTTTTTTGCGTTCAACTCGCATTTTTATGCTCTATAACATAGATATAAAAAATTATTGGATTTGTGTAAAAATTCAAACACGATTAACGAATCGGCTGATATATGCATTAACGCATACCGATTGTGGTTGATGTTCATCACATCAATCCAGAATCGGTTTATGTAGGTATACCATATCAACCGATTCTGGAGAATGTCAACAACAATCAGTGTACGTTAATGCATATATCAACTGATTATGGTTGATTTTCAGAAAAATTTGATGAGAAATTTCAGAGATTCATAGTTAAATCAATGATGAATCCATCTTAAAAGGAACAGATTAAAGGGATTTAACTCAATCACTCGAATTGTTTGTTGCCGAAATATTGTTTCTAAACTCAAAAAAAAAAATGGAGAACTGAATTGTTGTTTGTGATTAGGTTTTAGGTTTTGATTATCATGGAAATTGGAGAAAAAAAAAACTAGGTTTTGTTTAAAGATTCTTAGTAGAAATGATTTAGATTTTTTATTTGTTTTAGATAATTATAATTATTAAGGTTGGTCTAAAGGGAAGTTTGTCATTTTATCACACTTTAGAGACCCCATATCACCTTCTCTAGGTTGGGGGAAGAAAATGATAGGCCTCGATTAAAATCCATAGGCCTCAAATTATCCAGATTATTCGATGATAAATAAATAATGATTTTATCGTTATCATGTAAAATCAAACATACGCTTATTTTTAAAGATGCAGTTTTGTAAAATTACTAGGAATAATTTGTGTCGTGACGGCAGCAGACTCATTTATTTTGTGTATGATTTAACTAAATTATTTTGTATTCATAATTTATTTGTACTTCCATTCACATGTTTTAATATTATATACTAAAGAAAGAAAAAGGCTCTAATTACTCTAAATTGTATCTATTGTAATATACATAGCTAAACGTCGAATACACGCAACTTCAATTTACACAAAGGTGATTTCAAAATTCTGCAAAAAAAAAAATCATTTATTCAACCAACCTATGGTTACAATGAAAGGAACCTTTTCTGTTTCATGTGCGTTAGGAATATCAACAAATGATCATACAATGAACGTTTGAAATTTTAAGAAATGAGTGATCCGCAAACACCAAATGAATGATATACTTTTCAAAATTTTCTTATGAAAATCCATTAAGACTAATCGATATAAATTCACAATAAAAAATGTTATAAAACATACGGTCTTCAGATGTTTATAGCTAGGATGAGACTGAGATGGTTGAATCATCTATTTATCTTACAATATGTTATCCGGCCACAGTCCTCAAAAACATATGTTATTTTGTACTGTATCAATGATTAGTTTTGCTAAATTATGATTTTCTCAAAAATTTATAATTATTTGTTATATAAATATCTTAAAACTATTTTATTCTGAAAGCATTAAACAAGTGCGCTGATAAAGTACAAAATGTTATCCGTGTGTGTGCATGTATATCGCATGATGTGCTTTGCTTTTAACTATAAAAGCACAACATGAGATATCACACCTTGATTCATGGCATAACACGACACAAAAGACAGTATGATGGGCACATTTCTCAGAATTTTTGCCAGTGGCATATTTTTCACCTCTTTGAGACACAATTCAATGCAGATCCTCTTTTTCCCCCCGAAAATACCAAGATTATATTAAGAGAAAACAGGCAAAGCCTGAAAGTTACATAAAGCAGCCGCAAAGGCTGAGTTACATATCCAAGACCATTTCCCAGTGATGTAACACTGAGTTTGCATCAACAAATTTTAAAACTTCTGAATCACAATTCCATAAAATAAGTGATTCTTTAACTAGAATTATTACCTCCTCCACCGATCTCTGCCTATTAGAGCACTGCTCTGTCGAACTCGCAAGATTGTTATCTCAAGCTTGTTTATCAAGTTTAGTTGATCAAAACTATATACTTGATTTCTAGTCTACTAATAGTTATGTATCGTATTAGGATAAAATGTCTGTTAGAGCACTGCTTGAGCCCACTAGCGTTGGTATGTCAAGTTAGTTGTTAATTTTAGTTGCCAAAATGCATTCTTGATCTAACATACTAAAGATAGTTTTCGACTAGATTAGGTCTAAGAAGTTGAATCGAAGTTATCCTTAAAGGATGAAGATTGAAGATTGAAGACTACAAGAAGACATCAACAAGTTCTTCATCAAAAGGTATGTGATTGATTTCATTTGGATTCTTGTTCAATTCTACCTTTCTAATCTATCATGATATATGCTCACTATAGGGAACAATTCCGATGACGGTAAATGTACATTTTTGTATATATACTTGAGGTTATTTGATTCATGACCTTGGAGACAATAACCTTTATCCTTATAAAGAGTCTCATGTTATAGTGAATGAGCTTACGAATTCAAGGAGCCAAGAATCACTCAATTCCGAGTCATAACGATAAAGTTATGAGTGATTTATTAAAGTAACAATTATAAGCGTTGCTGAAATTCTTGCAGTTCGTTAGTAGGAAACAATCCATGGGCTGCTTGTAACGGTCCGCGGACTTGAGCCCAATTACGTGACCAAAAGGCTTCTTTGGTCAAATTGGCTATGTTTCCTTATCTAGGAAAGATGACTATTACTCCAAACATATTTGATTACTATATTAAAGTGTTTGTGATTCCTTCCTAATTTAATTTGTGATTTATTCACATAAATACAATTTTGCTAAATTAATTATTTATTTAATTATTTTGGTAAAAGTTGTAACTTAGGAAAGACTCCCTAAATTAGGAGAGTCTTGTAAAAGGAAAATAGCTTTGCTTAGCTTCCAAGCTGTTGTTCATTATAAATAAGGGGTTCGCGAGTTTGCACGTTTTTTCATCCCTTTGGAAAATTGGCTTAAGCTCTGCAGGTTGTTTTCCACGTCTTTTGTTCTTCGTGAACAAGAGTGAGATAAAAGTCTTTGTATTAGGGATCACAAAGCCAAGTTGGATTTAGTCTTCGTGATTGTCATACAACTTGTAATCTAGATTTTTCACCTCTTGTCTATTCTAAGGTTTTCTCTTCTGATATAAAACCATTCAAGAGTTGTTGATTATAAACCCTAGGTTTTGATAGATTTCAGTTTCCGATCGTATACCAACACTTGTTAGTCGAAATCGGAGACTAGAAAGAAAAACTTCTTTTGAGGTATCTCGTAAATCCTTGAGAAGTTTTAAACAAGATATTTCTAGATTTATTCTAGTTGTTCTTGTTGTAGATTTGTTAGGGTTTTTCTAACTTGGATATTGGTCTTTGGTACCGTCCGAGTTCACTTACGGAAATCAGGTTCACGGACTCTTTGTGTTTACGTATCCTGATTGTAAGTTAAAACCCTAATCTACAAGATTTCCAAAACCTTGATTTACATCTAAAGGGAAATCAAACCGGTTTTTTGTGCATACAAGATATCGAATCTATCAATCGTGGTGGTATGTCTTCTAAAGAGAACCTTGGGTTCTGCTAGAAGATTTGCGTGAAGGATTTCTAAAGAGAATCGGTATTATGCTAGGAGTTTTACAAGTTGCTGAAGAAGGTATTACATCTAGTCCGAATAGGTAGTAGGAATTTGGTGTAACAACTTATAATCAGTGTGTGTTTATTCTGGACTAGGTTCTGGGGTTTCTGCTTTTGCGGTTTCCTCGTTCACAAAATCTGGTGTCTGTGTTATTTCTTTTTCGCATTATATTTTATTTATATAATAGAAATATCACAGGTTGTACGTTAAGATCAATCAGTTCCGACCTTAGGGTTGTTGAGTGAATTGATTGACACTTAAATATTGGTCTTTGGTACCGTTCAAGTTGATCCTCTTATATTCAATCGGGCTCGCAAATCCCTATTTGCTGATTGCGGATTGAATCAAGAGATAGAGATATAAACTATTTGATATACTTTTTAAAGATTGAGTCTAACTGTCTAGTTGATTCTCTTGAAAGTATATTGGAGTTTGTCTATTTAGATTGCCAAACGAAATATTGGGTGGTGTTGTTAGACCCCCGCTTTTCAGTATGTAGTTGAGCTTTAGACTTCACGGCGTTCACCAATTGAAGAAGAAGATCTACTGAAGAGCTTGGAGGAACTTCATCAACAAAAGGTATGTGGAGACTAAACTTATCTATCACTCAGAAGTCTATTCTATTCTATCTTCTAATGAGACTAATTCGTATAACTATATAGAATTTTACATTATACACATTTCATATTTCAAGTCGATTTTATCTGGTTTATATATTTATCGAAATACGTGTTGGAAGCTTTTAGCTTTAGCCAAGTTCATCGTATACTTGACGAGTTTAGTTGGAGATAATTTATTTGTTGGAAACTAAAATTAATTCAAAGACGATCATGTAAAAATTACCTTGAACATCTTATATGATTTGTGTGAGACAATCATTTGATGTCAACTTGGGAAGTTTCGTATTGATTGATTAATCACTTGAAAATTACTTGAAGCTAGTGGTATGTGTAACATTACTATTGATGTCTTCCAAGGATGTTTCAGTGATTAAATGAGAGTTTTAGAATGACTACTATGTATGGATATAATGCAGAATGTATACCTTGTCTACTGACTGTGCAAGTCTAGTTAATTTTCGGAATTATTGTTTGCGAACCTTGTATGCGAACTGGTTTACCTGTGAAAAGGTCTGGAACAATTGTTCGCGTTCCTTGTTTGCGAACGGCTAGACAATACCAAGTCCGTATTTTTGTTCGCGTAATCTTGTTTGCGAACGGCTGGACAAAGCCAAAGTACAGAATTGTTGTTCTTGTACTCAGTTTGCAAACACATTGGTCAAGTTCTAAAATCAGTAAAGTTTGATTTTTCATTCTCATGAACTCAGATTCGTTTGCGAACTAAAGTCCCTGGAACTTTAATGTATTAAGGTACGTGTACTAGTTTTACAAACCGTGGCATTATGTTCACGAATTGTTATTGGATAAGTATTTTGTACAATTACAAACCAAACCGATTTTGTTTCAAATGGTTCAAATTTATTTCTATGAGATGATGAACATTTGAACAACTCTCTTGAAACACATTTAGATTCATTTGATTATCTATCATGATTGATTAATCATCATATTTTATCTAGGAGTGTTAGATGAATGTGGCTAAGTTATAAGTGTTCATGTGGCTAGCTTCGGTTAAATATTATTGAGCCAACAAGATACACACGTTTGGGTGTGGTTCATCCATATCTAAATACAGGTATATTTCATTTGTGTGTATCAAGTTAATACCATCTAACAGTGGAGCAGACTTAAATCAGGAGTTCATCTAACTGTGAATATTAATTTCTTTGGTACTAAGCTTTCTTAGCTCTGATTGTAAGCAACTATGATTTGAAAGACTATATAAGGGAGAACTTTAACATCTGGGAAACCTAATCCCGACACGCTCGTGTGTCCTAGTTGCAAACTAGAGTCTATTCTCCTTTGACCTAGGTTTTCCAAAATCATTATTAGGTTAACAACTTGAAGAATTCATTTGGGATTCGTGAAGCCACATCCAACTATTTTCTCTGTGGTTGCGGATTCTGATCTTACTTGTTCTATCATGTTGAGTTTTATCTTCTCTAAGATTTAATCGAGAATCATCTCCGATATGTAAGATATAAAAAGTAATCACAACAGTTCTTCGTCTCATACTCTGGTGATTCCGCAATAACTTATTCTGTTAATCAGTTAGGTTATTGTGAGATGACTAATATTTCTAGGCTGCTCTTCGAGAGTATAAGACTGGATTATTAGTTGAGTTTCCTGTTCACCTTGGTTCATCTAAAGACGGAAACCAAACCAGAGTAGACATATTTGTGGGAGACATGTTTGTTCATAAGTCTTCGACTTTGGGTCGTAGCAACTCTTAGTTGTATGTGAGATCAGCTAAGGGAATCACGTGCGTAGAGTCCTGCTGGGATTCAATAGGCGTAAGGAACGCGACTCTACGTTAATCGGTGTGAGACTTGGTTAGGGCTCAACTACGTTCCAGTCCGAATTTAACTTGTAGTAGGCTAGAGTCTGTAGCGGCTTAATATAGTGTAGTGTGACAAATCTGGACTAGGTCCCAGGGTTTTTCTGCATTTGCGGTTTCCTCATTAACAAAATTTATGGTGTCTGTGTTATTTCTTTTCCGTATTGTATTTGTTTATATAATTAAAATATCACAGGTTATGCGTAGTTCAATCGCAGTTGATAAATCCGACCTTTTTGGTGGATAAAACTTGATTGACACTTGGGCATTGGTCTTTGGTGCCGTCCAAGTTATTCTCACATTAATCAGGCTCACGGATTTCTATTTGTTCGATTTGCTGATTGTGAAAAGACGGGGGTACCCAAATATACCTCAGTCTAAAACTTTTCCACCTATAAGTCCTTTTCCGAAAGTGACTGTCTATGGGCTAAGTAGAGACAATACAACTAATCGGTTCACACTTCGTGTGATCGTCTATACATACGAGATCGAGACAATACAACAACGAAGTATGTTTACTTGATGATAGGTTCGGACTTAACCAAACTATAGGGATTGTCTATCAAGTAAAATAGGAACTAACGTTTGTGTAATTTACTTTAAATTATAATAAAGACAATTATAATTGCGGAAAATAAAAGTAAATGACACAACAATATTTTGTTAACGAGGAAACCGCAAATGCAGAAAAACCCCGGGACCTAGTCCAGAATTGAATACTCTCAGAATTAAGCCGCTATACAAAATCAAACCAACTTCGTATAGTTGAGACCAAGCAACTAAACCTATAGTTCACCTAGTTTCCTCAGTATCCCTGCGCCTCCAACTTGTTAATAAGTCACGCACTTGGAACAATTCCTTTGGTTCGTATTCCAAACAGTAAAGGAACAACAAATCTGTTCGGTAACAACTCTTTTCAAACAAAGTGATATGAGTCTAACAAAGGATCTTCCGTTTAACCAATAAACTCCTTTATCGGGTCCTTAGATCAATCTCTCAATAACTACCGAAGTAATTGTTAGACTATGCAATCAATACTGTTAATCACAAAGAAGTGTATTGATGCCGATCTACTCAACTAATCAATCCAATATATAACAAAGATAAACTAATTATAGTCGGATTCTTTTCCAGCCGAAACAAGTATTGTGAACACCAAAGATTATGAACCAAAAAAGTCTACTTGTATTCAAATCTTCTTTAATCTTCAATCAGCATCTGCACACAAACAACTTGAATCTCTTGTGATCAATCACACACAGAACGGAGTCTGTTAACGTTAGATTATCACAAGACGTCTTTAGATCTACAAACAGTCTAAAGATCCCCGTCGAAACTTCGATCTAGTTTGAGTGAATCTTATATCAGAAGAGAAGATTCTCAAGCATAAGAAAATTAGGTGCAATCAAAGTTCAACAACCGTTAGTCAATCAAATCAATTGAAAACTAAAATAAACTGCAATTATCTAGCTTCCCACCAAAGGTACTAATAGAGATTTTCAATCCCAAAGAAGTCTTTAAATTAAGCGGCTGTAAGAGATTTCGCCTAATTAGGTTACTTTCCTCTCCAAATAGGCGGCTCCACCAGTAACAACACCTCTGAGGATTAGTTTGCTAGAAATGCAAAATTCAATATTTATAGACAAGGAAGTTTGAACACCAAGGAATTTCCAAAACCGAATATTCTCAAAGATATGCAATAAACACAAAATCGGTTTTCATAACTCTTGGAAATGCACTGTCCAAATATTGACCGAAATCCCAATAGGAAAATCTATAATCAGTAAATGCACATTACTAATTATTATTTACTAAAGATATGCATTTAATTGTTGGAGATTAAATAGCATATAAAAACTAAGAAACCTTAATTAAAAAGATTCTCAATTTATTTCGATCATGGGATTCTCCATTAGCTATTAAGGAATATCTTTGAACAATTAATGATAAGAGTTACTGCATATGTTCAAAGTATGTCGATATCTTTACTTTGCAAGTCCTTTTTCATACTTACAATCTTGGAAACGATTTGCCACACTTCCAAACAAGTTCAGAATTGGTTCATCTGAATTCCAAGAATTATGTGCTTGATTATCCTATCAAATCACCAATTATGGGTTTCACGGTTCTACCAAAACAAGTTCGGTTCTACCTCCATTGAGTACTGTGCATAGGAATGCTACTTACCAAAATTCGGTTGGCTAGGTACTAGGATCGGTTCCCCAGAACTTATGGTAACTACCTGTATTCGGTTGCACATGTCCATAGGATCGATTCCCCCAAAATTACAAACTTGTTACACATGTTCATAGGATCGGTTCCCCCATCTACTACAAACGTGTTGCACCTCTTACTTGGATCGGTTCCCCGATGACTAGATAAAAGTTGATATTTACAAGGCGTCGATCATACCATCTTGAGTGATTACTTAAGATCGGTTTCACTAATGAAATTCATACCAATACATAAGTCAGGGCTTGTGAATAACCTTACCAAGATAGATAAACAAGTTTATGAGAAATTATACTAAACACACACATTGGTAATTCAAAAAAGATTTGCAATGAATAACAATACCAATAAGCCTAGCGATTTCCCTTTCGATTCACAAAACAAGTTTATGAACTTACTTCCTTTAAACGAATGTAAAACATTGTTTCCTAGGTTGAAATCTTCACTCATACCCATACATAATAACAATAACATTCATATGATCATGTCGATGTCTTATATACAAAGTGTAATGATTAAGCAATAAACCTCGTATTGTATTTCTTAATACTATGTCTAACTAGAATATCATACACAGCTTCGCATTTATGTTTTCAATATGCACGACTTGAAAGATACGTTAGAGAAATAAACAATTCAAGTCAAATATTACTAACCTCAAGAGGAAGGATGATGTTGTCGTTGTAGCTCCATACTTCTTCACATTCTTCAAGTCTTCATGTAATACTTGTAAGTCTCATATCCTAACACTTTCAAGCTAATCTATACGAAGTTGACTCTAGTATATAATCAAGCGACTCTTTAAATGAGTTTTGATTCGCTAAAATATGACAACCAAACTTGAAATACGAACGCTTGGTGGGTTCAACCGAGCTATGCTCTAACATATTGTATTGAGAAAGAGATAAAGCTCTTTGATATATTTATTGATTGAGTCTCACTTTAAGTTGGTGCTCTCGGAATTATATTGGAGTTTAGTCCATACAGATTGCCGAACGAAATATTGGGTGTGATTGTTATACCCCCGCATTTTCACTGCATATGCCCCAAAACCCGATTGTTTCTTTAATTCCAAAGATTCCATACAATGGAGAAATGAGTGAAAGCCCTAAGTATTTCGCGTCTGCCCTTGAGCACGTTCCAATACAAAGCAATGAAGAGATGCAAAATGTTAGACGGAAAAGTCCATGAAATATGAAAAGATTTTATGAAGTAATCCCAAACTTTGAATGAAAAAGAACAATGAATCAACACATGATTTGTTGTTCGCTCTCGCAATTGTAGAAAACACACTATTCAGATTCCAGCTGCATCCATCGTTGTGAAAGCATGGTCCTTGTAGGTATAGAGTTATTGCAAGCTGCCCAAAGTAAGAAACTAACTTTATTTGAAACCTCCTTCATCCAAAGTAGATTCTTGTAACTGCATTCCTCCACAGAGTTTTTGTGAGCAGAATAACAAGTTTCGGGGCTTTCTCGTCAAACTTGACTTCATCCTTAGATTCTAAAAGCACAGATGGATTACCTAAATCCATTTTAAGTAAATCCCACTTCATTGGCTCATTCTGATCTAAACTTCTTTTGAAGTTACCTTCGCATCTCCCATGAGTAATCATTTCTGAAATTGTTGCATGTTTGTTCCTACACACCTTGAAAATAGCCGGAAACAAATCTTTTATACAACCCTTGTCAACCCAGTGATCATTCCAAAACCGTATATTTCTGTCACTATTAACTTTTTAAGTGACAAACCTTTGCAGTTTAGCTACTATTTAGTGACATTTTTCCATAAGCTTTTACCGTGTATTGTGGAGTCGTTAGATGGAATAGAAATTTCAAGAGTTCACTTACCCTTTTGATGAGCTATCTTCCTTCAAAGTGCACCTCTTTGAGTCGAGTATCTCCAAACCCACTTAGCAAGAAGAAATTTGTTAGTTATTCTTAAATTTTTAACACCTAACCCTCTATACTGTTTGGAAGTGCTAACATTGGTCCGGTTCACCCAAGACATCTTCTTTTTTCCTTCAACCGAACCCAAGGAAATTTTCGCATCAACTTAATCATTCGATTCTCTATACAGACTATACTCATCGGAATATGGAAGAGCGACGGAAAATGGACAGGTAAACTTGAGAGACAGCTCTTAATAAGAGCTAGACGACCTGCCTTGTTAAGAAACTTCTTCTTCCAAGAAGCAAGTCTCATTTGCATCCTCTAAAATATATTCCCAAATAAAGATACTTCTGGAGCAAGCACCAATTGGAAGACCTAAGTACTTAATGGGAAAAGATTCTTTTTTTACAACCCCATTCCTTGGCTAAATACGAAATAACGTGATCCACTCCCACACTTATCATGGTAATTTTTTCTAAATTCAAATTCATACCTGTCAATTGCTGAAAAGCCAGCAAAGCACTAAACCCCCTAGCACCTCTTTCAGAAATCTTCAACACCTTTGTAGGTCTGAAATTTTTTGTTTCTATGAAAAAAGTTTTCCTCTCCAGTTGAATTGTTTTTTTGACAAGCTTCGATCACACTCGAACTTGAGCTTCAGCATATCTTCATTATAGACTTCTCCAAAGCTTTCCTCATCCGATCTGTTCTTCGTTTTGTTCTCCCAATAATCATAAGTTCAAAGAAATAAAATAAAAACAATGACAAAAATGAAAACTTTGCTACCCAATAAATCCTGGTCCCAAGGGAAGGATCAGAGACACGTCCTTGGGTGATGGAGAAGTTCAGAAATCGCACTATTCTACAATGATTTAATCACAAAGATCAAAACTTGCAGAAGGCTGAGTCCCTTATTGAGAATCGTCATTGTTATTTTCTCCTTAGAATTCGGAAAAGAGAAAGAAAGGTTTCGTAATTTTCCCTTGGTTGGATGATTTTCTTAGGACCATGCAGCTCCTCCATTGACCATCTTTTTCGAAGTTTAGTCGGACGTGCACCAAGTTCCATACAAGATAAAAATACTTTGCCTTCGAAATGGTTCACCCCAAGCAGCCATTTAAGTATAGTGTAATCCATTAACCCCAACGGAAAATGGGTCATATGACCACAACCCATAAAGTGCGAGAGCTATGAACTTGTAAAATATAGTCTGGGTGAAAAAACACAAAAAAATTAAGTCATTTGTACCCTTTCTTTTAAACTTTATTCTTTATAATATCTTTTCTCTCTCCTATTTATTATCTCTCTCCAATATAAAATTAATCGCGAGAAAGCTCTTAACTTCCAACATATAATTCGGATTTCAATAAAATTTATATTTTCGGAAAGGGCTTGAAAATCTCTTTAAAACAAGATCTGTTGTTGATATGAAATTCGAAAAAAAGAAATATTTTAAGCTAAGCCGAGTATACATTATGCACCCAGGTGCAACTTGGCCAAAATTTATTTCATATAAAAATATCAATACGCACACAGGTGCAACTTGGCCAAAATTTATTTCATATAAAAGTACCATTATGCACCTAGGTGCAACCTGGCCAAAATTTATTTTCTATAAGAAAATGCATTATGCACCCAGATACAGGCTGGCCAAAACATTTTTCTTATAAGAATCAAAAAAATATGCATGATGCACCCAAGTGCAACCTGGTCTAAAACCTATTTCTTTTATGAATCTGCATTATGCACTCAGGTGCATCTTGTGTATTTCGTGGATAAATATAGTTTCATCCTAAAAATCACTTGCAATATCAGTAGCTCAGGATCTCGAGCAATAAGTCCACTATCATTATCATCACATTCAGCATTAAAACATCAACCAAAACAAGCATTAAAGAAAAAAAATAAAAAGAACAACAAAATATTAAAAGAAATATATATATATATATATGTATACATTATGCATTCGGGTGCAATCGGGGCAAAAATATATATTATGCACTCGAGTACGACCAGGCAAAATCTATTTTTATGTCAGAATATACATTATGCGCCCATGTACAACCTTCCCAAAATCTGTTTCTATAGAAAAAAACATTATGCACCCGGAATCAACCTACCCAATTTATTTTTTTTCGTCAGAATATACATTATACACTCGGATGCTTCTTGTGTATTCCGTAGATCAACATTTGGTATAAAATAACACTTTCAAGTTAACCACCAAAGAAATAGAACATACCATTCATTTTCATTAAACAGTATATTTAGACTTTAGGATATTAGAATATTAGTCATATTTTGCTTGTCTTTTAGACTCATGAATTCGAGTCCAAGACCTATTCAACCAAAAAACTGGCCCCCAACTGATGCAAGCAATAAGGCGAATGCGGCATGTACGCACAAACAGGATAATATCAACCAAGAAAATCACCAAAAATGTAACAAAAACAAACAAACGAATTACCAAAAATGTAAAACAAACAGGATAATATGTATGTATGCATCTTTCTCATAACTTCTTCTTTAATGTCTAAACTCTAAACCACTATTTGTCCTTCTAGTTTTTAATACTGCAGCCCGAAATGCAAGGACAACATCTTTAAATTCCTTGTCTGTCTAGTCTCTTTCATTTTTCTTTTTTTGATGGAAAGAATAATTAATTAAATAACCACCTCTCATTTGAATCATATACCACTCTAGAACTATATACCACTCTCCTTGTGCCTCTCCGCTAAAAATCTATTGCTCCTCCCATGGAAGCACAACCCACAGAATCTGCTCTTTCGCATGAAAATAAATACCTTTGGTTTACGAACCAAGTAGAGGGAAGTGATATAAACAAATACAGCCAAGGGTTTTCATTGGATTTCCCGATCTTAATCAAGGATTCTAGAAATAGGTTAATAAGTCAAGAACTCAATCTTATGGATAGTTTTAATATGGGTTCTTCGTCATCTACAGATAAGATTAGTGAAGAAACAGAATTCGAACAAGCAGATCAAGGACTAGTTAGAGTATATTCTTGTAACTACTCTCGCAGGAAGTTTTTTAGCTGGCAAGCATTAGGAGGACATCAAAACGCACACAAACGTGAGCGTACTGTAGAGAGTAGAGATCGACTTCAAAGAATTTCTGCCGCGGCAGCTTCTTTCGGTTGTGCTAAAATGAGGAACCACCAACACGTACTCTCAACTAGCGTTGCTTCTTTATCTCTTCATCATGCTCATGCAGGTTGTCTCAGTAATAATAGATTATTAAATGTTCAAGCTCATTCTGCATTTAACAATCCCACATCATCGTTGCGGTCTAATTCGTCTCGTTATAATCTATATGGACAACGTCATCAAGAGCGGCCATCATCATCAAGATTACCCGTAAATGATCATCAACCAGCAATCCTTCAGTTACCCACTTTTGTACATGGGTCAGCGCAACAGCATAACAATGGGTTACTTGGTCGCAGTTTTCAGTTGCAAGGTACTGGTGCTGGTTTGAAGGGTAATAATAGTTCAAATCAAGGAGACGCGACAAACATTGATTTGGCTCTTAAGCTCTAATTAAGTTAAAGTTTACTAAATATTAGGGTTTCTTAAATATGAGTTCATAATTTTTTTCTACCACTCTTGTCATTTATGTTTATTCTGGTAGTTAATTAAATTCCAGTAGTTCAAGTTTGCTTCTATATTCGATCCAGCCGGCAATGCTCCAGCTGATTCCCTTGGAATAATAGCCTTAGGGTTCCAATCTAAAGCGTTGAAACAGCAACTTGACCTGAAATAATAAATGCAAACACAGTATTATGACTCGAAACTTTTGAATAAAGGGTGAAATGGTGAATTGCTAAAACGTTGCTTATTTCCTTTGGGAACTTCTCACAACCACAAGTGGGAAAAGAGATGGTTAGGATTAAAGTGAGCACCGCAAATATCGTAAATCATAAGCATCACGGCAACAGCAAGTCGCCATGGTTAGAGCAAGTCACCACCTTACCATTGTTTAAGTTCGCGCTTGCTGCAGCACATTCAGCGAATATGCATGAAATGTGTTCCAGTTCTTTCGCAATCAACTAAGCTAGTTGAAATTGAGTAACAAGGCTTTAAAGCTTCTCCGTCTCACCCCCTATCTGAGATAGAGTTCCATGATTTGAAATGCAACTCCGGCTTATATGAAGCTCAATCTTTGTATGATCTAAGCATTATTTTAATTAGCTTTGTACCTCGCCACCTTGTGTGTCTTTAGCCAAAGTTAGTTGTCATAGTCCATCTTAGCCATTACGGCGCCCTGTCTGCCCTTAGTCCATTGTATGGTCCTATTATAACTCTATCACCATTAGTCGATTAGTAAGCCTCTCGATTAGTGACACGTGCTCACTATCCAGCCGTCGGATGCTAGGTTAATCATTGCTATTTGATATTTAAGCTGTAAGAACTTCACTCAGTTCATTAATGAAAGAATAAGTTGTTTAGAGGCTGCATTCCTTAAGAACGCAGATTTATATTTTGAGTTTCTTGATCCTCTTGTACTGAGTACAGTACAATTGGCATCAAAGCCATCTCAATTTTTTCTTTTCAAAAATGGTCGGTTCCGATCCAAAATCAGTAAAGGATCTCCATGACCTCTTCACTAAAGATCGACAACACACAGATGAACGTCTCAAGAGTTTTGCAACCGAACTGAAAGAAACCTCCACGCTGTGCAAGGAAACTTCAGACGCAGTTAAGATTCTTATAGAGCATATGGGTTTATTTCTTAAATCTGCACAAGGATCACAAGGCGGCCAATCTGGTGGTGAAATTCCTACTACTCCTCCTAATTTTGGCTCGTTTACTCAAAATCCGCCTAACCCACCCTTCAATCGAATTCCTAAACTGTATCTAACCAGATTTGATGGCGAGAACCCTCGGGGATGAATTCAGAAATGTAACAGGTACTTTTTCTTCACAACATTGATGATAACAGAAAGGTTGATATAGCAGCTATTTATCTTGATGGTAAGGAAGATAAGTGGTTGTTAAGTTTTCAAGTGGGCCGTCCTCGTATGTCTTGGTTTGAATTTTCTCAAGGCATCTGTGCTCGATTTGAAAATCCAGTAGATAAAAATTTTGTTGGTTCTTTTAATAAATTGATGCAAGTCAACTCTATAGAAGAATATTATGAATTGTTTGAATCTCTTAAAGCCTTAATGCTTAATTACAATTCATCACTGGATGAGAGGTATTTTATCATGAGCTATCAGTGGTCTTAAGGAGGAAATTCGCAATTCAGTGCATATGTTCAATCCTAGTACACTCAGCCAAGCCTTTTCATTAGCTCGAATGGAAGAGCAGAAGTGTCAGTTGCTATATAGGCCAAATAAACCACCCCCACCTGTTTTAACATCCACTAGACCATTTTCTCCTTATTCACTATCACCAAAACCTATTATCACCTCTACCTTTACACCTAAATAAGCACCCACAACACCCAAATCCTCTCCTTCCACTCCCATTAAACGGCAACATTCAACACCCATAATTAAAAGACTTACACAAGAACAAATGCGCCAAAGAAAAGAAAAAGGTCTATGTTACAATTGTGATGAGGTCTATAGCAATAAACATATCTGTAAGGACATATAACATTTATTTATGGTCCACACAGAGAATACTGACACTCAAGACAATGACACAGAAGATGAAAATTTTGAGGAGGTTGTTGATTCACCCATGGAGTCTGATATGCAAATCTCATTACATGCACTAACTGGGAATACCACAGGGGATACCATTAGAATTCCAGGATTTCTAAAAAAGCATTCCATCTCCATTCTCATTGATACTGGGAGTACTACAAGCTTCATTGATTCTGCATTAGCTGTTAAACTTAACTGCAAGATAGAGTCTACTCCTCACATACTAGTTACAGTAGCTAATGGTGAGAAAACAGTAAGTACTGGCTCCTGCTCAAAACTTTCTTGGAGCATGCAAGACCATCAATTCACTGAAGATCTCAGATTACTACCACTTGGAGGCTGTGATATGGTCCTTGGAGCTGATTGGCTCAGGAAACTAGGTGATGTTGTTTTTAAACTTTCTAAACTTAGTATCTCCTTTGTGCATCATGGCCAACAAATCACTTTAACTGGCACTAATACTAAGCCTTCTCTGCCCATGATGAGCAGTTCAGCAGTCAAAAAAAATTTCAGAAAAATACACATGGCCTTGTTGGCCACTTCTTTTCTGTCACCACATCACCCTTACCTCCTATTTTCCCTTCACCATTACTACCACTTTTGGAGGAATACCAAGACATCTTTGCTGATCCAACTTCTCTTCCCCCACATAGAAGTTTGGACCATTCAATTCCCTTGAAACCTGACTCTCAACCTCCTAATCAGAGACCCTATAGATGTCCATACATACAAAAGGGAGTAGTTGAGGCACTTGTTCAAGAAATTCTCTCTACTGGTGTCATTCAACCAAGTCACAGACCATTTGCATCTCCAATTCTCTTAGTCAAAAAGAAAGATGGTTCTTGGAGATTTTGTGTTGATTACAGAAAGTTAAATAGTATCACCATCAAAGACAAATTCCCAATCCCTATTTTGGATGAGTTGTTAGATGAATTAAAGGGGTTTAGAGTGCTCTCTAAGATAGACTTTAGAGGTGGTTATCATCAGATATTAGTCAATCCAGCTGACATTTTCAAGACTGCATTCAGGACTCATCATGGTCATTATGAGTTCAAAGTTATACCATTTGGCCTTTCTAATGCACTTGCAACTTTTCAGGCTCTTATGAATGAAGTTTTTGCACCATATTTAAGAAATTTTGTGTTGGTCTTCTTTGATGACATTTTAATCTATAGTTCTTCCATGGAGGAGCACATTGAACATTTGAAGATCATTTTTTCCTTATTGAGACAACACCAACTATATGCAAAACTCTCTAAATGTTGTTTTGGCCAACCTCAGCTGGAATACTTGGGCCACATTATTACTTCAGAGGGTGTTTGTGCTGATCCAAATAAAGTTGCAGCTACGCAGTCATGGCCACTCCCTACTTCAACTAAAGAGTTGAGGGGTTTCCTTGGTCTTACAGGATATTATAGAAGATTTGTTAAAGACTATGGTGCCATTAGTAAACCCCTTACTGATCTTTTAAGAAAAAACTCATTCCATTGGTCCTCAACAGCTACTACTTCTTTTGAGCAACTGAAGACTGCAGTGTCCACCACTCCAGTTCTTGCACTCTCAGACATCTCAAAGCCTTTTACTGTGGAAAGTGATGCAAGTGACAACTGCCTTGGAGCTGTATTAACTCAAGAAGGAAAACCTATTTCTTTTTTCAGTCAACCATTGGGACCAAGAGCAAAAGCACTATCTACTTATGAAAAAGAGTTTTTGGCTGTTGTTAAAGGAGTTCAAAAATGGATGCATTATTTACAAGGTAATAAGTTCATTATCCTTACTGATCACCACAGCTTACAATACTTCCTAGAACAGAGAATTACTACATTTCTACAGCAAAGGTGGCTTATGAAACTCTTAGGCTTTGAGTATGAAATAATCTACAAAAAGGGTAAAGAACACGTAGTTGTTGATGTACTGTCAAGGAGGCCTCATGATTCTTCTCAATGCCATGCCTTATACATGTCCAAACCACTTTGGATGTCTGAACTTATTCACAGCTATATTGATGACCCCAAGGCTCATCAACTCATTGCTCAACTTGTCATATCAGCTGACTCAACCCCCTCCATTTTCTTATAAAGATGAAATTTTGAGATACAAAACAAGGTTCTATGTGGGCACTGGTAATGGAATAAGATCCTCTATTCTGAGTACATTACATACTTCTGTTGTGGGAGGACACTCTGGTATGCAAGCCACCTATGTCAGAGCCAAGAACCAATTATACTGGCCTAAGATGAAGCAAGACATACTCCTCTTTGTTGCTGAATGTGATGTTTGTCAAAGAAACAAGGGAGAGCACTCATTTCCATTTGTATTATTACAACCTCTTCCATTCCCATAGCATGCTTAGCAGCATATCACAATAGACTTCATTGAAGGCCTTCCACTAAGTGATAGAAAAAGTGTTATTTTGGTGGTGGTTGACAGGATGACTAAATACATCCATTTTATTTCCCTTCACCACCCCTACACAGCTGCTTCTGTGGCCAGAGCATTTTTGGATCAAGTCTTCAAACTCCATGGATTGCCTGCATCCGTAGTTTCTGATAGAGATAAAGTCTTTACTAGTAACTTTTGGAAAGACTTATTCAAATCCTTGGGTACTAGCTTGAATCTTAGCACAAATAACCACCCTCAAAATGATGGCCAATCTAAAAGAGTTAATTCATTCTTGGAAACCTATTTGAGGTGTATTACTGGTCACAAACCCAGCAGATGGTGTCAGTGGCTACCTCTTGCTGAATGGTGGTACAATACTAGTTATCACACTACTTTGAAGATGTCACCATTTCAGGCACTGTATGGATACTTACCACCTCATATGGCTTTTCCCTCTGCTGCAACAACTTCAGTAGCTGCTGTTTAGTCTTACTTAAAAGAAAGGGAGGCCATGATGGACATTTTAAAGGAATCTCTTCACACAGCACATGCTAGAATGAAATTCTTTTTTGATAGATCTAGAACTGACAGAAATTTTCAGGTGGGAGACATGGTTTACTTAAAGCTACAGCCCTACAGACAAGCATCAGTGGCACTCAGAAAGAACTTCAAGTTAGCTGCTAAATATTATGGACCCTTTCCAGTGTTGCAGAAAATTGGTCATGTAGCCTACAGATTGCAGCTACTTCCATATGCCATAATTCATCCAGTCTTCGACGTTTCCCAACTCAAGAAGTAGATTGGCCAACAACATACTCCTTCTGCTTCATTGCCTATTGTTGATCATGATGGTGAGATCATTATGAGACCTGAGCAGGTACTCAAAGACAGAACCATGCTTATTGGGAAGCAGCTGGTGAGACTGGTATTAATTCAATGGACTAATTAAATCCCTGAAGATGCTACTTGGGAATATCTTTCGTCTATTGATGAGTGCCAAATATTGTATATATTTATCCCTTTTTGTTGGCATTTAACTCATCTTTTGTGCAGTAATTCTACATTTTATCCCATATTCTGTATTTTCATTGTTTTCAAGAATAAATATTTTTCTTACTTAATTTTGCATTTTTAGGTAATAAATAAAGTCTGGATGACTTGCGGAGCGGAAAAGAGCTGAAGAGTGGTGAAAAGCCGGAAGAAATTACGCAAGGAAGCCGCAAAGAATGGTGCGCACAAGACCAAAAAGTTAGGAGTGGGCTCAAGAAGGAAGAATTGTTCTTAAAGAAGATATGGGCTTGGAATACCCAAGGCCCAAAACCCTTACCCAAACCCATTTTCTATAACCAAAACCGCCTCCATTCTCAACCGTTAGATTGGATCCAACTCATCATCCTACGGTCGCTCATTCATAGAGCATCAAAATCTGAAGTCTCTGCCAAACACCACAGCGCTTAAATTCCAAGCCTTCAGATTAGATCACATTTAGATCCTACGGTCGCTTCTTTGCCTGCGCATCAAACCCAGATACTTCCGCTTAACACTACAACACCTAACTCCATCTGGCGCCGTTAGTTTCGTTGTATATCTGCATCCAACGGTCTCTGCCAGCATCTTCACTTTTATCCGTTAGATCAATCTTCATCTCCACACCCCACGGCTAAGCATCGCAAGACATCGAAATCTGATGAGCCCGCCTCACACTCGAACAACCTAACCCTATACCCATCAAACCAAACAGACCTTACCCAAATTCTCATCTTCCTCCTTCGAGCAGTCGAGCTCTGCTCCTGCCATGTCCGCCACCTTACCCTGCCCCGCTCAACCACCACCTCAACCACCACCATCTCCTCTCAAATCAACCAAACACCATAACCCATCTCCACTACCATCATTACAACCTATCTAGCCACCTAATTTCCCATTTTTATACACGTTTTTCTCAAAACCCTAACGTGTGAAAAATTGGTAAATTAGGTGAGTTAGGAGAGCAATTGGAGGCGTGGATAACATCAGGAGAACAATTAGAGGCGTGGGTCGAAGTCAGAAGCAATCATCAGTGATTAGGTAAAACTAATTCCAATTTTTCACCAAACCCTAATTTACTGTTTTGGGGGTTTTTCTTTTAAAGTGTAATTGGGTATAAATATGGGTTGTGGGTGTTGTTGTAAAAGTTATGCTGGACTAGCCAGTGTCCAGGACTGTGAAGTTCTGTTAATGTTCAATTTCAGTTTCAAATCAATTTTAGTTAATTTTCAATTTCTGTTTTATTTCATGTTTAATTCCATGTTCATTTAGTTTATGTTCTTATAATTTCTGTTTGTTTCTAATTTCAATTTAGTTTTGTGTTTAATGTTAGTTCACTGTGATGTTTAGTTTCTTCAATTTTCCTAGTGCATGTTCCTGTTGATGTTTGTGTTCCATGTAATGTTAATGTACCTGTCATGTGATACATGTTTTGTGGAATGTTAGGCTATAAGCCTTAGAGCATTGTGTTGATTGAGCATTGGGGAGAAACTAGTGCTCACTAGTGACTGTGAGCAAACTAGTTCTCTTCCCACTCTAGTTGTATGCCTAGGCTCTCTTGTCTTGTCAACTGTTTAGGTTTAGTTTTGTGTTTAATCATGTTTTGTTCACTGTTAGTGGTAGAAGTTTAGCTTTGAAGCTTTGGATTGATTGAGCAGTGGGGAGAAACTAGTGCTCACTAGTGACTGTGAGCAAACTAGTTCTCTTCCCACTCTAGTAGTATGCCTAGGCTCACCTTCACCATTTCACCTTCACTGTTATGTGCTTCCCATGTTATGTTATTGTGTTTAAATTCATGTTTTGATCACTGTTAGTGGTAGAAGTTTAGCTTTGAGGCACTGTATTGATTGAGCAGTGGGGAGAAACTAGTGCTCACTAGTGACTGTGAGCAAACTAGTTCTCTTCCCACTCTAGTAGTATGCCTAGGCTCACCTTCACCATTTCACCTTCACCATCTCCCCTGCCCTTGGTAACAGCCTTGGTTTACTTCAATACCATTGCTTCACATCATCTTCACTGTCACCTTTCTCTTACCACTTTCTTTTGTAACTTACTTTGCTTCGTTGGCACTTTGCCACTGTTAACAATCACCATTTCACTGCCATTGTATATGCTTCCATTGTTTCATTGTCTTTACCACTGTCACTTTAGTGTTTTTGTCTCACTGTTTTCTTATTCACTTCATCTGTTTTCTTTCTCTGTTTCTTTTCTGTTTTCATTTCACTGTAAATAGCATTGCATTGTAAATAGCATTGTCTTCTCTAGCTTCCTTTGCCTCATTAGAGCCATTGTCTTGGCTTGTTAGCTTACTGCCCTGCCTTGGCCATTGTCTCTTAATTGCATTCTGTTTTGCAAAGGACCAGCTCATTGTAAGGCCAAAGGCCCAGTCCACTGTTGAGTCAACCAAAGCCCACTTCATTACCAAGCTCAGTTCATCTCATTTCCAAGAAAAGGCCAAGTTCAGGTGTAAACCAAAAGCCTAGCTTAACCTGAGGCCCATCCAACTGAGCCCAAGGCTCAGTTCACTTCAAGAATATTGAGCCCAGACCACTTGAGTACAAAGGATCAGTTCACTTCATTGGTACTCAAAACTCATTGGTACCAAAGCCCATAGCCCATTGTTATCACCTTAACTCAAAAGCCCAATAGCAATTTAGAACCCAAAATAGCTAGAAAACTCCAAACACACCCAGTCTCTGTGGATCGACCCGTACTTGCACGAGCTACAACTGACGACCGTGCACTTGCGGTATTACTGTAGGCCCGCGTTTTCATTTCGCTTCATTTTTCACACATCCCCGGGCCTACCAAGTTTTTGGCGCCGTTGCCGGGGACCATTTTGCATTTAAATATAATATCTTTTGGCCTACCAAGTTTTTGGCGCCGCTGCCGGGGACTGGTGCTGTGTTTTTCTTGTTGTTTTATTAGCTATTTTTGCATTTCACTGCATAGCATTTGCATCTGCATCTGCTTCACTTCATTTGCTGTTGGACCTGCTGTTCTGAACCTGTTTTTCCTCTGCTGGGACACCACCAAGGAAAAGAACCAAAGCCCAACTGGGTTTTTGCAACAATATCAGAGCAGCTGGGCTGTGCTTAAAAGGTAACCCATTTAAGAGAACCCGAATTGTGGGCTTCCAATTTTTAATTGTGGGCTTGTAATATTAAAGCCAATTTTTGGGCTTCTCTTATTTTCTGTTGGGTTTGTAATAATTTATTTGTGGGCTTGTTTGTTTAATTTGTGGGCTTGTATTTAATTTTTGTGAGCTTGTTTAATTTGGACTTGTATTTTGGACTCTGGGTTTAAACCCAGCTGAGCTTGTAACCGATTGTGGGTTTGTTTCCAATCAAGAGTGGACCTCGAAACCAAAGTTTTAAAACAAACGTCGGGCCTTAACCAACTGGGCCAAATTAAACTTTCAAAATTAAAACTTAGTGTTTCGTGGGCCGCAGTCTTCCTCCCATTCCATTAGAGGACCAACAGTGGGCTTGCTCCCAATTTCAAAAACCAAAAATTTCTCCCATAAAAACCAAAGTTTTCCAAATGTTTCCCTAAAAAACCAAAATTTTTCTTTCCATCAAAGCCAAATGTCTCCCGACAAAACCAAATTTTTCCCAAAAAGTCCAATCCCATTAAAAACCAAATTTTCTTGTAGATAATGTGTTAGTTAAAATTCCTTTTGTATATATTTTGCTAATCCAATATGATCTCGGCTGAAATATGTTGGATTTTTTTTCCTTGAATAACGGAGTTTTAATCGAGCTTTCGCCGTACAATCGGGTATTCTCTCTCCTTTTACTCTACTCAGCATGTTCCTCTTCATATTTTGTTTTTTAATTCTTTCCATATTTTGAAACATTGAGGACAATGTTTAGTTTAGGTTTGGGGGTATAGAGTAGATACCATGATAATATGCCATAATTGAAAACAAGAACTCCTTCTTTTTGAAAAAAATTAAAAAATCAAAATAAAAAATTAAAAAATTAAAAAAATCATAAAAATGGAGCTCATTTACCTTGAAATGTTGACTCTTGTGCAAATATGTAATTTTTAGGAGTCTTAGTCTAGATATTTAGGCACCCTGATTCTAGCACAATTCACATAGTGATAAGAAATTTGCATGCGCACGATCTACCAATACATGTATGGCCTCGATCTTCAAGGTGTTTGATAGGAAGTTACGATTGCCAATCACTTTAGAATACAGAACGAAACTTGACTAGCTTGTTCTGTGGTTGGTTGGGATAGAAGGTGGAGGTTACATTAAGAAAGACAACCATCGAATTTAACTGGGTGCATCAAAAAGGGCTACCTCTTGCAAAGTGTCATGTAATCTTTTGTTTCCTTTTGTATATGTATCAAAAGTGTTTCCTTGTTCTAAAAAAAAAAAAAAAAAAATATCAGAAAAATATCAGAAAAATACAAAAAAATCAAGTATTTATCAATTCCATCCTCTTGTTCCAAAAAAAAAAGAGAATAGTCAATGTAAATAAGAGTCATGTAATATCATTTTGTTGTTTCATTGTAATAAGCAAGGAGGGTGTATGCCATTGATGTACAACGCGAGTAATTGTGAAATACCTCCAACTCATTCACAATTCTCGTAAAGTCCGGACAGCTAGCTAGATTTCGACCTTGGTTCTTAGCCTGAGAAACTATCTCTTGGTGATTAGTAGTCATAACTTCAGATCTTTCTTTACACATGTGTAGATACACTTTACACTCTTATCACATGTCTTTTTTGTTATCAGTGCTAGGATTGTGCCTTTGATAGCTAGATTGACATCTCCATTTTGCTGTGAGCTTAAACTGTTTTGCACATGTCACATTTGATGGAATCTGAGCTTATATTTTGACCTAGAACTTTGTAGGTACGTTCTAAGCAAACCTTCACGAGACTTCAACTCGTCCACTAGGGACACTTAGTGGTTTAAAAGGCTTAGTGCATACGCTAAATGCATTCGAGAGACCAGCGACAGTGGTATAGTTAGGATTTCCTTAGTTTTGTTTTACTTGAGGACAAGTAAAATTCAGGTTTGGGGGTATTTGATGAGTGCCAAATATTGTATATATTTATCCCTTTTTTGGCATTTAACTCATCTTTTGTGCAGTAATTCTACATTTTATCCCATATTCTGTATTTTCATTGTTTTCAAGAATAAATATTTTTCTTACTTAATTTTGCATTTTTAGGTAATAAATAAAGTCTGGATGACTTGCGGAGCGAAAAGAGCTGAAGAGTGGTGAAAAGCCGGAAGAAATTACGCAAGGAAGCCGCAAAGAATGGTGCGCACAAGACCAAAAAGTTAGGAATGGGCTCAAGAAGGAAGAATTGTTCTTAAAGAAGATATGGGCTTGGAATACCCAAGGCCCAAAACCCTTACCCAAACCCATTTTCTATAACCAAAACCGCCTCCATTCTCACTCAACCGTTAGATTGGATCCAACTCATCATCCTACGGTCGCTCATTCATATCTCTGAAGTCTCTCTCTGCCAAACACCACAGCGCTTAAATTCCAAGCCTTCAGATTAGATCACATTTAGATCCTACGGTCGCTTCTTTGCCTGCGCATCAAACCCAGATACTTCCGCTTAACACTACAACACCTAAATCCATCTGGCGCCGTTAGTTTCGTTGTATATCTGCATCCAACGGTCTCTGCCAGCATCTTCACTTTTATCCGTTAGATCAATCTTCATCTCCACACCCCACGGCTAAGCATCGCAAGACATCGAAATCTGATGAGCCCGCCTCACACTCGAACAACCTAACCCTATACCCATCAAACCAAACAGACCTTACCCAAATTCTCATCTTCCTCCTTCGAGCAGTCGAGCTCTGCTCCTGCCATGTCCGCCACCTTACCCTGCCCCGCTCAACCACCACCTCAACCACCACCATCTCCTCTCAAATCAACCAAACACCATAACCCATCTCCACTACCATCATTACAACCTATCTAGCCACCTAATTTCCCATTTTTATACACGTTTTTCTCAAAACCCTAACGTGTGAAAAATTGGTAAATTAGGTGAGTTAGGAGAGCAATTTCAATTTCAGTTTCAAATCAATTTTAGTTAATTTTCAATTTCTGTTTTATTTCATGTTTAATTCCATGTTCATTTAGTTTATGTTCTTATAATTTCTGTTTGTTTCTAATTTCAATTTAGTTTTGTGTTTAATGTTAGTTCACTGTGATGTTTAGTTTCTTCAATTTTCCTAGTGCATGTTCCTGTTGATGTTTGTGTTCCATGTAATGTTAATGTACCTGTCATGTGATACATGTTTTGTGGAATGTTAGGCTAGAAGCCTTAGAGCATTGTGTTGATTGAGCATTGGGGAGAAACTAGTGCTCACTAGTGACTGTGAGCAAACTAGTTCTCTTCCCACTCTAGTTGTATGCCTAGGCTCTCTTGTCTTGTCAACTGTTTAGGTTTAGTTTTGTGTTTAATCATGTTTTGTTCACTGTTAGTGGTAGAAGTTTAGCTTTGAAGCTTTGGATTGATTGAGCAGTGGGGAGAAACTAGTGCTCACTAGTGACTGTGAGCAAACTAGTTCTCTTCCCACTCTAGTAGTATGCCTAGGCTCACCTTCACCATTTCACCTTCACCATTTCACCTTCACTGTTATGTGCTTCCCATGTTATGTTATTGTGTTTAAATTCATGTTTTGTTCACTGTTAGTGGTAGAAGTTTAGCTTTGAGGCACTGTATTGATTGAGCAGTGGGGAGAAACTAGTGCTCACTAGTGACTGTGAGCAAAATAGTTCTCTTCCCACTCTAGTAGTATGCCTAGGCTCACCTTCACCATTTCACCTTCACCATCTCCCCTGCCCTTGGCAACAGCCTTGGTTTACTTCAATACCATTGCTTCACATCATCTTCACTGTCACCTTTCTCTTACCACTTTCTTTTGTAACTTACTTTGCTTCGTTGGCACTTTGCCACTGTTAACAATCACCATTTCACTGCCATTGTATATGCTTCCATTGTTTCATTGTCTTTACCACTGTCACTTTAGTGTTTTTGTCTCACTGTTTTCTTATTCACTTCATCTGTTTTCTTTCTCTGTTTCTTTTCTGTTTTCATTTCACTGTAAATAGCATTGCATTGTAAATAGCATTGTCTTCTCTAGCTTCCTTTGCCTCATTAGAGCCATTGTCTTGGCTTGTTAGCTTACTGCCCTGCCTTGGCCATTGTCTCTTAATTGCATTCTGTTTTGCAAAGGACCAGCTCATTGTAAGGCCAAAGGCCCAGTCCACTGTTGAGTCAACCAAAGCCCACTTCATTACCAAGCTCAGTTCATCTCATTTCCAAGAAAAGGCCAAGTTCAGGTGTAAACCAAAAGCCTAGCTTAACCTGAGGCCCATCCAACTGAGCCCAAGGCTCAGTTCACTTCAAGAATATTGAGCCCAGACCACTTGAGTACAAAGGATCAGTTCACTTCATTGGTACTCAAAACTCATTGGTACCAAAGCCCATAGCCCATTGTTATCACCTTAACTCAAAAGCCCAATAGCAATTTAGAACCCAAAATAGCTAGAAAAATCCAAACACACCCAGTCTCTGTGGATCGACCCGTACTTGCACGAGCTACAACTGACGACCGTGCACTTGCGGTATTACTGTAGGCCCGCGTTTTCATTTCGCTTCATTTTTCACACATCCCCGGGCCTACCATCTATCAAGTCACACTACCGCAATTTTATCCTTAAGGACAAGGATACTGTTTATGGGAAGGCAATGTCATAGTCCATCTTTGCCATTACGGCGCCCTGTCTACCCTTAGTCCATTGTATGGTGCTATTATAACTCTATCACCATTAGTCGATTAGTAAGCCTCTCGATTAGAGACACGTGCTCACTATCCAGCTGTTGGCTGCTAGGTTAATCACTGCTATTTGATATTTAAGCTGTAAGAACTTCACTCAGTTCATTAATGAAAGAATAAGTTGTTGTTTAGAGGATGGATTCCTTAAGAACGCAGATTTACATTTTGAGTTTCTCGATCCTCTTGTACTGAATATAGTACATTGGTATAGGTCTCTCGGTTGATGCTGGTCATACTGCATGGTCAGTTTCTCGACGTAAACTTTGTGCCTTTGAAAATGATTCTAATTAGCTTAATTAGCCAGAGTTCAAAATGCTTGAAGTTTGCACCCAGGTACAGCCTGGCCAAAACATTTTTCCTATAAGAATCAAAAAAATATGCATGATGCACCCAGGTGCAACCTGGTCTAAAACCTATTTCTTTTATGAATCTGCATTATGCACTCAGGTGCATCTAGTGTATTTCGTGGATAAATATAGTTTCATCCTAAAAATCACTTGCAATATCAGTAGCTCATGATCTCGAGCAATAAGTCCACTATCATTATCATCACATTCAGCATTAAAACATCAACCAAAACAAGCATTAAAGAAGAAAAATAAAAAGAACAACAAAATATTAAAAGAAATATATATATATATATATATATATATATATATATATGTATACATTATGCATTCGGGTGCAATCAGGGCAAAAATATACATTATGCACTCGAGTACGACCAGGCAAAATCTATTTTTATGTCAGAATATACATTATGCGCCCAGGTATAACCTTCCCAAAATCTGTTTCTATAGAAAAAAACATTATCCACCCTGATGCAACCTACCCAATTTTATTTTATTTTTCGTCAGAATATACATTATACACTCGGATGCGTCTTGTGTATTCCGTAGATCAACATTTGATATAAAATCACACTTTCAAGTTAACCACCAAAGAAATAGGACATCACATTCATTTTCATTAAACATTATATTTAGACTTTAGGATATTAGAATATCAGTCATACTTTGCTTGTCTTTTAGACTCATGAATTCGAATCCAAGGCATATTCAACCAAAAAACTGGCCCCAACTGATGCAAGCAATAAGGAGAATACGACATGTACGCACAAACATGATAATATCAACCAAGAAAATCACCAAAAATGTAACAAAAACAAACAAACGAATTACCAAAAATGTAAAACAAACAGGATAATATGGTATGTATGCATCTTTCTCATAACTTCTTCTTTAATGTCTAAACTCTAAACCACTATTTGTCCTAGTTTTTAATACTGCAGCGCAAAATGCAAGGACAACATCTTTAAATTCCTTGTCTGTCTAGTCTCTTTCATTTTTCTTTTTTTGATGGAAAGAATAATTAATTAAATAACCACCTCTCATTTTAATCATATACCACTCTGTAACTATATACCACTTTCCTTGTGCCTCTCCGCCAGAAATCTATTGCTCCTCCCATGGAAGCACAACCCACAGAATCCGTTCTTTTGCATGAAAATTTATAATCAGTAAATGCACATTACTAATTATTATTTTCTAAAGATATGCATTTAATTGTTGGAGATTAAATAGCATATAAAAACTAAGAAACCTTAATTAAAAAGATTCTCAATTTATTTCGATC
The DNA here is from genome assembly GCF_003573695.1 of Papaver somniferum. Classification (NCBI taxonomy): domain Eukaryota; kingdom Viridiplantae; phylum Streptophyta; class Magnoliopsida; order Ranunculales; family Papaveraceae; genus Papaver; species Papaver somniferum. The sequence continues at coordinate 125,389,689 of NC_039360.1, forward strand.
ATGGGATTCTCCATTAGCTATTAAGGAATATATTTGAACAATTAATGATAAGAGTTACTGCATATGTTCAAAGTATGTCGACATCTTTACTTTGCAAGTCCTTTTTCATACTTACAATCTTGGAAACGATTTTCCACTTCCAAACAAGTTTAGAATTGGTTCATCTGAATTCCAAGAATTATGTGATTGATTATCCTATCAAATCACCAATTATGGGTTTCACGAGTCTGCCAAAAAAAGTTCGGTTCTACCTCCATGTGAGTACTGTGCATAGTCATGCTACTTACCAAAATTCGGTTGACTAGGTACTAGGATCGGTTCTCCAGAACTTATGGTAACTACCTGTATTCGGTTGCACATGTCCATAGGATCGATTCCCCCAAAACTACAAACTTGTTACACATGTTCATAGGATCGGTTCCCCCATCTACTACAAACGTGTTGCACCTCTTACTTGGATCGGTTCCCGATGACTAGATAAAATTTGATATTTACAAGGCATCGATCATACCATCTTGAGTGATTACTTAAGATCGGTTTCACTAATAAAAGTCATACCAATACATAAGTCAGGGCTTGTGAATAGCCTTACCAAGATACATAAACAAGTTTATGAGAAATTATACTAAACACACACATTGGTAATTCAAAAAAGATTTGCAATGAATAACAATACCAATAAGCCTAGTGATTTCCCTTTCGATTCACAAAACAAGTTTATGAACTTACTTCCTTTAAATGAATGTAAAACATTGTTTCCTAGGATGAAATCTTCACTCATACCCATACATAATAAAAATAACATTCATATGATCATGTCGATGTCTTATATACAAAGTTTAATGATTAAGCAATAAACCTCGTATTGTATTCCTTAATACTATGTCTAACTAGAGTATCATACACAGCTTCGCAGTTATGTTTTCAATATGCACTACTTGAAAGATACGTTAGAGAAAGAAACAGTTCAAGTCAAATATTACTAACCTCAAGAGGAAGGATGATGTTGTCGTTGTAGCTCCATACTTCTTCACATTCTTCAAGTCTTCATGTAATACTTGTAAGTCTCATATCCTAACACTTTCAAGCTAATCTGTACGAAGTTGACTCTAGTATATAATCAAGCGACTCTTTAAATGAGTTTTGATTCGCTAAAATATGACAACCAAACTTGAAATACCAACACTTAGTGGGTTCAACTGAGCTATGCTCTAAAATATTGTATTGAGAAAGAGATAAACCTCTTTGATATATCTATTGATTGAGTCTCACTTTAAGTTGGTGCTCTCGGAATTATATTGGAGTTTAGTCCATACAGATTGTCGAACGAAATATTGGGTGTGATTGTTATACCCCCGCATTTTCACTGCATATGCCCCAAAACCCGATTGTTTCTTTAATTCCAAAGATTCCATACAATGGAGAAATGAGTGAAAGCCCAAAGTATTTCGCGTCTGCCCTTGAGCACGTTCCAATACAAAGCAATGAAGAGATGCAAAATGTTAGACGGAAAATTCCATGAAATATGAAAAGATTTTATGAAGTAATCCCAAACTTTGAATGAAAAAGAACAATGAATCAACACATGATCTTTTGTTCTCTCTCGCAATTGTAGAGAACACACTATTCAGATTCCAGCTGCATCCATTGTTGTGAGAGCATGGTCCTTGTAGGTATAGAGTTATTGAAAGCTGCCCAAAATAAGAAACTAACTTTATTTGAAACCTTCTTCATCCAAAGTAGATTCTTGTAAATGCATTCCTCCATAGAGTTTTTGTGAGCAGAATAACAAGTTTCGGGGCTAAAGTTCTCGTCAACCTTGACTTCATCCTTGGATTCTAAAAGCACAGATGGATTACCTAAATCCATTTTAAGTAAATCCCACTTCATTGGCTCACTCTGATCTAAACTTCTTTTGAAGTTTCCTTCGCATCTCCCATGAGTAATCATTTCTGAAATTGTTGCCTGTTTGTTCCTACACACCTTGAAAATAGCCGGAAACAAATCTTTTATATAACCCTTGTCAACCCAGTGATCATTCCAAAACCGTATATTTCTGTTACTATTAACTTTTTAAGTAACAAACCTTTGCAGTTTAGCTACTATTTAGTGACATTTTTCCATAAGCTTTTTCCGTGTATTGTGGAGTCGTTAGATGGCATAGAAATTTCAAGAGTTCACTTACCCTTTTGATGAGATATCTTCCTCCAAAGTGCACCTCTTTGAGTCGAGTATCTCCAAACCCACTTCGCAAGAAGAAATTTGTTAGTTATTCTTAAATTTTTAACACCTAACCCTCTATATTGTTTGGAAGTGCTAACATTAGTCCGGTTCACCCAAGACATCTTCTTTTTTCCTTCAACCGAACCCAAGGAAATTTTTGCATCAACTTAATCATTCGCTTCTCTATACAGACTATACTCATCGGAAGATGGAAGAGCGACGGAAAATGGACAGGTAAACTTGATAGACAGCTCTTAATAAGAGCTAGGCGACCTGCCTTGTTAAGAAACTTCTTCTTCCAAGAAGCAAGTCTCATTTGCATCCTCTAAAACAGATTCCCAAATAGAGATACTTCTGGAGCAAGCACCAATTGGAAGACCTAAGTACTTAATGGGCAGAGATTCTGTTTTACAACCCCATTCCTTGGCTAAATACGAAATAACGTGATGCGCTCCCACACTTATCATGGTAAATTTTTCTAAATTCAGATTCATACCTGTCAATCGCTCAAAAGCCAGCAAAGCACTAAACCCCCTAGCACCTCTTTCAGAAATCTTCAACACCTTTGTAGGTCTGAAATTTTTTGTTTCTATGAAAAAAGTTTTCCTCTCCAGTTGAATTGTTTTTTTAACAAGCTTCGATAGCACTCGAACTTGAGCTTCAGCCTATCTTCATTATAGACTTCTCCAAAGCTTTCCTTATCCGGTCTGTTCTTCGCTTTGTTCTCCCAGTAATCATAAGTTCAAAGAAATAAAATAAAAACAATGACAAAAATGAAAACTTTGCTACCCAATAAATCCTGGTCCCAAGGGAAGGATCAGAGACACGTCCTTGGACGACGGAGAAGTTCAGAAATCGCACTATTCTATAATGATTTAATCACAAAGATCAAAACTTGCAGAAGGCTGAGTCCATTATTGAGAATCGTCATTGTTATTTGCTCCATAGAATTCGGAAAAGACAAAGAAAGGTTTCGTAATTTTCCCTTGGTTGGATGATTTTCTTAGGACCATGCTCCTCCTCCATTGACCATCTTTTTCGAAGTTTAGTCGGACGTGCACCAAGTTCCATACAAGATAAAAATACTTTGCCTTCGAAATGGTTCACCCCAAGCAGCCATTTAAGAATAGCGTAATCCATTAACCCCCAACGGAAAATGGGTCATATGACCACAACCCATAAAGTGCGGGAGCAATGGACTTGTAAAATATAGTCTGGGTGAAAAAACACAAAAAAATTAAGTCATTTGTACCCTTTCTTTTAAACTTTATTCTTCATAATATATTTTCTCTCTCCTATTTATTATCTCTCTCCAATATAAAATTAATCGCGAGAAAGCTCTTAACTTCCAACATATAATTCAGATTTCAATAAAATTTATATTTTCGGAAAGGGCTTGAAAATCTCTTTAAAACAAGATCCGTTGGTTATATGAAATTCGAAAAAAATTATTTTAAGCTAAGCCGAGTATACATTATGCACCCAGGTGCAACTTGGCCAAAATTTATTTCATATAAAAATATCATTACGCACACGGGTGCAACTTGGCCAAAATTTATTTCATATAAAAATCCCATTACGCACCTAGGTGCAACCTGACCAAAATTTATTTTCTATAAGAAAATGCATTATGCACCCAGATACAGCATGGCCAAAACATTTTTCCTATAAGAATCAAAAAAATATGCATGATGCACCCAGGTGCATCCTGGTCTAAAACCTATTTCTTTTATGAATCTGCATTATGCACTCGGGTGCATCTTGTGTATTTCGTGGATAAATATAGTTTCATCCTAAAAATCACTTGCAATATCAGTAGCTCATGATCTCGAGCAATAAGTCCACTATCATTATCATCACATTCACCATTAAAACATCAACCAAAACAAGCATTAAAGAAGAAAAATAAAAAGAACAACAAAATATTAAAAGAAATATATATATATATATATATATATATGTATACATTATGCATTCGGGTGCAATCAGGGCAAAAATATACATTATGCACTCGAGTACGACCAGGCAAAATCTATTTTTATGTCAGAATATACATTATGCGCCCAGATACAACCTTCCCAAAATCTGTTTTTATAGAGAAAAACATTATGCACCCGGATGCAACCTACCCAATTTTTTTTTTCGTCAGAATATACGTTATGCACTCGGATGCGTCTTGTGTATTCCGTAGATCAACATTTGATATAAAATCACACTTTCAAGTTAACCACCAAAGAAATAGAACATACCATTCATTTTCATTAAACAGTATATTTAGACTTTAGGATATTAGAATATTAGTCATATTTTGCTTGTCTTTTAGACTCATGAATTCGAATCCAAGGCCTATTCAACCAAAAAATTGGCCCCCAACTGATGCAAGCAATAAGGCGAATACGGCATGTACGCACAAACAGGATAATATCAACCAAGAAAATCACCAAAAATGTAACAAAAACAAAAATGTAAAACAAACATGATAATATGGTATGTATGCATCTTTCTCATAACTTCTTCTTTAATGTCTGAACTCTAAACCACTATTTGTCCTTCTAGTTTTTAATACTGCAGCGCGAAATGCAAGGACAACTTTTTTAAATTCCTTGTCTGTCTAGTCTCTTTCATTTTTCTTTTTTTGATGGAAAAAATAATTAATTAAATAACCACCTCTCATTTGAATCATCTACCACTCTAGAACTATATACCACTCTCCTTGTGCCTCTCCGCTAAAAATCTATTGCTCCTCCCATGGAAGCACAACCCACAGAATCTGCTCTTTCGCATGAAAATAAATACCTTTGGTTTACGAACCAAGTAGAGGGAAGTGATATAAACAAATACAGCCAAGGGTTTTCATTGGATTTCCCGATCTTAATCAAGGATTCTAGAAATAGGTTAATAAGTCAAGAACTCAATCTTATGGATAGTTTTAATATGGGTTTTTCGTCATCTACAGATAAGATTAGTGAAGAAACAGAATTCGAACAAGCAGATCAAGGACTAGTTTGACTGTTAGAGTATATTCTTGTAACTACTGTCGCAGGAAGTTTTTTAGCTTGCAAGCATTAGGAGGACATCAAAACGCACACAAACGTGAGCGTACTGTAGAGAGTAGAGATCGACTTCAAAGAATTTCTGCCGCGGCAGCTTCTTTCGGTTGTGCTAAAATGAGGAACCACCAACACGTACTCTCAACTAGCGTTGCTTCTTTATCTCTTCATCATGCTCATGCTGGTTGTCTCAGTAATAATAGATTATTAAATGTTCAAGCTCATTCTGCATTTAACAATCCCACATCATCGTTGCGGTCTAATTCGTCTCGTTATAATCTATATGGACAACGTCATCAAGAGCGGCCATCATCATCAAGATTACCCGTAAATGATCATCAACCAGCAATCCTTCAGTTACCCACTTTTGTACATGGGTCAGCGCAACAGCATAACAATGGGTTACTTGGTCGCAGTTTTCAGTTGCAAGGTACTGGTGCTGGTTTGAAGGGTAATAATAGTTCAAATCAAGGAGACGCGACAAACAATGATTTGGCCCTTAAGCTCTAATTAAGTTAAAGTTTACTAAGTTATTATGGTTTCTTAAATATGAGTTCATAATTTTTCTCTACCACTCTGTCATTTATGTTTATTCTGGTAGTTAATTAAATTCCAGTAGTTCAAGTTTGCTTCTATATTTGATCCAGCCGGCAATGCTCCAGCTGATTCCCTTGGAATAATAGCCTTAGGGTTCCAATCTTAAGCGTTGAAACAGCAACTTGAGTTAATATATAAGCAGGGTACCTGAAATAATAAATGCAAACACAGTATTATGACTTGAATAAAGGGTGAAATGCTGAATTGCTAAAACGTTGCTTATTTCCGTTGGAACTTCTCACAACCACAAGTGGCAAAAGAGATGGTGACAGTAGGATTAAAGTGAGCACCGGAATATAGTAAATCATAAGCATCACGGCAACAGCAAGTCCCCATGGTTAGAGCAAGTCACCACCTTATCATTGTTTAAGTTTGCGCTTGCTGCAGCACATTCAGCGAATATGCATGAAATGTGTTCCAGTTCTTCAACTAAGCTAGTTGAAATTGAGTAACAAGGCTTTAAAGCTTTTCCGTCTCACCCCCTATCTGAGATAGAGTTCCATGATTTGAAATGCTCCTCCGGCTTATATGAAGCTCAATCTTTGTATGATCTAAGCATTCATTATTTTAATTAGCTTTGTACCTCACCACCTTGTGTGTCATTAGCCAAAGTTAGTATAGGTCTCTCGGTTGATGCTGGTCATACTGCTGTTAGTTATTGAAGACTAATTAATTATTTTCTAAAGTTAGTCGTGGTTATTTAGGGAATGGGTTTCCTAAAGCGGTTAGAATTCTTGGTGGCCAAGTTTGTAACCTATATAAATAGGTAGTTAGGCCTTGTAGAATATGTGCACTGTGTAGAAAATGATTAAGAGATCGGTGAGAGATTTCTTGTATAGCTTTTAGGTCTAAAGCTAGGGTTTCGTTGTGAGAGCATATTGGTGAGGAACAAGAGACAAGGTTATCGTCTCGGGTAATTGTTGCGGTGTAACCAAGGGTTTGCTGGGATTCACACGACGCTGTAATCGTTTTTCTTCATAGTGGATTTGAGTTGGTGCGGCTCAAAGTGGACGTAGACAATATATACAAGTTGTATGTATTGGTCGAACCACTATAAATCTTGTGTCTTGTGAGTTGATTTATCTTTCTCGTATTATTATGGTTGCTTGTGCTTGGTTTACTTATTATTCATCATAATATCTCAAGATCCGTTATTCAGCGGTTGTCAGTGATTATTCTCTAAGAAAATCCTGACAACTGGTATTGTTGGAGTATGTGGCTCGATAAACACCACATATGTATAGCTAGGATAGTCTCACATGGAATAAGAGGAGTACATATGGCGCTTAATAAGCTTGGGAATCTCCTTACATAGCACCGAAGCCTTTTAGATTAAAATCCCACACCTGCTGCAACAGGTGGTCAAGTGGGGACAGTATCGGTGGTATGTGGTCGGGCCCAAAAGTAGGGTCCGGCGGTCGGTGAAGATCCCAACAACTGGTATCAGAGCTCGGGTTAGAGCTTTAGGGTTTATCGTAGTACGATTGGAGTGGGAGTTATGGGTGATAATAACGAAAGTACGGTAGTTAGGGTTAAAGTTTTTAATGGGAAGAACTTTGCGTTTTGGAAGTTTCAGTTGGAAGACTACCTATATGAGAAAGACCTTGCTGATCCTTTGGGTGGAGTTGCGAAAAAGGGAGCACGCAAAGACGATGAATGGACAACTCTTGATCGCAAGTGTGTAGCCGTGATCCGTAGATGTCTAACAGAGGAAGTCTACAATAACGTACAAGAGGAAACTAGTACGAAGGATCTTATGGATAAACTTGAAAAGTTGTATCAAAAGTCATCAGCCTCGGGGAAGATTATGTTATGTGAACAATTATTTAATTTGAAGATGCAAGAAGGCGAAGCGATTTCACCACATCTTGGGAAGTTTAAATCAATTATTTCTCAGTTTTCAAAAGTTAGTATTACTTTTGATGATGAAGTTCAAGCTTTACGGTTGTTTTCGTCATTACCAAAGAGTTGGGAGACTGCAAGGACAACCATTAGCAATTCCGCAGGGAGCGAGAAGTTGAAGCTTGATGATGTGCAACAAAGGTTAATTGCTGAAGAGGAGAGAAGAATAGAACAAGGTTATGTTTCTAGTTCTTCAAGCTCGGCCTTAAGTATGCATGGAGAAGATAGAGGCAGGAGTTCAAATAGGAACAACAACAAGACTAGATGGAAGTCTAGAGGAAAGTCTAGGGGGAAATCTCAATCCCGGCCTAGAGGTGTTGTTGAGTGTTGGGCGTGTAAGAAAGTAGGACACTACAAGCGCGATCGTCCGGAAAACAAATGTGCTAATAATGGTGGAAACAAAGGTAATCAAGAAGAGGTCAACGTAGTTGCAGCTGCGGAACCGGTGAAGGTCCTTTTTGATAATAATAAGGTGATTACGGAAGGTTTTCTACTACTCTCTGAGAACAAGCAAGATGAGTCTTGGATTATAGACTCGGGAGCTTCTTTCCATGCAACGGGTGATAAGAGTATTATGATCTCTTATAAAGAAGGATACTATGGCCAAGTATTCTTGGATGACGGTGAAGCATGCGACATCATCGGTTTGGGTGATGTGATCTTGAAAGTCAACGGTTCGACATGGAAATTGAAGGATGTACGACACGTTCCAAATTTGAAGAAAAACTTGGTGTCTGTGGGCCAAGTTTGTGATAATGACTGTGAAGTTGTGTTAACGAAACACAATTGGAAAGTAAAGAAAGGGGCTATGGTGTTAGCTCGAGGAGTTAGAGTCAATACTCTATACCAGACTTCAGATGGAACTACTTTAGCAGTGGTTAGTAGTGGTGAAGACACTAACTTATGGCATAGAAGATTATGGCACATGAGTGAGAAGAACATGAAGATTCTATGTTCGGGAGGATATCTACCTAAGGTGAAGTCTGTTGATATGAGTTTTTGTGAAGATTGTGTTCTTGGAAAACAAAAACGGGTTAGTTTCAGCAGAGGATGAAGAGACTTGAGAAGTGCAAAACTTGATTTGGTTCACACGGATGTATGGGGACCAATTGATGTTGCATCTCACAGCGGATTCTAGTATTATGTCACCTTTATTGATGATCACTCAAGGAAGGTGTGGCTTTACTTCATGAAGAATAAGTTCGAGGTGTATGAAGTGTTTAAGAAGTGGAAAGCTTTGGTTGAAACAGAAACTGGTCTGAAGTTGAAGTGTTTAAGGTCAGACAACGGTGGTGATTATGACAACAGAATTCTTACAGTTATGTGCTACTAATGGAATTCGTTTGGAGAGGACAGTTCCAAGGATGCCACAGGAGAATGGAGTAGCAGAACGTATGAATTGGACGTTGAATGCACGTGCAAGGTGCATGAGGTTGCAGTCTGGTTTGCCCGAGACCTTCTGGGCACATGCAACAGAGACGGCTGCTTATCTAATTAACAAGACACCTAGTAGTCCATTATATATGAAGATACCAGAGGAGGTTTGGACTGGAAAAAAGGTAAATCTTTCCTATTTGAAAGTTTTTGGTTGTGTTGGTTATGTTCATCTTAGTCCCGGTGAGAGGTATAAGATAGGTGTTCAAGCAAAGAAGTGTATATTCATTGGTTATGGAATTGACACTTTTGGGTATAAACTTTGGGACTATGAGGGTCACAAAGTTATTAGAAGTATAGATGTCACTTTTAATGAGAATGAGTTGTACAAGGACAGGAATGCATCACAAGTTGAAGATGTCAGGTCAAGCAATGTCGATAAGGAGTTGTATATCGATGTTGATGATGTTTTTGGAAGAAGTGTGGAACAAGAAGAGCATGATGTTGCTAATGGCAGAGAAGTACAAGTTGAAGAGACTTCTACTGCAGTTGGAGTTATTCCTACAGTTTCACAAGAAGTACGAAGATCGTCAAGAACTTCTAAACCAAACCCAAGGTATGCTTTGAATTATCTATTACTTACGGATGGAGGTGAACCTGGAGATATTAAGGAAGCACTAGCGGCTGATGATTCAGGCAAGTGGAAACTTGCTATGGAGGATGAGATAAATTCACTTGATGATAATGACACTTGGGTGTTAGTAAAATTACCAAGAGGTAAGAAGGTGTTGCATAACAAGTGGGTTTATCGGATGAAGTCTGAAGCAAATGGAGATATTCGCTTCAAGGATAGGTTGGTTGTGAAAGGTTTCCAGCAAAAACCTGGTGTTGATTACAACGAGATATTTTATCCAGTTGTGAAGATGACTACTATTCGAGTAGTGTTAAGTCTAGTGGCTTCTGAAGATCTCTACCTTGAACAGTTGGAAGTAAAGACATCTTTTCTTCATGGTGACCTATATGAAGAAATTTACATGAAGCAGCCAGAAGGATTCATAGTAAAAGGAAAGGAAGAGATGGTGTGCAAGCTAAAGAAGAGTTTGTATGGTTTAAAACAAGCCCCGAGACAGTGGTACAAGAAGTTTGATAACTTCATGCATAGAAGTGGTTACTCACGGTGTAATGCAGATCATTGTTGTTACTTCAAAAGGAATGATTCTGACTACATCATATTACTACTGTATGTGGATGATATGTTGGTTGCCGGAACATCTCTACAAGAAGTTGAGAATTTGAAGAAACAATTAGCAAGTGATTTTGATATGAAAGATCTTGGTGAAGCAAAGCAAATTATTGGTATGAGGATCATAAGAGACCGAGCTAAGGGTGTACTTATGCTTAGTCAGGCTGAATATATTGAACGAGTGTTGAAAAGGTTCAATATGGAGAATGCTAAACCAGTTAGTTCTCCACTTGGAAGTCAAATTCGTCTTTCAAGTATGCAGTGTGCGAAGACAGATGAAGAAAAGGAGTACATGGCTAACGTAACACATTCTTCGGCTATTGGGAGTCTAATGTATGATATGGTGTGCACGAGACCGGATATTGCACATGCAGTGGAAGTAGTGAGTAGATATGCAAGAAACCCAGAAAAACAACATTGGGAAGCTGTGAAGTGGATTCTCAGGTATTTGAGAGGTAACACAAATGTACCATTGTGCTATGGAAAAGGTGGTTCTATTTTGAGGGGTTATGTGGATGCAGACTTCGCAATTGATGTAGATAAAAGGCGAAGTACGACCGGTTATGTTTATAATATGGGGTCAGCTGCAGTGAGTTGGAACTCACGGTTACATAAGTTGGTGACATTGTCTACTACGGAAGCGGAGTACGTAGCGGTGACGGAAGCGAGCAAGGAGATGATTTGGTTACAAGGATTATTAGCTGAGTTGGGCAAGGAACAAGGAGATAATGTTCTGTTTAGCGACAGTCAAAGTGCTATACATTTAGCCAAGAACTAAGCCTATCATGCTATGACGGAGCATATAGATATCAGTTATCATTTCATTCGGGATATCTTAGAAGAAGGAGAGTTGAAAATCGAGAAGATTCTTGGTTCGAAGAATCCGGCGGATATGTTTACCAAGGGAGTTACATCAGACAAGCTAAAGCTCTGCAAGGCTTTAGTTGGTCTCTCAGAATGAGGATCTGGGAGGGGAGCCGCACTAACAAGGAAGATGTTTTAGCACCGTCAATCCAAAGTTGAAGAATGGAAGACAATCAATAAGTCTTCAAAGTAGGAGATTGTTAGTTATTGAAGACTAATTAATTATTTCCTAAAGTTACTCGTGGTTATTTAGGGAAGGGGTTTCCTAAACCGGTTAGAATTCTTGGTGGCCAAGTTTGTAACCTATATAATAGGTAGTTAGGCCTTGTAGAATTTGTGCATTGTGTAGAAAACGATTAAGAGATCGGTGAGAGATTTCTTGTGCAGCTTTTAGGTCTAAAGCTAGGGTTTCGTTGTGAGAGCATATTGGTGAGGAACAAGAGACAAGGTTATCGTCTCGGGTAATTGTTGCGGTGTAACCAAGGGTTTGCTGGGATTCACACGACGTTGTAATCGTTTTTCTTCATAGTGGATTTGAGTTGGTGCGGCTCAAAGTGGACGTAAACAATATATACAAGTTGTATGTATTGGTCAAACCACTATAAATCTTGTGTCTTGTGAGTTGATTTATCTTTCTCGTATTATTATGGTTGTTTGTGCTTGGTTTACTTATTATTCATCGTAATATCTCAAGATCCGTTATTCCGCGATTGTCAATGATTATTCCCTAAGAAAATCCTCACAACTGCATGGTCAGTTTCTGGAAGTAACCTTTGTGCCTTTGAAAATGATTCTAATTAGCTTAATTAGCCAGAGTTCAAAATTCAAATGCTTGCAGTTTGCATTGGGCCAGCCTTTCAAAGTGAATGGGCTTTTCCAATCACTCTGCCTAAGTCAACAAAATTCCCTTATCGGCAATCCCATGCATGCGCCATGCATAAATAGAATTTAACATTGTGTTGTGTAGATAGAGAGTGAAGGTTTAGTAAATGTTGTGAGTTGTTAGTCTCCCCAAACATTCCAAGAGCCACCCTACTGTATTGAACTTTAAACCGGCCTCTAATCAAGCTTATGATTATAATCTTTTTTTTCCTTTGAAATCATGAAATGCAACTAATTATGTTCCCAAAAAAGATTTTGGTAAGAAAAATATATCTCCCTTCACTCCACACAATCTCCCCTTTATCTGATTATTATTTTGTCTAGCAACATCCCAGAAAAATCTTTTCTTTTTGATATGCATGGGAACACTTTAATGCACTTGGCTTCTGCAATTTATGCACACGGATTGAAAATAATTGCAATAGAAGTCAGCTAACAAGAAAACGTACACATAAATATAATTGAAAATGCTATTTGGGCCACCAATTCGCGACGTGTTCTCGGGTGCAAGAATTTGGGATTCTGGCATGATCTATCTATATAGGTTAACTCCAGTTTCATCTTAGCCTCACACTACTTTCTCATTCCTTTTGTTGATCTTCTAAAGAAAAGCTTTGAGGACCCAATCTTCCCATCAAGACCAACTTATAAGAGTTCTCAAACACAAACAAAAGAAGAAGCAGCCTTTTAGTTTTAGATCATCATCTATAACGTCATAACTCCTCTTTGTACAGTCCCTGATCCCTGTACCAATGATTCTCGTTGGACCGCACCTGGATTGCACGGGCGCTCCATTTTGCGAGCCGTGTCCGTGTCCGACTCGCGTCGGACACGGGACGCACGTGGGACGCTGACACGACGCGTGTCCGATGCATCAATTTGTGCGTCATGCGCGCGTCTGGTTTGGACGCACCAGTAACTCGTATTTGACGCGCTTTTTTCCTTCATTTTCAGTTAAACTTCTTCCTTTATTTTTACTATTATTAACTAAATGAAGAAAGACAATCATTTAGATCAATTATTTAGGTTTTTATTAGGGTTTTGTTATTGGAAATGACATCATGTATATCTTTAGTTGGGTATGTGTTGCTCTAAGAATGCATTTTGATTGTGCCATGTGTTTAACAGTGATTAATTGCTTGACCTTCGACGTGTATTAACAAACGATATCTTCTTTTCCTTTGAAATTTATACACATGTAGCATCATATTCTAAGTTTTAGGATCGAAACACTTGACTTTGTTGTATAAATACATGATTGTATATATAAATAAAATATGTATATACGTGTCCGCGTCCTAGTTTTCAGAGAATTTTGTAGTGTCCGCATCGTGTCCGCGTCTGTGCAACCCAGGACCGCACACAAAACCACTCTTAAATCGTATTAATCCCAAAATACTTTCAAAAGGGATGATGAGCCCTTTTAAGAAGCGGTGATCCCCAAACTGAATGTGGTGTTGACCAATTTTGAATTCACGTCATTGCTATCATCACCCAATAACTTTACTATTATAATGACATGCGCCTAATATATCTATCTTTCAGATGTATTTAAGTAATTAAGAAGGTATTGGAGCGTTTAATTCTGCTTAAAAAACTCCTAGCAGACTTTACTAATACTAATTTTGTGTTGATTGGCACTACAGTTGGAGATGATGTACCTTGTCCTTGCAAGTTACCACCATCAAAGTATTGTGAAGCAGATTTTATTCCCCGCATCACAGAGAAAGGAAGCAATTTCTTTTTCTCTTCGAGATTATTCTCACCATTATTTTACATGCTTGCACACACATTGACAAATGAAGTAAGAGAAATGGATTTTACAGACAGAAATTTAAAAGGATTATTAAATTCCTCGCAAGTGAGGTCTTAGAACAGTTCCTATGAACTCAACAAACCTGTAGTTTTTTTTTATTTTACTCCCATTATGGACTCAACAAACATGAAACGGATAGGAAAACCAACAAATATGAGGGTTTGTTGAGTGAGGCAGTAGAACAAACACGCGCTTGATGGAAAACCGGGCGGCTAAACCAAGCACGCTGGCGTGTGTTCCAGAAACACTGGGGTGTGACCCAAAACCGCCAGTTTTTCCTTCACACGCCACTCAAAATTTCACAATTTCATACCATCTCAATACTCACTTTTTCCTTATTTTAAACACAACTATTCATATCAACTCAATCTACCAGAAAAATTCTCTATAAATTCCATTTCTAACAAATATGGCACCCTCATCGCAACACAAAAACAATCACAACAAGAAACAAAACAAGATACACAACAATCACAACCAAGAAACAAAATCATAAGTAGCTAAAGCTTCCAAAATTACAATTGGTTTTGGATAATGACCCTTATATTAGCCTGCACATACAACCAGACACACATGCCACGTCCAGTGCATGCAATCAAGACTACCTAGCATTCTTGGAAAATCCTCGCGGTGTTTTTTGCAGTTATTCTTTGAACATCTTCTTGAGTAGGCTTTCTTAAAAAGGTTGGACCAAAATGCTCGATTATTGTTTCGCAAAACAATTTGAGATACCTAAAGGCGGTTGTTTTCCCAATACGGGGGGCCGCACTGACCTTTTGTTCGGGACTAAAGCCTCGTACATGTCGTGCATCATACTGATAATTAAATAAAGGTTGTACCAGATAAAGCTCGGCAATAATCCTTTGCGTCAAGTTGCGGCCCATGCGGAATCGTCGCTAAAAATCCTCATCAGAATAGACGCAATCATGATTAAAATAATCATGCATCATCTTGTCGTAGTAAAAAATATTGATCTCGCCACGTTCATCGTCTATTCATAACTTCATATGGCTCTAAAGGTTTAGGTATGATCCCGGTTTGTAATTGCAACATAAAATTTCACCTCCTTTTATCTTGAATTGCATCTTCATCCATTTGATGCAAAAACTCCACACATTTATTCCTCTTCTTCATACAACATTTCATCCATCTCCATATCTTCCTCAAAAGAACTAAAATCAGGATTCATGGTTGAAAATCGAAAGCAATTGAAATTAAGAAAAGATTGATCAGATGAAAGGTTGTTTTGAATTTGTGAGATCAAACTCGAGTTGTATTTATGGAGGTAGAAACTAGCCGCTCATGTGACCATTTAAAAGTAGTCGTTTCGCGGTTTTGGTTCACCCTCTAGTGGTTTTACCACGCACGCTAGCGTTTCTTCTTCACACGCCAGCGGCTTAACTTCGTCTCGGTGTTTGACAATCAACCGCCCACTTCACTTCCCATAATACAGAATCACCTTTGCCTATCCACTTGACTCAACAAATATTTTGCTTCATACATTGTCATAAAAATTACCCTTACAAAATAAAATAATCCTCTTTTTCGGATCTAATAGATTTGGGTAATATCCATAGAAACCTTGATTTAAAATGTCCGGATATTTTAGCACAAGTAGGGGAAATCATATTTCGCATGCCGATGCCATCACCATCCGTGATGCGTCGAGCACTAAAATCAGCACGTGGACTCTGTAGTTGATGGAGAAAGAAAATGGAGAAAGGAGATGAATGTTGTGAAATTGGAGGCATATAAAAAATGGTCCTACATGTATAAGTCTTTTTTGATGGAAAATACAAGTTTTGATTTATTTAGCAATTGGAGAATTGGGTTGTGGGGCTTTCTCTATGGTTGGGGAGGAGCTTATTATCAATCATAAACTTTTCTTCTTTTTACTCTTATCCTCCATTTTTATATCCCTTAGTTGAC
Organism: Papaver somniferum; assembly: GCF_003573695.1. Classification (NCBI taxonomy): domain Eukaryota; kingdom Viridiplantae; phylum Streptophyta; class Magnoliopsida; order Ranunculales; family Papaveraceae; genus Papaver; species Papaver somniferum. The sequence continues at coordinate 125,405,569 of NC_039360.1, forward strand.
ACTTTGAAAGAGAAAAAAAAAAGTTGGAGCAAAAGGGCTTCTCTTTTGTCGTTCTAATCAAATGTTCTTTCATGTTGGCATCACCACTAACATTATCAGACATCTTTCTTTATCTACTTATAGAACTTTTTCTCTTGCCGAAAGATTAATGGAAGAAGTACTGATGGTCTTTTTTTGTTGTTGGGCATCCATAGTGGGGTACTATGGTTGTTTATTATCCTCCCATAGAAGAGAACCATCTTATCCGGTGACAGTTGCGTATTGTAATATGTGGATCTTCCGTACATGCAGCATGCTGGTTCAAAACTCCGATCGAAAATAATTAACCTACGGGAAAGAATTAATTAGTCTACAATGAGTTCACTGGGCATCAGCCATTAGGTATTTTCCGGTGGTTTTGGCCTTTTTTTTTCTTAATGATCGGTAAAAAATTTGATGCTGCAACCTCTTTTTAATCGTCTGATAAGAACGATTCGCAAGTAAAATTAACACTGGCATACCATATAGCAGTGACGAAACTAGAGTTGTTTCTGGGCCGCACGCGCGCTACACCGATGTATTCAACGAGTATATAGCTTTGGCCGACAGGTCCGGGTAATCTTCGAAAATTTCATCGTGATGGGGATAGATCATTGCAATGACCTTGGCCGGAATGACCAGACTACGGGACCCTTCAACAATGTTGAGCGTTAAAACCGTCGTTGCATCAGCATCTGGTGACATGCCCATCTGGGTGTAAGCCATATACATGGATTCTTGTTCATGTGTACGGGCCAGTTATCAGGGTCAACTTAGACGATGTTTATATCCTCAGCATGCGAACTTGTAAAATCACCAGTTGACAGACTTGCTCTGCTTTCTGGGCAGGGATAAAGTGAATATGCTACTCTAACGGTCGTAAATACGTAAACCCAATTAGAACGGTGTGCTCACTCCCTGTTCATCACAACACGACACGAAATATGTTAAGGATTACTCCTACCAATAGGTGGGTTGCGCCTAGGCCCGCAGGCATCCGGTGTAAAAACTTTAGCCGCATCTCTGGAGATAAGATCGTTACGCGGTTTATCTTCGCTCGACCAGGTACTTGTTACTGGAAAACGATCTTCGGTTTTCGGTTCTCGGAACTAGAGTTAGCTTCAACCACACCCAAATTCTTAAGACGTATCGGAAAGTTCTTTCGGATGGCATTTTCAATCGTGCTTCGGTCCCCCGCACACAAGGACAAATCCTTTCCTACGCAATGACAAAGTAGACTGATGGTTATCATCAAAAAATGTACATGCTTGGGACTTTAAAAAAGCCATTACCCGAGCAGCCACTAGCCCACTTAACTAGAAACCAGTACTAGTAGAGGCAAAATAAGAAATATACAAAAGGCTTAATTACTATAGGCCGGCCTTTCCATATCACCAAACCTTTCATAATGTGGTTGACTTTGCTATTGTTGACTAATATTTCAATGGTCAAGCGTTGAATCATGATGATGTGCACTAACTCATTGAGTAGTTTTCTAAAAAGATTCTACACTGTGACAAAAGTGGCTGCTGCAAAATAAATCTCATCTTGACTAAGGCAAATAGATAGTCTTTTTAAAGGGGCAAACAAAATTGTTGAGAAACCTGACTCCAAAATTACCCGGCGTCATTAGGGGCTATCCTAAAAAAATTATGGACGACACAAAAAGACAAAAAAAATCATCCAACCGTAAATCTAAACTACCCCAATCTCGGATTTTTCGAAATGATAATTTTATCCTCCATAATCAGTAGATAAAACTACAATCGGTAGTTTAATGTGGTTTGTTTCATTTGTTTTTCTACGAAACCCATAATCGGTAGCTAATTCTATAATCGGGTGTATGTCTGTATTTAATCGGTAGTTTGTATCATAATTGGTAGTGTCTGTGTATATAATCGGTTGTTAACTCTATAATCGGTAGTTAGTCGTATATAAGGCGAGTTTGGTACTATTGTAGCTTTTGCAAAAGCGCTTTTTCTGTTGTGCTGTGTTGTGCGTTGATGTGCTGTGCTACGGAAAAAAACAGTTAGACGTTTGGTAAACTCTAATCTTAAAATTGTTGTGAGTTTAAAAACCAATGAAATTTTATTTGGTAAATTATCATGTGAAGTGATGTTGATATATCTAATGACGAAAATAGACATGTTTAAAAATATGTTGTTATTATTATTATTACTATCATAGAATTTTTAGTATTAGTATTATTATATTATGGCCACTATGAACTTCTTGTACAAAAATCATCATAAAGATTTTGTATAACATCAATCCAAGTAATATTGCTCCAAAAAAAAATAAAATAAATAATCCAAGTAATATTCGCTAGTTTCGTTGCTACAAAAAAAAAAAAAATCATTGTGGTCGTGTTGCGTACTATGTTTTCTATTTACGCGGGTTTGGAATATCCATCACTTGTATTTCCTCGCAGTACCATATAATAGAAATCTAGGGACAAATCTTGTCATATTAACAAAATAATAAGGTTAAAAAAGGGAATTTGTTATTTCAATTTTTTGTGGGTCCACAGCTTCTGCTTTTCAACTTTTAAAAGCAGGCCTAAAATGGAAGTGTTTTTGGTAAAAAGCGCTTTGAATATTTTTTTTACCAAACATAATTATTAGTAAAAGTTTGTTACAAAGTGCTTTTGATGAAAAAAATCAATCCCAAACGAGGTTGTAGTTGGTTTTGGGAAACTTTTTCCTATTGTTTGGTGGTTTAGTTTTTGGTGTGATAGAGAGAGGAAGAAGAGAAAGAAGAAGAAGCGGGAGTTTACCATTTTTCTTAAATCAACAAGAAACATGGATGGTATGAAGAAGAAGGTGAAGAACATAATGTTGAAGCTACACTACCGTATAGAGAAGACGATTTGGGGTATATGTTGAATGATCCAAACTTTTATGGAGAGGAAACCCTAGACGACGCTTTCATGGAGAAAACCGGAGAATCAATCGAGATCGAAGCTAACGATGCATCTAACACACAGGTATTGTGTTAAGATACTCATAAACCACTTTATAAGCGTTTGTATGAGTTTTTGAACGAGAAAATTCGATTTTTGAATATATTGAATGCCATGAACTAACCAGAATCGGTAGATAATATGGTTATATATCTACCGATTATCAACAACTGTGTAATAATATATCCATAATCATTAGAGAAGGGAACATAGAATTCTATCAATTATGAAAAAACCCCAAATTGAAATTTCAATTTGGAATAATCGGAAGTTTCGCAAACTTACATAACTACCGATTGTCAAAGTCGCCTCAAATACAGATATTTCAAAACTTGAATTATTGGTTTGTTTCATAATCTGCAATCGGTAGATTATGAAAATTCTTAAACCTCCGATTATTGTATCGCCTCAAAATCAAACTCCTCTAAAACTGAATTTTTTGGAATTCTTCAGATCTCATAATCGGTAGATATATTTTGTTTTTCTACCGATTCACTAATAATCGGGCGTATGAGAAATATAACTTCTACCGATTATTCATACAGAAAACGTGAACTTTTCAAAGTATTTAATCGGAAGTATATAAACTTTATTTATCCTCCGATTGTGTATCAGTCGGTAGATATGTGCTATCCCGTGCTTCCGATTGTAGTGGTCTAACTTGTTGTTATTGTTTGTAGGCTATTGTAGCGGTGGATGATGAATTTTATTTGAGTCCTGATACTTCCCACCACTATGCAAACGATTTGGTATACTCATGACTTCTCTTTCTTATTCTTCAAATAATATATGTTAAATGCTTATGCTTATGATGTTTGTTTTGTTATATGCGCATTTATTCATTTAGAAGTAAGAAGGAGGCCTTATTCTGGAATTTAAGAGGCCTGAGAAGACCAAGGTCTCAAAATAAATTATGGTCTCTTGCCAATCAATTTATTCCTTCAGTAGTTTTTGTAGCAGAACCAAAAGTTATGTGTACTCCTTCTTTTTGCAATAAGCTAAATCTGCCATGAATGCAGAGTATGGAAATTCATAATTCAGTCAATCATAATAAGGGAAATATTTGGGTATTTTGGAATAAAGCTCTTCCTACACCTTCAGTAGTTTGTATGTCTAGTCAAATGATCACTATTAGTATTGGAGATGTGCTTATTTCTGGTATTCATGCACATGTGGGGGTGAATCAGAGAAGGTTTTTAAGGGCAGAAATGAAAGCAATTAGTGAACTTCAGAAGCCTTGGTTAGCAATTGGTGGTTTTAATTCTATTATCTCATCAGATGAAAAAGTTGGAGGCAGAACTCCTAATAGAAGATCAATGCAAGATTTCAATGATTGTCTCAACAATTGTGCACTAATACAAGCTCCAAAATCAGTAATATCTCACTCTCGGTCTAATTGTCAACATGGTAATAGCAGAATTCTTTGTCATTTAGATAGAGCACTTTATAATCATCTATAGTTCCAGAAATTTGCAGAATGGGGTTACAAAGTGGGTCTTAGAATTGCATCAGATCATGCACCTTTGCTGGGAGGTACTGCTCATTTTCCTAAGCCAGCAAATATTTCATTTAAATTTAAGAAGATGTGGTTGGACCATCCAAATTTTATGGAAGTTGTTGCACAATGTTGGTCTGAAGAAGTTTCTGGAAATCCAGCTTACATTTTCCAATATAAATTAAAGAGGTTAAAAGCCATAATAAAGGATTGGAATTGGAGAGTATTTGGCAATGTTAATGTGCAGATAAAGGAAGCTGAAGAAAAAGTGAAAGCTGCTATGCTCTTTTATGATAATGGTCCATCTGATATTGAGGCTTTTAATAATTTGGCTCAAGCTCAAAATATTTATAATTCAAAAGAAACTCAGCTCAATTCTATGATGAAGGGAAAAGCAAGGATTAAATGGGTTAAAGAAGGCTCTTCAAACACTGGTTTTTTCCATGCAAATTTGAAGATTAGACAAGCAAGTAATTTCATAAGTGAAATTCAAGATACTAATTGACAGATTACTTCAAACCAAGAGGGAATTGCTGAAATTTTGGTGAATCATTATGAGCAGAAATCCAAGTATAAAGAAGTGGAGCAAGTTGATCATTTACTGAATGTTATTCCAAAAGTAATTAATGAAGAAGATCAACAAATGCTTGATGAAATTCCTAGTGCAGAAGAAATAAAAGCAACAGTCTTAGTATGGACTCAGATAGTTCTCCAGGTCCAGATGAATTTTCTGGAGCTTTCTATAAAGCCTGTTGGGAGATTATTAATCATGATATCACTCAAGCTATTCAGTTTTGCTGGTCCATAAAGTTCATCCCAAAGGGTCTCAATTCAATTTTTCTTGTTCTAATTCCTAAAGTTGATGGAGCAAAGAACCCTGATCAATTTAGACCAATTGGTCTTAAGCAATGTGAGCTTTAAAGTATTTACAAAAATCATCAACTCAAGAATGAGTACTATTATGGCAAAGTTGATATCTCCTCAACAGTCAGCCTATATCAAGGGCAGAAGCATTCAAGATCAAATTATGTTGGCTTCAGAAATGGTGAATGAAATGAAGAAAACAAGAAGAGGGAGCAATGTAGGAGTGAAGCTTGATATATCACAGGCATATGACTCAGTTAGCTGGGAATTTTTACTTCAAGTACTGAGCAGGTATGGATTTTCCAATAGATGGTGTCAATGGTTGAAAATTTTATTTGAATCTGCAAGAATTTCTGTGTCAATAAATGGAGGACCACATGGCTTCTTTTCTGTTGGAAGAGGCTTGAGACAAGGAGATCCTTTGTCTCCAACTCTTTTTGTGCTTATGGAAGATGTCTTAAGTAGATGCATTTTGAAGATGGTGCAAGAAAAGCTGATAAGTCCAATGGTGATTAGGAAAGGAATTCATCCAACCCACTTATTTTTTGTTGATGATGTGTTTTTATTTTGCAATGGAGCCAAAAAAAGTGTTGAGCATCTTGCAAAACTATTGGAAGACTATCAAAGAGGTTCAGGGCAAAGAATAAATAAAGCTAAAAGTAAGTTGTTTATTGATGGAACCACTTCATTAAGGAAGCAACTAATTAAGGAGATTCTACACATGGAGATTAACACATTTCCTGATAAATATTTAGGAGTAATCCTTGCTCCTGGCAAAGTAAAAATCAGTTCAGTGTGGCCAATGGTTGAGTTAATGCAAAAAAAGTTAGCAGCTTGGAAGGGAAGGCTCTTATCATTTCAAGACAGATTGGTGTTAATCAAGTCAGTGCTACAAAGTATACCAATTTATAATATGGCAATCTACAAATGGCCTAAATCTGTGATGAAAATTTGTGAAAAATCATGAGAAACTTTCCATGGTCAGGTGATGGAGAAACCAGAAATTATACTATTTTGTCTTGGAAGAAAGTCTGCACTCCATATAATGAGGGAGGTTTGGGAATTCAAAGGCTAGAGGTCATTAACATAGCTCTTCTCATGAAAATGATGTGAAGAATTATAAACTCAAAGGAAGATTGGGCTATGTTTATCAAAGCAAATTTCACAAATAGAAAAGGGCAATGGAGTGATGACTGGAAGAAATCTACCATTTGGTCAGGTTTAAAATGGGCTTGGAATGTATTACAAGACAAGATTAAATGGTGTGTTGGCAATGGTCAAAGCATATCAGTATAGAATGATGTTTGGGTTGGAGATAGTCCATTAATCCTCAAAACTGAGTACAATTCTTATGTGAAGAATAATCTGCATATGAAAGTGGCAAATCTTATTTACAACAACAGATGGGAGGTGCCAATGGAGACGCAACAACTTCTGAATGCTAAAAATTTGCCTGAGCTGGGTATAGGGCATGATCAGCTAATATGGACTGGCAATTTACAAGGTAAATTCACAATAAACTCAGCCATTGCTATTTTAAGACACAAAGAACCAGAACTGCATTGCTATAAATATATATATGGAATTCCTTCCTACATCATAGCATAGCTGGTAATGTTTGGAAATTACTTCAAGGAGTGTTTGTAGATGACACAGTCATGGTGAAAAGAGGATATGAATTAGCTTCCAGATGCTGTGTATGTGAGGAAAGCCAAGACAGTATGAATCACTTGTTATGGCACTGTTCTTTTAGTGTAGAAATTTGGAGCTGGCTCCGCAGTATCTTTGAAGTTGGTCTTCCTCATTCTTTTGATAATATCTGGAACTATTCAAAGAATAAAAGTCCTCTCATGAAAGAAGTTTGGATTACTGCTGCTTGCTATATTATCAAGGAACTATGGTTTCAAAAGAATAAAAAATATTTTGAGGAGGTCAAGCCAAATATTCAGCATTTCAAGCAAAAAATAATAAAAATTGTATCTGAAGGAGGACTGAGAATGAAGGGCACTAAATGGAATCAGAATTATGATCTTCAAATAATTGATTTCTTCAATTTGGGTTGCAGACAAAGAAAATTTCAGTGCATTAAAAGTTTCTACTGGATTCCTCCACAAATAGGTTTTACTCTCTTTTATTGTGATGGAGCATCAGTGGGTAATCTAGGAGCAGCAGGATTTGGTATTGTTGTAAGGAATCATCTGTATTAGGTGGTTGGGGGTATGGCTGGAGGTATTGGTATTGGTATTGCTACCAATTATATTGCAGAAACTTATGATGTGGTATGTGCAGCTGAATTGGCTGTTGAATGGGGTGAAAAGCATATAATTATCAGTTCAGATTCTAAAACTGTCATATCAGAATTTTCCAGAAATCAAGTTCCTTGGTTAATTAGAATGAGATGGTTGAAAGCAATGAAGAAAATCTCCTCAATTCAGTTTAATCATTGCTTCAGAGAAGGAAATTTCTCAGGTGACACGGTAGCAAAGAAGGCAGCCAAGATTATTGCAGGTGAAAGGAAGATTTTCATTGGTAGACCTAAATTTCTTACTAGAATTGAAATGCCAAGAACTGTGTATTACAGATTTTGTTAAAAAGTTGGGCAATAGTTTAGTTGTTTTATGTTTCTGGGCCTATTAAGTTGGCCTCCTTTTGTTGCTTTTTCTGGGCCTATATAGTTGGCCTTCTTTTCTTTTCCTTATTTTTGCAACCTCCAATTTTTGGTTCTCTTCTTTTTAATAATATCTATGACTTAGAAAAAAAAAAGTAAAAAGGAGGCAAATGAATGGCTCATCAACAAGGAAAAAGAGAAGATGTGCATGGTAGTTAGAACCCTTGTGTGAAGGATATTCGGTTTGAAATGACATGTGAGTGAAGTGGGGTGAAAAAGAGTCACCAAGGTAAGAATCATAAGTATATAAGGAAGACGAAGATGAGGAAATACTGAACTCATACAAAGAAGATTGGATGCCCATTTAAGATTGCCTTCTATAAGCCCTGTGGTAGGGAAGGTAAAGAGTGTAAAATGTTTAAAGTTGTTAATGGTTGTCACAACCACGATGATCCGGATAATCTTATTGGACATGTAATGGTTGCGAAATTAAAACCACATGAAATGGATACGGTGAAGTCTATGAGGATTTGTAAAGCGAGTGCGATCTTAAGTAAGATTAAGAAGGACGACCCCGACAACCTTTCATCTTTTTTTACGATCAAGGCGGCCCTGGAAACGATCAAAAGGACGGAATGGGATGGTAGAACGGTTATGCAACAATCAGAGTGGTCGGCGGAGTTACATGACTACACATTGCGAACGGAAGAAAAGGATGGTAAAGTGGTACGTATTTTCTTGGCATATCCTTTGATGATCCAATTGGCACAATGCTTTCATAAAATTTTGTTGATAGATGCAACTTATAAGACAAACAGATATAACATGTTGTTGTTGAATATTGCTTGTCACACTTCGGACAAAATCACGTTTACTATTGCATGGGGTTTAATGGATCATGAGAATAATGTGAGTTTCATTTGGATGTTGGAGACATTGAGGTCCATTTATAACGGTGATAATTTTCCAAGGGTAATTGTAACGGATAATGATCAAGCCTTAATGCATGCAATAGCGGTAGTGTTTCCGGAAGCCCGAAATTTGCAATGTACGTGGCACATTCAATGCAACCTCAAATCCAATTGCCATCACCATTTTCAAGATAAAAACCAAGAAACGGTACCAAGAGGTCGAAGAAAGAGGATGAACGCATTAGTAAATTAACCCTGGAAGAACAAGAAGAAGAGAAGAGGTTATTTGATGAAAAATGGAAGGATGATGGAATGATTTGGAGAGCATTCATGAAAGCATGTTACAAGATCGTTTGGTCGAAGACCGAGGAAATTTACGAACATAACTTGAAGAAATTTGAGGATGAATATGGAACGGACTACCCAAAACCGGTTGAGTATTTTAAAAAACAATGGTTACCGATTAAAGAGAGGTTTGTGTTTGCATGGACATATGAGTATTGTAACTTCAAGAACGAGGCGACAAGCATTGCGGAAGGGTCTCATGGCCGGTTAAAGAAAATATTAATTTGTAGTCAAAATGGAGTTGTGTCGATCCAAGAAGCAACCCATGAATACACCAATTGTGATCTCATAAAGATTAAAGGTTGTATGCAATTTAGTGCACATAGATTCCCTACGGAACATGAAAATGAAAGATTTCTTCTAAGGGGAATTGTTCATAAAGTTTCAAGATGGGCAATAACTCACATGATGGAACAATTGAAGCTTTATAGAGCTTACGATAACGAGAATACGGTTTGTGTTTGCAAGGATATGATAAGTATTGGACTCCCTTGTCGTCATAAAATGGGTAGGTACGTCGAAGTGATTGACATCAATGATATTCATCCATTTTGGAAGAAATTAAATTTCACCCCAAGCACCCCGGTAGTTGAAGGTCCGTCGTGGTATGAGTCCAAATTGTGTGCACAAATAGTCAAACGTTGCGCTACAACAAATGGCACCAAGAAGCAAATATTGATGCACCATTTGGAGGAAGCCCTACACCCTTGTTTAAGGGAGGTTGATGAACCTATTAAGCAAAAGGGTACGGGTAGGCCGAGCACTGAAGTGTCTAAGACCGTCGAAAGAAAAGAGTTGAAGGAGAATTTGTCTAAAAAAAGTGACCCGAGTAGGCACATGTATACGGAATCCGAATTTGAAGATGAGCAGGAACCTAAGAAAAGAGGTCGTCCAACAAAGGATCAAAGTGGACCAACCGCACGAAAAGTGAAACCAAAGGTATCTACGGAGCCTTATCAAGTAAGTCAATCCGAGGTGGTGGAAGAAGTTGTGTTAGTGGAGACCCAAACTAGCTCTGTTGTTGTTGATCAAATGAGCAACTCACAACCGACGGAAATGGTGACTATCAAAGAGAAGTGTGGTACTCTTCGTTGTCCTAGGGATCTTCATGGAAGACCAAATCGATCCACGTATACAATATACAAAGAGTATTTGTAAAAACTCCCTCCTCTCATTCTTCCTTTTGTTTTGTCCACTGACGAGGTTGATGGGGATGGCAATTGTGGGTTTCACGTCGCTACAGAACAAATTGGTTACTTTGGAGAGGCGGTTAACGAAGATGTCACCAAATGGAAATATTTAAGAACTAAGATGGCGATAAAACTAATAAAATACAAGGATTTATATATGGAGATGATGAAGCGAGGAGATATACACGACAAATAACTAGAATTCAAAGACTTAATTGCGCGTGTAAAGTGCCGAAAGGGATTAAAGACGATCGGATCCAAGTATTGGATGTCAATGCCTAAATATAGATATCTCTTAGCGGATGTTTTGAATTGCGTGGTACATTTGTTTGTTCCTCCTAAGTATGGACATTCTTTTACGTTTGCACCTACAAGGACGGTTTGTGATAAATCGGTTAAAGATAGAAGAATTGTTATGGCATTTGTGAATGAGATGCATTTTATCGGTTTAAGAGTAAAGAGAGATTGCCCATTACCTCCGTTGAGTGGTTGGACGGATTACTTCCCAACGAATCATTCTAAGGATTGGTTGAAACAATATGAGAGCAACATGTTGGGTTGGGATCGCGTCATGAACACCAACTTTCCGGAAGGCCTACTAGAAGATGAAGATGAATGATCGTTATATTTGAAAGATGTATTTTGAACCGCCCTATTTGTACATGTTTTTTTGGAAAATACTGTGAAGTATAAAGCTATAACCGGTAGTTATATTATCAATATATCAACCGATTTTACAAGCTTTTGGAAACAGACTCAATCAATGTTATAATCGGTTATTAACTTTTCTAATTTAACTTCCGACTATCACCAAACTCTGAAAAAAAGCTGAAAATTTTCCCAGTATCGGTAGACAAGTTAATACATAAACTTCCAATTGTCACCAAACTCTGACAAAAAAGCTGAAAATTTTCCCAGAATCGGTAGAAAAGTTAATACATAAACGTCCAATTGTTACCAAACCCTGACAAAAAAACTGAAAATTTTCCCAGAATCGGTAGAAAAGTTAATATATAAACTTCCGATTGTCACCAAACTCTGACAAAAAAACTGAAATTTTTCCCAGAATCGGTAGACAACATATTATATAACCTTCCAATTGTCACCAAGCTTTGACAAAAAACTGAATTTTTTCCTAGAATCGGTAGACAACATATTACATAAACTTCCGATTGTTAACAAATCCTGACAAAAAAGCTGAAATTTTTCCCAGAATCGGTAGACAATATAACATAATAACTTCTGATTGCAACAATCAATAAATATTTATACTGTTGCGGCGGACTTCAGGAATTCATAACTTCCATCATAAGTGAATTCTTCACCCTTTTCCACTAAGTACTGTCTTTTTGGGAGTGTCTCCTACATAAACAAACACAAAAGAATTCCAAGTTCGTTTTAGTAAGAAATATTAGACACCCGGGGTTATTTAAAAGAAGTATGCAAATACTTACAAATTGTTGGATCGACAAGCTTAAGTGGCTAGTGTTAAAGATCCTCTTTTGTATCGTTATGTAATCATTTACCCCTTTTTGGAAAAGTCGCAAATGATCATGAGCTTGTTGGAGTGATCTTTGCTTTGGATTTCCATACTCTCGCACAAATTGGCTATATACCCTGACCCTAAAGATTTCGGGTGTTAACCTTCCTGTTATGACATCTTCACGTCTTGTTTCATAATATCATGTTTTGACAATGACCAAATCTTCAGCTGCGTCAAACGTTGCCATGCTTGTAAGTTGAGATATAGAATGAATTCACAAGAGTAGACGATGGGAAATCTATTTGTAGAATACACGATGCTATACATGTGTTGTTTGGTGCATAAATAAGAAGATTTTACCCTCCTTATATAGATGAGTGTCCCAACGTCTCTTTTTTTTTTTTGAAAATATGGCCGTTGATGCGTACTTTTACAAGACTGTACTGAAATTACGTACAATTATTACATACAATCAGTAGTCAATGGTTGAACCATAACCACCGATTATGCATAATCGGTAGATATTGATCGTTATGTACTACAGATTATATGTTGTTTTGTCAACAGAGTTCTCAGCTTCATTAGAGTAGTATAATCGGAGGATTATTAATATGTATTAATAACCGATTATGTGTGGTTTTCGGGGCACGGATAGTTTATTTTGAACGAACTAGCCGTTGGAGTATAATCGGTAGTTAGATAGAGAATGCAAACATCCGATTGTCATAAATAATTTGAAATTCATAACGATATCACATACACATCATAATAATTTTACAATCATAACTTTTCATTGAACTTCCACAATTCTATTACAAGGTATTGTGATTAGCGCCGTGGACGTGTTGGACGAGTCCTAAACTGATTAAATTTTTCCATCGCCCTAAGGATTCTAAAATGAGATTCATAACGGAAGCTTGATCTTTTCCATCTCCACCATTCCCCGAGAGATCGTTTTATAACCTCATCATTGGTTTCACCCCTCAATCGATATTGATTCACAAGATAAGTTAAATGGACGAATTTTTTGACGTATCCATTTATTGAACCAACTCGGCAGAAAAGATCAGCGGAGTGACGATTATTTGGGTTACCGGTGTCGGCGCAGAATTTTTCGTGAATTCTCCCCAAATAACTCATACTCATTATGCCTCCTTGCCTACGTTCTTCTCTTCGTCTTGGATAGAATTGAACATAGCGCCTACATAAAGATAAATCTTCTTCTATCGTGAACTCCGTAGGATTGATGAATGGTTGGGCTATTATGTTGAAGATGATGTTGGAGAGAGTTTAAACGTATTTGTGTTCCATAGAGGGTAAAAGGACCATCCTTATATAGAGTTTAGAGTTCCAACGGCTCTATTTTTTGGGGCAACTGTATAATCGGTAGTTAAATAAGGTAATTTAACTTCCGATTATAAAGTTGTCCCAAATTTTGGGTTTGCCGAAATCACCAATTTTTCGAATTTGGGAACTACTATAATCGGTAGTTAAATTAGGTAATTTAACCCCCGATTATTAAGTTGCCCCAAATTTTGTTTTTGTCAAAATCTCATTTTTTTTTCCAATTTGGTAACTAGAATAATCAGTAGTTTATGAAGTTATTTATGAAATTCACCTATCTACCGATTTCTAACGACCACAACATTGAGAATATTAGTAATCGGTAGATAATATCACTTTTTTAACTACCGATTGTGTTAGGGTAGTTTGGTAATCTCTGCAAATTTGGACATCCCTTAACCTTGTCTATGGGTTAGGAATAAAAAAGTCGCCCCTAATTCTTACAGGGTCGCCCCTAATAATGCCAGGAAAAATTACCTGTAAAAATATGTACAATGCTAGAGAATGAGAGGCGTCTGGGAGCTTTAACCAGCCTGTTCTTTTCTTCAGAGAAAAAGTTACAAATATGCTCCAAAAATTAAAAAGATAAATAGTGTTTCCAAACATTGTAGTTACCACCAAAACACCAATAATGGCATACCCACTTCATTACTCCATCAAACGACTATATCCCAACTCCTTAAAACAAAAGTTCCTGCACCGATGACCATAACCTTCTGCTTTCTATTTTAGTCTTTATGGATAATCAGGAACGACGTGTTGTATCGCCAACAACAACCAAATCCAACAAGTGTAATGCAAATGACCATCAAACTTCAACAGGAATATTCATGGGCCCAGAGCCACCTCCCACCAGTGCTATATGGGATGCAGCCATATGCAAACCCTGCACAAAGAGCAATCCCGACTTCAACCATCTTTGTGGGATAGCTCAAGCCCCACTCAGATTTGATCAAAATCAACACGGACGGGGAAGCAAGGGGTTACCCCGGAATAGCAGGAGCAGGTATTATATGTGGAAACGAGGAAACCAGCACAATCCTAACAATAGCACAACCGTTAGGAATCACCACAACACTTGCAGCGGAAACATGGGCCATGCACATCGCTTCTAAAACGTCGACGAAACGAGAATGGCCAAAGGTTCAATTTGAAACGGACTCAGAAATCTTAATGACATTTCTAACCTCGGACACGGATGCCCCATGGTATATATCTAATATGGTTGAAAAGATCAAACAAAGGCTCACACAAATCTAGCAATACACCACTAGACACGTATACACAGAAGGAAATCAAGCGGCAGGCGGTTTAGCAAATCGAGCAGAAGATGACTGCTCCATAGGGAGGCTCACAACCACAATATGGGAACATGCAATTCCGCGGTCTATAAGTTTTATTGTAATAACAGACTCTACGGGTATTATGTACCTTTGTGTAATTTCAGTCTAATCTAATAAATTTCATGCTTCAAAAAAAATGTAGTTGCATAAAATTCCCTAACTACCCCCAAAGAGATCTAACGTCTACAAAGCATGAACCTAAAAGATAACTCAACCAAACGACAATAAGATTGCATATAAAATAAATATGATCTTAAACAGTTACGTGGTCCGTTCATTTCTTGATTTACAATCTAATCCACAAAAAGGAAAATATATTTATTGGTTACCCTTTCACTCAAACTCTACAAGATTAAACTTTGTTTTTTCTCATTTTCTCATTGTCTTATAGTATTTCTCTGAATGGTCTCTTAACTTTCTCCAAAACCTCCCCTTTTACTTTACACATACACAAGCTGGTAGAAAAAGGAATTACAACTTATGTTAGGATAATTCTCGGACTACTGAGTTTTGGTACATCTATATCTCGCCCGGGTTCGCCTTATTTATACTCACGATCTATAATGTGCTACTTCCTTTCTTAGTTGACCATCTGTTCTCATATGTCATCTGAGGCTTTGACATGTCGTCTTTTCTTCCATAGTTGTTGAAAATGCGGGGGTCTAACAACCACACCCAACAATTCGTCTGGAAATCTGAGAGGACTTACTCCAATATACTTTCTAGAGAATCAACTAGACAGTCAGAATCAATCTAGAGTAAAGTATATCAAAGAGTTTTAATATCTCTGTTTCACAATGTAATCAACAAATCAAACAGACAGAAATCCGTGATCCTGATTATTATGTGAAACAACTTGAACGGTACCAAAGACCAACGTTCAAGTGTAAATCAATGTAAATCAATAACCAAAGGTTGGATATTCTAATTGATTGATCTTAATGCACAACCTGCGATATTTCAATTATATAACAAAATATAATATGGAAAAAAAAAAAACACAAACACCAGAATTATGTTAACGAGGAAACCGCAAATGCAAAAAAACTCCGGGACCTAGTCCAGATTGAACACCACACTGTATTAATCCGCTACAGACACTAGCCTACTACCAATTAACTTTGGACTGGACTGTAGTTAAACCCTAATCAATCTCACAATGATTCAAGGTATAGTTGTGCTCCTTACGTCTCTGATCCCAGCAGGATACTACGCACTTGATTCCCTTAGTTGATCTCATCCACAACCAAGAGTTGCTACGACCCAAAGTCGAAGACTTGATAGAAAAATCTGTCTCACATAGAAAAGTCTATAGGATTGAATAAATCTGTCTCCCACAAAAATACCCAAGAGTTTTTGTTATGTCTTTTGATAAATCAAGGTGAAGAAGAACCAATTGATAACCCGGACTTATATTCCCGAAGAACAGCCTAGAATTCTCAATCACCTCATAATAATCTTAATCGACTAGCGAAACAAGATATTGTGGAATCACAAACGATGAGACGAAGGTGTTTTTGATTACTTTTTTATCTTGTCTATCGGAGATATAAAATCCCGATCCAATCATTTTAATTGCACTCAACACGATAGAAACAACAAGATCATATCACGCAACCACAAAGATAATAGTTGGGTCTGGCTTCACAATCCCAATGAAGTCTTCAAGTCGTTAACCTACAGGGTCTCGAGAAGAAACCTAAGGTTAAAGGAGAATCGACTCTAGTTATGCAACTAGTAACACACAGGAGGTGTGGGGATTAGGTTTCCCAGTTGCTAGAGTTCTCCTTTATATAGTTTTCAAATCAGGGTTTGCAATCCAAGTTACCTTGGTAACAAAGCATTCAATATTCACCGTTAGATGAAAAACCTGATTCAAAACCAAGCTAATATCTTTCAACCGTTAGATCGAACTTAGCATGTTACACACAAATGAAATGTACTCTCATTTAGGTTTATGTAACCGTACCCAAACATGTACACCATGTTGGTTCACAAATAGTTAACCGAGGTTAGCCATATGATTACTCTCATGAAGATGCCATTCCCGCGTGAAAACTTAATTCGAGTTGTTGATCAAGTTCGTCTAACGAAAGTAGCAATTACAGTACTTATAGTTTATGTAGGAGTATCAACCTTATTCATCTCAATCATAACTAGTTCAAATGACTCAAATGAAACTAGTTAAAGAGTTGTTGAATTGTTATAGAAAACACAATTGAAACCAAATCGGTTTGACTCACTTGAATCAATCATGAACATTATAGTCACGGTTTGCAAAGATTGCATTCCTTATGATTTAAATGTTTAACTCCATGAACTGACCGATTTGACAAAGTAACTAGCTTAAGTATGTGTATGGGTATGCGTACTTAAGCAACCGGATTTGAGTTTGTTTAGTTTCCAAACTCAGTAGAAATTTTCGGTTCAAAAACTTCCGCCAGTATGCGTTCGGGTACGCATAAGTGACTTGTTAATAGTTTGTCAAAAACCAAACTCAGTAGAAATTCTCGGTTCGAGAACTTCCGCCAGTATGTGTACGGGTCCACATACTTAACATGTCTCCTTCACCAATTTCGTATACACACATATGCATACGCTTGGCTCCCGGTTTATGGATTTATACACTAATGTGTGAGCACATTATATATGCTTATATCCAAACATGGTTACATTCTCAACTATTTATTTAAATCATTGAAACATTCTTCTATAATGACAATAGTCGTTTTCACACACTATTAGCATCAAAGTAATTTTCAAGATATTAAAATAATCATTATCGAAACATTCCAAGCCTACATCAAATGATTGTATCACACAAACCATGTAAGATGTTACTCGGAAATTTTTTCATGATATAAGATGAACTTGGTCGAAGGAAAGCTTACCAAGACATATTTCGAGAAATATGTAAGCGAGATATACTCAGCTCGAAATCTCAAAGGTGTATAGAGAAAACTATATCTTAACACGACTTGTGTCTCAATATAGGAGATAGTAGAAATAGACTTTCCAAGTGATAGATGAGTTCAAGTCTCCACTTACCTTTTGTCGAAGAAGTTCCACAAGCTCTCCTTAGTAGTTCTTCATCTACAAATGATGAACTCTGTGAAATCTAAGCTCAACTACACTATCTATGTACTAGTCCGAGACATCTATAAATAGGTTAGAAATCAAGACTTATAGTTTTGATCACTAACATTGACAAACATGATTGAGATAGCAACGCATGCGAGTTCGGACGAGCAGTGCTCTAACAATCTCCCCCTTTGTCAATTTTAGTGACAAAACTATCAATACATACGGATTACAAAATAGATAAAAATTGTAGCTTCTCATCCACATGCTTGATCTCCTTGGCATCCTCAACGCGACTCGAAATCTTCGTCACTTCCAAGTACTCCTTGATCCTAAAGGTTGTAAGTTCAGCATCACAGTTGTTGAAGATCCGTACCGATAACAATGAGAAAACAAAATGCTCTCAATCATTGTTATACAGTGTCATAGTATTATTACACAGCATCAAAGTCCAATTGTATCACAACTTTGACAACAATACTATGGTGATATTCAGCACTCCCCCTTAGTCAATACTATATCTCAACATGAAAAACCACTCCCCCTTACATAATGATCCGTAAACCATATGTATTTGTAGTATCACACTACACATTAATTCACTTCCTTTTTGTCAATATAAATTGGCAAAGGTAGGAAAACTAGTGGGATCCTCATGAAATTTTCACAGAGATACTTCATGACCAAAAGAGAATACCATACCATCTTATTTAGATGCCATCATAAAGCTGAAGCTAAATGCATTCATCAAGGAGTTAATAAAAATACAAGATAACCCCTAATATTCCACAACCGCACTTCCCACAAAGATTTGGCAATTAAGCACAAGTTCAAAATGAACTCTCCCCCATATAATGTCATCCCCGAAGGAACAACAAAGGCGACCCTACTTTTACAAGAAAAGAAGGATTTCTCTTTGGATAAAATAAAATCACATGAAAACATGAATATGTATCCAAAATATTCAATTGAAATAACCACAAGAGAACCCATGGTTATTTCAATCGAAAAATACAACCAAATTAATCACAAGAAAACCCATGATTAATTTAATTGGAATACACAACCAAATTAACCACAAAAAGCGATCAATTCAATTGGTCATGCTCGACATAAGAGAACTTACGGAGATACGACTAAGTTATTCATAAGAAAATGATCAACTCAGTCGATTATGCTCAAACATAAGAAACCTTACGGAACAACACAGTATATGCACAAGGATGTGGATCGGAGATCGACCAATACTGCGGAATAAACAAGGATTCATTCTATTTTCCATCACTATTTGCATAATGACATACAATAGACTTAATCCTTGTAAACAAAAGCTTTATCCTTTCTTCCATCAAAACAATGACATAAAAGGCTTTAACTTTTGTAATGTCAAAAGTTCATTCTATCTTCTATCAATACTTTCACACCGACATAATAGAGATAACTTTTGAACAAGTATAGGACAGTCACAAGTGCACGGACGTAAACAACATATCCCATAACAGTTTGCAATATATAAAATCATAAATATTAAAATTGAAAAAATCATCTTCCAAATAACTTAGAGTTTAAATGAATAAATCTAAAAACATTGAAGATGAAAATTGTTCGACATAGCTATGTTTACTCACAATAATGGTTATTCCAAACCCTAGTTATTCTTATAAAAAACACAAGAAATAAATTCTCTAAAAGAAGATTTACTAGACATAATAAAAAACAACTCTAAAACAAAGAGAAATCACAAGTGATGATCAGAGTTCCGGTACAGAATCTTCACTGGTTCCAGTACCTTCAAACTTGTGACTAACTGTATCAACTACGTCTTCGTAGAAGATATCCTCATTGAGAAGATCCTTAACTTGTGAGAACAAGATCAGAATCAATATTTTTCAACTCAGTTCGTAACAAGTTAAGATCCTTTACAGAGTTCTTGAGCTTCAGTTGAGTCTTCCCAAGATCAGTGAGAAAACCATGAACCACTTCAGCAGAGACCATCTCAGCATTTTCTCGATCTTGATGAGAAAACGCATAATAGCATGAGGCACAGGATTCGAGTTCGACAAGCTTAACAAGGGTTATTTTCTTCTTCAGAACAAACTCCAAATAAATCGAATCATCAATTGAATCGGTTGGTAAAACCCAAGAACTTGAAGTAGACCCCATCCTTAAGAGAGCACAACACGAGTATGCGTACTCTTCCAAAAGGTTTGGTATTTATAGGTTTCTCAAGAACCGGAATTTAGGGTTTCCAAGTTTGGTCCATGCCTATGTGAAAAGAGGTACACGCGTGTACAAAGATATACCCTTATACCAAAAGGTTGCGAAGAATTTAGCAAATATTTGCTCGGTGAGTAAATAAAAACTCAGCTCTCAATTAGATTTGTTCTGACAAGAGAAAAATTTAGAGCATAACAATTTGACACCCCCCTTTTTAAAAAAAGTAAAACAAAAGATACTCATGCAACAAAAAATGTGTGTACGTGATAAGCCAGCTAAGAACGATAAGAAGATAGCTGAACAGAATCAGAAAAACATTTTTCCATCAAGTATACCTGAAAATATTTCACTCTGACAGGATTTTTATTGACAGTGAGGTTTCAACCTTGTGATTAATTAGCACAAGTATGAGCCTTGAGATCATTAAATGAACGTTGTTTCTAGTTAAACCTCTTCTTCCTGATCTTTGGAGGAAAAGCATTATGATGTGAAAAGTTATCATAAAACTTACTATCATCAAAATATTACGCATAGTGTTGATTCTTACCTGAAGAATTTTGGCCAGAGGGAATAGACAACATGTTGATAATTTTTCTATAACCTTCAATTATCCTTTTTAAGTTGTCTTCCATACCCCCATTTTTGCTTCCTTCTTCTGGTACGTTTTTCACATCATGAACAACATAATCTCCCTTCTGATTGAGGGTAAAAACTGATTCTGCTGTTTTTGGTAATTTGGGGTGTGTTTATGAGAAACGAGTTCAAACCCTAAACAAATGCACTGCACGAGAATGTTTTTAGATTCGAGAAATCAATCTGTAAGACTCTGGCCTAAACCAAGAAATGGACGTTCCAGATTCAATTCGGTCACAAGGTGAAGGAGAAGGGTTGATCTTAGGGAGGGAATCAGAGAAGGTGTTTTAAATCAGAGTGTTGAAGGTGTGGTTGTTTATGACTTGCATATCAAAAAATGGTTTCTGGCTACTTGTGTTGATAACACTTGTGTTCTTCCTGTTGTCGAAATAGGTTGAAAACCTGTTTGTACAAGTCATTTGAGCGCAACCCTGATCTCGTAGGAAGTGGAGAAGATTAAGTAGTGGAGTAGTGGGGTTGTGCAAGAGGTGGTGATTATCACGTGATCACGCCTTCACCCACTACTCTCATCGTTGTTAACCATTCATCCTTTCCTGACACGTTCTCGTAATGGGTGCGTTGCACGCCGCATGTTGTAAACCGCCAGACCAATACCCCAATAAGTATCCCCCAGTTTGTGACATGTTTGATGTCTCGAGTAAGTGGGTCAAGTCGTGGGACTTGCCGCAAAGAATAGCATATGGTGCTATTAAGTTAAACAACTAAGTTGTTTATGAGGCCGACATGAAATATCGTATGTATTTGATGCATGTGAAGCATCGCATTTAAGAAGCTCAATTTAATCGATGTGTATGAAGCATCATTGTTTTAAATCCTGATTCAATAAGCCGAGAATAAGCGTCTTAAAAGGGTAGCGCGATCGACCATTTTGGGGTGATCGTTCTAGTTCCCTATGGGCGAACTACTACCTAGTCGATCACTTCCTGTGGAGGAGTGATGGCCGACGGTCATAACGGCACTTTGTTAATTTTCTGAAAATAAATCTACACCGTCCAACTAGGTTGGCGAAGTTGGATGGTCGTGATTGATTTGCGGCAGTTGTTCGATACCGTTGACGCGATTTTTTTAGGGTTTGGAGGTTGATCTTTCAACTCTCTTTTGAGCGAGCGATTCGAGGTGTTGTGTTTGGGTTTGAGTAGGTCGATCGACTATGTACAAAGGTGGGTTGCCAGCGAGCACGCTGAAATCCCCTGGGTCACCTAAAATTAAATCTAAGCTACTCAATTCGGATGGCGAAGTTGGATGGATGTGATCGATTTGCGGCAGTAGTGTGTTGCCGCAAACGTAATTTTAGAGTTTCTAAAGCAGCGTATTCACCCTACTTTGGGTGAACGATTTTATACGTTCTCGGCTTGACGTGAGCAAGTCGATCAACCGTGGGTGTATCCGGGTCTCCGGTGGACACGCCCCGGCTTCTTTGATCGCTCAAGATGCGATCTAAGCCGTCCAACTAGGCTGGCTAAGTTGGACGGACGTGATGCGTTTTGAGACCGTCTTTGCGGGTCTCAATTCGTTTGAGCTATTTTACGCAGCGTGAACGCCCATGTTTGGGTAAGCGATTGAGAACTCTATAGGTTTTCCACATGCAAGTCGATCAACTAGGGCACTAGTGGGCCCACCAATGATCATGTTAGCACTTCCTTAACCGTACGTAGGAGGATCCAAGCCGTCCAACCAGGCTGGCAAAGTTGGACGTTCGTGATGCTTCTGAGATTGTTTTGGACAGTCTAGCTCGTTCGAGCTTATTTTAACAACGTGAACACCCTGTTTAGGGTTGGCGTTTGACAACGCTGGAATGTGTTTAAATAAAGTCTGATTGGTTGGGACACTAGTAGTCCCACCGGTGGTCGATGCGGTGATTACCTAGTTCTGCCAGGAGTGGTATGGGTTTGCTAAAACATGCGGCCAAATTGTGTGGCCGTGATTGTTTCTGAGACTGATATTAACAGTCTAGATTTTCCTTAAGGAATTCAAGCGTGATCGAGCCAACTTAAAAGTGCGCCGATACGAGATTCTCTTTGTCAGAGAGTGATGCAGATGTGTGGGTATTTTCATGCATATCTCAATACTGGAACTTTGGGAGATTCATGTTACTCTGCTGAGAGTGAACACCTCATCGTCATGTCATGTCAATAATGAGAGTTTTTGGCTGGGAACATAGCACGGGAAAATACCAGGCGAATCATGCATTAATAATTAATGCAATAGGTTGAAATTTATAGGATATCTGGGATTGATGCATCATTCTGATAAATTTCATAAATATGTCGAATTACTCAACACATATATAAGTACAAAGGTTTGAACACTCATTACTTTCTAAAAGGCTTTTACTCCTTTATAGGATGACAACACATTCAATACGGGATTTTACAATTGTAGCTCTAAATCGAAAACCACCATCAACAACTAGTTTTATAATTTTAGCCCTGAACTAAAAAACACCATCAACACCTTCTTAATTGAAGAATATCCTTGAGTTCTTCTTCGGCGAAATGGTTTAAGAAGACTGTTTCGTATTTGAGCGTTTGGGGAACTCATCGAACTGACTTTCCTGGTAGGATACACAGGGTAAGTACTAAAACCAATTGGTTTAGACATACGAATGTCAGTTACACCTTTGAATATTAAATCTAAGGTGTGTTGAAGTCGAACATTATTCAACCTAGAATTCCTCTTTTGTTCACCAGTCCCTTTTGAATTACAAAAGAGACACACTTTCTGATCACCAGAGTGATTAGACAGAACAGTCTTAACACCATTGATGGGAGAATTCTTCCTTCGGTGTGATGTGGACATTCCTTGATTAGAGGAAGGCACAGACACATCTCTTTCAACACGAAAGGATTTCGATTGTGCTTCTGAATCAGAAATTTTTCCAGTTAAGACAGAAGCAGTTGGTATTTTGGATTCTTTGGAACATTCTTGAATAGAGAGTTTACTCAAAAGAATTTCAGTTTCCAAAGTATCATTCTTGAGTTTTTATTTATGCACAGTCTGTGAAGGACAGGCAGAGGCGTTTCCCTCACGAAAGATTTTTAGAAGAAAGTCACGTTCATTTATCATACCAACAAGATCGTTGATTTTGTGCTTCAACCGATTGACATTATCAGCCTGAATTCTAGCAAGTTTTAGAATTACTGCACTCTCTGTGGTTGCATTCCTTTCAACTTCTAAGTCGAACTTATCAGTAAGGTAGTCAGGAGAGCACTTGTCAATGAACATCTGTTTCCTTTGAGCACAAGGTTCTATATTCAAGATTGGAAAATCTTTCTCTTTAATAGACTTCAAGGAAACATAACTTTTATTTCTGGCGATGCATTTATCAGAGACAATATCGTCCATCCTCAGATCGCTACAAACACAGACTTGTAAGGTTTTAAACGTGTTTGCCTGCTTTGATACCAATTGAAAATGCGGGGGTCTAACAACCACACCCAACAGTTCGTGTGGCAATATGAGAGGACTTACTCCAATATACTTTCTAGAGAATCAACTAGACAGTCAGAATCAATCTAGAGTAAAGTATATCAAAGAGTTTTAATATCTCTGTTTCACAATGTAATCAACAAATCAAACACACAGAAATCCGTGAGCCTGATTATTATGTAAAACAACTTGAACGGTACCAAAGACCAATGTTCAAGTGTCAATCAATGTAAATCAACAACCAAAGGTTGGATATTCTAATTGATGGATCTTACCTGTGATATTTCAATTATATAACAAAATATAATGCGGAAAAGAAATAACACAAACACCAGAATTATGTTAACGAGGAAACCGCAAATGCAGAAAAACCCCGGGACCTAGTCCAGATTGAACACCACACTGTATTAAGCCGCTACAGACACTAGCCTACTACCAATTAACTTCGGACTGGACTGTAGTTAAACCCTAATCAATCTCACAATGATTCAAGGTACAGTTGTGCTCCTTACGTCTCTGATCCTAGCAGGATACTATGCACTTGATTCCCTTAGTTGATCTCATCCACAACCAAGAGTTGCTACGACCCAAAGTCGAAGACTTGATAGAAAAATCTGTCTCACATAGAAAAGTCTATAGGATTGAATAAATCTGTCTCCCACAAAAATACCCAAGAGTTTTTGTTATGTCTTTTGATAAATCAAGGTGAACAAGAACCAATTGATAACCCGGACTATATTCTCGAAGAACAGCCTAGAATTCTCAATCACCTCATAATAATCTTAATCGACTAGCGAAACAAGATATTGTGGAATCACAAACGATGAGACGAAGGTGTTTTTGATTACTTTTCTATCTTGCCTATCGGAGATATAAAATCCCGATCCAATTATTTCAATTGCACTCAACACGATAGAAACAACAAGATCATATCACGCAACTACAAAGATAATAGTTGGGTCTGGCTTCACAATCCCAATGAAGTCTTCAAGTCGTTAACCTATAGGGTCTCGAGAAGAAACCTAAGGTTAAAGGAGAATCGACTCTATTTATGCAACTAGTAACACACAGGAGGTGTGGGGATTAGGTTTCCCAGTTGCTAGAGTTCTCCTTTATATAGTTTTCAAATCAGGGTTTGCAATCCAAGTTACCTTGGTAACAAAGCATTCAATATTCACCGTTAGATGAAAAACCTGATTCAAAACCAAGCTAATATCTTTCAACTGTTAGATCGAAACTTAGATTGTCACACACACAAATGAAATGCATTCATTTAGGTTTGAGTAACCGTACCCAAACGTGTACACCATGTTGGTTCACAAATAGTTAACCGAGGTTAGCCATATGATTACTCTCATATCAACCTTATTCATCTCAACCATAACTAGTTCAAATGACTCAAATGAAACTAGTTAAAGAGTTGTTCAATTGTTATAGAAAACACAATTGAAACCAAATCGGTTTGATTCACTTGAATCAATCATGAACATTATAGCCACGGTTTGCAAAGATTGCATTCCTTATGATTTAAATGTTTAAGTCCATGAACTGAACGATTTGACAAAGTAACCAGCTTAAGTATGCGTACTTAAGAAACCAGATTTGAGTTTGTTTAGTTTCCAAACTCATCAGAAATTTTCGGTTCGAAAACTTCCGCCAGTATGCGTACGGGTACGGGTACGCATACTTAAGATGACTAGTTAAGAGTTTGTCAAAAGCCAAATTCAGCAGAAATTCTCGTTTCGAGAACTTCCGCCAGTATGCTTACGGGTATGCATACTTAACCTGTCTCCTTCACCAATTTCGTATACACACATATGCATACACTTGGCTCCCGGTTTATGGATTTATACACTAATGTGTGAACACACTATATATGCTTATATCCAAATATGGTTATATTCTCAACTCTTTATTTCAATCATTGAAACATTCTTCTATAATGACAATAGCCGTTTTCACACACGATTAGCATCAAAGCAATTTTCAAGATATTGAAATAATCATTATCGAAACATTCCAAGCCTACATCAGATGATTGAATCACACAAACCATGTAAGATGTTACTCGGAAATTTTCTCATGATATAAGATGAACTTGGTCTAAGGAAATCTTACCAACACATATTTCGAGAAATATGTAAGCGAGATTTACTCAGCTCGAAATCTCAAATGTGTATAGAGAAAACTATATCTTAACACGACTTATGTCTCAATATAGTAGATAGTAGAAATAGATTTTCCAAGTGATAGATGAGTTCAAGTCTCCACATATCTTTTGTCGAAGAAGTTCCAGAAGCTCCCCTTAGTAGTTCTTCGTCTTCAAATGATGAACTCTGTGAAATCGAAGCTCAACTACACTATCTATGTCCTAGTCCGAGACATCTATAAATAGGCCAGAAATTAAAACTTATAGTTTTGATCACTAACATTGACAAACATTCTTGAGATAACAACGTATGTGAGTTCGACCGAGCAATGCTCTAATAGTTTTATCTCACGCCTTTTGAAACTTCATTAAATGTTATGTATGGCCTGAACTCGATCATCAGATGGTTTGACTTCATTTCCACGCGTCATCTCACAGTTGAAGCGGTAGATATCTTAGTTTTGGTGTAATCATCTTTTAGGATCTCTTATCTCCTTATCTTGTACATATCTTCTAGGATGTGTCCACATGGTGATATGTTATTTTACCTTCACAATTTTCTCTTTTTCTTTTCATCTTCTAAAGGGGTATAATGGGAAGAAAATTATATTTTACCTTTTAACTGTCGTCGCGTCCCGATTTTTCCGCTAAGTCTTCGCCTTTAAAACTTGTTTTACCAGAAATGCCGGTTTTTATTCCAAAAGATTTTGCCTCTTAGAAAAGCAGGGACGAGTCTAGCAAGGGGCTAACCCGGGTTATAACCCGTCCCTAAATTTGTCCCAGAAAAAATTCACTATAGAAAATTTTTTTAAATCTTTTTTTAACCCCTGTAATAGTACATATTTAATTTTCAGCCCACCCTAAAATTATTTTCAGCCTCCTAAGATATAATTAAGAGCTAAATCTTATTAAAAACAAAAAGAAATTCTACTCTTCAACACAATCATCTCCCATTTTACTTCTATAAACTATAATTTTTTTTCCGTCATCGCATTTTGCGATTAAATATTTTTTTTTTATTTTTAATTGTGTATCCATTTAGTGTTCTACAGGTGGATTACGTTAGCCATTAGCTACGCGTTTCGTTCCAAAAAAAATTTGGCGCGGCCTTCTCCCGCTTTAAAAATCATTAGCATTTTAGACCTGCCCAAGAAAAAATCTTGGGTCCGTCCCTGTAGAAAAGGATCTTCATTGGTCTTCGCATTTTCTTCACTTTGTAACTTCATCAGAAAAAGTCTGCAACTTCTCCATTCTCTCCTTCGCTTTCCATTCGGCTCTTTGTAAATAGTTACTTATAATGGCGAATAAGAGTCCTTCTTATTATGGAAAACGATAAGTTGTAGCGAACACGTTTCGTCGTCTTTTCTTTTGTTTCGTTTTCTCCCCGGGTTTATCTGGTGTTTGTTTCTACGTTGTTTTTCAGTGGTGATCTTTATGATTTGCTCCAGTGGTTTTTCAGTCGTCATTGTAAGCATCCTCGGAACGAGTTTATTCCTGAGCAATCTGATCTTTGTACTCGTACCAATTTTGTTGAGAACTATAAGTGCCATCAACTGCGTGAGAAGTTCAATAATTATGGGGTGGGAATATCTCGAAGTCGTCGTGCTTTTAGGAGTTCTCAGCGTATTACCGATCTGGATCCTTCGTCTATATCCTAGTAATAGTTGCCCTTCGGAAAACTAACGTTCCTAAGTGGTTCTTATGTCCCGTTCGGATTGTGGGTCCTTGAGTCCTTGAATGGGATGATGTTTGTAAAAAATATTTAAAAGTTTCCTATGGGCTATGGTAGGCACAACAAATTAACCATTATATTTCTTCCTAATTAATTAGTAATATAACAGTAGTAAGGATCGTTCTCACAGAGAATTGTGTAATTGATATGTTATTCGGGTTATGAAACCAAAATAAAGTAAATACTAAAAGGGGGGATTGGATTGATTGATTAAAGCAATAGGAATAAAGATATGATTACAGAATCCTTCGCCATTATCAAACATTAACTCAATTAATATACTTGTTTAGCCTTTGTTAGTCATATATCACCAACCATAGAATATCAATAAGTTGTGCCATCCCCAAAACTCCTTGTGTCATCGAATACGGAAGTGCTCAACTACCAGATTTTATCCAT
This sequence comes from Papaver somniferum, assembly GCF_003573695.1. Lineage (NCBI taxonomy): Eukaryota > Viridiplantae > Streptophyta > Magnoliopsida > Ranunculales > Papaveraceae > Papaver > Papaver somniferum. The sequence continues at coordinate 125,433,793 of NC_039360.1, forward strand.
CTGAGCCACCATGAATAACCTCTCAAGGTATAACCCAGTTGAATGAATTAAGGTTTGTGAATTTAGGTTGAATCCTAACATCAAACACGTAATCTCGATCTTCTTACTAGAGTTGCCTACACACACATTTTCTCCACAGAATCCCTCTGCAAGGTCTCACGTTCTCAACTTGTGTAGGAGATGTTCGAATATTGCACGTATCTCACAACTCTCTACTAGCAATAGAATGATTAATAAATTAATATAGCGTACACTCCAAACAATCGAGAAATTAATCATAAACTTTAGATACAGTAAAAACAAACGGTTAGATGATTAAAACTTCAAATAAACTTGTATAACTAACAAAGTTTCTTGTTTAGAATATTGAATTCATCCATAATCAACAAAAGATTAGCTACATATGACACAAAGAAAGAAGAAGAAGAATATATCTCATGGTTTCCCCCTAAAGGGGCAAACCCTGGAATAAAGATGTAAAACCTAGCCTCTCCTCTATTTTTCAGTGATGAAACCCTGACAAAAACTTGTTCATAATGTCTTGGGAAGTCTCCTTAAATATCCCTAATAATCTTAGGGTTTGGGCTTACTTCGGAAGTAAGCTTTCCACTTTTGGAAAGCAATATCGTTAATTTTTGAAGTAGGAGACTGGTCCTGCTATAGATCCCCAGGTAAGGGATCGGTTCTGCTAGATATCCCCAATAAAAATCCTTAAACTGTTTCCCCCATAACTTTCTCATACGAACTCGGAATGACCTCATTATTTTTGTGTTCGCTCCTTTTGGATGATTCTACCTAATAATCAAAGGAAAACAAGAGTAATACAAAGTAATATGAAAACATTATAGCAAATACAAGCATGAAATTAATAACAAAAGTACAGTAAATTATGCATTTATCACTTCCTGAGATGCATTAGCCATTTTCCAGATTATAGGACATCAATATTGCGATGGGATGAGGTTCCAGCGTCTCGGAACCATATGATTGAGACTCTCCAGCTACCAAGGAGGCTATGGTAGAAAATAATGTCTTAATGTTTAACGTGTATATATATATACGTTACCCCTATTTTATACCTTAGCATCTGTGATCATGTTTTGTTCAGCGAGTAAAGTTGTTGATGGGTCGGGTCCTTCCAGAGAATCCTCCTAGGATGGTGTTTCTCCTTCCTACATAAACACTCGAGCGAGGGACATTAATTTGTTTTTTGGACATCTACAATGACGGAAATATGGATCCTCCGTCTGATATTGGCATGTCTCTTATGGAGTGTCCCTATCCGTATTCCGCCTCCCTACACGTATCGCGTCAAGTCCGCATCTCGCGTACGCTGACATTGTTGCATATCCAAAGGTATATCAGAATCACCTGCATGCCATCCCACGATTTCCACCGTGGAAAAATTATCTATTGTACAGACACGTTAGCACAATACCAATTTAAAAAAGTTTCCCATTCCGGGGATTCTTTAAAAACAAAAGATGATTATAATACTAAAAACCTATCGAAGATCTCGTGAGAAATAGTGATTGAATTGAAACTAGTAGAAACTTTCTCTCTCCTCTCTAAGTCCTTCTCAAAACCTAAAAAAACCTCGCCACCATTAAAGCTTACTGCTCAGATCTAGTCCATTTTGGGTTAGATCTCAGCAAGTTTATTTCCCTTTTCTTGTTTTCTTAGATATTTAGTAGTTTAAGTTAGATTTGTTTAAGTTTTTTGTTGGAGCATTGCTCGGTCGAACTCGCATGCGTTGCTATCTCAAGCATGTTTATCAATGTTAGTGATCAAAACTATATGTCTTGATTTCTAGTTTACTTATGACTAAGTCTCGCTCTAGGATAGTTAGGAATAGTTGAGCTCCAGACTCCATGGCGATTATCTTACGAAGACGAAGAACTACTCAAGGAACCAGTGGAACTTCATCCGACCAAAAGGTATATGGAGACTTGAACTCGTCTGTCACTCAAAAGTCTATCTACTCTATCTCCTACTCTTGAGACAAAAGTCGTATAAGCATGATAGTTTTCATACATACACGTTTGATATTTCGAGTCGAGTTTACTCGCCTATCTTTTTCTCGAAATATGTGTTGGTACGCTTTTGCTTTAACCATTTTCATCTTTACCCGTGACGAAAGTCGTGATGACGTTTCAATCTTGAAAATAGCTTTGATGATGATAGTCGATTCTTTATGTCTAACGACTATTATAACATTATAGAAGAATGTTTCAATGATTCAAATGTAGAGTTGAGATTACGTAACCAACTATGGATATAAGCATATATAGTGTGTTCGCACATTAGTGTGTAAATCCATGTGCCGGAAACCAAGTGCGTACATATGTGTGCATGTGGTATTGGTGAAGGAGACAGGTTAGGTACGCGTACCCGTACGCGTACTGAAGGGAGTTTTCATACCAAAAATTTCTGCTATAGTTTGTGAAGTTTGCAAACTGAAAACCAGTCACCTAGGTATGCCTACCCATACGCGTACCCACAGAAGTTTTCAAACCGAAAATTCCTGCTTAGTTTTCAGACTCAAGTCCGGGTGCTATGGTACACGTACCCGTACGCGTACCTAAGCTGGTTATATTTCTAAAATTGGTAGTTTCATGAACTTAAACAATAAATCAATAAGGAATGCAATCTTTGCAAACCGTGGCTATATTGTTCATGAATTGATTCAAGTGAATCAAACCGATTTTGTTTCAATTGTGTCTATATATAAAGATCTAAGCAATTGAACAACTCTTGAACTAGTTCTTATGAGTCATTTGAACTAGTTATGAGAAAGATGAATACGGTTAATATGAAAGTGCTCATATAGCTAACCATTGGTTAATTACTTTTGAACCAACTAAGTGTACACGTTTAGGTACGGTTACTCAAACCTAAATGAATGCATTTCATTTGTGTGTGTGACAAGCTAAGTTTCGATCTAACGGTTGAAAGATATTAGCTTGGATAAATCAGGTTTTTCATCTAACGGTGAATATTGAATGCTTTGTTACCAAGGTAACTTGGATTGCAAACCCCAATTTGAAAACTGTATAAGGGAGACGTCTAACAACTGGAAAAACTAATCCCCACACCTCATGTGTGATACTAGTTGGTTTGCTAGAGTCGATTCTCCTTTAACCGTAGGTTTCTTCTCGAGACCCAGTCGGTTAACGACTTAAAGACTTCATTGGGATTGTGAAGCCATACGAAACTACTTCTCTTGTAGTTGAGCGATCTGATCTTGTAATTTTCTATCGTATGAGTTCAATTGTAAGATTGGCTTGAGATTATATCTCCGATAGGGCAAGATAAAAAGAAATCACAAACATCTTCGTCTCATCGTTTGTGATTCCGCAATATCTAGTTTCGCTACCGTACGATTTAGATTATTGTGAGGTGATTGATAATACTAGGTTGTTCTTCGGGAATATATGTCCGGCTTATCAATTAGTTCTTGTTCACCTTGATTTTTATCAAAAGACAGAACAAAACTTTTAGGTTTATCTGTGGGAGACAGATTTATCTATCCTTGTAGACTTTTCTGTGAGATACAGATTTGTTTACTAAAGTCTTCGACTTTGGGTCGTAGCAACTCTTGGTTTTGGGTGAGATCAGCTAAGGGAATCAAGTGCTTAGTATCCTGCTGGGATCAGAGACGTAAGGAGCGCAGTTGTACCTTAAATCAGTGTGAGATTGATTAGGGTTCAACTACAGTCCAGACCGAAGTTAGTTTGTAGTAGGCTAGTGTCTGTAGCAGCTTAGTACAGTGAGGTGTTCAATCTGGACTAGGTCCCGGGGTTTTTCTGCATTTGCGGTTTCCTCGTTAACAAAATTTCTGATGTCTGTGTTATTTCTATTCCGCATTATATTTTGTTATATAATTGAAATATCACAGGTTGTGCGTTTGTATCGATCAATTGTGAAATCCAACCTTTGGTTGTTGATTGGAAATTGATTGATCATTGGATATCGGTCTTTGGTACCATCCAAGTTTATTATCCTTGTACTTGATAAAGACTCGCAAATTCTTATTTGTTTAAGTAAAGATCAAATCAAGTGAGAGAGATATTAACTCCCCTATATACTTTTCTTTAGATTGAGTCTGACTGTCTAGTTGATTCTCTAGAAAGTATATTGGAATTAGTCCATACAAATTGTTAATCGAAATATTGGGTGTGGTTGTTAGACCCCGTTTTTTTATTTTTGTTTCAATCTCCATAATTGTTTTTAGGAGATTTTTATGGTGTTCTTATGATTGTTTTGCCCTTTTTGTTTATGATTTTTCCTTTGTGGAGTCTTTCATGACTTTAGGTTGGAAAATAGGCACCCCTATTTAATGGCATTTACAGCTTCCTTCGAGGCTATTTCAAAAGGATCCTCTTCCATGAAACATAAAGATTTTGCTTAAACACATAAATAAATTCGAACACAGTGAATTTACTACATAGGAAAGGACAAAAACAAGAGCTGGTGTGTTTGTCCAAATCCAGCAAACCTTCTCAATCGACAGATTATTTAAGAACAATATTCTAACCATTTCACCGTCAGAGAATCAGACGTAAAAACAGAAGAGATCTTTATTCATATATTTTAGAAATTAGATATATAAGTCAAAACTCAAAATCCCATACACATGCATATTTTTCTATTAGTACTTATTAAAGCAAGATACTCGTGTAGACGGTGTTCATGTGTCATATTGGACCGAGCACAATAGCCTTTTGCTCCAATAATTGTGTTCATATCTTGAGACCAGATTTTTCTTCTGCCTGCTGGTTGTTCATTTGTCCTCATTGCACAATAAATAAAAGATATTACAGAGAATGGTAGGAACAAACAAGTTGGATCATTTATTCAAATGCAGACACATGTCGGTAGGGGAACTTGCTTGGAAACCAAGTTTCAAAGTTTAACTCTACTGAGAGAGTACTCCGACCACTTACTGTCTATGGCTATCCCCTGGGAAGTACACCAAACACTCTGAGAGTCTACCGGTGGAAATTATCTAGATTGCTAATACGGGTACAAAACTACTTGGTAGTTTGGGAGTGTACCACAAACTCATATAAGGTAAAAACACATTATTCACATTTGATATAGGACATTCTCTGGTAAATTGGTAATCCCCATTATAACGAGTTTGGATACTAGAAGTAGGAATGAGAAGTAAGTTATTTTGCTTCACAAAAAGTTAAATTTTCAATGTTTAGAAGTCGTTTTAAAATTCTTTACCTGAACAGATTTCTTAGTTTTCTATTTCTAGAAGTCAAAAGGTTATTTCTGGATGCGCATCCAAACGCGCAAGTAGCAACCATTGACATTTTTTCGCCATAGCAACTGAAGTTGTGCTATGTTATTATTGGATGGCAACTGAAGCTTGTGTTGTGCTATTATTGGTTGTCCAAGCAGCGACAACCCAAAAATAGCCGAAAAGCGTTTAGAAATTGATTCAACTAGCCTGATACATTTTATCAACAAAAAGAACGTACAACATTTGGTATTCGATAGATATAAACATATGAGATTACCGCATTAACCATATTCATGATATGCAATCAATCATATCTACAATGAAGCAAATCAACCATATCTATATGGTGGCGAGAGCCAACGCGAGACGTATATTGTTTTCTCCGTCTAAATAAATTTATGTAACAACCTTGTAATTTGTTCGTTTTTTATTGATAAACAATTTGATGTTGACAAATTTTGAAGTCAGATTCCTGATAGAATCACCTTGATAAAAAAAAACATGTTAATTTGACATGTTTATCAGGAAATCAACCCCTCGACGAGCTTAACCTGCGTGTTACTGCTCATTAATAACCTGGAAAATTTAGGGATTACTTCAGGAAAAAAAAATGGATAACATAATAAAATAAATAGGGTTATTTTGAAATAATCCTTAAAACCCCTTATCTCAATAATTTTGTCAATGACTAAAAAACCTTGCTTAACTGGTATTAATTAGTTGTAAAGTAGTTTAATTAAGTGCAATCGTATATTAAAATTAGTGTTGAAGAGTTCTAATTTTGAGAGAAATAGTCCATGTTATGGTTTTGTCTTCGTATTGCACATACCCTGTCGATTATAATCAATTTGGATGTAGCTCTCAATTCTTAAGGAAATCTTGACAATTCAGATTCAATAATAGTTTGAGATTTAATGAAAATGTAACCGGTGGACATAAATAAAAGCATTTGTCAATTCTAGTTCAAGACCTAGTTGGCAGGCTCATATAAATGTACTCGCCGATTATAAAGATGAGCTCTCAGTAAGAAATATTGTTAATAGTCGACAGGTACAATCCCATGTGGTTGTGATTGTTGGAGACCTCAAAGTATGAATTTTCTGTATCTAGGCAATAATAGGCAGGGTCGATTCCCCTCATCCCTACCGATTATAGGAATTCAAAAACAAAGTTTTTATGATGCTGAAACGTTTAAAATCAACAACCATATTCTTGCCGATTATTTTCATATGCAGCTCGCTTTTTATTTCAGTTGTTTTTCTCGTAACTTTTTCATGGCAATAATGACCTCGTTATTTTTACATTGACTTCGTCTTTCATTCTCTACAAAATAGACATGAAGACTACTGAATTTGAATGAACAACACTTCTTTGATCTTTTTTCACTATCGGCAAGCTGGATTTCGATATAGCCGTCCATTATCACATCAAGTTGTAGCCTCTAATTCATTTGACACATCAATAATCAGCAGGATCGGGATCAAAAACACCTACCCGTTATTGATATTCAAAGTAGCCTCGAATAAATTGATCCATACTCATATCAGTTTGCGCATGATTTTGTAGTCGATCTAAATTTGAGTACAAAATTATACTCCAAAAACTAAAAATGAAGTATACTTTATTTGAGATTGCGTATGAAATCACACCCAATCCAAATTGAGTACTTTTAGATTCAATGGCAACGTTGACAAGTAATTTTGATGTACATACAAATTCCGGTCAATGTTCATCTCATACGAAGAACATCAATTTTAATCGGCAGGGTTGTCATCCAAATTATTGTCTATTGCGATGTTATTCTTCATTTAAGAAGAACATTAATCATAATCGGCCAGATTTTAGATGAACGGGTTTGCTGATTGCGAATTAAAGTTCATCTCTCATTCATCTACTTCAAGTTGTTTTTGAATTTCTTCTTTATTTAAGGTGATTTTTTTTTAACTGGCACAAAGATTGTGATGTTTTATGTTTTTTTGTTGGATGATAAAAAGTACAGTAAAGTGAAAAAATAAGGAGGACATCTTTTTATTCTTTTTTGTTTTCCTTTATAGATTAGTGGTTTATGTGTTAGAGCAACTGCAGTGGTGCGAGTATAACCAAAAAGGAAAAAAAGGACCAAATTTTGGGTTTAGTCTGGTGTGTGACGTTGCGGTGAAAAAACTAAATTTGGTCAGACGTACATTATACGTTCGCCTGGTGTGGGGCGTGGACTATACCAACGCCTGGTGTGGGACGGAGACTATACGTTCGCCCGGTGCATAAAAATTCAAAAAAAAAATAATAATAAAAAAATTGTAAAGAGTGGGGCGGAGGTATTAAGCCCGCCCCATGCATTTGAAATTTGTAAAGAGTGAGGCGGAGGTATTAAGCACGCCCCATGCATTTGAAATTTGTAAAGAGTGGGGCGGAGGTATAAACCACGCCCCACACAAACAAAAAAAAACAGGACGTGCATTATAAGTTCGCCTGGTGTGGGGCGTGGACTATACGTCCGCCTGGGTCGGACGTGGACTATATGTCCGCCTGGTGATGGGGCGTGGACTATATAAACGCCCGACTATATTTGGATTTGGTCTTGATCGCCGACCAAATTTGGTCTGAGTTTTAGTCTTTGATCAAATTTTGATCGATGGTCCGTCCTACTACACCTATCCACTGGACCAAATATTTAGGTTTAGTTGTCCATTGTGGACGCTCTTTGCGATAGTTGTACAGTAGCCATACCAAAAAAATTAAAAAAAATAAATTTATTAGGATAAAAGGGAAAATATGTATAGTACATCCGTAGTTAGTCCGAAGAAACTAAAACAAACAGCCCCAGACCCAAACCCAAAACCACTTTTTAAAAACCGTTGTTTGTCTTGTTTCTTTTATCTCTTTCTCTCACTCCAATCTCCAAGAATCTTGTAAGAAAATTCAACTCCAAAAAATGGATATTTAAAGATTGAGAGGAGTTGATTGGGTTAGCTGTTTTAAGTTTGAAAGAATTCCTTTTGTCTTGATTTTTCTTTTTGATCAAAAACAGAGAAAAAAGAATGAGAATACAGAGAGCTATAATTTGGTTACTGTTCAGTTTACTTGGTATTGGACTGTTATTACATGAGATTGAAGCTACTAAACCTCGAAGGATATTACTTGATACAGATGTTGATACGGATGATTTCTTTGCTCTTTTATATCTGTTGAAGCTGAATCGTTCAGAAATTGATATAAAGGTAAGTTACTATTTCTGACTCGGAAGGATTAACTCAGTTTTAATGGCTGTTTTCCTCTGTTTTTATCACTCATGAGTTTAGTTGAATCCGTTATATTTGTTAAGATATGGATTACTGTAACTAATTTCTATTTTTAGTCATTTTTAGTTACTATATTGCGTGGGATTCTATAATTATGTGACTGGTTTCATATTCTAAGTATAGTTTTGGTTTGAATTATAGGCAATTACTATTAACACAAATGCATGGACAGATGCGGGGCATGCTGTGAATCAAGTCTATGATATGCTTTACATGATGGACCGCGACGACATTATGGTTGGAGTCGGAGGTGAAGGTGGAATATCACCCAATGGTACAATATACCCCAACGTCGGCGGCTATCTTCCGATTATAGAACAGGTGTGGTTATGCATACACTTGCATCATGTTGAGCATATGCCGTTAATGCAATTAATTGATACTTCTCGGGCGTAGTTTCGGGTTGTGACAATTTTTCAATTGGGCAGGGCATGTCAACTTATGGGGATTGCAGGTATAGACAAGCTATTCCAATAGGACTTGGAGGAAGATTGGATATTGATACAAATTACGGCTTACGGAGAAGTTTTCTACCGCAGGTAATAAATTTTTCGTGGTTTTGTTTGCTTATTGGATTTCTTGTGTCTTAGTATTGTTTCTTGCACTTTGATTCTCATAGTCATATCCTGTTGTTGCCGAAGTCTAGAGACACCTATTGGTCGTATTATAGTAATGTCTCGTTGTTTTCATACTGCAATGGTATATGCTTGCCTTTCCGTCCTAATTTCGCCATGAAAAGAGCAGGGCAAAAGGAAATATTCTCCGCTTCGCCAGCCTACTACACAGCAAGTGATGATTGACACAATATCCAATGGTCCAACTACAGTATTCGTCATTGGATCACACACAAACTTAGCTATTTTTCTCATGAGCAATCCTCGATTGAAGAAAAACATTGAGCACATTTATGTAATGGGCGGCGGTGTGAGGTCCAAAAATCCAACTGGTTGCTGCCCCAAGAATGCCAACTCTTGCACACCTAAACAGTGTGGTGATCGTGGTAATATGTTCACAGGCTACACCAGCAATCCCTATGTAGAGTTTAATATATTTGGAGATCCTTTTGCTGCGTACCAGGTGCCAACTTTCGTTTTCTGATGCCAGTACTGTGTAGCATTTGTTGAGCTTTACCTGATTTAACTATGATTATTATTCTATTTTCTTGCAGGTAATCCATTCCGGAATTCCAGTTACCCTCGTGCCTCTGGATGCAACGAACACCATTCCCATAACTGAGCAGTTCTTCAAGTCATTTGAGCGCAATCAGCATACATATGAGGCACAATATATATTCCAATCTTTGAAACTGGCTCGGGACACATGGTTTGATGACCAGTTCTACACAGTAATTTCCTTAAACCTTTTTCATTATTCGCTTGTCATCCTATTCACAGGGTTCCCTCCATGTCACAATATTGGTTTATGATGATGCACGACTGCGCATCACTGAGTTCTCCAGAATTATGCACTTCTGAAATGATAAGTCGAATTCATGCAGAGCTACTTCATGTGGGACTCCTTTACATCTGGTGTAGCAGCATCAATTATGCGCAACTCGAAAGTAGATGGAGAAAATGAGTTTGCTGAAATGGAATATATGAACATCACTGTAATTACTTCAAATGAACCGTACGGCGTGTCTGACGGCTCAAATCCATTCTTTGCTGGCCGCTCAATCCCAAAATTTAATTTACAGAAAGATGGGGTTCATAGCGGTCATGTGCAGCAAGGGCTTCGTGATCCATTTTGTTTTGCCAAGAATAATACAAAAAAGTGCCAGGTAGTCTTTTTCTCCATGTCTTGCTTTAGAAATAGTTTGCAGTACTCAATAGGAATCAGATCCTTTACATTGTTTACAAGCTAAATTAGATTGTTCAGTCAGTGATCCAGTGAATTTTTTGACATGTCGAAGTGCGTTTCTATATGTCTTCCTTGAGACTCATGTACACAATGTATTGCCTCATGAGATTTCTGCTAATAGACTTGAATGTCATGCAAACAGGATGGCTACACAAAGGAAGTAACTGGTGATCCAGACGGAGTTCGTGTTCTTGTTGCTACGAAAGCAAAACCTAATCAGCTTAGTAATAGCTTGCTTGACCGAGAATATTTTATAAGCTTTTTGGATGTAAGTTCTCCAAATGGTTGTTCCTCTTAAATTGGCAAGAATTCTGTACAAACGATATTCAGGAACAAACGTATCGTATAAGCTTGTGTTTTACTTGCTTGCAGGTTCTTAACCTACCTCGCAATGCTGGAAGGTTCAACTTTACCACAGAATTTCCTTACTACAAAGAAGTTCTATATAAACCGGATTTCGGAATGCGCAAGTTGGGAAAATCTGTTGTTTTCGACATGGATATGAGTGCTGGAGATTTTATTTCTCTAATTTATCTCTTGAAAGTACCTGTGGAAGTGATCAACTTGAAGGTAGAGAGTCTTGCTTTCGTATCACATGCTGTAATTTGTCTACTATGAATGTTGCTCAAATGTGCATTCCGTTTTAATTTCCAGGGGATATTAGTAAGTGGAACTGGATGGGCAAATCCTGCTACAATAGACATCATCTATGACATTTTACATATGATGGGTCGGGACGACATTCCAGTTGGCCGGGGAGACGTATTCGCATTAGGACAACCAAACCCATCTTTCACTGCTGTTGGGGATTGCAAGTATATCAAGGCTATCCCTCATGGTGGTGGTGGACTCTTGGATTCTGATACTCTTTATGGTTTTGCTCGTGATTTGCCTCGAAGCCCCAGAAGGTATTGTCTGCAGCTTATTTAAAAACTGCAGCTGCAACCTTTGCTTTCCTTACCGGGTTGTATGCTACAGGCACACAGCAGAAAATTCCGTGAAATACGGAGCGCCTAGAGATACTGATCACCCTGAACTAAGACAACCATTAGCATTGGAAGTCTGGCAAAACATTTCAAAATCACTGGCTCCAGGATCCAAGATTACGATACTGACCAATGGACCGCTTACTAATCTAGCTCAGATTATTCAATCGGAGAAGAATTTGAGTTCAGTGGTTGAGGTCAGCTTCTGTTCTTACTTGCAAACTCAAAAGGTTTTTTAAATGCACTAGTGTTCTCTAAAATGACATTGTTATTTGTTCTACTGTAGAATGTATATGTTGTTGGAGGCCACCTCAGCTATAGCAGAAAGGACCTAGGAAATCTCTTCTCCGTTCCTTCAAATGAGTTTGCGGAATTTAACATGTTTCTTGATCCCATGGCTGCAAAAGTTGTTCTAGAGTCGGAACTAAATATAACACTAATTCCTCTCAGTGTTCAACGCCAAATTAGTTCATTTCCTGAGATACTCAAAAGGTTGCAGCTAAAAAAGAAGACACCTGAAGCCGTGTTTACATATCGTTTGCTGTCAAGGCTATACCGTTTACAACAGAAGCATCGCAGATACCACCACCTGGTAAGTAACTTCATCCTATGATTTTAGTGAGACAAAGTAAGCTGCACTGGCAAATCTTAAGTTGGTGGCATTCTGAATGTCTTTTCTTTTCTTTTCAACAGGACACATTCTTGGGAGAAATTCTTGGTGCAGTGATCTTGGCTTGTGATCAACATCTCAATCCAACATTCAAAGTTAAGCCAGTCAATGTCTCGGCAACCGGTGATGTATCCAAAGATGGACAAACTATCATTGATGCAGTACATGGAAAACTTGTGAAAGTAATAGAAAGTGTTGACAACCGAAAATATTTTGCGGAGTTTGCTAATCTCCTAGGTGAGAAGAAGCAAACCGCGGTGATTGGAAGCTTTAATCAGCAGAAGAGAATATGGAGTACGCCACCAGCAAATCATACCTGATGGTCCCTAGTCACTGACTCTTCCGGGGATGCAGAATGCGTCCCTTCGGAATATAGGAAATGATTCTTTTTTGTTTTTTGTACTTTTACATACGGCAGAGTCTTCTTCATTTTGTAATCAGATGATTTTTGAATATGAATGAAGAGAAAAAAAAGAAGGAAAAAGACATTGATTGCAAAATGTTACAAATTTCTCCTCTGGATTGTCCTCAATCTTGAAAGGACACTCTACTGGCATTTCAGCAACCTATCAAAAAACGCATAAACCCATTGCAGATTCTCACAAAATAAATTAACCCAAATACCAAAAAATCATGTACATATGAGAAGCAGTATAGCCTTTGAGGGAAAAGGGAACAAACTAACCTCAACATCATGGGACGCCTTCTCAGCTCGAGTTAGCTAGATCACAGAAGTAATGATAAGTTGGAATTGAAGTTGTTCGAAATATCTGTCTAAATACATTAGTACTGGTGTTAATGGTACAGGTCCTCAATGTGGTAATGGAAATTTCAGAGGTGTATTTTCTATGAGGATTTCTGTTTGCTACTGAGATTACTGCAGATGCAACTTTCTTCATACTTCTACTCAAACTCGCCATTTTTGTTTTCTCAGAAATCTCAGTTTTCTTGAGGTTTATAGGGTTTTAGTAGTTTGCACAGGTTTTCTCAGAAACCTACAGGACTGTTCAGCTTTCGATTCCTTTTGAAATATATTGGGCCAGAATTTCATGGCCGCTAAATTTAGCTCCTCTCTGCAGCACTTTTAATTCTAGCAAGTCCTGGTATGGAGAGAGCTTAAGTGCTCTGACTTCTAATGTAACATGCGAATTATATTTTCAAACAACAATGTTTGTACTCCTAGAATCAGCTCTCATGGTTAAGAGTCTGTTCACAGAATGCAGTAACTTTATTATTTCTTATCAAGAAAAGAAAATGAAAAAAAAAAAAAAAAAACCATAATATTTTGAAATTGGTTTGTCCATACGGCCAACTAAAGTTGATCATCATATAATCTTGTAAATGGTAAACTAGAACTTCAGAGATCGGGTAATCTAAAACCAATATGTCTTACCATCACCAACTATACTGAAAAGCAAACACAATGAAATTTGCTGCAAATCTACAAATGTACATGAGAAACCCAGAGCCGCACACCATTTCAGGTAATTGCCCATTTCCCCCATATGCTACCATCAAGCGGCTAACATAAGACAGACTAAGTTTTCAATTAGAACACTGATAAGGATGTAAGACACTGATCAACCTGCATATGGAAAAAAAAAAAACAAAGAATGGTATATGCCAAGTATGAGAACAATGAAATCCCTGAGTACCAACCCTGCGGATAATGAGATCTACAAAACTAATGTACCGTACCTTCTTCAGAAAAGGCAAACATGCCCCCAGGCATGTCGTCGTCCTCTTCATCTTTAGCCACTTTTTCTCTCGCACGATGATCATAACTTCCATGAATAACTTCAGCTGATTTTTGACATCCATTGAGCTCTGACACTTCACAGTAATCCTCTTGAAAACAATGACCAAAATCTACTGTGTCTCGCAAATCAATAGGATCAGATCGACCAGAACTTGGGTTTGAAATTTCACTCACCTCACTTCCATTTGAAGGTGTTCCTACTTTCATAATTCCTTCAATGGAAACAAAATCACTTTTTAAAAATGATACACCATTTATAACACAATTGTAACGCTGCTCAGAAAGATGATCTTTTCTTGCCAAGTTCTGGCTCAGTAGGGTAGATGGAATAACATTGATGCCCCTTTCAGGTCCATTTACCCTGACTGTGCTAGATTCTTTGAGTTCAGCAACTTTGAAAGATTTCATTTTATCAAAATCATTTGGATTTCCACTTGAACCTGAAGATATTACAAACACACATAAAAGAAAGGTGACCAATTTTATGACTACCACTTGTTCAAATTTATCAGCCTACGAATCAACATAAATGATGCTTGAATGGATTAGTGGACTTGTAAATCATAAGGTGCTTTTAGTACCTGAATTTGAGCTTTCAAATGATCCGGTATTCATGGGATCATGGTTAGGACTACCAGTGTCTTCTGTAAAATGGCTCTCGTAAGGTTCAAAAGATGAATTACTTGAGTGTCTTCCAGCAAACGAACCACTGCATGAGCTTTCTAGTCATACATTTATATGGAATATATTAAGTACTTAAATAGTTCTAACACCCTAGTCACCGGGGAATATAAGGTTTGTAAAAAAACTACAGTATATCTATGAAAATCTTAATTCAGAACTACCTCCAATGACTTTTCATTTGTTTTTCATCAACTAGAAACATCTAAGTATTGTGAAGACATCAGGATGAGGCTATAACTGACAGTGATGAAAGGCATACCTTTCACTCTGATCTGATTTAACATGATGGAAATGGTCAAAGACTGGCAACAAGTCCTTTCTTTTAACTTCAACACCACGAACTAGGATCTTTTCAATTTCAACCTCGCCACCAAAAAAATCTTTAGTGAATTCCGCCTCAATCTCCCTCGAAGGAACCATGATATGGAAGGAAATCTAGAAGAATTATCAAAAATTTACTACACACATCGATAAAAATAACATAGATGTTCGTGAAAAACTTTGTTTTGATTAGGTACCTTAGACTTCTGCCATATGCGTATCTCACCAGATCCTATCTGCACCTCTGCGTTAGAAAGATACCCGTGTTGTTTTTCTTGGGGTTTTACAAAAAAAATACCCCCAACAGGATCTGAAACTTCATGTGCGTCAGAGGTAACCCGAGAAATATTTTCTGCTTTTTCTGGCCAATTTGATCTTCGACAGACATTCCACCATTGAGCAGGTTGAGCCTTCACCTTCAACTCCTCATCATTTCGTACCAGTGCACCTAAACTAGTTCCAGAGTCACTATCACTTGATTCTGCCTCAAGAGATGGCAGAAGTTCATGTTGAACTAAATGACCAGATGGGGTATAAACCAACAGGTGCTCCAAGGAATTGCCCTTCATGGCATTGAGCAGAAGATGACGGGATAAAGAATTGTAAAAAGTAACGGCAACAGCACCAGTTGGTGGTTGGGTTACCTTTCCTGTTGCTGAGGCTGCCGCATTAGCAACTGTGTTCAGCCAGCCAGAGCTGTTATTCTTTATCCTGCTTATTACAGATAAGGTGACAGGTGATGGTGGGGGAAAGGAATGCTGATTTATTGCGCAAGATGAAGAAGACCACCATGGAGAAGTGAGACTTGGTTCGGCGGTTGGTCCATCACTAACCGAATTTCGTGTTTGAAGACCAACCTCACCACCAAAAGGGGATAAGATGAATATATGGCAAGTCCCCCTCGACGAAACAATAGCTATCCACTGACTATAATGACTAAAACTTATATCTCGAATGACCTGTCACCAAAAAGTAACAAATGGGAGTGAGAAATGCAAAACGAGAATACAAGAAAAAAAGGATCTGAATAATAAGCCTTTCAGTACTTACAGCTGCTGTCAGTCCACGATATAACTTATAAAGATGCACGTGATTATTACTCCAGTCATAGCTTGGAGTACATGATTCATTTTTCAACAAGGAAGGCATAATGCGGAAGATATTTATACTGTTCCCATATACCGAGGCAGTGACCAGAAGGGTTCCACTTGGATCAAAACATAGTGCAGAAATCGGACTTGTGTGAGCTCTAAATTGCGATACAATCACTCTGGAGACAAAGTCCTCAATAACAACCTGAATTTTGAACCAGGGATGGAAAAATTATCGAAGGAAGCCAAAATCTGAATTGAAGAAAGATAATTAAAATACTGCAAAAAATGACACAAGCAGAGGAAAACATACACAATTCTCACTCTGAATTCATGGACAAGCAAATATGGAGTGTGGAGAGTACTAACCATTCCAGCAATATCTGTTTCATTTGATTGTGACGCTGATCTAAGCCTACCAGTTTTCCAGCTTGAATTCGAGGATACCGGAGAGCTTGGACCATCAGGTGAAAGTTCTTTGTAATATTTAGACATAGTTTTGTATCCCACGTCACCCAAATTAATGATCCCAGCAGCTAACTGTTTACTAGACTCCATAGCATAACGAGCAACTAAGATTCCATTGCTAGGAGAGGTTGACGGACTCACACCTGGAGAGGAGGTCAGATTCTGAGGACTTAGCCGGGAAATGTTTGTTGATAGAGGATTGTTGGAAGGATAAGCTAACCACCTTGGACCCACAGCCATCGCACCATAACCAGTGTTGACCCTGAGCATTTCTTGTCCCCCACTCTGAGGCACTGGATAGGTCATAACACTGAACTTGTTCTCAAGAGTAACAGCGTCAAAGCAGTATATCTGCAACATAAACTAATCATCAGAAAAGCTGGAAGCCCGGAGCCTTATGTACATATGTGTGCCCATGAACAGTACAAATTTATACTACTCTAATATCTACCTAAAATAATCAAATACGTACTTGTGCTGCAAGGCCGACTGCTACAATTCGCGGACTGCATCTTACCATATATACAGCAGAACGGAATCTCAGGATATGGGCATACGTGTGAGACCTTAAAGAGTAAAACCTAACAGCTGTTGGGGAGGAAACACGGGGTCTTATATCAGATCCAACATTTCCATCTCTGATCGGCCTATTCACATGGTCGAGGCCTTGAGCCAGACTAGAGCTATTGTTTTCTTCCCCTGCTACAACTAACAGTAATGGCTGAAATTTTGTAAACCCTTCATGAGAGGACATTATGGGGGTGGGCTGCATTTGTAGGAATGTAACAGGACCACCACGCTTTGAAACCAATTCACTAACATTAGAAGCATCCTCAATGTCAAGGACTTGAAAGCCATTTGAGTAACCAAGTAGGAGAACTTTCTTGGAAATAGATGGACCTAGCACTAGCTTGTCAAATCCAGCCCATAATACCTGTTTCCCAAGAATTAATTAGAACATGAACCCCAAGCGGAAGATTAAATTATCAAAATTTCTAGATATATATATGCTAAGCAACATAATCATATTAGCTGGAACACACCAGCAAAACAGTGAGATAAGAATCACACTTTCGAGTCAAAAGTGCTAACAACACAAAGGGAGAACATTAGTTCTCATCCAGTGCAAGGTTTTAAAAGACGATGGACTTTTACATTTTATAGTATACTGGGGCAATTGCAGTCTGTCATCCAAAACCAATAGAAACATCCACAAAAATCTAAAACATTGAACCGTGGCAAACTGCACTTCACTCTCCCCATTAGTCTAGCTTTGAACCATCACTACGCGAACTACACTCTCCACGTGTTTTCAGTTGTCATCCAACTTAGTGTGCAAAATGGGAGAAAGAGAAATGATTCTCATTCAATGGGAAAATTATTGACAGTGACAATATGCTTGGAATGCAGTAAAAATCTACTTGATGCAAATGAGAGAAAATGCCTTAGTTTTGTGGGTAACAATCTAAAATTTAAACTGGACTTTGCCTCCAGGCCTTGTAATTTGTGGCGCATTGACTTAAATTGACATCTCATTCATTACAAATTAGCGAAAACAGTTGACAGCATAATGATCTGATAAACTATTATCTATACTTCAGTAATTCAAAAGCGAAATCAATTTATGATCGATGGAAAAAATGGGGAAATTTTTCAATAAACACATGCTAATCGGTGTGAAGTGTACCTGATCTTTCTGATCATCAGGAGAAGCAGCAGAAACTGAAGAAGCTACAGAAGCACTAGCAGAACGAACAGTTGAAGCAATAGTATTGGCATTAGTAGAAACAGTTTTAATACAAGATGATATTATTCTAAGTGAATTTGGTAATAACCCATTACTACTGCTACCATTTCCTTTTCCTTTCCTCATTTCCAATTCCACTCCACAACCACCACAAGTAACTACTGGTATCAGAACCACCACCGCCACCACTTTCCGCCGTTTCTGCCGACCATATCCGGCTAAGTATAATCGGAAAGACCATCCGATTTCCGATCAGAATTTTACTCACCCATAATCATTACTTTGAAGTTTGTTTTCCTCTGGGGTTCAGTTTTCTTTCTTTGATGTTTGACTTGGAGAGAAACGGAACTGGAGAAAACGGAACTGAAGAGAGAAGAAGATAGAGGCTGTCGGTCCCCCAGAATTTCCTCTCTTGTTTTATTCAACCTGGAGTATATCATATGGAAGGCAATGGATATTTCCACCCTGGTTGTATTTATTTGTGGAAACTGCCTAATTAGCGTGCACTGCACGTGACATTTCAATCTTTTCTGTTGATGATTCAATCTTGAGAGTTATATCGCGAGATGAATTTATTTTTATTTATTTTTGACGGGTTATAAGAAAGGAAAACAATGGAAAACTAGTGAGCCATCTCAGATACCAAAGCATCCATGATACAAGGGGAGAGAAGATATCCACCAACTTGAAACTTTGTTGGTAAGAGCATATTGAGCCAAGAATGAGCAACGTCATTACCCTCTCGTTTGATGTAACAGAAATTATATTCGCGAAGTTTGGAGCGAGTCCGTTGAGATCAGCTAGGATCGGTCTTAGGGGTCTTGGACTGGTCCTTTATAGCATCAACCACTAACTGGGCATCACCTTCACTAACACATCTATTCAAGTGATTATCCAGAGAAAACCGTGTGCCACGAAGAAAGGCCATAGCTTCCGCTACCAAGGGATAATCTTCCCTAAAGAGCATCGTAGCGCAACCTGCAAAACTTCTGGAGCTGCTTCTAGCCACAACTGCAGTATCATTGTTCCCATCTTTGCAGCCAACATCAACATTGAGTTTGATAATCCCATCTTCAAGCGGTGATGGGGCGAGCAGTTAATTGAGATGAAATTCTAATAACCCGTGGTGATGGGACGAGAGGTTAACTGCTTAGCTAATCAGATGAGCATGTCATACTCAGTCTTTAAAGGAGTATGTACAAAAAACTAAACTATATTCATTGATTAATATATTTTCTTTTCTTTTTTCCACCAATTTTCTGTGTGGTGTGTTGCTAAAACAAATTTTTTTTTCTTCTAAAGTTTAGACAACAATTAAAAAAAAACGAGAATCAAACAAACAGCCTAAAGATAAGAAAAGAATCGAGCCCATGGCCATGTAGCAAGAAGAAGACATGGAGGAATCTGCATGTGACATTTTAATCTTCTTCATTGATTCAATTTTGGGAGTTATATAATGAGGGACGGAATTCTAAGCGTGCACGGTGATGGGAGTGTTGGTTAACTACTCAACCAATTAGATAAACATGAATTCCCAGTTTTTAAAGGAGTGTACACAAAAACAAACTCAATATATCGCATGATACAGTTATTTTGTTTTCATCAATTCGGTGTGTTGTGTTGCTATCTATAAAACAAAATCATTTTTTTTGTTAAGTTTAGAATAAAAAAGAACATCAACAACAAAAGTTAAATAAAAAACCTAAAGGTAAGAAAAATAACCAAACCCCACTATGAAGAGAACTACAAAGAAAAAGATTTGGAGGAATCCGCACATTGTAGATAAGTGTAGCATTGCATATTGGGCGAGATCATGAGCCACAAAATTTTCGTCGCGTTCAAAATATACGAGTGGATGCATTAATCTCCAAGAAGTCGCAGAGGATATTCGAGGTTCAAAATTCGAGTGATTTGTGATCAGTCGCTTTCAATCTTGTTAAATCCCAATAAATTTTTTGTTAAATCTCATTCTTATAGCGAGTTTAAAAGCTAGAAGAACTCTACATGACCTTTAGCTACCATTGGATTATTTAGGTTCCATCATTCATTGACAACTAGCTAGAAATCAACTCCTGAATCGAAGGAGGATGTTGCACATCTACTCAGAGGTTAAGATCATATGTAAAATAATTTCCCTTATCGAAAAATATTCAAAAAACGAATGATCAGTAGTTTCCTCCTTTTTTATCATAATAACAACAATTAAAGTCTGTATAATGAATAAAAAGTGCCAATCCATTATGTGTTAATATTCGTATGAAAAGTTGAACTTGGGAGAAATTCCTCATCCCTCTCCCCAAACGATGCAATTGACTAGCCCTGTAATTGGTCTTTTTATTCTCGAAAAAGTACAACATTAAGCTCCCTTGTTAACAAGTTTATACTAGTGGTGATGTGAGATGGTTGCCACTTAAGTGATTCACATCAGCTAAAGAAGGGTTCCCCCTATAACACCCACACCCCACCACACACACTATCACCAACAACAAAAATAGACAATTTTCTTTTTCGCAATACCTACATCTATCGGTAGCGCGCGGATTCGACGAGTATTTCAAAAAAAACCTGCATATGTCTGTCTAGGGGAAATCATTTAATTTTTATCCATCATGAGACCGGTTCGAGCATTTCTCGGTCGAACTCACAAGTGTTGTTATCTCAAGTTTGTTGTCAAATTTAGTTGATCAAAACTATATCTTGATTTCTAATCTACATTTAGTTAAGTCTCGGATTAGGATAGAAGTGTGTAGTTGAGAATTGGATATCACTGTGTTCTACCGTTTGAAGGCGAAGATCAACAAGATCTTTGGAGTAACTTCAACATCAAAAGGTAAGTGAAGACTGAACCACCTATTTCTCAAGTTTTCACCTTGCTATCTATGAGACATTTTCGCATGACTAAATTAGACAATACATGCATAACAAAAATTTCGATTCAAGTTTATCTTGAATATCGTTCTCGAAATATGACTATTTAAGATTAAGAACATTTGTTCATACTTGATAATTTGGTTAAGAACAATTTATTGTACATGACTTATAAATTATGATTCAAGATTTAATCATTTGAAAATAGCCTGGAAAATTGATATGTGTCATTGATGTTATTCGGGAATGATTCGAATTGATTATTAGAGAGATATAGAACTATTGTTAATCTGGATACAAGACAGTATGCATACCAGTTCACATACTGGGAGAACTGTTATAAGTCCAGAGCACCAGTACATGTACCCAGTACACGTATCGGTGTAGCTATAGTCCAGTAGTGACTTTTTGGTACGAATTCCCGGTATCCATACCACAAAAATTCTGTGAATCGTGAACCAGGAAAGGTACGCATACCTAGTATGCAAACCGGAAAAGATCTGTTAGTTTTAAAACCGAAAAGGTACGCATACCTAGTATGCAAATCATAAAATATCTGTGAGTTCATGAACTCATTTTTTTCGTAAGGGTACACATACTATGACAAAAACATTCACGAACAGGTACAATAGACGTGCTTACCCTGTCGAATATTTTCAGATGAACCAAATTTATTTCTATGAGATGATCAGCATTTGAACAACTCTTTAAAAACACTATCTAGATGTTTTTGATCATATGTGTGACCCAAGAAAAGTATTAAAGTGTTATATGAAAATGGTTAAACATATAGTTCGGTTGGCTAGTTTCGGCTAACCTTTCATTGAACAAGTCATTGTACATGGTTTGGTTATGGTCCATCCTAACCAGAGTGTATATTATTCTTCTATGTAGAGTCGTCCTCTACTTCAAACCCTTCTAGGGTTTAGCAGCTAAAAAGACTTCACCTAGGGATTCGTGAAGCCAGGTCCAACTATCTTTATCTTGATAGTTCGTGTCATGATCTTGTTTTGATTGTTGAGCTTGCTCCAACAAACAAGATAGATAAAAATCACAAAGTTTCCCCGTCTCAGACTTTGTGATTCCATAAGTTTATACTTGTGAGGTGAATAATAATCTAGGCTGCTCTTCAAGAGTCATAAGACCGGATTTTGAGGTTTACTAGACTTTGTCCATTGCAATCATTTCCCTACCTCACCTTGATATTTGATTAGAACAGAAATCACATGTAAGCTTATATGTGAGAGGCAGATTGGTTTAAAGTCTTTAATTGCTACTTTTCTGAAAACTCCTTCCTTTAGTTTTTTTTTGAAAGGCGAACGAACGCCTAGTTTACGGTTCGGTGTCTTTTCTTTTTTTTTTTGGATTGATAGATGATTGCTTTTATAAGAGTTTATGGATTATTTTGGGATAATGGTCTTTTGATATGTTAAAGTCTGAGTTGCAAGTGTAGGTAGCAAATCATCTAGGAAAATTGTGAAATCGTGAATGTTGCGTGAGATGGAAAGTATAGGATGAAAATGGTATTTGGTTTCAACGTGGGAACCTATAGTAATCGGTTATGTATTCTGACCGGACTTACTTTTTTATCACATGCTTCAATAAAACGGACCTCAAACCGCAAATCCGTGTTTTATGGGCGGCGTCGAATTGTCTTGAGAAGTCCCCAGTTGTTCCTCGTTGCGTGATTATTGATAACTGGGTCGTCGATCCTGAGCGGATTGTTTGCATTTCCGCCTTGGGAGTCCCCAGTCAGTTCTTGTTGTATCGTTACTGGTAACTGTTACGACTGGTAACTGGGTCTTTAATCCCTTAGTGGATCATTCGTTGCTACCGTTCCGAGATCTAAGTCAAATGATGATATCGAGAGTTGAAAATTGACAGCGTAACCGAAAGATCAATCCTCCCGCTGTGGTCGCCAATTGTTTGAGGGTGAAAACGGTTTCTGCTGATTTCGGTAATTTTGCATGAGTGGGTGAGAAACAAGTCTAAACCCTAAAAAATATATTGTAAGGGAATACTTTAGATTCGAGAGATCAATCTGTACAAATCCGGCCTAAACCAAGAAATGTTCGTTCCAGACTTGCTTCGGTCACAAAGTGAAGGAGAAGGGTTGGTTTTAGGGAGGGAAGCGAAGAGAGTGTTGAGACCAGAATAGTTGATTCTAGAAGAGTAGTTGTTTGACTTGTTTCAGAAAGTAAAAGCTAACAAATGGGAAATCTAGCAAGTGATTTCTGAGTGTTGTATATTGGTAGGCTTTAAAGGATGTAAGAAAATAAGAGCAAAGAGGAAGCCTACTTGTTAACCGCAAGTGCACGGTGTCGATTGTAGCTTGTGCAAATACGGGTCGAATCCACAGGGACTAGGGTGTGAGTTGAAGTTTCCTAAGCTAATTCTCTAAGCAGTGAACTAATGAATCAAAGAGTGACAGTTGCAGTGAGTGAAAAAGAGTGATAGTGGCAAAGAAACCAAGGCAGTAACACAGGCAGTGATAAAGAAACAAAGGAAGTGAAGTATAGAAGGGACTAGGATATTGAATCCACCCTTTTCCTAAGCTAAGTCCTCCAACTATGTTCTTGTCCCTTGTTAGTTATCAGTCAGCTTCTAGGCTCTCTGAATAACTAGATGACAGTTGCGGTTCAAAGCCGGATGTTCATCTAAGGGTTGGTCTAGAAAGATTACTAAGAACACTAAGATGAATCTAATCCTAGTAGTAGTTGGGGCTCTCACACTGCAACTACCCGCAGAGAAGCTTGCTTAGTGTTTTAACAACCTAAAAGGATGTTCAATCCTAGACAGTTCAAGCACAACAAGATCAGAGCATGGATGGGACAAATACAATTGAAATTTACAAAATAATTTAAACTAAGAACTAAACCTTGAGGCACTGGCTATTCCAGTCCTCTTGGGTGAAGCACTGGCTAGCCCAGGCATATCCCATTACAACACCCAAAGACCCCTATTTATACATACAATGGAAATCCCAAAAAATCCCCAATTAACAGCAAAATTAGGGTTTTTAAAAAAATACAATTAAACCCAAAATTGGTTCACCTAACCTACTGATAACAACCCAATCAATCAACCCTGCTTCAATTAGACGTACAATCATGTTCCCCCAATTATCCCTAAATTATGAAATTAGGGTTTATAAGAAATAGAAATTAGGTTTACCTAATCACTGCAAACTCTTGATAGCTCTCACCCATGCTTCCTTACGATCTTCTGATGCCTCCCACGCCTCCAATTGATCTATATCATCAACTAATTTCACCAACTCACTCTTAGGGTTCAGTGGTGAGAGAATAGGCGAAATTCGTTGTTTGAGAGAGATTAGAACGTGATATAGGTGATGGGTCGAGTGTGTATGATGATTTGAGAAGAGATGGTGGTGGTTGTGGTGATTGAGAAGGAGTTGGTGGCAGAGCAGGTGGTTGTCGTGGAGTTGCAGAGGAGAAGAAAGGGGGAGAAGAAGGAGAAGCCGATAGTTTTAGGGTTAAGGTGTGTTTGGGTTAGGGTATAGGTATTTGGTGTGGTAGTGTTGAGCGGTTGTAGAAAATTCGATGTCCAGCGAAGATGATACGTTGGATGATCACATCTGGATTAAATCGAACGGCTAAGATGGAACAGGCTTGCAGCGACCGTTGGATGCGTGATACAACAATTCTGACGGCTTAGATTGGAGTTAGGTACTATGATATTTGACAGGAGCTTCAAGATTTGATGATCGGTGATGAGGCGACCGTTGGATAATGTGATGGATCCATTCTGACGACTCTCATGGAAATGGGTATGGATATTGGAAATGGATTTGGGTAAGGGTTTTGGGCCTTGGGTATGCCAAGCCCATATCTTCTTTAAGGACAATTCTTCCCCACTTCTAATTGATCCGGCTCTTGCAAACATCATTCTTCGCTGCCTTTCTGCGGGAGTCTTTGCCGTTTCTTTGCTCTTTTCGCTCCGTGAGTTAACCAGGCTTTATTTAGTACCTAAAAATGCAAAATTAATTAATAAAAATATTTATTCTTGAAAAAAATGAAAATACAGAATATGGGATAAAATGTAGAATTAATTCACAAAAGATGAGTTAAATGCCAAGAAAAATATATAGAAATATGCATTTTTTAGCACTCATCAAATACCCCCAAACCTGAATTTTACTTGTCCTCAAGTAAAACAAAACTAAGGAAATCCTAACTATACCATTGTCGCTGGTCTCTCGATTGCATTTAGCGAAAGCAATAAGCCTTTTAAACCACTAAGTGTCCCTAGTGGACGAGTGAAGTCTCGTGAAGGTTTGCTTAGAACGTACCTACAAAGTTCTAGGACAAAATATAAGCTCAGATTCCATGAAATGTGACATGTGCAAGATAGTAGAAGCTCACAGCAAAATGGAGATGTCAATCTAGCTATCAAAGGCACAATCCTAGCATTGATAACAAATAAAGACATGTGATAAGAGTGTAAAGTGTATCTACACATGTTTCTAGAATGACCTGAAGTTATGACTACTAATCACCAAGAGATAGTTTTTAGGCTAAGAACCGAATTCTAAGCCAAGCTAGTTGTCCGGCTTTACGAGAATTGTGAATGTTCACCCAATGAGTTGGTGATATTTCAGTTTACCCGCGTTATACATCGATGGCTGCACCCTCCTTGCTTATTACAAGACTATTTACAACAAAAAGATGACTCTTTACATGACTCTTATTTACATTGATTACTCTCTTTTATTTTTGGAACAAGAGAGAACTATTGTCTTTAACATGACAAAACATGGAATAAATAAATACTTGATATTTTTTTTTATTTTTTTTAATATTTTTTTGATTTTTCTGAATTTTTCTGAATTTTTCTGATTTTTATTTTATTTTTTTTATTTTGAAGAAATAACTTTGATCTTTACAACATAGTGACACTTTTGATACATGAACAAAAAGAAAAACATAATTACATGACTCTTAGCAAGAGGTGGCCCTTATCGAATGCATCCGGTCAAATTCTATGGTTGCTTTTCTTAACGTATCCTCCAACTTCTATCCCAGCCAACCAAAGAACAAGCTAGTCAAGTCTCATTCAGTATTCTAAAGTGATTGGCAATCTAACTTCCTATCAAACACCTTGAAGATCGAGGCTATCATGTATTGGTAGATTGTGTGTGTGCAAGTTTCTTATCACATGTGAATTGTGCTAGAATCAGGGTGCCTAAATATCTAGACTAAGAATCCTTATGTTTACATACATGCACAAGAGTCAACATTTCAAGGTAAATGAGCTCCATTTTTATGTTTTTTTCAATTTTTCAATTTTTTATTTTGATTTTTTCATTTTTTTTTTCAAAAAGGAAGGAGTTCTATTTTTCGATTATAGCATGTTATCAGGATATCTACTCTATACCCCCAAACCTAAACTAAACATTGTCCTCAATGTTTCAAAAGATGAACAAAATTACACTACAACATACAAGAGGATCATGCTGAGTAGAGAAAAAGGAAAGAGAATACCCGATTTGACGAAAGAACCGAACTCCGTTATTCAAGGCAAAAATCCAACATATTTCAGCCGAGATCATATTGGATTAGCAAAATATGTACAAAAGAAGCATAGGATTTAAAAAATTTATCTACTGGAGTATATACAAGAAAATTCTACCGTGCATTTGATTTTGTGGGAATCATTTGGTTTTTATGGGAAACTTTTGGTTTTTGGGGAATCATTTGGTTTTTAATGGGTTTTGAAAAGAAAAATTTGGTTTTAAAATCGGGAGCAAGCCCACATTGGTGGAAGAATGCACAACCCACTAGAAATTTGAAAACAGCCCACAACTGTTGTGCAAAATGAAGCCTAGCTGAGTGTGAAGTGAAGCCCAACGAATCAGTTTGAATTGAGCCCATCAAAAGGTTTTGAATAAAAGAGCCCAACCGTTTGGGGCAAAGCTTGGTCTGAAGCCCAGATGGGTTGTTTTTGGAGCCCAAATTTGTTTTAAAAACTTTGATTCTTAGGCCCACTGTTGGTGAGTAAATCTCACCGTTGGTTTTTTGGAATTTTGAAAGTTTGGCCCACTCGAAGTTTGGTTCAGGCCCACAGTTCAGAAACAAGCCCAGAGTTCAGAAACAGTTGGGTTTTGGGCTAGAAGTTAACTGGAATGCGAGGCCCAGCTGGGTTTTAAAACTTTAAAACGTTTTTCAAATTTTTGGTATGGGTCTAAGCTCACAATGTAGGGGTCTAAAGTTCAGTTGAGTCTAAGCCCACGAATGGTTGGAGCCCACAGTTTAAACAAATTTCAGTTTGAGGCCCAAAATATAACTAAGTCCACAGTCCAATTCACAAGCCCATAATCACTTTTAGAATTTACACAGCCCAAAAAGAAGTGCAACTGGGTTTGAAAATGGTTGTCAACTTTTGTTTTAAAGGATGTAAGAAAATAAGACCAACGGCGCAAAGAACTTGGTAGGCTTTAAAGGATGTAAGAAAATAAGAGCAAAGAGGAAGACTACTTGTTAACCGCAAGTGCACGGTGTCGATTGTAGCTTGTGCAAATACGGGTCGAATCCACAGGGACTAGGGTGTGAGTTGAAGTTTCCTAAGCTAATTCTCTAAGCAGTGAACTAATGAAGCAAAGAGTGACAGTTGCAGTGAGTGACAAAGAGTGATAGTGGCAAAGAAACCAAGACAGTAACACAGGCAGTGATAAAGGAACAAAGGCAGTGAAGTATAGAAGGGACTAGGATCTTGAATCCACCCTTTTCCTAAGCTAAGTCCTCCAACTATGTTCTTGTACCTTGTTAGTTATCAGTCAGCTTCTAGGCTCTCTGAATAACTTGATGACAGTTGCGGTTCAAAGCCGGCTATTCATCTAAGGGTTGGTCTAGAAAGATTACTAAGAACACTAAGATGAATCTAATCCTAGTAGTAGTTGGGGCTCTCACACTGCAACTACCCGCAGAGAAGCTTGCTTAGTGTTTTAACAACCTAAAAGGATGTTCAATCCTAGACAGTTCAAGCACAACAAGATCAGAGCATGGATGGGACAAATACAATTGAAATTTACAAAATAATTTAAACTAAGAACTAACCCTTGAGGCACTGGCTATTCCAGTCCTCTTGGGTGAAGCACTGGCTAGCCCAGACATATCCCATTACAACACCCAAAGACCCCTATTTATACATACAATGGAAATCCCAAAAAATCCCCAATTAACAGCAAAATTAGGGTTTGTAAAAAAATACAATTAAACCCAAAATTAGTTCACCTAACCTACTGATAACAACCCAATCAACCAACCCATGCTTCAATTAGACGTACAATCATGTTCCCCCAATTATCCCCAAATTATGAAATTAGGGTTTATAAGAAATAGAAATTAGGTTTACCTAATCACTGCAAACTCTTGATAGCTCTCACCCATGCTTCCTTACGATCTTCTGATGCTTCCCACGCCTCCAATTGATCTATATCATCAACTAATTTCACCAACTCACTCTTAGGGTTCAGTGGTGAGAGAATAGGCGAAATTCGTTGTTTGAGAGAGATTAGAACGTGATATAGGTGATGGGTCGAGTGTGTATGATGATTTGAGAAGAGATGGTGGTGGTTGTGGTGATTGAGAAGGAGTTGGTGGCGGAGCAGGTGGTGGTCGTGGAGTTGCAGAGGAGAAGAAAGGGGGAGAAGAAGGAGAAGCCGATAGTTTTAGGGTTAAGGTGTGTTTGGGTTATGGTATAGGTATTTGGTGTGGTAGTGTTGAGCGGTTGTAGAAAATTCGATGTCCAGTGAAGATGATACGTTGGATGATCACATCTGGATTAAATCGAACGGCTAAGATGGAACAGGCTTGCAGCGACCGTTGGATGCGTGATACAACAATTCTGACGGCTTAGATTGGAGTTAGGTACTATGATGTTTGACAGGAGCTTCAAGATTTGATGATCGGTGATGAGGCGACCGTTGGATAATGTGATGGATCCAATCTGACGACTCTCAGGGAAATGGGTATGGATATTGGAAATGGATTTGGGTAAGGGTTTTGGGCCTTGGGTATGCCAATCCCATATCTTCTTTAAGGACAATTCTTCCTCTTCAAGCCCACTTCTAGTTGATCCGGCTCTTGCAAACATCATTCTTCGCTGCCTTTCTGCGGGAGTCTTTGCCGTTTCTTTGCTCTTTTCGCTCCATGAGTTAACCAGGCTTTATTTAGTACCTAAAAATGCAAAATTAACTAATAAAAATATTTATTCTTGAAAACAATGAAAATACAGAATATGGGATAAAATGTAGAATTAATGCACAAAAGATGAGTTAAATGCCAAGAAAAATATATAGAAATATGCACTTTTTAGCACTCATCATATATCCCTCACCAAAACTTGTTCTCTGGTGGAAATAGGTAAGACCTATTTATACAAGTCATAACATAACGTACTCTGGTCTCGTAAGAAATGGAAACAGCTAAGTATAGTGGAAGGAGGTGGTAAATGGGTAACGCCTGGAATTGATGTTCCATAATAAAAGGAGCGTTTCACCATTTATTCCTTGTGTTTACTAACCGACTCATTCTTATGACACTTTCATGTAAAGGGTGTAGTGTACACCGCACGTTGTAAACCGACAAACCAATACCCTTTATGAACATCCCCCAGTTTGTGACATGTGTTAGATGTCTCGAGTGTTTTCATGGGAAAACGTGTGGCATGGTTGCATGCCAGTGGCCATGGTAGAGTCGGCATGGCTTTGCCAAAGAATAGGCGCGTCCAAAATAGGGTTTAGGTGCAAACCGTGTGTTTTGGCTTTGGGCCGCAAGTTTCCATGCGTCAAGTGGCGAACTTGAACGGTCGAGATCTGCATCTCATAGGGAAAGATAGCCGTTGATTATTGTAACCCTCAGTTTTACCAGCCAGCGTTGAGCATGGCTTTGCCATAGAGTAGGCACGACCAAAAATAGGTTTTAGGTGCGCAAACTGTGTGTTTTGGCTTTGGGCCGCAAGTTTCCATTCATCAGGTAGCGAACTTGTGTGGTCGAGATCTGCATCTCAGAGGGAAGGATAGCCGTTGATTATCGCAACCCTTCTTTTTGGCAGCCATCATTGAGCATGGCTATGGCATTTATTAGGCACGGCCAAAACCAGGGTTTAGTGAAAACCGTGATGTTTTGGCTTTGGACCGCAAGTTGCCATGCGTTAGGTGGCGAACTTGGACGGCTAAAATCTGCATCTTAGATAGAAGGGTGGTCGTTCATTGTTGCAACCCTTCGTTTTGGCAACCAGCGTTGAGCATGGCTTTGGCATGTGTTAGATACGGCCAAAACCAGGGTTTAGAGCAAACCATGGTGTTTTGTCTTTGGGACGCAAGTTGCCATGCGTTAGGTGGCGAACTTGGACGGTTATGATCTGCATCTTAGATGGAAGGGTGGTCGTTTATCGTTGCAACCCTTAGTTTTGGCAACCAGCGTTGAGCATGGCTTTGGCATGTATTAGGCGCGGCCAAAACCAGGGTTTAGTGCAAACCGTGGTGTTTTGGCTTTGTGCCGCAAGTTACCATGTGTTAAGTGGCGAACTTGGATGGTTGAGATCTGCATCTCAAAGAGAAGGGTAGCCGTTGATTATTGCAACCCTTCGTTTTGGCGTGGAGAAGTGGCTGGCATGGTTTTCCATTGGCACGGTGGTGCGGTTGGCATGGTTGGCATGCCTTGGCGCAGAGACGTGGCTGGCATGGTTTTCCATTGGCACGGTGGTGCAGATGGCATGGTTGGCATTCCTTGGCGCTGAGACGTGGCTGGCATGGTTTGCCATTGGCACGGTGGAGCGACTGGCATGGTTGGCATGCCTTGGCGCAGAGACGTGGCTGGCATGGTTGGCATGCGTTGGCGCAGAGACATGGCTGGCATGGTTTTCCATTGGCACGGTAGTGCGGCTTACATGGTTGGAATGCCTTGGCGCTGAGACGTGGCTGGCATGGTTCGTCATTGGCACGGTGGTGCGGCTGGCATGGTTGGCATGGTTTGCCATTGGCACGGTGGTGCGGCTAGAATGGTTGGCATGCCTTGGCGCTGATACGTGGCTGGAATGGTTCGCCATTGGCACGGTGGTGTGGCATGCCTTGGCGCTGAGACGCAGCTGGCATGGTTTGCCATTGGCACGGTGGTGTTGCTGGCATGGTTGGCATGCCTTGGCGCAGAGACGTGTCTGGCATGGTTTGCAATTGGCACGGTGGTGCGGCTGGAATGGTTGGCATGCCTTGACGCAGAGACGTGGCTGGAATGGTTTGCCATTGGCACGGTGGTGCGGATGGCATGGTTGGCATGCCTTGGCGCAGAGACGTGGCTGGAATGGTTTGCCATTTTCACGGTGGTGCGGATGGCATGGTTGGCATGCCTTGGCGCAGAGACGTGGCTGGCATGGTTTGTCATTGGCACGGTGGTGCGGCTGGCATGGTTGGCATGCCTTGGCGCTGAGACGCGGCTGGCATGGTTTGCCATTGGCACGGTGAGAGAATTAGGGTTAGGAATATATGAAGGTGATGTCAGTTAATGCTAAGGGTTCTGTCGTGGAACATGACACATGTATATAAAAAAAGGTACCCTGGTAATTCTTACGTAAGCACACTGATTGATTCAATTAATGCACTATTGGTCACAGTGACGTCATGCCAGATAAGCGGTTTTACGATTTTAACCCCAAGCTAAAAACCACCATCAACACCTAATATGTCTTCTTTTTGGCTTAGTTGGAAGAATAACTAGTGCTTTGAATAACGAAGATTGTGACTACACATAGCTATTTTGTTTTCATCTTCTTGTGTTATTTTTTAGGTTTATTTGGTATTAAATTCTAAAAATATTTGGAGGATGATGTTATTGCAGTATTAATCTGTTTGATTTTGAAGTATTGCAATATTCTTATGGGATATGTATTGTTTGTGTCAGTGAACTTGAAGGTCCCATATGTTGTCAAAAGTAAATTCGTTCATAAACTGGTATTCGTATTGATGAAAGGACAAATAGACTTTTGACATTTACAAAAGTTAAGCCTATATTGTCAATTTATTTGATGGAAGATAGGTTAAAATATTTTGTGTGACAAGAATAAAGTCTATTATGTCATTATGCAAATAGTGATGGAAAAATAGAATAGATCCTTGTATGTATTCCACAGTAATGATCATCCCCTGATCCATACTTTATGTATTACTGTGAGGCTCCGTAATGTGTCTTATCTTGAGCACGATACAACTAAGTTGACTATTTTGATTAGCTTAGTTGGTTGTTCCGTAAGGTACTTTATGTCGAGCATTTTGAACTAAATTAATCATCTTGGTTGGTTATTTAGTTATTTTCTCCGAAAGTCTTATTTTGTCGAGCAAAACAATTGACAATTAAATTGATTACTTTTGTGATTAGTTTGATTGTGTATTGCGATTAGATTAATTATGGGTTCTATTGTAATTAGTCTAGTTGAGTATTCATATATTCCACAAGTCCTTGTGTTGAGTATATGAACGGCTATTCTAATCATGTTTTATTGGTTAATGTAGTTGTATATTCCGTAAGGTTTTCCTTATGTTGATTATATGAACGGTTAAGTTAGTCATCTCTGTATGATTATCTTAGCCGTAGCTCCGTAAGTTTACTTATGTAAAGAACAATCAATTAAATTGATCACTTTTTGTGGTTTGATTTAGTTGTGTATTCCAATTAAATTAATCATGGGTTTACTTGTGATTAATTTGATTGAGTTTTGGATATAGAAAATCATTCCTATGGTTTTTGGTGTCCAATTAAAAATCTTTTTTTTTTTTTTTTCGAAATTAAGGTCGCTCTTGTTGTTCTTTCGGGAATGATATCAAATGGGGGAGAGTTCTATTGAACTTGTGCTTAATAGTAATATCTTGCGGGGTGTGCGGCTGTGGAATTTTATAGGGGTTATCTTGTATCTTAAAACTCCTTGATGAATGCATTTAGATTCGGCTTCATGATTGCATCTAAATTAAGTTGGTATGTATTTTTCTCTTTTAGTCTATAAAACGTCTCTTCTCGGAAATTTCATTAGGATCCCATTCTTGTACCTTTGCCAATTTTATTGACAAAAAGGGGGAGAATTAATGTGTAGTTCTACTACATATACATATGGTTTTCGGATCATTGTGTAATGGGGAGTGGTTTCCATGTGAGATGGAGTATTGACTAAGGGGGAGCGATACATATCACCATAGTATTATTATTGAAGTCGTGATGCAATTGGACTTTGATGTTACATAATAATACTATGTCACTTATAATGATGATCGATAATCTCGAGTTCTCTCATTGTTATAGCTATGGATCTTCAACAACGTTGATGCTAAACTTACAACCTTTGGGATCATTGGAGTACTTGGAAGGACGAAGATTTCAAGGAACGTTGAAGATTAGACTATGGAATAGGAGCCACTAAAGTTTATATTTTTTGTATTCCATATGTATTAATAGTTTTGTCACTAAAATTGACAAACGAGGAGATTGTTAAAGCATAGCTCGGTCAAACTCGCATGCGTTGCTATCTCAAACATGTTTGTCAATGTTAGTGATCAAAACTATGAGTCTTGATTTCTAGTCTACATAGCTAAGTCTTGGACTAGGATAGAAAAGTGTAGTTGAGCTCAATGACTTCATGGAGATTCATCATACAATGATGAAGATCTACTCAAGGAACCGGTGGAACTTCATCAACAAAAAGGTATGTGGAGACTTGAACTTATCTATCACTCAAAAGTCTATCTACTCTATCTCCTATTTCTTATGAGACAAAAGTCGTATGCTATATAGACTGGATCATACACATTTGATATTTCGAGCCGAGTATATCTCGCCTATATATATCTCGAAATCATGTGTTGGTAAAGCGTTTCGCTTTGATCGGGTTTATCTTCACCTAGTGACGAAAGTCATAATGTTTCAATCACTTTGAAAATCGCTTTGACGAGGAATTGTGTAAAAACTGTATAACGTCCTCTAAGAATGTTTCAATGGTTGCAATGAGAGTTTAGGTCAATATAACCAATGATGGATATAAGCATTATGTGGAAACACATATGTGCATAAGTCATATTCCTTAATCCGAAGTTCGCGAACTTTGTTGATTGAGAGAAACCGGAGGAATTGGCTTTGCCAAGTCCGTGAACTCAGTTTGCGAACCAAGTTCGCGAAATGACGGAAGTTCTTGTATCGAGAATTTTTGCTGGGATTACCAAAAATTCGTTTGCGTGTTCAGTCCCGAACTGGCGGAAGTCTCTTTTCCGAGATTTTCTGCTGAGTTTGGAAAACTCTGCCGGTTGCCTTAAGTCTGCGAAACTCTTTGCGAGCTTGAGTGGTTATGATATAAAGATGTGCTCTGAACATGAAACTTAAATTACTAAGGAATGTAGTATGCAAACCGTAGCTATAAAGTTCATGAGTCGATTCAATTGAATCGAAACATATTTTTTTCAATTGTATCTTGTGTAGTTACATAAGATCTCATTACAATTGAACAACTCTCTAACTAGTTCGTATTGAAGTCAATTGAACTAGTTATGGTGAAGAAAAACAAGGTTAATATGAGATGCTCATATGGTTAACCATTTGGTTACTATGTTGAACCAACGTACACGTACATGTTTGGGCACGGTTTTCACAAACCCAGTAAACATATATCTCAAGTGTGTGTGACAAGCTAAGTTTTCGATCTAACGGTTGAGAAATATTAGCTTGAATCTAAATCAGGTTTTCATCTAACGGTGGATATTGATTGCTTCGTTACCAAGGTGACTTGAGGCAAACCCTGGTTTGAAATACTATATAAAGGAGACATCTAGCATTGGGAAAAACTAATCCCCACACATCTGTGTGATACTAGTGCGCTCGCTAGAGTCGATTCTCCTCTAACTTTTGGTTTTCTTCTCTAAAACCAGGTTAACGACTTAAAGACTTCATTGGGATTGTGAAGGAAGACTGATACTACTTTTATCGTAGTTGTGTGATCTGATCTCGCATCTTTTATCGTACGAGTACAATCTGTGATTGACTTGAGATTTTATTATCTCCGATAGGCAAGATAAAGAAGTCACAAACATCTCTGTCTCACTGTTTGTGATTCCTCGACGTCCTTTTATTTATAACAAGTAAGACTGTTGTGAGGTGATTGATTAATCTAGGCTGTTCTTCGGGAATACAAGACCGGATTATCAAGTGGTTCCTGTTCACCTTGATTTCATATCATAAGACGGAACAAAACTTTAGGGTTCTTATGTGGGAGACAGATTTATCCTTTGATAGACTTTTCTGTGTGAGACATATTTGTTTATTATCAAGTCTGCGATTTTGGGTTGCAGCAACTCTTAGTTGTGGGTGAGATCAGCTAAGGGAATCAAGTGCGCAGTGTCCTGCTGGGATCCGAGGCGTAGGGAGTACAACTGTACCTTGAATTAGTGGGAGACTAATTGGGGTTCAACTATAGTCCAGTCCGAAGTTAGCTTGGAGTAGGCTAGTGTCTGTAGTGGCTTAATACAATGTGTATTCAATCTGGACTAGGTCCCGGGGTTTTTCTGCATTTGCGGTTTCCTCGTTAACAAAATTCTAGTGTCTGTGTTATTTCTATTTCCGCATTATATTTGTTATATAATTGAAATAATACAGGTTGTGCGTTTGTGATCATCAATTGGAAATCCGTCCTTTAGTTGTTGATTGATATTGATTGATCCTTGGACATTGGTCTTTGGTACCGTCCAAGTATTCCTTGTGTTTGATTAAACACTCTCTATTGTTTTAGCTTGCGTAAATCAAAATAAGTGAGAGATATTAACTCCTTGAGATACTTTAATCTAGATTGAGTCTGACTGTCTAGTTGATTCTCTAGCAAAGTATTTCGGAGTTAGTCCATACATATTGCTAAGCAAAATATTGGGTGATGTTGTTAGACCCCCGCTTTTTCAAAAAGTACTCCCTTGCAGTAAATTTTTTAGGGTTTAAACTTATTTCACACCCACACATACGAAATTACGAAAATCATCAGAAACTGTTTTCACCCTCAAACAGTTGTTCTTCGGGAATATAATACCGGATTATCAATTGGTTCCTGTTCACCTTGATTATTATCAAAAGACGGAACAAACCCTTTTAGGGTTTATGTGTGGGAGACAGATTGATCATTTGATATACTTGTTTGTGTGAGAAATATTTGTTTATTGTTAAGTCTTCTACTTTGGGTCGTAGCAACTTTTAGTTGTGGGTGAGATCAGCTAAGGGAATCAAATGTGCAGTATCCTGCTGGGATCACAGGCGTAGGGAGTACAATTGTACCTTGCATCAGTGGGAGACTGATTGGGGTTCAACTACAGTCCAGTCCGAAGTTAGCTTAGAGTTGGCTAGTGTCTGTAGCGGCTTAATACAGTGTGTGTTCAATCTGGACTAGGTCCCGTGGTTTTTCTGCATTTGCGGTTTCCTCGTTAAAAACATTTTTGGTGTATGTGTTATTCAATTTCCGAATTATATTGTTTATCTTTATAATTGAAATAATACAGGTTTTGCGTTAGATCATTAATTAGAGTAATCCAACCTTTGGTTGTTGATTGTCACTGATTGATCCTTGGATATTGGTCTTTGGTACCATCCAAGTTATTCCTTGCATTTGATTAGAACTCACAGTTCCTGCTTGAGTAAATCAAATAAAGAGAGAGATATAAACTCGTTGATATACTGTTAATTGATTGAGTCTTGTTGATTCTCTTAAAAGTATATTCGAGTTAGTCCATACAGATTGCTAAGAGAAATATTGGGTGGTTTTGTTAGACCCCCGCTTTTTCAATTGGTATCAGAGCAGGCAAACACGTTCAAGACCTCAAAAGTCTGTGTTTGTAGCGATTTGACTATATGGACTATAAAGTCTCAATTGACGCTTCACCAGGTTTAAAAACCAACCGCAGAAAAAAGTTTGATAAACTGGTTACTCTTCGAAAGGGGTTGGTGGAACAAATCCGGATCAACTCCGGTCTTGTTGAATAAATTGCAATTCTTAAGGATTTGATATCTGGTAATATTCCCTTGGTGAATCTGAGTAACTCCAGTTGTTCCTCTTTAAAGAATAGTCGTAAATCAGATGGTATTCAACGACCGGTTGTTGTGAAAACTGATATGACTAGGAACCACTCAGACAAACATCAAAGTTTTGGCCTGTATAATTGTTGTGATTCTTCCAATCACCTTCAACAAGTTTGTATGTCATTTCAAAAGAGTTTGAATATTGCAAGTAATCTTTGGAAGAAAACTAAACAATGTTTTGATACTCTGAAAGGACATACAAAACTATCAGGAAACTCTAAACAGAGAAGTACTAATAGTATGGGTGCCTTTGATTTAAGATATACGTCTCCTTTTCAATGGTTTCTCGATAGTGGATGTAGTAGACACATGACAGACGATCTCACATGGTTTGTTTCATCTATTGACTATGAAGGAGGTCCTGTAATGTTTGGAGATGGGAGTTGTTGCTACATCAGCAAGAAGGGAACAATCAAACTTCCCGGTGTTCCAGAAATCCATGATGTAGTATATGTAAAAGGTACGACTGTTAATCTTCTTTCTATTAGTCATATTTGTGACAAAGGCCATCGAGTTGTCTTCAATGCAAATGGATGTGACATTGTAGACAAAACTGGGAAAGTGATTTTTCAAGGAAATCGTGGTAAAAACAATTGTTATCTACTTGATACTCAGTTTAGTAATCGTTGCAATTTGACTAAGGTGGAATCTACACATCTTTGGCATGAGAGTTTTGGTCACTTCAATTATCGTCTTCTAACTAAGATCATTAACAAAGAACTTGTTAGAGGCATTCCCAAAATCAATGCAAAGATTGAAGGTATATGTGGTGCCTGTCAAAAGGGTAAGCAAACGAAAGTTCACCACAAATCATATCGAGATATTCTCACTAAAGCTCCACTTGATTTAATTCATATGGATGTCTTCGGACCAATTCAACAACCCGATGTTGCTGTTAAGAAGTATGCTTTAGTTATGGTAGATGATTACACCAGATTCACTTAGGTTGCATTTTTATCTCATAAGAATGAAACTCTTGGTGAATTCAAGATTATTGTTAAAAGGATCCAGAATGAACAAGGTCGCAAACTAAAGAAAATTAGCATGTAACGTTTGAGGGGGTGTATTAGGAATATAGGTAAAGTCAAGTCAATGGCTTGACTAAGTCTGTCAGTGTGTTATAAATACACCTCTCCTGTATCCGTATTAGACATCCAATAATAATACTGTAAGAACATCTATTCGATATCAATTCTAAAGTTTCACAGCGTTTCTTCACGTTTTCTCTTAATTCATCTTTTAAGTTAACCAATTGGGGTTTAATCTTTTCTGGATCAAATTCAAAACTCTTAACTGGTTTGTATCTATCTCTTTTCATGATTTGTTTTTCCTGAAATCGAGTTAGAAAAATAATACAAAAGGCTAAGATGATTTATTTTTTTAATTTTAAGGAAGAGCTATGATGATATATAATCATACATCGTTCAGAACTTCAGAGTGATTCTTCAAATCAGTAAGGAGATTCTTCAAATCAGTAAGGAGAAAAGAAGTAGAAGTTAATTAGCTCTAAACCAAACAAGCCATAAAATTATTTTCACTGCCACGTCATCCATAATTTGAACCGTTAGATATATGATATCTAGTGGTTACTAGGATTTGTTAGAATCTTTTGTCAAATCCCTTTGTTACATTATCCCTACCCATATGTTAAATTCTTATGCTTATGAGGTTTGTTTGGTTATATGCGAATATAGTCATTGGAACCGTTGTGTGAAGGATATTCGGTTTGAAATGATATGTGAGCGAGGTGGGGAGAAGAAGAGTCACGAGGTAAAGAATAATAAGTATGTAAGGAAGACGGAGAGGAAGAAATACCGAACCATACAAAGAAGATTGGATGCTCATTTAAAATTGTCTTCTATAAGCCCGATGGTAAGGATGGTACAGAGTGGAAAGTGTCTAAAATTGCTAATGGTTGTCACAACCACGATGACCCGGATACTCTTATTGGACATGTAATGGTTGCTAAAAGATCAGCGGAGTGACGGTTTTTTCGACGTGTCCGTTTATTGGACCAACTCGGCAGAAAAGATCAACAGAATGACGGTTATTTGGGTTACCGGTGTCGGCGCAGAATTTTTCGTGAATTCTCCCCAAATAACTCATACTCATTACGCCTCGTTGTATACGTTCTTCAGCTCGCTTCGGATTGTATTCAACATAGCGCCTACATAAAGATAAATCTTCTTCTCTCGTGAACTATGTATGATTAATGAATGGTTAGGCCATTGTGTAGAAGATGATGAAGTTGGACAGAGTTTAAATGTATTTGTGTTGCGTAAAGAGTAAAAAGATACCATCCTTATATAGTTTAGAGTACCAACAACCCTATTTTGTAGATGGCCGACTATTATAATCGGTAGGTTAATAATTTAACTTCCGATCATAAAGTTGTCCCAATTTTTGTTTTCGCCAAAATCTCTATTTTTCGAATTTGGGAACTACTATAATCGGTAGGTTAATAATTGAAGATACACTCTGATTATGAAATTGTCCCAATTTTATTTTATTTTTGTCAAAATCTCCATTTTTTCGAATTTGGGAACTACTACAATCGGTAGGTTAATAATTTAACTTAACTTCCGACTATGAAGTTGTCCCAAAATTTATTTTTGCCAAAATCTCTATTTTTTTGAATTTGGGAACTACAATAATCGGTAGCATACGAACTTCACCAAACTTACGATTAATAAGTTGGAAAAAAAATCGAGATTGGGTCAGAGTAATCGGCAATCTCTGAAGTCATTTATGAACTTCACCTATCTACCGATTGCTCACGGCCCACAAGTTCCATTCCGAATTTTATTCTTTAACAATCGGTAGTTAAAACCCCTACCTTAATTACCGATTGTAAAAGGGCAATAAGGTAATCTCCAAAATTTAAGACATCCCACAACCGTTTCCATAGGTTGGGAATAAACTACTCGCCCCTAATTCTTTCAAAGTTGTCCCTAATGACGCCAGGATATTAAATGGCAACAAAATTGAATATATATCCACTAAGGTAGTATCTATATCTATCTTACAAAAACAAATGGTTTTATAACCATCTGATGGGTGTAAAAGTGCATGTTAGGGCCATCAACGGCTCTTATTCTTCTTAGAATCTATCTTACAAAAACAAATGGTTTTGTAACCATTTGACGGGTATAAAAGTGCCTGTTAGGGGATCAACGACTCTTATTCTTCTTAGAATGGAAAACATAAATGGTGGCTGAGAATCATGCCCTCTTTTAAGCCCTAATCTGACGGCTTTTAGTAATTCAAACAAAAATTTATTTTCCGTTACGAACCAGAATTCAAAGCCATTAACCACTCATTATTCCTCGTTCATTAGGAATCAATTCTTATGGTTTCTGAAACGCTCATTCAAATGTTTGAGTATATAAACCACTCATTATTCCTCATTCCCTCTCGCAAGTACAACATCGATCCATCTCCACAGAAAGAAGTATTGATGTCTTCTTCTTTCTTTTGCAGGTATGTATCGGGTTCCTCTGTCTCTGACTCATGTACTTTCTTTTGTACATTTTCACCATTTTATGAGTCGTTATTAACCTTCAATTCTGATTTAATCATGTCTGTCATGTTAACCCTCAGCGTATTTGTTTAATTGTCTGTGTTAGTGCAGATGTTTTTGTTTCTCTGACCCTCATTCGTTTGTTTTCGTTAGTTTTGGGTTCATTTGGTGAGTGAATTTGGGTTTTTGCTTATAGAGATGTATCATAATATTATTATCAAGTGACTGTTTGTGTACTGTTGTGTTTGATATAGTTTTATATTGCTAGCAAATAGGTATAAATTCATAGATCATTTTAGAAGCGCAATCTGTTAATCTCTTTTTTTTTAGCCAGTGCACAGTGTACTTTGAAAAACTTTGCCTTTTTTAATTGTGTGTATCAGCTACTTTTGTTGATTTGTCATTTGATTGCGGAGCTTAGGCGCGAACACTGCTAAATGTTATTTGGAAATCTCAAATTGCACAATTGTTCCTCAACTGCAAGGGCTAGGGGCTGGGTGAGATCGGGTGGACAAACTGATGGAGCATTATAGGATGACATCTTTAGCTTCTTTAGAATGAGAAGCAGGTATGAGATATACAAGTTTTATACATAGATTTTTTCTTTTTTTTTTTTTGCTCGTTAAAGAAAGAATTTTATAGAAAGGAGAAAAAAGAATACAAACAATCCAAAAAACTCCCCGAGGTGGACGACCAATAGAACAAGGTTACATAATGGACATAAATAGCTCAAACAAAAATAAAGAGCTCAAAAGAACCCAAAAACAAGGAACATCAATGAGTATCTAGAAAAAATAGCTGCCATGAGTTTGAGAATATAGAAAAAGTGTCCAATCCTTGAAAACAGAACTTAATCTATTTTGATATCTCTGATAACTTCTTGCTCCCCGAAAAGTTTGCTAGAAAGCAGGAAGTCTTCGCCAAAGCTGTTTACATGTATCCATGAAATGTTTGTTCTTCCAACTACTTAATACTTCTGGAACTGTACCGGGCAGAATGTTTTGTCTATTAGCACAGTTGAAGGAGTAATCTCAAATTTTTCGAACTGCATTGTAGTGAATAAATATGTGGTCTACAGTATGAAGGACTGAACTTGACACCTGCTTTGGATGTGCACAGAAGTGTTTATTAATTCCTTAATTAAGAAGTTTTTGTGTGGGGGTGGTCGTTTGGTCATGGTGATATAAGATTCCTTTTCAGGTTCCTTCTATGAGCAGGCACTCCAAAAGGGTGATTAATAGTATATTTTTAAATCTTGAATCTTTGATTTTATTGTTTCCCTTTTATTTGATCTTGAGTCGTGAAATGATGTGTATGCTATTGGTGACCTGGGATGAATCTTGAATGGATGTTCGTTCTCATTTCTCATCCATGGTGCTTTTTTTTCTTTGTTTATTTATTTCTATGGTATCCCATATCTGCTGTTTCGATTTCTTTCCAAATTCCAATTAACACTAAATTTTATACTTGTGGCAATACAATGTGCAGAGATCGGACACAATGTTGTGTAGATGGTGGATTTTCGACAAAGGGTAGAATTGTAAAACTATACTCCAGATTCGGCAACCAGATGAGTATTGAGACTCATGTCTCTCATTAAAGCATGAAAGCTCATGTCATAAATCTCTGACTGAGAAGGCTGTCTCTCAGAGTACGTGTAGATGTATAGTCTCTCAGCTGAGGTCACGACACATTTCATGAATACTGAGCAATTTCAGTAATTACTCGGGATCCGGCAATCAGATGAGTATCGAGACTCATGTCTCTGTGCATGAAAGCTCATGCCACCTCTGATGGAGAAAGTCTCTCAGAGAAGATGTAGATGTGTAGTCTCTTAGCTGAGGCCACGACACATCTCGTACTGTATAGAATCGAAAGATTGGACGGCTCCTAGACAGCATGTCTGCTAGTATAGAGCGACAACGTCTTCGGGATGTAGCCAAGTTTTCCCCGACTATGCAAGAGGAATATGACACTCCAACAAGTTCATATTGCTCAACCCTCAGATAATTAATGCTTCTAGCCAGGAAGACCTTCTAGTATAGAGCCAACAATTAATTATCTTAAATCGTCTGAATATCCAGCAATATTCTACGAGCCATTATCTGAATATTCAGCAATATTCTACGAGTCGTCAATTAATCGCCTGAATGTTCACCAATATTCTATGATTCCTCGTTATATTTCGTTATTTCAATATGTGGTTCTTCCCAGCAGAATTTCACAGGTTAGTAATAAATATTCAACGGAACAGGCATCTGGGCATCGAATAAGCCCTGACAAAATGGTGCAAGTGTAATTAGCAGATAATACACAGACCAGCATTCTGAATGCACGAACGAGCATTTTAAAAATACGAACGAACGAGGAACCTATGCAAAATAAGAAGGGAAAATAATAATAATAAAATATTAA
Source organism: Papaver somniferum (assembly GCF_003573695.1). NCBI lineage: Eukaryota > Viridiplantae > Streptophyta > Magnoliopsida > Ranunculales > Papaveraceae > Papaver > Papaver somniferum. Next base: position 125,476,841 of record NC_039360.1, read on the forward strand.
AAAAAAGCGCCAGGGGACTAGGCTCACCATCCGGCCAGTCATGCCGTGACTAGTCCCGCGCCCAATTTTATATTTTACCATATTTTTACTATTTTCATGATCTCATGAAAATCCTCTCGTTCGAGCAAATTTCCTTTATTTCAAAGAAATTATCTAAATCACATGATTTTATCAAAAAATAATAAAATTAGGGAAAGGTGTTGCGGGACCAAGCACCAGCCGGCCATGTCTTGGCCGTGGCCGGTCCCACACCTCACGTCTCCATTATTTTATCATTTCTTTCAAATTATGAAAATTCCTTGATTTTATGAATTTCCCCTAAAATCATGAAAATTACCTAATTTCATGTATTTTTATCTAAATCACATGATTTTATCAAAAAAATAATAAAATTAGGGAAAGGTGTCGCGGGACCGCCGGCCGGCCGGTCATGCCTTGGACGTGGCCGGTCCCACACCTCACGTCCCATTATTTTATTATTCCTTCTCAAATTATGAAAATTCCTTGATTTTATGAATTTTCCCTAAAATTACCTAATTTCATGTATTTTCTCTAAAATCATGGAAAATATCAAAAAAAAATTAGGAAAACTTGTCGGACCGGGCTCTAGCCTGTCGGCCATGCCCTAGCCGGTCCCACACGCCCTTTATTTTATTATTATTTGGTGTTTGGTTTCATGATTTCATGAAAACTCTCTGATTTCAACAAAATATCTTGGTTTTCAACAAATCCCTTTGATTTTATGAAAAATTATCTAAAATCATCAAAATTACATAAAATTGGGAAGAGTGCCTTGGAGCCCGCGCCCATTGGCTGGCCGGCCGGCCATGCCACGGCCATTGCCAGTCCCACACTCCCATTCCCTATTTTATATTTTAATTTATGTCTCTCATCTCATGGAAGTTCCCTAATTTCGCCGAACTCTCCAGTTTCATGGAATTTCCCTTAAATCAGAGAAAAATACATAAAATCACATAAAACGGGGAAAAGCATGTGGGACCGCGTGTCAGCCGGTCGGCCATGCCCTAGCCTTGGCCGGTCCCACACCTTGTGATTCCTTGTTTATTTATTATTTTCATCATCTCATGTATTTTTGCCGGTTTCAGCAAAACCATGGATTTTGCATATTTTCTCCAAATGTTGCTCAAACGTGTACCAGAAAATATCAAAATTCTCAGGACTGAAACGTGAACATTATGGTGACACAGGCACACCCCCTTGACCTACCAAGGGTGACCCTGAGGCTTGAAAACAGCTGGTCCCGCATGTTTTAATGATTTTAACCTAATTTGCTCAGTTGCTCATATTAGGTTCGAACTCTTTCCAAACAATTGGAAGTTCGCTCAAACGACCATCTACTGGTCCCACGACCATCAAGAGACGGCCTCATGATCTCTTGGTCGGCACCTCATGTTTTCTACATCAGGTTTTATGATTTGTTGCTCACACGAGCATTATTTCAGTAAATGATTAAATCAACATTTAATCATTCTTTCACCAACTGGTCCTCAAGAGACTTTGGTATTTTTGCCCATTCGAGCATTTGGGCATTATATGGTGAACCTGTCATCTCATGTAGCCGGTCCCGTGTTGATTTGCAATAAATCATCATTTCGGTAAAATTATGGTTTTGAATCCAGAGCTCTGCAGAAACGTGATTCTGTGCAGATTCGAACACTCTGATAATTTTATGTTGATTACATGATTGATATTCATATATATTTTGCTCGAATCAGCAGTCAGTAACTTAAATTAACATTTTATTTGGTCCATCTACCAACAATTCATCAAAAGAACAATATTTATTCAAACTAGTAATATTTGCTCGAACCAGCAATATTCGCTTGAACCGGAAATATTTACTTAATTAGCAATATTCTCCCAGACTAGCAATATTTTCTCAAATCAAAGAATATTGGTTCAACTATCAATATTCAACAATTTAGAAACACAGTTTTGCTCGTCTTAGGTTATGATGATACCTCGTCTCAGCAGACACATTAAATTCCTGAGTTTCGGAACATTTGGTAATCATGTTCAACTCAGCAATACATGGACTCATCTTCCCATAAAGTCAGCAACTGACTCCACAATCACGAGATTTCAATCGTGTCATATGGGGGATACTAACTAGGGTTTTGGTCTGGCGGTGTGTGTTCACCCACGATGAGAATGTGAGCAAGTCGTGCAATCAGTTGGAAGAGTCAGCAAAGTAGTGGGTGGAAAGTTAACCAAGTCTCCGCACGATGAGTAATTGGTTTTAACATAATTTCCCCATTTCCCATTTTCTGATTCCAGCAACTGTCACACTTCATGGGATCATGGTGTTTTCAACTCCGGCATTATAAAATGTCTCTGAATCCTGATTGAAGAGGAGAAGTTTTCGAACACTCGAACAACATTCGCCAAGACGAGCAATTTCTCATTAAAGTTCATATAGACAATCTTTCGTCTACACGAACTCACAGAAATTACTCTCAATTGAGCAAAATTCAATCATTCAGAGCATTTTCACGCTGAATTACAACACACATACAATCTCAGATCACCATTGATATCATGCATTTCTCAGCTTCCCTCCTACAGATCAACCCATCCTCTCTTGTGACCGAATTGACTCTGCAATGACCATTTTTCTTGGTTTACGCCGGGGTCTTATAGATTGATCTCTCGAACTTAAAACACTCCCTTCTTGCAGTGCATCTGTGTGAGGTTCAACATTTCGCTCGGTTCAAGGAGTCTCCACACGGTCGACTCTTCAATTCCGTAAAAACCAGCAAATCGTTTTCCCCCACTCACAGATTGGCGACCACAGTGGGAGATTAATCTCTCGGATGCAATCTCACTATTTCACAATATGGCCGGTCTTAGGTCTGGGTTAGTTACAGGTTCCAACACAAACGAAGCTAGTACTAGCAACAACAACAATGACAATCAGAATATCCCGGAAACGATTCCGACCTCCAACACTGACGGTGGTGACATTACTCCTCCTCATGCTGAAGGTCATCCCCTGTTCGGTCGACACCCTGAAGAAGTCAGAGGAAATCCACCACCTACCATTGGTGATCTTATCAAAGTGCAGGAGACTCTCGCAAAGAATCGAACGAACATGGCTGCTACACAGAAGGAGCTGTGTAATTATCTCAAAACTATTACTGATAAGATGACAGAGAAGACTCAAGAAAAGGGAAAACATAAGGATAAATCCTCAGATGTTGTTGATCCTGAAGTAATCCCAATCCATACAGTGGATGATGATGAAACTGGCAAAGCTGCAGATTCATCAGCAAAGGAACCATCAGATTTCATTACTCGGGAAGACGTGGAGCGCCTTCTGGAGAACTGTGGAAAAGACAAGACATCACATGTCCATCGTCACCAACCTCCTTATCCTGCCGCTACGTAGAGGATTCCCCTTCCAAAAGGTTACATTTATCCAACTTTCACTCTGTATGACGGAACTGGAAATGCTCGAGAACATGTCTCTCGCTTTCTCGAAGCCTTGGGAGAGCATGAACATAACCATGTTGTTCGTCTCAAAGAGTTTTCAAAATCCTTGAAAGGCAGAGCATACACCTGGTACAACAACATCGCACCGGGGACTATCAATAATTGGGGAGAAATGATCAACGCCTTCTACAGGAAGTACTTTTTCGTGTCAGAGCAAGTCACTCTTTCTGATCTTGGAAGAATGTTCCAGAGGGTCAGTGAAAATCCCAATGATTACGTGAAAAGATTCAAAGTCCAGGCCCTGGACTGTCATGACCCAAATGTCACAGAGCAGCAGATGGTAGATTTGTGTATCAACGACATGCTACCGGTCTACAGAGCTCTACTGGAGAATCTTCGATTCCAGACTTTCTCAGAACTTCACGAAGCCGTGAAGAGAGCAGCAACCACTGCATCTGCTCTGTTAGAAAGAACAAAGTCCACAAAGACTGAGGAATCCCGTGACACTCGAGGAAGCAGACGCCTGATAAACAAGCAGTACAACCTGCAGTCCTCTACAAACGTTGTTGCAGAAGGGAGCAAGCGCAAGGCTGAATCCCCGAACAAGCATGTTGCAGCTCCTCCAAAGACGCAAAAGAAGGAAAAACCAGAGACACATGCTCCTGGCCAACGCACAGAAGCTCCTGATGATGCACCTGATTTTCCTCTCCCCATTGGAGAAGTGCTCGAACTATTAGACGCCTGGATCCAAGATGGTGCAATCAAATTTCCATATGTCAGGAGAGACCCAACTGAGGAAGACATGGAAAATCCTCGTTACTGCCGATTACACAGGTTCGTCAATCACACCACAAGTAGCTGCAAAGTTTTGAAACGCATATTCAGGGAAAAAGTTGAGTCAGGAGAACTTAACCTTGGAGACGAAGGAGTACAAAGAGATCCTCTTCCTGTCAGGACTTTCTCCATTTCTGAAGCACCAGTCAAGGAAGCGGTTCAGTCACTGATAGAGCATGTCTGTGAATTGCTCTATCTGTCAAAAGCACAAAGGGGAGACATGTTCACAGCTTTGAACCACATAGTGACTGGGAAACGCCTATTGATTCCAGAAGTACCTTCTGAACCTTTAACCACCGACAAAGAAACGTATGACTGGGGACTGCTCACCACCGTGCATATTAAAGGAAATGATTTTAACAAAGCATTCGTTGATGTCGGCACCGCTGTCAACATCATCCCTTTAAAAACTCTCGGAGCTGCTGGCATTACTCGACAAGAGGCTACTCATGCTCCCATAACAATCAGGGACCACGAAGGAATCTCCAGAGATGCATACTGCTTCATCATTCTCAAAGTCACAGATAATTTGGTCTGCACTGAGACCAAGTTTTACATAATTCGAGAAGATCCTGGATATGATATGATCCTTGGAAGAACTTGGATTCATGCTGGAAGGGTAATTTCAAAGCTTTCAACACGCTCTGTCGTCGACAAAGACTCCAAGTTTGAAGAGGAAACAGAGGACACCCCACCGTTCGAGCATCTGGAGGAAGTAAAAACCTTGATGGGACTTACGCAAGAACCTGGGGAAAATCCACATACCTTTGTCAAAAGGTTTCGAGCTCAGGCAAGTCTTATTCCTTTTCGTGCTCCAATATTACCAATGTTCAAATATGATGCTTTGATTCAAGGACTTCTCCCTACAAACGATTTAGCAATTACCAAAAGTTATGAATGGAAAACTTCACCCCGCCAATATTATATCCAATGGTTGATTTCAGAGCTTCTCCAAGTTGTTCATTCTATCAAGAGGTTCATTGTTAAAGACCTGGCTAAGCACGACAGACAATATGCTGGGTACTCTCCTCTACATGGGTGCCCATACGTGCCACAATCATGGAATCAGCAAAAGATATTCAAGGCGCGAACTACTCAGCCGAACAAATTCGAGGAAGGGAATTTGGTTCTCAAGGCGGCTAAACGAGATCTCCACTCCGAAAGGAGCTCCAATTGGGAAGGACCATTTATGGTTGCTAAGTCCATAACTGGAGGATACTACAAATTGGTCAACACGGATGGCAGAACCCTGCCAGTAATTCACGGGAATTGGCTTAAGGCGTTTGTCTGAAATTATTGGGTATTTGTGGTACTGAGCGTTTGAGCACTCATGATGTTTGGATTTGGCATTTAGGATTTTCTTTCATTGTATTTCAATTCCTCAAAAACGTTTGCAATACTTGCAATCAGTATTTGAATTCAGCAATTTATCAAAAATTCAGTTCACTTTACTTAAAGGAAAATCTCAATCAAATCCAAAAGAAAATCCTTAACCATCTAGCAATCCAAAACCAGCTAATATCAAAACCCAAATGAAAACCTCACATCTCTCAGAAGTTCATAAATTCATGGGATTATGGAAAGGAAACTAAAGAAAACCATCGAAGAAAGATTTTTGCTCCTCTGCCTCCTCCAAGACTTTCAGAGCCGCCTTTTTCACCTCCAGCTTCCTGGTTAGATCAGCAACTTCATTCATCTTCTTCAACACGGCATCACTGGTAGGGAAGGGAACATCTCCATTTACTTCTTTCCTGATAACTTCAAGTCTTTGACGGAGCCACTTCAGATTGAAGCCAAGATCTTCAGCATTCTTCAAGTTGTATTCCTAATCAAAGAGTACATCTTGAGTAACAACATTTCTGGCAGTAATCCGGATATCGTCTATGACACGCAAGATAGCCTCCACTTGTTTCGTCAGAAAATAACTGCATTCTGGATCCCGAGTGACAACAATGTGTCCATACATTTCCCACAGTTCGTTGTACATAGCAGCATATCCGATGGAACGCTAAATCCTCCAACAAGCTGGTGATACGGGAGTAACTCACCAAATTGAGGATCAAAGGAAATCCCTGCAGTCGGATACTCATGCACTATCATCTGGTTCTCAACTACTGGAGCAGCATCGGTGATCATAGAGACAATTTCAGAAGAAGTAGCTTCTGCTATTTCGGGTTCGGGTTCCACCGTCTGAGGCACAATTAGAGTTTCTTCTACCTCCACAACATCAACGACCAACACTTCATCATCTTGAGGCACAGATATGGAAGTCTTGTCACCGACAACTCCTGGATTTCCTAAACCATCATTACTGGATTCATAATTCCCAACTTCGTTATTCGGCACCTAATGCGAAGATTACATGGGATTAGAATGATTCAAGGATGGAAATCCAATACGATTATAAAATTAAGAAAGTAATTGAACTAACATCATCTAAGTTCCTTATCATGCATCTAAGATGTGTACAAGTAGCATCAAAGTCATGAAACACGTTTTCAAAGAAACTCAGCTGATGAAATTTTACACTACCCTGTGTTCAATGACGAACTGGGAGCAATTGGTATGGATTCTAGAGTTGGGTCATATACCATTCTCTTCGTATGGAAGTCCTCTACAACATGTCAACATTTCATGGAAATTGGGAGAATGAGCTAGGATCTGTGGTCAAAACATCGGGCAACATGCAATCTGAAAAAGTTCTGAAAGTCTCCTGGAAGTTTACTATTTCGTCTTTTTCAGGCCCTACACGTGCTCAAAACTTAAAAGGCTTCTTCAATAAAGCTTGTAAATTTCCTGGGATTCAGGATACATATGCATATATTGACAATCCGACTCCAGATGAAGATTTTACGACGTTTTTGGTAAAAAACTGGGTTCTGAATTTTCTGACGACGAAGTTCGACCAAGTTTTTTCATATATACACATAGATTTTCATTCATTCATTCACAAATCAGAACTTTCATACTTCTATGAAGAGGGTAAAGGGTATATACTTACTTTGGAGGTCTCCGAAGTACTCAAGGAATTATGATCGTCCGTATTAACGACAAGGGGTTCATTACTTCTATTTGGCTCCGAATCTTTGGAAGCGCCTTCATCTATATTCTCAGAGGAAGGTCGAACATCAGAACTTTACGCCTCCATGATGACATCCTCCTGAACATATTATCAAGTAATTAGCATCTTCACATGAAACTTTTATGTCCGATGGTAAAGGAAATTACTCACGACGACTTCTTCTTCAACGCTCAAATCAGAAGTCGTCTTCCCATCAGCAGAGAATCGATGACCGTCAATACTAGACGGAGCAAAGTCCTGTAACCAAATAACAAATATTGGTTTTGAGATCCTGATAATGCGGATGGAAGAAGTCACAGCGAAAAAATATCAACAACTCACCAAAAAGGCGACTGGGGACTTTATGGTGTTGGGAAACAACTTGCAATTCTTGCTCCTGCCTTCTCCACCGTGGGCAATTGCCTCCGCCTTCGAGAAATTCACTTCAATTCGAGGTCTCACAGCACGACCCTCCTGCAAAAGAAATTGATGTAGTAATTAAAGACGATTATACGAGTTGTATGAGGAATATGCAAAAGAATACATACCGGTGAACCTTCTGGAGATGTCTTTCGTTTGTCACCACCATAAATATTCCTTAGTCTGGGATGAGAGGCACTCATCTCAGAAGAATGGGGGGTCCTTCACTAAAGGTTGGGAGGCCTTCACATAATCATTAAGACGCTCAAGCTGCAGATCCTAGAATTCCATGTAACCTGGAGTCACGTACGTGGTTCGATCAATACAAGGGAACCAATAGGAGCTCCCTTCATCATGTGTGTGATCTAAAAAATTCTTAAGTTGTTCCACTGATGGTCTTCTCCTTCTGAAGGTTGGAGCACATTGGTCCATACCCATCTGACGGTCGGTTCTGTGATCGCTGTCGTATGCGTCAAAAATAAATTACTTTCTCACTACTCAAAATATAAAATATATCAAGGGTAAGAAAGGATCGTTCCCACATAGAGGACTAGGTTTTCAATATGTTTTGGTAACTTAAGCAAATAATGGGGGGATGTTTTGTTTTTATGAAACTAAAAATAAATAAAAGCAAACAATAAAGGTAGACGAATCAAATCGAGGATGAGAAAATATTGGTTACAGGTTTCATCTTCATTCACAAACATGTTTTCTACACAATAACTAGAATTGATATTTTAATCTCAACTTTTATCAAAGGCCCTAGGATACCTTGATCGCAAGAATATCCCACTAATTTCCTCTTATCATCAACAAACACATTAAAAGATGTGAATATGAATTCTAAGAGAACAACCTAACGTGTAAAAGCACTAATCAAGTTTAATTCCCTAGATGCATTAAGTTTTATGAAATCAGGCCAATCAAAGCAATCGAACGTGTAAAAGCACTAATCTGATTTAACAAAGTTATGACTCACATGTGACTACTAGGATGTATCACTACAAGCAATAATCACAATTATGCTACGTGTATTCAAAGTGTATCACGTTTACGTATAATAAACCCTAAACTAGCAATAGATATGATTACGAGTTTTATCAATTTGCAACTTGACAAAACTAACGATCAATCATACATGGCGATATTTCTAGCGAACCATAATCGACAAAACATGGAGACAAAACTAATTTATTGAATGAAAACCCATATTTGGAAATCCAACTTATTCCTTAACCAATAATAAAATCTAGGTACTCATGGCATAGGAGTTCATCACAAGAAGAAAAATAATAGTTTCCATCTTTCTAAACCCTAGGCTAAAAGTAGAAGAGAAGATAAAAGATATCCCCTCTTGTGTAGAAAAGGGTTTTCTTTTATACCCCCAGACTAAGTTTTCGTCAACCCGACCATATGGCCCATATCACATCCCCATACGCACAACTACTACTCAGGCCTTACAAAGCCCATAAGCCCATTCAATTGTTAAGCTTGTCAGTCTTGTAGAACTGAAAAGAAACTCCATACCATTCAATTCTCTCCATGACTTTCTTGCAGCACCTGTAGAAACAGCAACAGAACATTACCAGGAACTCCACAATCACCTGCAACAGCCTCATTGCAGCATCACCTGCAGTTCCAGTTTCTTTAACTTGGGTCTAATTCTTTGCCATGAGCTCATGTATTGTCACAGAAACACCTCAATAACCAACTCAATTTTACTGTTCTAGCTTCCATGCAATGTCCATCCACTTCAGCTTGTACCCATTCCTAATATTCACCAACAAACCATTACCAGTTCCTGTAACATAACCACTGCCTGGAAATTGCATCTCAGACTCAAGCCATTTGCACATCAAGATCACTTCAACCTGTGTAACTGCAACCTTTTGATCCCACCAGTGCCTTCTGTCACCAGCACAACCATTGTGCATTACAGACCCAAACCAACACCACCTGAACCAACATCATCTCAACTTCTGCCTTGCAACTGCAATAACCTCCATCTCTACACAGCTATTCATAATCCCTGCAACATTCTTCCAGCCATCACTTCAGTCAAAACCCGTGTTCCATATGCAGTTCAATACCAGCACCATCAAAGCCACCATTGCAATTCCCACCTTCAACTTCTGTCTTAGTCCATTGCAGATCCAAGATTAAGCTCATAACCTCAAATCCAGCTTCTTTGCAGTAGCAACAGCATCATCATCCTTTTCAGCTCACATTGTTTGCTTCACAACAGAACTGCACCTGCATTAACATATTCTCCATACTTTCATTACTCCAATTGCAGCATCGGCACCATCATTCCACAAGCACCAACTGCAACTCAGCCAACGACCCTGAATCACAAGCCTTGTCTCATGAAGACTCTCTAACAACCCCAGCATCATTGCTTCATAATTTCAACTCCAGGTGCCACCTGCAATCGTCATAAACCCATTTTATTATGTTGTTTTCTCAATCAATGGACAGCAGCAATTTCGACTTGAGCATAAGCAACCATCTCCAATTCCTGTCTTCACTGCAAACTGAACCCAAAACTCCACATCATTACAACCCGTAACTGCATCTATCTTCCTCCCTGCAAATTCGAGCTCATACTGCAAAAATCATCTTCTAATTAATTTCCGACAAACCCATCTGCTCAAATGGATCTCAGATAGCTAAGCATATCACCACCAGACTCTATCAACCTATACCCTTCATTAACTGAGAACATCAATAATCCATTCTCTGGGTTCTTCTCATTTCAGTTCCATAATTGAATCTGTACCTTCATCTCCATCATCTTCTCAAAATTCCTTGAATCAACAGCAAAACAACATCTCGATCTCTCTCATCTGAATCGTATAGCCATCAAACACCACAGACCCATCTATACATCGATCCATAGCAGCATCATCTTCTCAATATTCTTTTCTCTGATCTCAAAATCTCTCTTCCCCCTCTGAATTTTCCTTTCCGCCATGCCTTCTTAGTTTCTTTCTCTATTTCAGGTGTAATGAAGAAGACTATTACCGATTGTAGGGTTGTAATGATTGAAATTTATATTGCCACCCTTCTCTACTGGATAAGGGACACCTCAAATAACTTGGCTTGTCTGTTCCAGATAACTGACACTCCATTCGCTTTATTGCTGCACTGTCAGTTGCGGGGAACTGACAGTTCATTCTTCACTTCCTCCTTGCAACTTTAGCAGGCTCCAAATATCAGTCGCCTGCGAAGTGACGACTTTGCTCCTTTTAGCTCCAATTGAATGACTTTTCCTTCTTTTGCTCATAATGACTCCAAGTACCTAAACATTCAAAAGTATACATAAGATACATAATTCACACGAAAAGTAGAAAAGAAAGCATAAACAATTGATAATAAATGAAGGCGTTTTAGACACCTATCAAATTCCCCCACACTTAGACTTTGCTAGTCCTCGAGCAAATCAAACAAAACACTTTTAAAACATACATACAACTCCGTGTCGTCGAGGCTACGGTCACACTTAGCATGTATAACAAGCCTTTAAACCCCTAGGTGTCCCTAGTGGACGAGTTCTAGTCTCGTGAGGGTTTACTAGAGATATACCCACAAAACCTAATTTTCCAACTTACTAGTTCTCCATGATAGCGTCCAACGCGCTAAGAAGACATAAAGATTCTGCACACTAGTCATAAGAAGTAAGACACATATATGAACACAATCTCATCCTTAAAAGTTGAGAGAGAAATAACCATCCCTTATCGAAAGAAATTCGGGTTCGAAGTGATCAAAAGTCTCGACTCTGCCTCACAAGAAAGGGTTTTATGAAGTTGCTCTCAATAACAAACAACTTTTTATGGGTCACATATGTGTCCAGGTAGGAATGAAGAGAGAATCCTGTGACACATTGAATAGTAGGAAGGCCAAACCCCCCGAGTTGTTTTGAAAACCCACATCTTTTATTTATTTCGAAAACCCTTTTTTCTGACGAACTCTAAGAAAGGAAATCAACCACTTAACAAAGGGGGGAATATGCTTACTTACCTCGTTATCCGTTCCGCGTGCAGTTAGCACCACTCTCACAACATCCATAGAAACGTCTTCGGTCTTCAATACTTGTCTTCATCTTCGTCTTCGGTCTTCAACTGTCGATGATAACTCTTGAACTTCGTAGAATCTTGATAATGTGATTCTTTCCTCTAATTCCTTGTTGCTTGAAGCTTCATTGTGGATATTCCTTCTTTCCATTGGCTTTATTTAAAGAATACAAAACTAAAAACGAACTATACAAACCCAAAATATGATACAAAGGATTTTTCTTGTCTCTTTTTTTCTTCTTCTTTTTTTTTTCTTTTTTTTTATTGAGACAAGAAAAATAAAACAAATACAAAATAAAAACAAAACAAAATAGTAAAACGAATAATAAACCTAACAAAATTTTCTCTTGTCTCTTTTTTCTCTTTTTTTCTCTTTTTTTTTCTTTTTTTTTCATTTTTTTTTTGACAAGGGACTTAGCATAAAATGACCATGTCCCAAGTTTTTTTTTTTTTTTCGGAACAAGAGAAAATAATATACAAATATGATAAAATAAAAAAAATGCAAGTACAAAGGCCATGGTGTAAGTACTTTACCGTTTGATTTTTCACAACTTGTATGTCTCGATATCATAAGCTCCTTGAACTCTCATCTTTATAATCTTCGCTCTTGTACATAAAGTCTTCAACTTGTAAAAATTCTGCTCCTTGTCTTGTTGCTTTACTTGAATCTGAAATCTGCTCATTTCTGTAATGTTGTTTGTAAACCTTGAACGTCTTCAACTTTCCTTCGAATTTGTGATGCTCCTCTTGTTGATGATGATGGTGTTTCTATGGACCTGTTGGTGTAGAGAGAGATAAAGTGGATGGTGCTAACTGCGAACAAGATTACAAGTGATATGTAAGTTATAAATTCGATGTCATCATTCATGATTGATAAAATAGCACTCAAGAGATCAAAATAGTGCTTCTATTGGTGGGAGGTTGGGTAGCTCACCATTCTACCCGGAGTTTACGTACGGTGACACACACTCTAAAAGCACATATTTAGACAGGTACAAAAAATGAAGGCCGGTGCCTCACATGATGTAACAATAGGTAGTTTCCACTATAGGGGACCACTACTCTAATACCGAATTCAATCTGCACCTCGTTTGCCACTGGCATGGTTAAATCCAACTTTCACTCTCATACAAGTAAGAAACCCGATCATGTTCTCTGTCATCTCTAAGTTCAGTCACTCTTATGAGAATTTCGATGTAATCTTAGCAACATGTATACTATGTGACTCTAAACTAACTACAAGTTGGAGTTATTCATGCACTAATTTACAAAAAAGTTGAAAAAGTATGAAAAATTTACAATGCAAGCTTAACCACTCCCCCACACTTAAACTTTACATTGTCCTCAATGTAAATTGAATCGTCCAAAGAAAGTCACGGTGAGAAATCTTATAATGATATACGACAAGAAATCAGAAAAAGTAAATACGAGACAAGAAAAAGCTAAAAACAAAACAAGAAATAAATACAAGACAAGAAATACTCATCCTATGGGTTGCCTCCCATTTAGCGCTTGGTTTAAAGTCGTCAGCCCGACTTGCAAGACGAATTCCCCATACAATAATAATCTGAAGAGTTGGGGATCCTTCCATGTAACCTGTTTTGCAAATAGTAACTTCACACAAACATTAGTATAATAAACCAAAAGTGAAGCTGTAGCCCAATAGAAGTTTCCCCCACACTTATTCTTGTCCAATCTTGGAAGTGTATAAAGAACATAAAATTCAGGAACTTCTATGGTTTCTTCTATGCAAACATTCACAATATGAGAATCAAATGTTTCTAATAGCGGAAATCGAGAAACAAAGTCATTCAACATTATTTTCGAAGCACATACATTCAAACCAACAAGAGGTAAAGGAGAAGAAACAATATGCAAAGGGTTAGACAAACCTTGCACAATCTCTTGTATCACATAATCCTCTTCATCCTTGAAAAACTCAACTGAATTATTCACCTCTTTTATATCATGGTCCTCTATCAAACCTTGCAACCATTCTTCATCCGTTTCTACCTTAACTAAAGTCTCGGCATTAACATCATCATTATAATCCTTTGCAAGATCAATTGGGTCTTCCAAAATATTGGTCATAACGGTCACATTCTCAACATACTCGTCATCATTAGGCTCAAACTCTTTTGCGGCTGCAAATTTCGCTATAAGGAACTTTTTTAGAAGACTCAAAAATGCATCATCCTCAATCTCCACCCTTTTAATAGGATCTTGATCATTATAAAGATCAATGCTTGAGTAATCTACACAAGTGTCAACATATTCCTCTTCGTCTTCATTTTGATCCCAAAAAGATTCCGATGTACACCTTTGGGTAATGTCACCATGAGTTGGTTCAAACGATGTATCTTCATAATCATCGTCAATTTCATATCTAACATAAGATTGGTTGTCGCTGAATTTAGTGTTGCTAATCTCAATCTCATCCTTTTGAATAGGTGAATGATCATTATTAAGATCAAGAGTTGTGGTAGTTACACAATTATCAACGAAAGACCCCAAAGGTTGGCCCTTTTCAACATTAGCATCAACCAAATATTCATCACAAACCATAGGCACATTAGAATAGTTATTGTTTTTAAAGCAAAGTTCTTCCTCATACCTTTCTTCTTTGATTTGATCAATACCTCTTTGTAAGTTAGCAATACCTTCACGAAGTTCTTGGAGTTGCTCTTCTGTAGCCTCTTTATCTTTTTGGAAATCTTGTTGTACAAAGTTGGAAACTTTGTCTAGAAAGTCAGAGACTTTTTTTTCACGAGCATAAGAATCCTCTCATCCTTGTGGTTGTTCACACACATACCCGCCATAAGGTTGTTGAGGAAAACCATAAGGATCCATGGAATATTGGTCATAGCCAATGAATTGGTTTTGATTATACCCCTGGAATTTTTGGAAGTTGTCATGTTGTTGAGATTGTTGGAAACCGTATACATTGTTCCAATATGCTCCATCCATGAGAAATAAGTACCTGAAACACGATTCTCAAAAAAAGATTAAAAACCAGAAAATAAAACAGAACTAAAAACAAGAAAATAAGAAACCAAAAACAAGTGACAACCGCTGCCTCCCCGGCAGCGGCGCCAAAATTTGATCGCTGTCGTATGCGTCAAAAATAAATTACTTTCTCACTACTCAAAATATAAAATATAACAAGGGTAAGAAAGGATCGTTCCCACAGAGAGGACTAGGTTGTCAATATGGTTTGGTAACTTAAGTAAATAATGGGGTATGTTTTGTTTTTATGAAACTAAAAATAAATAAAAGCAAACAATAAAGGTACACGAATCAAATCGAGGATGAGAAAATATTGGTTACGGATTTCATCTTCATTCACAAACATGTTTTCTACACAATAACTATAATTGATTTAATCTCAACTTTTATCAAAGGCCCTAGGACACCTTGATCGCAAGAATATCCCGCTAATTTCCTCTTATCATCAACAAACACATTAAAAGATGCGAATATGAATTCTACCTAAGAGAACAACCTAACGTGTAAAAGCACTAATCAAGTTTAATTCCCTAGATGCATTAAGTTTTATGAAATCAGGCCAATCAAAGCAATCGAACGTGTAAAAGCACTAATCCGATTTAACAAAGGTTATGACTCACATGTGACTACTAGGATGTATCACTACAAGCAATAATCACAATTATGCTACGTGTATTCAAGGTGTATCACGTTTACATATAATAAACCCTAAACTAGCAATAGATATGATTTCGAGTTTTACCAATTTGCAACTTGACAAAACTAACAATCAATCACACATGGCGATATTTCTAGCGAATCATAATCGACAAAACATGGAGACAAAACTAATTTATTGAATGAAAACCCATATTTGGAAATCCAACTTATTCCTTAACCAATAATAAAATATAGTACTCATGGCATAAGAGTTCATCACAAGAAGAAAAATAATAGTTTCCATCTTTCTAAACCCTAGGCTAAAAGTAGAAGAGAAGATAAAAGATATCCCCTCTTGTGTAGAAAAGGGTTTTCTTTTATACCCCCAGACTAAGTTTTCGTCAGCCCGACCATATGGCCCATATCACATCCCCATACGCACAACTACTACTCAGGCCTTACAAAGCCCATAAGCCCATTCAATTGTTAAGCTTGTCAGTCTTGTAGAACTGACAAGCAACTCCAGCCCATTCAATTCTCTCCATGAATTTCTTGCAGCACCTGTAGAAACAACACCAGAACATTACCAGGAACTCCACAATCACCTGCAACAGCCTCATTATAGCATCACCTGCAGTTCCAGTTTCTTTAACTTGGGTCTAATTCTTTGCCATGATCTCATGTATTGTCACAGAAACACCTCAATAACCAACTCAATTTTACTGTTCTAGCTTCCATGCAATGTCCATCCACTTCAGCTTGTACCCATACCTAAAATTCACCAACAAACCATTACCAGTTCCTGTAACATAACCACTTCCTGGTAATTGCATCTCAGACTCAAGCCATTTGCACAGCAACATCACTTCAACCTGTGTAACTGCAACCTTTTGATCCCACCAGTGCCTTCTGTCACCAGCACAACCATTGTGCATTACAGACCCAAACCAACACCACCTGAACCAACATCATCTCAACTTCTTCCTTGCAACTGCAATAACCTCCAGCTCTACACAACTATTCATAATCCCTGCAACATTCTTCCAGCCATCACTTCAGTCAAAACCCGTGTTCCATATGCAGTTCAATACCAGCACCATCAAAGCCACCATTGCAATTCCCACCTTCAACTTCTGTCTTAGTCCATTGCAGATCCAAGATTAAGCCCATAACCTCAAATCCAGCTTCTTTGCAGTAGCAACAACATCATCATCCTTTTCAGCTCACATTCTTTGCTTCACAACAAAACTTCACCTGCATCAACATATTCTCCATACTTTCATTGCTCCAATTGCAGCATCGGCACCATCATTCCACAAGCACCAACTGCAACTCAGCCAACGACCCTGACTCACAAGCCTTGTCTCATGAAGATTCTCTAACAACCCCAGCATCATTGCTTCATAATTCCAACTCCAGGTGCCACCTGCAATCGTCATAAAGCCATTTTCTTGTCTTGTTTTCTCAATCAATGGACAACAGCAATTTCGACTTGAGCATAAGCAACCATCTCCAATTCCTGTCTTCACTGCAAACTGAACCCAAAACTCCACATCATTACAACCCGTAACTGCATCTATCTTCCTCCCTGCAAATTCGAGCTCATATTGCAAAACTCATCTTCTAATTTCCGACAAACCCATATGCTCAAATGGATCTCAGATAGCTAAGAATATCACCACCAGACTCTATCAACTTGTACCCTTCATTAACTGAGAACATCAGTAATCCCTTCTCTGGGTTCTTCTCATTTCAGTTCCATAACTGAATCTGTACCTTCATCTCCATCATCTTCTCAAAATTCCTTGAATCAACAGCAAAACAACATCTCGATCTCTCTCATCTGAATCGTATAGCCATCAAACACCACAGACCCATCTATACATCGATCCATAGCAGCATCATCTTCTCAATCTTCTTTTCTCTGATCTCAAAATCTCTCTTCCCCCTCTGAATTTCCCTTGCTGCCATGCCTTCTTAGTTTCTTTCTCTATTTCAGGTGTAATGAAGAAGACTATTCCCGATTGTAGGGTTGTAATGATTGAAATTTATATTGCCACCCTGCTCTACTGGATAAGGGACACCTCAAATAACTTGGCATGTCTGTTCCAGATAACTGACACTCCATTCGCTTTATTGCTCCACTGTCAGTTGCGGGAACTGACAATTCATTCTTCACTTCCTCCTTGCAACTTTAGCAGGCTCCAAATATCAGTCGCTTGCGAAGTGACGACTTTGCTCCTTTCAGCTCTAATTGAATGATTTTTCCTTCTTTTGCTCATAATGACTCCAAGTACCTAAACACTAAAAAGTATACATAAGATACATAATTCACACGAAAAGTAGTAAAGAAAGCATAAACAATAGATAATAAATGAAGGTGTTTTAGACACCTATCATTCTGTCAATATTATACTCCTCCACCGAAAAATCTCCATACGCTGCTGATATTATGTGACCGGGGGTAAAACTCAGCATGAAAGATCTTTCGCCATCACTCAAATCAGCACCAGATTTCAAATACTTACTTTCTCCAGCATTGAAAGTCTTCAATTGAGAAACGTGAGGAGGAACCACCACCCAAGGACGGAAGTTGAACTCAGACTCGTCATCTAATACGTCAATGAAGCGTGTCTTGGACTGAATTTTCTTCGTAGACCAGCTCATAATCCTAGCGTTGTCTTTCTCATGGAAGATACGTCGAGCATCAGCAGAGTTCAGACTTTTTAAGACACTACGGGGAATGGGTGCATAGTTTCCGAAACGCTCCCACATCAGAGCTTGGAGGAACATCGTATTGGCATAGCATTCAATATTCATGAAACCGTTCGAAACACTGGAGTCTACGACTAAAGAGTCTAGGTTAGAATATAAAGAACCCAAGAATAAGCTACCGAGCGGAAGTTGTTCACCTTGAGCCAGTTTAATAGAGAAAGGAATTACAAACGGCTTCAACAAGGTACCATCATCTTCAAACACATCTATGGACATCCATAAGCACAAGAAAGCAGCAATAGACAACATACCGTCGGGTTCATCAAGAGGGGCGTCTCGTGGACACCAATGTGTCAACCAATGAGCGTAACAACATTTACCAAAAACCTTGTTGATTCTCTCCATCTCGTTGTTAAAGTTTTGGAAACTTTTTTCTCTTCCGTCGTCCAAAGTTCTTCAGGAAAGTTACCTTAACTGGAAGATGCAGCAAAGCAACTACATCTTCCAAGGTAATAATGAACTCTCCCCAGCTGCATATAAACGTATGAGTTGGGATGCACCAGCGAGCAAGAAGAGCTACAATACCTCGTGTGTCATGAAATATATACAAATCTCCAGATGTTTGAACGGACCTGGTAATTTGTGCTCTATCCAGCATAGCTCTAACACAAGAAAATCCCAGCATGTGTCTAGACCATCCCGAGAACTTCTCTAAAGGGCGTCAAAAAAGCTTGAATTCAATCATTGAAGCCTGGAATAATCCTCGTTCAAGATAGAACCGAATAGCAGCACAAGGAGTCACCAATTTATTTTGGGTGACCGTCCTGGGATTGATCAGAAGGCGATATACCGGGGACTTGAGACGATTTTCGGGATCATGAACCTTAAAGAAAGCGTCATCTATGTTTGGGACATTCTTGAATCCAGGTGTTTCGTCTTCCTCACCAATGGAAGTCTTATCTTTGCATGTTTCCTTGATGGAGATATCATCATCTGCACACCTTTCATCTCTGGAAGCGTCATTGGCTGGGGAATCAGACATCCTCGCAAAGCTGCTGTGAAATCCACATAATGTTTCAGTCATCCGCGAATTCAATAAGATGATGGAATCATGAAAATTTAAACGTTGGTGTCTATAAACGGTAAATATTGAACTCTTACCTCTTTCAATTTTACTAACAATAGTGGTTGCAATACAAGAGTTAACACACGAAATCAATTCGTTCCTTGAAACCTGCAATAACGAACAAAACTTCATTAGTTCATGAAAAATGATTTTCTCATAAAATCATATACATAATTTTCACAACGTGAACATTCACACAACTGAACTATGAAATTTACAATAAGACATGACTTTCATCATAAATAAGTTGTTTAGTTTGAAGGTTACTCAAAACCCATGTCTTGATTTTACAAAGCAATAATTAATGCAATTTGTTCATATAAATTTTCATAATTTATCTAATAAGAACAAATCCATGTGAATAAAATATGTCATCATGTTTCACATAAAATATGTCACGGCTACATATATATATATATATAAAAAATCTATTTTCCTTTGTACTAGCGTTTTATTAGAAAACGAAGGTTTATGCTAGTTTTTTGAAAGCTCACACCTATTGTGATAAAATACTAATTCTCATGAAATCTCATAAATAAATTTTTATCACTGGACATAAATTTACATACATGAAAATATGTATGTCTATTTTCTCTCGAATGAGCATTGTCTTCTAAAACGGGGTTTATTTCGGTTTTGTGAAAGCTCACATCTATTAGGGTAAAATCTTGGTTCACATGAAATCTCATACATTAAGTTTTATCACTGGACCTAAGTCCATATATATAAAAAAAATCTCTCATAAATCAGGGGTTTTTATTAGTTTTCAAAACTAACGATCGAACGAACATACGTTTGATAAAACAAGGGTTTTTCTACAAAACTCACATCAACATGTACACATGTATAGAATTTTAACATGATGGAAGCATGGACAACTCATGAAATCAGCAAACTTTGAAGAAGAAAAAACTCACCTGACGGCGCCGGCCGGACGGTGATCGGACACCGGCGGCGACGACGATTCCGGTAGAAAGTCTCCTGCTGCTCCTGATGCTTGACGTGAAGATGAGAGGGAGATGGAGATGATGGTCGGACGTGAGAGAAATAAAAAAAAAAAGAGAGAATTAATCCCTTTTATACCTAATTTTATTTCCAAAACCTAATTCCATAAGGATTTCCCTTTTGGGCCCGACCCGTGAATCCTAAACCAACTAAGGTTCCACCATCGAATCAGCGGTTCTACACGGTTTTATGTTCACTGGATAACGCTCTATTATGCCACAGAGGTTTCCGCTCAAACCATGGTTTGCTCATTCAGTCGAAATCCGGTAATATCTTATCTTATGACTAAGTTCAATTACTTATTTTTATTTATACCTGGAAAATCACCATTAAATGCTGACTGAGGAACATGACTGTTCCTCACTAAGCATGGGACTTAATGTAGATGGTGGATTTTCGACAAAGGGTAGAATTGTAAAACTATATTCCAGATTCGGCAACCGGATGAGTATTGAGACTCATGTCTCTCATTAAAGCATGAAAGCTCATGTCATAAATCTCTGACTGAGAAGGCTGTCTCTCAGAGTACGTGTAGATGTGTAGTCTCTCAGCTGAGGCCACGACACATCTCATGAATACTGAGCAATTTCAGTAATTACTCCGGATCCGGCAATCGGATGAGTATCGAGACTCATGTCTCTGTGCATGAAAGCTCATGCCACCTCTGATGAAGAAAGTCTCTCAGATAAGATGTAGATGTGTAGTCTCTCAGCTGAGGCCACGACACATCTCATACTGTATAGAATCGAAAGATTGGGCGGATCCTAGACAGCATGTCTGCTAGTATAGAGCGACAACGTCTTCGGGATGTAACCAAGTTTTCCCCGATTATGCAAGAGGAATATGACACTCCAGCAAGTTCATATTGCTCAACCCTCATATAATTAATGCTCCTAGACATGAATCCCTTCTAGTATAGAGCCAGCAATTAATTATCTTAAATCGTCTGAATATCCAGCAATATTCTACGAGCCATCGTCTGAATATCCATCAATATTCTACGAGTCGTCAATTAATCGCCTGAATGTTCAGCAATATTCTACGATTCCTCGTTATATTTCGTTATTTCAATATGTGGTTCTTCCCATCAGAATTCCACAGGTTAGTAATAAATATTCAACGGAACAGGCATCTGGGCATCGAATAAGCCCTGACAAAATGGTGCAAGTGTAATTAGCAGATAATACACAGACCAACATTATAAATGCACGAACGAGCATTTAAAAAATACGAACGAACGAGGAACCTATGCAAAATAGGAAGGGAAAATAATAATAATAAAATATTAAACAAAAGCGCTAGGGGACTAGGCTCACCAGCCGGCCAGTCATGCCGTGACTAGTCACGCGCCCAATTTTATATTTTACCATATTTTTACTATTTTCACGATCTCATGAAAATCCTCTCGTTCGAGCAAATTTCCTTTATTTCAAAGAAATTATCTAAATCACATGATTTTATCAAAAAATAATAAAATTAGGGAAAGGTGTCGCGGGACCGAGCACCAGCCGGCCATGTCTTGGCCGTGGCCGGTCCCACACATCACACCTCACGTCTCTATTATTTTATTATTTCTCTCAAATTATGAAAATTCCTTGATTTCATGAATTTTCCCTAAAATCATGAAAATTACCTAATTTCATGTATTTTTATCTAAATCACATGATTTTATCAAAAAAATAATAAAATTAGGTAAAGGTGTCGCGGGACCGTCGGCCGGCCGGTCATGCCTTGGACGTGGCTGGTCCCACACCTCACGTCCCATTATTTTATTATTCCTTCTCAAATTATGAAAATTCCTTGATTTTATGAATTTTCCCTAAAATTACCTAATTTCATGTATTTTCTCTAAAATCATGGAAAATATTAAAAAACATTAGGAAAACTTGTGGGACCGGGCTCTAGCCGGCCGGCCATGCCCTAGCTGGTCCCACACACCCATTATTTTATTATTATTTGGTGTTTGGTTTCCTGATTTCATGAAAACTCCTTGATTTCAACAAAATATCTTGGTTTTCAACAAATCCCTTTGATTTTATGAAAAATTATCTAAAATCATCAAAATTACATAAAATTGGGAAGAGTGCCTTGGGGCCCGCGCTCATTGGCCGGCCGGCCATGCCACGGCCATTTCCGGCCCCACACTCCCATTCCCTATTTTATATTTTAATTTATGTCTCTCATCTCATGGAAGTTCCCTAATTTCTCCAAACTCTCCAATTTCATGGAACTTCCCTTAAATCAGAGAAAAATACATAAAATCACATAAAACGGGGAAAAACATGTGGGACCGCGTGTCAGCCCGTCGGCCATGCCCTAGCCGTGTACGTTCCCATAACTTGTGATTCCTTGTTTATTTATTATTTTCATCATCTCATGTATTTTTGCCGGTTTCAGCAAAACCATGGATTTTGCATATTTTCTCCAAATGTTGCTCAAACGTGCACCAGAAAATATCAAAATTCTCAGGACTGAAACGTGAACATTATGGTGACACGGGCACATCCCCTTGACCGACCAAGGGTGACCCTGAGGCTTGCAAACAGCTGGTCCCGCATGTTTTAATGATTTTAACCTAATTTGCTTAGTTGCTCATATTAGGTTTGAACTCTTTTCAAACAATTGGAAATTCGCTAAAACGACCATCTAATGGTCCCACATCCATCAAGATCCGGTCTCATGACCTCTTGGTCGGCCCCTCATATTTTCTACATCAGGTTTTATGATTTGTTGCTCACACGAGCATTATTTCAGTAAATGATTAAATCAACATTTAATCATTCTTTCACCAACTGGTCCTCAAGAGACTTTGGTATTTTTGCTCATTTGAGCATTTGGGCGTTATATGGTGAACTCGTCATCTCATGTAGCCGGTCCCGTATTGATTTGCAATAAATCATCATTTCGGTAAAATTAGGGTTTTGAATCCAGAGCTCTGCAGAAACGTGATTATGTGCAGATTCGAACACTTTGATAATTTTATGTTGATTCCATGATTGATATTCATATTTATTTTGCTCGACTCAGCAGTCAGTAACTTAAATTAACATTTTATTTGGTCCAGCTACCAACAATTCATCAAAAGAACAATATTTGTTCAAACTAGTAATATTTGCTCGAACCAGCAATATTCGCTCGAACCGGAAATATTTACTCAATTAGCAATATTCGCTCAGACTAGCAATATTTTCTCAAATCAAAGAATATTGGTTCAACTATCAATATTCAACAATTTAGCAACACAGTTTTGCTCGTCTTAGGTTATGATGATACCTCGTCTCAGCAGACACATTAAATTCATGAGTTTCGAAACATTTGCTAATCAAGTTCAACTCAGCAATACATGGACTCATCGTCCCATAAAGTCAGCAACTGACTCCACAATCACGAGATTTCAATCGTGCCACATGGGGGATACTAACTAGGGTTTTAGTCTGGCGGTCTATGGCACGTGTGTTCACTTACGATGAGAATGTGAGCAATGCAATCAGTTGGAAGAGTCAGCAAAGTAGTGGGTGGAAAGTTAACCAAGTCTCCGCACGATGAGTAATTGGTTTTAACATGATTTCCCCATTTCCAATTTTATGATTCCAGCAACTGTCACACTTCATGGGATCATGGTATTTTCAACTCCGACATTATAAAATGTCTCTGAATCCTGATTGAAGAGGAGAAGTTTTCGAACACTCAAACAACATTCGCCAAGACGAGCAATTTCTCATCAAAGTTCATACATACAATCTTTCGTCTACACGAACTCACAGAAATTACTCTCAATTGAGCAAAATTCAATCATTCAGAGAATTTTCACGCTGAATTCACAACACACCTACAATCTCAGATCATCATTGATCTCACACATTTCTCAGCTTCTCTCCTACAGATCAACCCATCCTCTCTTGTGACCGAATTGACTCTGGAACGGCCATTGTTCTTGGTTTAAGCCGGGGTCTTACAGATTGATCTTTCGAACTTAAAGCACTCCCTTCTTGCAGTGCATCTGTGTGAGGTTCAACATTTCACTCGGTTCAAGGAGTCTCCACACGGTCGACTCTTCAATTCCGTAAAAACCACCAAATCGTTTTTCCCCACTCACAGATTGGCGACCACAGTGGGAGATTAATCTCTCGGTTGAAATCTCACGATTTCACAAGATGGCCGGTCTTAGGTCTGGGTTAGTTACAGGTTCCAACACAAACGACGCTAGTACTAGCAACAACAACAATGACAATCAGAATATCCCGGAAACGATTCCGGCCTCCAACACTGACGGTGGTGACATTACTCCTCCTCACACTGAAGGTCATCCCCTGTTCGGTCGACACCCTGAAGAAGTCAGAGGAAATCCACCACCTACCATTGCTGAATTGGCCGGTCGACACCCTGAAGAAGTCAGAGGAAATCCAGACCATTGCTGAATTGGTCTGGATACGTCTGCAGTGGCCAATTTAGCTCAAAGCAAGTAGGTGACCTGCAAATATATCGAGAATGACAACATAATGACAAGTATCCAAGTAAGAAGCCTGATCACATAACAAAGTCACGAAGGACAAACCAGAAATACGCATTGAAGTCGTCCCTCCAATCTGAGTGGCTTTCCCATTGTTAAGCATAGAAGTTTCCTGCAGATAATCAGTGAGATGGATGAACTGTTGCAACTAAGAAGAAACATATAGGAAACCTAACAGGTTAATTAGCAGATATAACATGTTGGCGAAGAACAATTTTGGTCTTTAAAACTCGATCACGTAGTTGTTGTATTTTTCCACTGATTCCACTGAGAGCCTTACATAAAATAATCACTCAACTCTGCAATTATAAATAAATTAAGAAAAATAAGGCACTAACCCAGACCATTCTCATAAATGGGAGAAAAGGTAAGACACAGAACCACAACTGACGTTAAATAACAAATTCACACATAGAAAAACTTTTTAAGTCGGCCAAAAGCTTGAGTCCGAGAAATTTTACCCTTCAGTTTTTACTTTTATTTTTCCAGGGAAAAAAAAAGTGAGGGAGAGAGGAGGCTCAGACTAATAGAGTGAAACAAGGAAATAGATTTATCTCCTGCATGGCTGCAGAAACGGCAGTCTAAAAGACCATCCCGAAGAAACGATAGCCTAAAAGACCATCCCGAGTTACCTTGCCAAGACTGATGAAGACAGATTTGTAACAAGTCTTCAAACTCTGTGATGATGTAGCGACCATCTCGCTCTAGATGGTACGAACCAGGTGGCGGCCATCTCTTGCAAAATCATATTAATATGTTTCATGCCCTCCTTAATGCCTGTCAAATTAGAACCACTCCACAAGATTTACGAACAATGGTAATCCTTAGTCAGAGGTTACTGGATTATCATCTCCTCTTATGATTAGCAAGAAACAAAAATGATAGTCCTTAGTCAAGGTTACTGGATTATCATATCCTCTTATGATTGGCAAGATTTGCAATTGAATCCACCCATCTGTTTCCACCCACAAATTATACAATCAATCTCATCCTACACCAAAAATCTAGGGTTTTCAATGTATCACGCTTGTGTATCAAGTAAACATAGGGTTTGGTTAGGGTTTCTGAGAGCAACTGCAGTGGTGCGAGTATAACCAAAGACCAAAGAGGAGAAAAAAGATCAAATTATGGGTTTAGTATGGTGTGTGACGCTACGGTGGAAAGACTAAATTTGGTCAGACGTACATTATACGTTCGCCTGGTGTGGGGCATTCTAAAAAATAAAAAAAAATGAAAGAAGTGGGGCGGAGGTATAAACCCCGCCCCACTAAAACGGTTTTGAAAACAAAGAATGGGGCGGGGGTATAATGCCCGCCCCATACAAAAAAAAAAAAATGGGGCGTAGACTTTACGTACGCCCCATGTGGAGCGTAGACTATACCAACGCCTGATATGGGCGTGGAATATACGTCCGCCTGATGTGGGACGTGCATTATATGTCCGCCTGGTGGTGGGGCGTGAAGTATACCAACGCTCGACTATATTTGGGTTTAACCTTGGTCCCATACCAAATATACTCTGCGTTTTAGTCGTTGATCAAAATTTGATCGATAATACGTTCCACTACGTCTGTTGAAAAGACCAAATATTTGGGTTTACTCTCCCACTGTGGACGCTCTGACAATTTATCCATCAAACAAGACAGGAGTTAGATTTAGGGTTTCCGAGTTGCAACAATAATTTCTTATCACGCCTGATTATCATGACTATCTATCGTTTTAACCAAATATAATTCAGGCTTACTAAAAACAATATATTTAGTCGAATACATACTTAGCTGATTTATCAAAGTTTTGACAGAATCTGACACACCCTTTATCTCCTCCGGTAGTGCTTTATAATTCAGGCTTACGCCACCATTGCTTCTTTTTTTTTTCAATCGGGTACCATCCTCCATGCCTGGAATTTGATACAAGTTGATAGGCCCAACACTAACCTAGCTACAAGAAAAACAAGAATGATTTTTTGGGCACTACTCAAAAATGGTGGGGACTACTCTTCAATTTTTGGGTGGATATTTGAAGTAATTTTGAGTCACCCCTTATCTATTTTTTTAATACCAAACTTTTCCTTGGTAATAAAATTAGTTAGTGTATTGATTAGTGAGTTAATTAATGATTAGTGAGATTAAATTAATAATTTGATTTTTTTCAAAAAAATAATTATTGAGAGGGAGAAGAAGAAGATGAAGATGATAATGAAGATGAGGGTTTTGGAAGAAAAAAAGTTAGATCTTTTTCTTTAAGAGCCACAACAAGAGTATGATGTTTTGGGTACTCATGAAGACTTCAAACTTAGTTAATGGTGCTTGAATTGGCCAAAACATTCCTAAAAATGAACAATTTACAAATTGTTTTTGGTTTGGTTAACAAAGTTCGGTTACGACATTTGAAGAACAGGTAGCCGAACTCATCTGCAAGTGTAGTTCGACTAATGTTTCTAAAAACACAGGTAGCCGAACTCAACTTTAATGGAGTTTGTTCTTTTAGAGAAAAGTTCCGTTAGGAGAAAAAAATTGCGACGTAACAGAACTAAAAGTTCGTCTGAGAAAATAAAATGAAAAAATTTGCAACGTAACCGAACTCAATATATAGGCTTTGAGAGAAAACTTCAGTTAGGAGAAAAAAATTGCGACGTAACCGAACTAAAAGTTCGGCTAGGAAAACAATTTGCGACGTAACCGAACTTTTCTCTGAAAGAAAAACCTCCATTAAAGTTGAGTTCGGCTAGTTCGACAAAGTTTTTCAGATAATTCCTAGTCGAACTTCTCTCTGCAATTTCCATTTTCAACTCATTTTGATGATTAATTCTCATTTTTTCAACCAAAAACGAATGATAATTGATGGGTTTGTTATAATTTTTATTTTGGTTTTGTTTTGTTAATGATTAAATTTAAGTTATATACAGAGGTGGTTGTGGTGGTGGTTCGAGGTGGTCGGTGGTGGTGAGCGGCGGTGGTGATGGGAGGAGGTGGTTATATATATATAGGTGGTGGTGATGGGAGGAGGTGGTTAAATATATATAGGTTAAGGGTAGGTTAGTCATTTCCACACTTTAGGACACCCTTTATAAGTATAGGGTAAACATTTTATCACTTAGTAATCCCCCACATTTTTGAGTAGTGCCCAAAAAATCGTTCAAAAACAACGCATATAAAGCATAAGCACAACAACTTGCTAGACTAAATTAACACATGAATTCACCAAGGCCCTTATAACTTCTTCTTGGGTACAGGGGTTCTTTTCCCTCTACCCAAATCTTCATTGTTAGGATCCACATCTTTGACCAATTTCGAGGAGTGATATCTATCTACAGTACCACCAAAGATGTTCTTAACCTCAGCTTCTTTACCTCCACGAGCAAGACCTAGAGAGGAACTAAACATCGCAAGTTTGTCCATATTTTGTTGTTTAGTCTTTGGTACCCATTGGGAAACCTCCTCAACTGACTTCAACTTTTCTTCATCCGACTCTTCGGTCGAAACATCACAAGTCACTACTGCCACCTTTGTCTCAAACTCAGTTTCATTGTTCGCATTTTCACTAGCATCCCTATCCTCTTGATATTCAAAACCTTTCTCTTTGCTAGAATCAGCTTCGGATCCTTGAACATGACTAGTCTCTTCCATTCTTCAAACTAGTTCACTGCTCTTTGGAGTCTCCTCCATTTCTGAATCTGCAGCTAGAACACTAAACGAATTTAAATAACAGGTAGGAGTATTCTTGCGTTTATTACTCTTCTTGCTTAAGCTCTTGCTCTTCCTAGCATAGGTTATACATTCCTTAAAAGGTTCTTCATTAAATTTAGAGACCTGAAATGTGGAGTGAGTCCCTATCACTTCCCCCTCATTGGAAGTTGCAATAGTCGTATCTACTCCCTCATTCCCTAAAATCATATTTTCATCAATTGATTCAGAAACCAATTTCAAGAACAATCTTCACATTCAATTCAAAAGTCCCATCCACAATTGCCACCTCCTGGACAATGTCTTGAGACCCTTATTTCTGATTTACTCCTCCATTAGAGGTCTTATTCAATTTCGGGATCCAGAGATTCTTGTTGACCTTCCTAACCTTCAGACATTTAGAGCTAGAATGTCCAAAAGTAATACAATCCAGGCACCGAGGAGGCTTCCATGTGTATTCAACTGAGACATTAAATTCTTTACCATCATACAAAACAAAAATGGTGTACGGAAATTCGTTGTTTGCCTCCATCTCCCGAAGAGCAGCCTAGAAATATCAATCACCTCATAATAACTTAACTATATGGTGGTAGAAGAAGTTACCGTGGAATCAAAAAGTCTGAGACGAAGAACTTTGCGATTACTTTTTATCTTACTTATCGGAGATAAATCTCGAGAAAATCTTAGATAAGATAGTACTCAACACGATAAAATAAGTAAGATCAGAACATGCAACTACAGAAAAAATAGTTGGGTCTGGCTTCACGAATCCCAAATGAAGTCTTCAAGTCGTTAACCTAATAGGGTTTTGGAAAAACCTAGGTTAAAGAATAATCGACTCTAGTACGCAACTAGGACACATGAAAGTGTCAGGATTAGATTTCCCAGTTGCTAGAGTTCTCTCTTATATATATGGTCTTTCAAATCAGGGTTTGCTTATAGTCAAAGCTATGATAGCTTAGAAATAAAGCATTCAATATTCATCGATAGATGAAAACCTAAGTCTGCTTAAGATTCAACCTAAGTATGCTTTAAAATAAAGCAATCAATCTCCACATTTAGATGGTCTTAGCTTGTTGCACATAAATGAAATATAATTTCATTTAGATATGGGTAACTGTACCTATACGTGTATATTGAGTTGGCTCAGTAACAGTTAACCGAAGTTAGCCATATGAACACTTTTCTCTTAACCACATTCATCTAACACTTCTAGATCAAATATGATGATCAATTAATCACGAAAGATAATCAAATGAATCTAATTGTGTTTCAAATAGAGTTGTTCAATTGTTCAGTATCTCATTGAAATATATATGAACCAAATGAAACAAAACTCGATTTATTCGTAATTGTACAAAGTACTTATACAAGAATCCATTCATGAAAATTAATCAACGGTTTCAAAGATTGCATTCCTTAATTCATAAATGTTTAGTTCATGAGTATGAGAATTATACTTAACCGATTTTAGAACCTAAACCTATGTGTTCGAAAACGAGGTATGCAAACAACAGTTCCGAACTTTGGTCTTGACCAGCCGTTCGCAAACCAAGTACGCGAACAACAGTCATGGACCCAACTCAGGTAGAACCGTTAGTATACTAGGTACGCAAACAAGGTTCCCGGACTTTTATAGGTAAAACCGTTCGCATACTGGGTACGCAAACAAGGTTCCCAGACCTGAATCATAACAATACAATTCGCATACTAGGTATGCATAGTATGTATCCTGACATGGTTAATTGTTTTAAAATCTCATATCAATCATTGAAACATCCTTAAAAGACGATAGTAGCTGTCTCACACAAACTATTATCTTCAAGTAATTTCCAAGTGATCGAATGATCAATACGAAACTTTCCAAACCGACATCAAATGATTGTCTCACACAAATTATGTAAGATGTTTCAAGGAAATTTTCACATGATCGTCTTTTGGCTTAATATGTAGTTTCCAACAAATAAATTGTTTCCAACTAAACTCGTCAAGAATAATGATGAACATAGCTAAAGAAAAAAGATTTCAACACATATTTCGAGAAATAGATAACCGATATAAACTCAGCTCGAAATATCAAATGTGTATAATGTAAAAGTATATCTAGCTATACGACTTAGTCTCTTTAGAAGATATAATAGAATAAACTTCTGAGTGATATATAAGCTTTAGTCTCCACATACCTTTTGTTGATGAAGTTCCTCCAAGCTCTCCTCAGTAGATCTTCGTCTTCAATCGATGAACGCCGTGAATTCTAAAGCTCAACTACATATTCTATCCTAGTCCGAGACATAGTTATAAGTAGACTAGAAATCAAGACTATAGTTTTGATCAACTAAACTTGATAAAAAGCTTGAGATATCAATGGTTACGAGTTCGATCGAGCAGAGCTATGACAATCTTCCTCTTTGTCAATTTTAGTGACAAAACCATCAATACATATCGATTACAAAATAAATAAACTTTGTAGCTTGTCATCTATCATGCTTGATTTCCTTGGCTCTTCAATATTCCTTGAATTCTTCGCTCATCCATCATGCTTGATTCCTTGGATCTTCAACATTCCTTGAACTCATCGCTACTCCAAGTACTCCAGCGATTCTGAACATGTTCAACTCAGCATCATTTTTGTTGAAAATCCGTAGTCATATCAATAAGAAAATTGATGTTCTCAATCATCTTTATATAGTGTCATACTATTATTACACAACATGAAAGTCCAATTGCATCACAACTTTGACAATAATACTCTGGTGATATGTATCAATAGGTTTTTTTATGTTTTTGGGTTATGGAATCAATTTCTTCGCGAGTAAACTCTCTCATGGTATAAGGTTTTGAAGATTGCATAACTTTCTTCAATATACACTTCTTTTGATATTGATCTAAAATCGAAGCTTGAAATGGCATCTAGTCTTCTTAGTTAAATAGATATTCTTGTTCATTTTTTTTTCTTTAAACACCGTATCTTTTTTCGAATGACTTCATGCTCTCCTCTCCTCTGCACTTTTTTTTTACGACAAGTGACTTAGCCCATCACGACACAAAATAACAATTTTATGGGTTGTACTGGGCGAGACTAATCTACAAAGCACATGACATAGTAGAATACAACACATAACGTTAAGAAAGAACGACATATAATCAGAGCCGGGCCTCAGGCCGTACAGGCCGTGCGACCGCACAGGGTCCAACACTGGCCTTTTATTCCCAGCCCAACAATTACACACACCCTTACCCAAAAAAAAAATCGTTAAATTTAGTGAATGAGACTGGAACACATAACTCTAGGGAACAACTTAACTGATCCATCCACTGCGCAATCATTTTGGTGTTGATTCAAATTAGACCATGTTTAATTGGACCTAATACCATTGCCTCCCAAAAGTACATAGCATAACCCATGGCTATATCATTTGATTTCTCCTAGCGTAGCTTTATTGACATCAACAAAAAAAAAGTTCTTATTCGGTACTTTCATTTCTTCAATATATATAATACGCGTTAACACCGTTATTCAGTGTAACTTTTTCTTTAACGCACCCATCAACAATCTTACGAATCAAATAAAAAATTATTGATACTTTTTGTTTACTGTTGTAACAAAATATTCGACATTGCAAAAGGCCCTACGAGAATATTCGCACAAGGCCCTTCTAGACACATGAACTGCTCCGTATATATAACATTAACAAAACAATATAAAACATGGTACAATACATCACATTTCGTGTATATTTCATATTCCATGAAAGAGTCTTTACTGTAGTGACATTTTATCTTCATTGTATCGGCTTAACACGTAGCACACTAAACACGTGAATGTGTGGATTGGGCCGGCACATTTTACAACTCTCGCCGCGACGACTCTCCAAATCGTGTTCTCCTTCGGAATTTGCGAGTCCATTGGTGAACGGGCCCAACCCAACCATAATGTTTGTGCCTTTAATCTCGAACGATTTTTTGGGGACCATGGTTTTTTTGGGGGGACCATGGTTTTATTTTGGGTAAAGGCATTAAAAGTAATTTTAGGTCACCCCATATCTAGTTATTTATTTAATACATAATCTATCCTCTTAATTAATTTTAGGTTATGATTAGTGAATGATTTAGTTAAAAACAATTAGTGAGATTAAATTAAAAGATGGGTTTACTATTAGTTGAGTAGAATTATTGAGATAGTAGAGTTAGAGAAGATGAAGGAGAAAAACATGGAAAATAATTTTTTTTTCCAATTCACTAAGTTTGAGTATTCAAATGATGAAAACTCATCTGATTCTTCATCCCCATCCTCTCCTAGAATATTTGTTAATCTTCAAAATGATCGGGATTTGAACTGGATTTTGAACAGTTCGGTTACTTTATATGAAGAACAAGTAACTGAACTCATATGAAGCTGTACTTCGGTTGCCCCGTGAGATGAACAAGTAACCGAACTCATCTGAAAGTGTAGTTCGGTTACTTGTTCCAAACACGCAGGTTACCGAACTCTCAAATAATAGAATTTCTAGGAGTTACAGCGTTATGTTCGGTTGGTTCTCAACTAACCGAACTTTGGTGTAAAAAGTTCGGTTGGTTC
This sequence comes from Papaver somniferum, assembly GCF_003573695.1. Taxonomy (NCBI): domain Eukaryota; kingdom Viridiplantae; phylum Streptophyta; class Magnoliopsida; order Ranunculales; family Papaveraceae; genus Papaver; species Papaver somniferum. The sequence goes on from NC_039360.1 coordinate 125,509,950, forward strand.
GCAAACTGCATGCACTTTTGATCTAACCTAACTTTACGTAATATAAGACTATATAAGTTTACAAAGTTCGGTTCTTTCCCAAACTTGAACCTAACAGCTAACCAACCGAACTCTGAGTTCGTTTTCTGCGATAAAATTGTGAAGTTACCGAACTTAACAAACAAAAAAAATGTAAAGTTCCAGCGTCTATTGGCTAAGTTCGGTTACTTTGTAGTTTTAAAAGTTTTTGCGAACAAACCGAACTCTATTGGATAAGTTCGGTTATTTTGGAACTCAACATAGTGGCCACAACAACACAGTTCGGTTAGACTGGATTTGTTTTTTTCGGTTCTAAGGGTGGAGTTCGGTTACTTTGTAGTTTTAAATTTTTTTGCGAAACAACCGAACAGAGAGTTCGGAGACTTAGTTTTAAATCCAACAAACCGAACTGTTCTTGGTGTTCTTCATTTTCAAGAAGTTCGGTTAGTAAACTAGGGTTTTTTGGAAAATCGGCCTAACCGAACATGGCTCTGTAACTCCTATTAAAACCATATTTTGATGATTTCTATTCGATTGAAGCAATCAAAATTAAATTAAAGTGAAGGGTTTGTTGGAAAATACCTCCGGAGTGGTCCCATCGCAGAATCAGGTTGCGGCTGGCGTCTTTTATACTCGATAAAATTATTATATAACCGAACTTAATTGTGATTGCATTGATGTTATTACATTTCTTAAATAGGCGGTGGCGGTGGTGGTGGGAGGAGGTGGTTGGTGGTGGTGATAATCGGAGGAGGTGGTGGTGGTAATCGGCGGTGGTGGGCGGTGGTGGTGGTGGTAATCGGTGGTTGGTGGTGGTGGTAATCGGCAGTGGTGGACGACGGTGGTGGTTATATATATAGGTGGTTATTAGGTTGGTTTTAAATTAAATTAGGTTAAAGATAGGTTAGTCATTTCAACGTTTTAGGACACCCCTTATCACTATAGGGAAGGTGACCTAATAAAACCATGATCCCCTCAAAAAAAGAAAAATAACCATGATCTCTAGAAAATCATTCTTAATCTCGGCCATTCATCTCGTTTCTTTCTCATAAAAATGCCCTAAATCAAACAACCATGGCAATTTGCCTTTTTTTCACTTGTTTTCTCCACTCTCTCTCTGGAGTTCAAAAGCCCGAAAGAGAGAAAATGCGCAACCGCAGCAGCATGATTCCAGAAGAGGTTTTCTTTGAAATCTTGATAAGATTGCCAGTCAAATCCATACTAAGATGTAAGTCTGTTTGTAAATCTTGGTTGTCTCTAATTTCTAAACCTAATTTTGCTAAATTCCATCTTGATATTGCTGTTGAAAGAAAAAACAGTAGAAGTCTCATTCTAAGAGGCCACAATGAGTTAATCTATTCTAGAGTTTATGATGAATCTCTAAAATCGCCATCATTTAGTGAGATCGATGAAGATTTTGTTGTTGGAATTGAAGATTACCCATTGAAATCTTCAGGTTTTAGAATTAAATTGGTTGGGTCTTGCAATGGTCTTGTTTGTCTTTTGTTTTATGATAATGACCGGGTGAGTTCTAGTGTGGAAGAAATTTTCTGTGTTTGGAACCCAGCAACTAAAGAATTCAAGAAGATACATTTTCAGTTATCAGAGTCATTTGAAATTTGCAAATATGCTTTTGGTTATGATTGCCAGAATGACGACTATAAGTTGCTACGTCTTGCATTTGGAGGTGCAGTTAGTGTTTATACATTAGGCTCAAATTCGTGGAAAACCATTCCATCCAGAAAGCATTACTGGTTGTCTTATGGGAAGGAGGTAGTTGTTAATGGATATATTCATCGGTTTGCTGTACCAAGGAACCAGTTGGACCAGATGATCATAGTATCATTGGATATCAGTAATGAAAATTCAAAGAAATTCAACTACCGAAAGAAGTTTTTGAGTACAAATGCTTGGATATTATTGCTAATGGAGTTTTGGAAGGGTGCCTCTGTTTACTTGTTAAGGTTGATGAGGTTGGTGTTGAAGTCTGGGTAATGCAAGATTATGGAGTTCGTGAGTCTAGGACTAAACGTTATGTTATCACCAATGAGATTGTAACTAACTGCCGTCATTTGTCGATTCTGTGGAATTTTAAAAATGGTGAGATTCTATTTATGGTTTCTGGTGGGCTGATATTATATGACCCAAAACGTGGAAGTGCTATTGAAAGAAAGTTGACTAGTCTAACAGGTTTTAAATTAGAGAAGAAGTATGTAGAAACTTTCGTTTCGCTGAATTCTGGTACCTACACGGGGCGAGGACAAATAGAGGAATCAGCTGAAAGTTGAAACACGGATGAGAAGAAGGATAAGAAGCATACTAGATGGTGCTTCATTGGAAAACGTTGAATGATTCTTTTACTTTTCTCATTTACTATTCCTAGTATGTCTTAGCCAAATGGTTTAGCTTTTGGAAGTTCTACATTCGTCCAAAATAATTCCATTAGTGATTTTTGCTACCCTTCAGATACCTTTTAACTTTCTACGCTTTATGTTTGCTTGTTGATTGTTCTCATGATCCTTTGGATTGATGTTCCGTTGTCACATACTTGGGGCGAGTTATAACGCTCTTGTATACTAATCTGATGAGCATTGCAGTCTATCATGTATTTACTCAAGATGTCCTTGTTAATAAAATCTTTTACTAGGGGTTCTGGTACTGTATGTACTGAATGAATTTACATAACATTGAATTGAAATCTTTTGATGATGTTTTTTAGTCTATTACTACCTGGGATGAGGCTCATGTGTAACTAGAGAAAATTAGTCCGTCTCTGATGTTGATTTACTGTGCATATTACTCTCCATCCATGGGAGATTTTAGTCTTACTGAAAGTGTCTGCTGTTTATATCCATGGGAGATTTTAGTTTTCTTATTCACGACCAAAGGTTTATCTTTGTTAAGTGATGTGGTCGAAGTATGTAGTCGAAGCTTTATGCCCGCCTACCGTTTTTTGTTTTAGTTCTCGTCGGAGATATTTGAACGGCTCCTAATTTGTCGACCATTAGTTACAAATCAAACATACTGTCAGACTTTGTAATCGACAAATTTGCGTCACTAACTGAGGCAAATATTGACATTGAGACACATGACCACAAATTTGTCACGTTCCAGCTCTTCCAAAAGCTTTCTAATGTCAAGCATCTTAAAGTGTCTGCTGCCTCCTTTCTGGTATGACTAATTAATTCTTCATTTCAAATGCTGGTATAAATTTAATTAATATGGCATTTCTGTAGTCTCTGTTTTTAGTTAGCCTATGTTTTTTCTGACTCTTATGCGTTTGTATGCTTTGATTTTTCTTAATGAATAGGTTCTAAGTGAGGCGGATATCCTCTTGTTGCCTGCATTTAACCATTTGATCCATCTAGAAGTTTCTGGCGGTTTTGCTTCAGATACTGTTTTGGCTGTGAGAGGATTTTCCAAGTTTCTCCAGCTATCGCCTAATCTAATAAAGATTGTCTTTGCTCAGGCAAGTCACTCACCTCTTACCTGCTTATATAATAAGATGGATCTCTTTTTCTCATCGAAAACTGGTCTTACCATATTTTCGCAAAGCTATTTATTCGAATTGTAAAATGTCAGTTTCCTAAACTGGAATCAATCTTCTTCTTCTTTGGAAGTCACTAAGATTTCATTATCTTTCTTTTGCATAACCCACTTGGAATTTCTTTTCAAAACTAAGCTGTGTTTGTGGTAGCATATTATCGTATTTTGCTGAACTTTTACTTTGATTGATGTAGAAGTTTAATGTCCCTGACGAAGAGGATGATGGTTATTTGTCACTTGAATTCAAGAATTTTTTTGGGGAACGGGCAGAACTAAATGCTATCGAACTCTTTCTTAAGTATGCCGGATCTGTTGAGACTGTAACCATAGTAGCTGATTCAGATCTCTCCAACGATTATGAGAAACAAACAAATATAACAAAGTTGTTATCAATGTTTCCAAGGCCTGCAAATTGCACAGTTAAGTTTTTGACTTGCTCGGAATACTCTTAAAAATGCAGTATGCCAGGGGTGCAATTGTAACTTTTGTGAGGATCATTTAAAAAGTCTCTGGGGAACCATTAATCTTTTTATTTTGGTTGTAGTTGTAATCGTCTTTTTATGTTTGACTCTTAACGATGTAGTCGTTCTGCTCTTGGATAATAGTTGGCTTCAAATTATATTTACGGTTGGGATAAAGTCATTACGCGGATTTAAAGGGGGCACGGTTTTAGTTTGAGTACGTGTCGAAATATTAAGGGGGCCACATACAAAATGTATGCAGCCCAACCACATTTTATCCGGAGAGGTTTTCGTGCATGGATAGTAACACTTTCGGTGTTGTAACTCGCGAACTATTTTGGTAATCCTCAAGTTACAGTTTGTCTCATTTTGGTGAGGGCTCCAGCCGGATCTTAAAATGTCGACGACCAAAGCGCCTGAAGAAAAACCGGTTGTTAGATCCTTCCGTGAAAGTCGTCCGCGAGCCTTTTCCAACGAATCCAACCACCGAAAATACTTCAAAGCCTCATCTTCCATATTGTGTGACGCCATACTAACCCAACGACCGACGTCTATTTCAGTATAAAAAAAATATTGTTCAGCCTTATATATCCAACCAATAGGGTCATTTGCTTCAAAAAAAAAACCAATGGGATGATTACCAGAGAACTTTGGGAATATCATTTTACATGGTTGATTATGAGGCACACAGGAACCCTCAAAAAATGAGGTACGCACCAGGCTGATTGATCTACCCAGAACTTGATGAAGGATTCCCTTTTGGGGTGTTGGATTGGAGTGACATTTTATTGAGCACTTCTTTCAAACAGTTGGTAGTCTCTCTTTGTTTCTCTATCAAGGTTTTGAAAGAATCTGTCAACCCCTCTGATAGAGTCCAGTTCTATCAATGCATAGTTTGGTGCAACAACAGTGCACGGTTTGTGTCATGGAAGTCTTCCAAACAGACATGTATTGCTCGATCCACCATGGAGTCTGAGTTTATAGCCTTGGAGAAAGCTGGGGAGGAAGCTGAATGGATACGAGGTTTCCTGGGAGGAATTCCACTCTGGCCCAAGCCTGTGTCTTCGATCGCAATCCACTGTGACAGTCAAGCTGCTATTGGATGCGCAAAGAATAGTGTATACAACGGAAAATCTATACATCTTCAAAGAAGACACAAGACAGTGAAACAACTACTCTCTACTGGTATCATCTCTATAGACTTTGTGAGGTCTAAAGAGAATATTGCAGATCCTTTGACGAAAGGGTTATCTAGAGAGGTAGTTAGATCCACATCGAAGGGGATGGGACTCAAGTTCATAGAATAAATCGCCATGAAGGACACTCAACCTTGTGAATGGAGCTCCAAGAATAAGGTTCAATGAGATAACTAATTTTTGGTGATGTCAAGAGAGAACTATCTTTGTCCCTTCCTATGATGTAACCGTATGATAGTGCTGCCTGCATGTTTTAGGATGATCTGTCAAGATCTTAATGAGTTCCATGATTTGCTTAAAGCGGAGTGTGGCAGGACACTCTTAATGGACTCACCTATGTGGATGTTGGAAGTGGGGCCGCTTCCTATGAGAATTTGAGCTTTTTCTCTAGAGACATTCATTAAGTCCGGGATTTAGCCCACGGCCAAAACGGGCACAACGGCAAGAGCTTGGCAGATTTCTTTTTCTTTGAGACATCAAAGTGTGGTTGTTATTTCTGAATTGCACTCACTGTTGGCAGTTCAAGACATTGTGTTCACCGTAACAACAAGCAGTTCCGTTAACCTCTCACTAAGTTAAGGTTCAATCTCTGGGACACCTTAGCCTAATATTGATGTATTATGTTTTCTCGGATTTCGTCGATATGTTTTATCATTCATGTGGGGGATTGTTAGAAAAAATGGATTTGTTATACCAAATTTGCATGGACTATGTTTTGATCTCTAGACCTATTGCCCACTACTTGTTTTTTCATTTGAATAGATAAAACAATAGTCCCACATAGACTAAAATCTAAAGAGTTTTAGACTTAAATACCATAGAATTTGCTAAAAGGGCATGGCCCTTGGGTCATTAGACTTTTATGTGAGGGGGGAAGGCCTAGACTAGGGCAAGGTTGCCTTTCCCGTACGCGCGGTGCTTCGCACAGAAGCACGCACGCCACCCCCGTCCGTCCGGTCGGTCAGGTCGGGCTGGGGCTCCGGCTCGGGTGTGGGTGTGGGTGTCCGTACATATTTGTCCTGGCTTTCTTGTCCGTACGTGTTTGTCTTGTCTTCTTAACAACACACTGCTCTAAGCCTGACAAAGGCAACACTGTATTTCTGTCATACGCATGAATCCAACACAATGCTCTAAGCCTGACAAAGGAAACACTTTTTTCAACCAAACATTACCAGTATTTCTGTCATACGCATGGTTTTGTTGCATGCATTTTTCCTCTCGTTTGTAACGTCTTAAACACTATATAAGGGAGGAGTCTTGAGCTCATTGAATATAAAACAGAGAAACATCTCTTCTTCTGCTCTCCCTCTGTTTTCAGAAAATAAGTTTTTATTTCTAGTTTCTCTGTTTTTTAGCTAACACTGCCAAGTTCTAATGGTACTCTCTTTGTATGCTACATTGAGGGGTGCTATCAGTAGTTGTATCCTGGAGGTGACTCGCCAACTGCTATAGCATCTCAGCGGAGTAGCAGACGATATTGCCTTAGGACAACGTATCGTATACGTGCCTCTACATTTTCTGTGCATCTCTAGCAACATCGGTTTGAGCTAAGTATCTTCTTCTCAGTTACATTATTAGTTCTATGTCCAACAATCTAAAGGCAATATCGTCTTTACTATATTTTTTGTAACAACATAGGAAAGAGTACTGTAGACAAACCCCCAAAGTTTAGTGGCAAAGACTTTAAACAATGGCAGTCCAAAATGTTATTCTTCTTAAAAGACCAAAAATGATCCTAAACAGAAAAATAAAGCAAACGTAGTAGATGATTCTGGATATTTTACTGGCATGGTGTCTGAAGTCAACCTTGTCTCTAATGTGACCAATGTGAGAGACTGGTGGCTTGATTCTGGAGCCACCAGGCATGTCTGTAAGTTCAGAAATGCTTTCTACTCCTATAACAAAGTAGGAGACGATGAGAAATTGTTTATGGGAAACTCTTCTACCTCTAAAGTGGTAGGAAAAGGCAAGGTTGAATTGAAGCTCACTTCAAGAAAAACTTTCGCATTGAATGACGTGTATCACGTCCCGGACATATGCAAGAATCTTATCTCAGAAACCATCTTACTTGGGAAAGGTTTTAAATTTGTAGCTGAGTCTAACAAAGTTGTAATCTCTAAGGGTGGTGACTTCGTAGGAAAAGGATATGTCACTGAAAACATGATTAAGTTTAGTGTACTTTATTTGAACTTGAATGACAATGCATCTTCTTGTGCTTATTTTTGTGACTCCTCACATGTTTGGCATGATAGACTAGGACATGTTAATTTCAAATCCTTTGAAAGACTTGCTAAATTAGGATGCATTCCTAAAATAAACATTGATAGAGGCTATAAATGTGAAATTTGTGTTGAATCTAAATACGCAAGAAAACCCTTCAATAAAAGGGTTGAACGTAGTACAACTCCCCTAGAATTAATCCACTCGGATTTGGGAGATTTGAAATCAACGCAAACTAGAGGAGGTAAAAAATGGTACATCACTTTTATAGATGATCACTCAAGATACTGTCAGGTTTATCTTCTTAGAAGTAAAGATGAAGCCTTAGACGCTTTCAAATTATATAAACTTGAAGTAGAAAACCAAAGAGGTGTTACTATTAAAACTCTTAGGTCAGACCGAGGCGGTGAGTATGTGATACCTATAGGAGAATTCTGCAAACTTAATGGCATCATTCATGAAACTACTACACCTTCTTCACCTGAGTCGAATGTAGTAGCTGAAAGGAAAAACCGAACACTCATAGATATGGTGAACGCTATGTTAGCTAGTTCAGGGCTACCTTCGAACCTGTGGGGGGAAGCAATTCTCTATGCATGCTATATCTTGAACCGAGTTCCATTTAAGAAATCCGACAAAACTCCACATGAGTTATGGAAAGGAAGACAACCGTCCTATGCATACTTTAAAGTGTGGGGGTGTTTGGCCAAGGTGGCCACTCCTCGTTCCAAGAAAACCAAAATAGGACCTAAAACTATAGATTGTGTTTTCCTAGGATATCCTGAGCACTCTAGTGCTTATAGGTTCATGGTAATTGGTGAGAACACCATAATGGAATCCAGAGATGCAGTGTTTTTCGAACACATTTTCCCTTTAGGGTCTGGACCTCATAAAAGGGTCCGCGATGATCTCTCATATGTTCCTTCGACTAGTCAACCCCCGTCTCTAGATGCTGAAACCGAACCTAGAAGAAGTAAAAGGGTCAGAACCGAGAAAAGTTATGGTCCAGATTTTGTGACTCTTACGGTAGAGACTGAACCCCAAACTTATAAGGAATCTTTGACCTCTCCGGAAGCTCCCTTCTGGGAAGAAGCTTCAATTAATGAGTGGGATTCCATTCAACAAAATGAAACTTGGGACCTTGTAGACTTACCTCCTGGTAGTAAAACCATAGGTTGCAAGTGGGTCTTAAAAAGGAAACTTAGAACAGATGGAACTATAGAAAAACACAAATCTAGGTTGGTAGCTAAGGGGTACATACAACAGGAAGGATTAGATTTCTTTGATACCTATTCACCGGTCACAAGAATCACTTCTATCCGGATGCTGATTGCTATTGCTTCTATTTATGATTTGCATATACATTAGATGGATGTTAAAACTGCTTTTTTATATGGTGAATTGAATGAAGAAATTTATATGGACAAACCTGAAGGTTTTGTTGTGAAAGGTTATGAAGACAAAGTATGCAAACTAAAAAAATCTTTGTATGGTTTAAAACAAGCACCTAAACAGTGGCATGAAAAATTTAATCATTTAATGATATCTAATGGCTTCAAGGTTAATGAATCTGATAAATGTGTTTACATTAAATCTGTGGATGATTCTCATGTTATTGTGTTCCTATATGTTGATGATATGCTCATATTAGGTAGTAACCTTGATAGTATTAATACCACTAAAAGCATGCTTAACGAAAACTTTGACATGAAAGACTTAGACCCTGCTGATGTAATCTTAGGGATGAAAATCAGAAAGATGTCTGATGGATATAGTCTTAGTCAATCTCATTATGTTGAAACTGTTCTTAATAGATTTAATCATGAAAATGCTAAACCTGCAACTACTCCTTATGATCCCAATTGTAAATTGAAAAAGAACAAGGGTGAGGGTATTTATCAACTTGAGTATTCTCGTGTTATTGGCAGTCTTATGTATTTAATGAACTGTACAAGACCTGATATTGCCTACACTGTGAGTAGATTAAGCAGGTACACTTGCAAACCCGGGCAGGATCACTGGAATGCTCTCTACAGAGTTCTAAGGTACCTGAGAGGAACTTCAAACTATTACTTAAGTTTTGGGAAGTATCCTGTTGTGCTATAAGGGTACTGTGATGCTAACTGGATATCAGACTCAGATGAGTGCAAATCCACTAGTGGGTACATCTTCACACTTGGTGGTGCGTCTGTGTCATGGAAGTCTTCCAAACAGACATGTATTGCTCGATCCACCATGAAGTCTGAGTTTATAGCCTTGGAGAAAGCTGGGGAGGAAACTGAATGGGTACGAGGTTTCCTGGGAGGAATTCCACTCTGGCCCAAGCCTGTGTCTTCGATTGCAATCCACTGTGACAGTCAAGCTGCTATTGGATGCGCAAAGAATAGTGTATACAACGGAAAATCTATACATCTTCAAAGAAGACACAAGACAGTGAAACAACTACTCTCTACTGGTATCATCTCTATAGACTTTGTGAGGTCTAAAGAGAATATTGCAGATCCTTTGACGAAAGGGTTATCTAGAGAGGTAGTTAGATCCACATCGAAGGGGATGGGACTCAAGCTCATAGAATAAATCGTCATGAAGGACAATCAACTTTGTGAATGGAGCTCCAAGAATAAGGTTCAATGAGATAACTAATTTTTGGTGATGTCAAGAGAGAACTATCTTTGTCCCTTCCTATGATGTAACCGTATGATAGTGCTGCCTGCATGTTTTAGGATGATCTGTCAAGATCTTAATGAGTTCCATGATTTGCTTAAAGCGGAGTGTGGCAGGACACTTTTAATGGACTCACCTATGTGGATGTTGGAAGTGGGGCCGCTTCTGTTGTAATATTTTTCAAGAGGTAAGTAAAAGTTCGTTGCTCGGACTTGAATAGATTTTAAAACGAAAATATATGTACAAATTTGTCACAAGATGTTCGAGAGGTATTGGGACTAAGGACTTGGCCAATTCTTCATGCATGTGGTATATTTTATTTGTTCTTAACAATTACTGCTCAAAACATAAATATATGGACTCTTATTTTGCCAAAATAGATTCTCAGAATATTAGTTATAAATCGTAAGCATGGGACATCAAACATTTAAGCAAGCATGCCGCATCAAATAAAATGATAACTAATTAATTAAAATCATTTTTCAATTTTTAATCAGTGCAAAAGTCATAAAAAGAATAAATTAAATTTACCACAATGACGAAAATAGACTCCCTCCGTCGTCCCAATGTTGGGTTTAGCTCCTCATATTAATCATAATCTCAAAATGTTTTATTATTGCTCCAAAGTTGATTACAATTGAGTAAACAATGCAACAGAGAAATCGCAACAGCAGTTCCTGTTGCGAAGACGATGTTGGACTGTTACAGAGAAACAAGTGGTGACGGAAAATTAAATGCTGTGGTTTACTTCTCTGTTGCAAAATATGATGAAGAAACTGTTGCGATGAAGATAAACGTTGCACAGCAGTTGAAGAAACTGTTGCGATGAAGATAAACGTTGCAGAGCAGTTGAAGAAACAGTTGCAAATGGATGAAGAAACCGTGGCCGATTCCTTGTTCTTCACGGGCAGCAGCAGCAGCAGCAACAGAGTTCTGAAAACTCTGATTTCTGCTCCTCTGGCCCTCCTTTCGACTCCCAACTCTCGACAGCCCTTCCCTGTGATAGTAGAAACCTATTTATACACCTAAGCCTCATTGAATCTCGCCATAACTCCTCAAAAATCTTCACAATGAAGAAAAATATTTCTGAGAATAATTTCTTATTTCTTCCTCTGTGTACGTTAATTGTCTTGGAAATCTTCATAAACTGATTGATACGCATCCTAGGAGAATATCTGGGCTTAACTACACAAACATGCAACATCTTTTACGTGATTTTCTTTCCAAAAATGAGACGATATTCTTTTCTCTGTTTTGATTGGGAATTGATTTTATGGACAAATTTGATCGATCCCAACCACCATAATATCTTCATATACTCATATCACATATACCCATTAAGTCTCAGCTCTTTAATCTCGTTAAAACACCTTCAAATGTCGAATTGAAAATCTGCCAGTAAAGGAAAGAATTTTCCCGCCAAAACAAATTTTGAATTTTGAAAGAAGGTCGCCCCTTATCCAGTGGTCGCCCCTTATCCAAAAGCGAGAGTCCGAATAACACTTGTCCTCCGGGTGCCAAAATCAACTTTTCGAGCCGAATTTTCTTAAAATATTTATTTCCAAAAAATACCTACAAATACATAAAATAACAAAATTAGTACAAAATCGAGTGCCAACAATACGGACATTGAGGACAAATTAGACACAAAAATGTGTCTATCAAATACCCCCAAACTTATTATTTGCTAGTCCTCGAGCAAAATTTATTCTTGAAAAGTGACCGAGTTAATCTCGGGTGGGTTTATCAGAGGTGTACCCACAAAAACCAATACTCCAGACCCTAGCTATGTACGCAGAACCTTGGAAAGCACTAAAGAACCTCCTTGGTTGGCATACAATTATTGACTCTAAGAGGAAAAACCCTGATGCGAAATTCCAATTGCTGTACACGAGTTTGCACTCAAGCATACTAAAATTCATATAAGTGACAGAGCTCTACTAAGATAGTTTCACGATGGACATCATACTCGGAGTCAGACTAATCACGTGAAAAGATTAAGAAGATGGAAAAAGAAAAATGTAGATGGTTGAAAAGCGAACGGTGTTTCCCATATCTGTCTGAAGGCCTCTGCCAAGATGAACCTAACCTAAATGACTGAGATACCGGTCTGACTAATATTAACACACTGGCATATACAAGGGAACCAGTGGTCAATAACTTAAATCTAGATCAACAAACTGGCAAATACAAGGGAACCAGCAGTTGACTACACATAACAATAACCATTTCTTTCTTTCTTTCTTTTTTTTTTTAACTTAACGGCATGAATAGATCTTTTTGATCCAAGCGCATGCTTCTTGTCAGCAGATTACACGATAGTTCCCACGGGTCCTGCATTCCACGCTTGCTTAGGCGACGGAAACAGGGAGAACACACGCATATTGCTATCCAAGTGTTAATACTTATTCCGATTGGTCTAACTGGTCCGGTCTAATAATAATTTTTTTTTTTTTTTTGAAAAGGTAACTCAGTCACTCTATTTCACCCTAGCAAAGGTAACAACTTGAATCGTGTGCCCCACCAAATCACTTGAAATAAAAGAAAACTAAAAATAGAAAGTGAAAAGGACTCGACAAGATATGGCGAAACTATCATGTTATTTCTAACACCTGAGCTCTGTGCTTTTATGAATAGACTCTATAGATGTTTCCATCTAGTCAGATTGGTTCCTCAACTCCTAAAACAAAAATGTTTCCATCCACTTAGATTGGTTAGTGCTATCCTAAATACGCATAAATTTCTAGGCTCTGGAGTTTATTTATTGCAACTAAAAAGTTTCTCCCATACCCCCAAACTTAAATCTAACATTGTCCTCAATGTTCTAAAGATGAAACTAAAAGCATGAACAAGGAGAAATTGTTACCATTTGAAGTAAAAGAGTTAAGGAAGGATATTACCGTGTTGCGTGAGATTGGGTTACCTCCCAAGAAGTGCTAAGTTTAAAGTCTTCAGCCAGACTTAGGAAAGGATTAGTCAACTCGAACCATAAAGTAACAGTCGAAATAACTGTGGGTCTTCAAAACTAAATAGAGCTGACCAAAGGAAACTACAATAACCCAAGAAAGTGAACATGTACTGCATACCCTTATCTAGTTTCCTGATGAGGATACCTATGTCCCATTGTGGTTCAGGTTCAGGTTCTATGAAAGGATCTTGATAGAATATTTTCATTGGCTGCGTTTCTTCATAGATGGGATCCGAATCACTAGGTCTTAGAGTCTGTAAAAACTCAAATACGAACTTAGAATCACGAAGTAATAACCTAAATAATTGCGGATCCTCTAAGTCAATCAGATATGACTTACATAGTTGACCACAGTGAGAGTAGTGGTCATTCTTAGGAAAATGTGTCGATTCCATTAACCTAAAGTACTTAGGCTTAGTCTCAGAACTTAATAAGTGACACATTTGAAATCTATACGTTCCCACAATTGGAAGAAAACTATTTGGTGGGAAAACAAAATCAATCTTGGTATTATTGCATGGGTTAACCACATCAACCAGAGGATGGGTTTCTAACATTTGAGACTCTTGTTGGATATCATTAGGTTCTGGAAAACGATTATGAAGATAATCTTGTAAAATGGTTGAGGCATTGATGTCAAGTCCCAAGTGAGGGACCTTACTAAGAGTTAAAGCACATGGAGAATGATACTCACCCCCAAACTTAGAGTTTTCGGCGTCTCTAGATAGACTAGTCATAACCTCCCTAATTCTTGGTCGGCAATTGATTTTTCTAAGTCAGGTTCATCCTCGCTAATCTCTACAAGTTCATCTAAGACTATTGTTTCTAAATCGTTTGACACGATCTCAAGATAAACTGGTTCCTCTAAACCATCATCGGTTTCGTAAACAGGACATACTACATCGTCTGAAACGGGGGTATCTCTAGTCAAATCCTCGTCCTTTTGAATAGGTGAATAATTTTTAAAATTATTAGGATCTGAATCAGAAATAATATAATCATTATAAGGCTCAACTGGGGTAACAAATTCCTGATCACTATTCCCACATATTTCAGATTCTTCATCATCACTATCCTCATCATCATGATACAATTTTTGAAATTCAAGAATTCTCAATCTTTGTTCCAAACTACATGGTCTATGTTTATAATATTTCTCATAGATCGTTAGAGGTGATTCCTCAATAAAAGTTGGAGTATCCATATATCGCTGCCCACGCATATATTCACCAAGAGTCATTTCCGAAGACGTCTCTTGATAACGAGAATTTCTAGACATATATTCTCGCAACGTCATCGCAGGTGGCGTCTCCTCAAAAGGATTCATCACCGAAGAAATATAAACTACAGAGGGATTCTATACAATCACAAACAAGGCCGACTCGACTCCACCAAAGCAAACCTAAAGATTTCTAGCAAACAAAAAGCATGATGGCTCCACTTAGATTGTTTCTAGACCAGCTTCTATCTTTCGAAAGGGAATTCGTTGCAATTTGAGCAAACCCCTCTGGAATCAATCCGAGTCAAAGTAAGTTGAATTGAGGCGAGGGAAGCTCAGTGGAGCTTTGATACCCAAGGCCTCACCGCTATCACAAGGCGGCGCAGTCACGCATTCAACTCACAGAAACCATCATGAACTTTGGAGTGTGCTTAAAGAGCAACCAATATTTTTCGAACGAGTTTCCTATTAAGCTCGTTACCCTATCGGTCTCGTTCTATTCCAAATTTTAAAGCTTAGGTTCGCGTTCGGTTTTGTTTTCCTAAGGCGGGCAAGAAGGAAACGGTGATGAAATCCGAGTCCTTATCTTGATTTGGCCAGGCCTTGCCCTTTACTAGGAATTTAAAGACAGTCCGGTTCGTCCTCAAACAATTATCACCTTAAGGCAGACAGTAACCCGCTTGCAGGAGATTCGCGGGTGTTTCGATTGGACTTACCTCCCGTACCAGACGGGCGATGAACCGTTGTCGTCGACTCGGGCCACGACTCCTATGCCGTGTGCGAACCCGAGGGGCCGAGACGATATAGTAATCGTCGTCCTTCCCTGCACACAGTTTATATAATAATTTTTTTTTTTTTTTTAATAATAATACCCTTCCGTAGGGTTATAAAAAAATTAAGTCCAATTGTTTAAAGTCCAAAGTCCAAAATAAATAAATAAATAAAAATTACAGTTTTCCTCGCACACTCTAAAAAAAATATTAAAAATTAAATCCTAAAATTGTCCTTTTTTTCTTCTCTTTTCGCTTTTCGCTTTAAGATTTTTCCTCTCCAAGTCCTTAGTTTTCACTTTGAACCTGCAAAATAAAGACAAAAAGAAACGTAAAAAGGAACAAACAATTCTAAAAAAAATAATAATAAACCTAAAAAAAATAAATCAATCTATATACAAGTCCGCGTCGGCGGCGCCATTTTGTTGTAATATTTTTCAAGAGGTAAGTAAAAGTTCGTTGCTCGGACTTGAATAGATTTTAAAACGAAAATATATGTACAAATTTGTCACAAGATGTTCGAGAGGTATTGGGACTAAGGACTTGGCCAATTCTTCATGCATGTGGTATATTTTATTTGTTCTTAACAATTACTGCTCAAAACATAAATATATGGACTCTTATTTTGCCAAAATAGATTCTCAGAATATTAGTTATAAATCGTAAGCATGGGACATCAAACATTTAAGCAAGCATGCCGCATCAAATAAAATGATAACTAATTAATTAAAATCATTTTTCAATTTTTAATCAGTGCAAAAGTCATAAAAAGAATAAATTAAATTTACCACAATGACGAAAATAGACTCCCTCCGTCGTCCCAATGTTGGGTTTAGCTCCTCATATTAATCATAATCTCAAAATGTTTTATTATTGCTCCAAAGTTGATTACAATTGAGAAACAATGCAACAGAGAAATCGCAACAGCAGTTCCTGTTGCGAAGACGATGTTGGACTGTTACAGAGAAACAAGTGGTGACGGAAAATTAAATGCTGTGGTTTACTTCTCTGTTGCAAAATATGATGAAGAAACTGTTGCGATGAAGATAAACGTTGCACAGCAGTTGAAGAAACTGTTGCGATGAAGATAAACGTTGCAGAGCAGTTGAAGAAACAGTTGCAAATTGATGAAGGAACCGTGGCCGATTCCTTGTTCTTCACGGGCAGCAGCAGCAGCAGCAACAGAGTTCTGAAAACTCTGATTTCTGCTCCTCTGGCCCTCCTTTCGACTCCCAACTCTCGACAGCCCTTCCCTGTGATAGTAGCAACCTATTTATACACCTAATCCTCATTGAATCTCGCCATAACTCCTCAAAAATCTTCACAATGAAGAAAAAATTTTTGAGAATAATTTCTTATTTCTTCCTCTGTGTACGTTAATTGTCTTGGAAATCTTCATAAACTGATTGATATGCATCCTAGGAAAATATATGGGCTTAACTACACAAACATGCAACATCTTTTACGTGATTTTCTTTCCAAAAATGAGACGATATTCTTTTCTCTGTTTTGATTGGGAATTGATTTTCTGGACAAATTTGATCGATCCCAACCACCATAATATCTTCATATACTCATATCACATATACCCATTAAGTCTCAGCTCTTTAATCTCGTTAAAACACCTTCAAATGTCGAATTAAAAATCTGCCAGTAAAGGAAAGAATTTTCCCGCCAAAACAAATTTTGAATTTTGAAAGAAGGTCGCCCCTTATCCAGTGGTCGCCCCTTATCCAAAAGCGAGAGTCCGAATAACACTTGTCCTCCGGGTGCCAAAATCAACTTTTCGAGCCGAATTTTCTTAAAATATTTATTTTCAAAAAATACCTACAAATACATAAAATAACAAAATTAGTACAAAATCGAGTGCCAACAATACGGACATTGAGGACAAATTAGACACAAAAATGTGTCTATCAGCTTCCTATGAGAATTTGAGCTTTTTCTCTAGAGACATTCATTAAGTCCGGGATTTAGCCCACGGCCAAAACGGGCACAACGGCAAGAGCTTGGCAGATTTCTTTTTCTTTGAGACATCAAAGTGTGGTTGTTATTTCTGAATTGCACTCACTGTTGGCAGTTCAAGACATTGTGTTCACCGTAACAACAAGCAGTTCCGTTAACCTCTCACTAAGTTAAGGTTCAATCTCTGGGACACCTTAGCCTAATATTGATGTATTATGTTTTCTCGGATTTCGTCGATATGTTTTATCATTCAAGTGGGGGATTGTTAGAAAAAACGGCTTTGTTATACCAAATCTGCATGGACTATGTTTTGATCTCTAGACCTATTGCCCACTACTTGTTTTTTCATTTGAATAGATAAAACAATAGTCCCACATAGACTAAAATCTAAAGAGTTTTAGACTTAAATACCATAGAATTGGCTAAAAGGGCATGGCCCTTGGGTCATTAGACTTTTGTGTGAGGGGGGAAGGCCTAGACTAGGGCAAGGTTGCCTTTCCCGCACGCGCGGTGCTTCGCACAGAAGCACACACGCCGCCACCGTCAGTCCGGTCGGTCGGGTCGGGCTCGGGCTCGGGTGTGGGTGTGGGTGTGGGTGTACGTACATATTTGTCCTGACTTTCTTGTCTGTACATATTTGTTTTGGCTTTCTTGTCCGTACGTGTTTGGCTTGGCTTCTTAACAACACACTGCTCTAAGCCTGACAAAGGCAACACTGTATTTCTGTCATACGCATGAAGCCAACACAATGCTCTAAGCCTGACAAAGGCAACACTTTTTTCAACCAAACATTACCAGTATTTCTGTCATACGCATGGTTTTGTTGCATGCATTTTTCCTCTCGTTTGTAACATCTTAAACACTATATAAGGGAGGAGTCTTGAGCTCATTGAATATAAAACAGAGAAACATCTCTTCTTCTGCTCTCCCTCTGTTTTCAGAAAATAAGTTTTTATTTCTAGTTTCTCTGTTTTTTAGCTAACACTGCCAAGTTCTAAGGGTACTCTCTTTGTATGCTACATTGAGGGGTACTATCAGTAGTTGTATCCTGGAGGTGACTCGCCAACTGCTATAACATCTCAGCGGAGTAGCAGGAGATATTTCCTTTAGGACAGCGTATCGTATACGTGCCTCTACATTTTCTTTGCATCTCTAGCAACATCGGTTTGAGCTAAGTATCTTCTTCTCAGTTACATTATTAGTTCTATGTCCAACAATCTAAAGGCAATATCGTCTTTACTATATTTTTTGTAACCACATGGGAAAGAGTACTGTAGACAAACCCCCAAAGTTTAGTAGCAAAGATTTTAAACGATGGCAGTCCAAAATGTTATTCTTCTTAAAAGACCGAAAATGATCCTAAACAAAAAAATAAAGCAAACGTAGTAGATGATTCTGGATATTTTACTGGCATGGTGTCTGAAGTCAACCTTGTCTCTAATGTGACCAATGTGAGAGACTGGTGGCTTGATTCTGGAGCCACCAGGCATGTCTGTAAGTTCATAAATGCTTTCTACTCCTATAACAAAGTAGGAGACGATGAGAAATTGTTTATGGGAAACTCTTCTACCTCTAAAGTGGTAGGAAAAGGCAAGGTTGAATTGAAGCTCACTTCAGGAAAAACTCTCGCATTGAATGACGTGTATCACGTCCCGGACATATGCAAGAATCTTATCTCAGAAACCATCTTACTTGGGAAAGGTTTTAAATTTGTAGCTGAGTCTAACAAAGTTGTAATCTCTAAAGGTGGTGACTTCGTAGGAAAAGGATATGTCACTGAAACATGATTAAGCTTAGTGTACTTTCTTTGAACTTGAATGACAATGCATCTTCTTCTGCTTATGTTTGTGACTCCTCACATGTTTGGCATGATAGACTAGGACATGTTAATTTCAAATCTTGAAAGACTTGCTAAATTAGGATGCATTCCTAAAATAAACTTTGACAGAGGTCATAAATGTGAAATTTGTGTTGAATCTAAATATGCAGAAAACCCTTCAAAAAGGTTGAACGTAGTACAACTCCCCTAGAATAATCCACTCGGATTTGGGAGATTTGAAATCAACACCAACTAGAGGAGGTAAAAAATGGTACATCACTTTTATAGATGATCACTCAAGATACTGTCAGGTTTATCTTCTTAGAAGTAAAGATGAAGCCTTAGACGCTTTCAAATTATATAAACTTGAAGTAGAAAACCAAAGAGGTGTTACTATTAAAACTCTTAGGTCGGACCGAGGCGGTGAGTATGTGATACCTATAGGAGAATTCTGCAAACTTAATGGCATCATTCATGAAACTACTGCACCTTCTTCACCTGAGTCGAATGGAGTAGCTGAAAGGAAAAACCGAACACTCATAGATATGGTGAACGCTATGTTAGCTAGTTCAGGGCTACCTTCGAACCTGTGGGGGGAAGCAATTCTCTCTGCTTGCTATATCTTGAACCGAGTTCCATTTAAGAAATCCGACAAAACTCTATGAGTTATGGAAAGGAAGACAACCGTCCTATGCATACTTTAAAGTGTGGGGGTGTTTGGCCAAGGTGGCCACTCCTCGTTCCAAGAAAACCAAAATAGGACCTAAAACTAGATTGTGTTTTCCTAGGATATCCTGAGCACACTAGTGCTTATAGGTTCATGGTAATTGGTGAGAACACCATAATGGAATCCAGAGATGCAGTGTTTTTCGAACACATTTTCCCTTTAGGGTCTGGACCTCATAAAAGGGTCCGCGATGATCTCTCAGATGTTCCTTCGACTAGTCAACCCCCGTCTCTAGATGCTGAAACCGAACCTAGAAGAAGTAAGAGGGTCAGAACCGAGAAAAGTTATGGTCCAGATTTTGTGACTCTTACGGTAGAGACTGAACCCCAAACTTATAAGGAATCTTTGACCTCTCCGGAAGCTCCCTTCTGGGAAGAAGCTTCAATTAATGAGTGGGATTCCATTCAACAAAATGAAACTTGGGACCTTGTAGACTTACCTCCTGGTAGTAAAACCATAGGTTGCAAGTGGGTCTTCAAAAGGAAACTTAGAACAGATGGAACTATAGAAAAACACAAAGCTAGGTTGGTAGCTAAGGGGTACAAACAACAGGAAGGATTAGATTTCTTTGATACCTATTCACCGGTCACTAGAATCACTTCTATCCGGATGCTGATTGCTATTGCTTCTATTTATGATTTGCATATACATCAGATGGATGTTAAAACTGCTTTTTTATATGGTGATTTGAATGAAGAAATTTATATGGACCAACCGGAAGGTTTTGTTGTGAAAGGTTTTGAAGATAAAGTATGCAAACTGAAAAAATCTTTGTATGGTTTAAAACAAGCACCTAAACAGTGGCATGAAAAATTTAATCATGTAATGATATCTAATGGATTCAAGGTTAATGAATCTGATAAATGTGTTTACATTAAATCTGTGGATGATTCTCATGTTATTGTGTGCCTATATGTTGATGATATGCTCATATTAGGTAGTAACCTTGATAGTATTAATACCACTAAAAGCATGCTTAACGAAAACTTTGACATGAAAGACTTAGGCCCTGCTGATGTAATCTAAGGGATGAAAATCAGAAAGATGTCTGATGGATATAGTCTTAGTCAATCTCATTATGTTGAAACTGTTCTTAAGAGATTTAATCATGAAAATGCTAAACCTGCAACTACTCCTTATGATCCCAATTGTAAATTTAAAAAGAACAAGGGTGAGGGTATTTATGAACTTGAGTATTCTCGTGTTATTGGCAGTCTTATGTATTTAATGAACTGTACACTTGAAACCCTGGGCAGGATCACTGGAATGCTCTCTACAGAGTTCTAAGGTACCTGAGAGGAACTTCAAACTATTGCTTAAGTTTTGGGAAGTATCCTGCTGTGCTAGAAGGGTACTGTGATGCTAACTGGATATCAGACTCAGATGAGTGCAAATCTACTAGTGGGTACATCTTTACACTTGGTGGTGCGTCGGTGTCATGGAAGTCTTCTAAACATACATGTATTGCTCGATCCACCATGGAGTCTGAGTTTATAGCCTTGGAGAAAGCTGGGGAGGAAGCTGAATGGATACGAGGTTTCCTGGGAGGAATTCCACTCTGGCCCAAGCCTGCGTCTTCGATCGCAAACCACTGTTGCTATTGGATGCGCAAAGAATAGTGTACACAACGGAAAATCTATACATCTTCAAAGAAGACACAAGACAGTGAAACAACTACTCTCTACTGGTATCATCTCTATAGACTTTGTGAGGTCTAAAGAGAATATTGCAGATCCTTTGACGAAAGGGTTATCTAGAGAGGTAGTTAGATCCACATTGAAGGGGATGAGACTCAAGCTCATAGAATAAATCGCCATGAAGGACACTCAACCTTGTGAATGGAGCTCCAAGAATAAGGTTCAATGAGATAACTAATTTTTGGTGATGTCAAGAGAGAACTATCTTTGTCCCTCCCTATGATGTAACCGTATGATAGTGCTTCCTGCATGTTTTAGGATGATCTGTCAAGATCTTAATGAGTTACATGACTTTGCTTAAAGCGGAGTGTGGCAGGACACTCTTAATGGACTCACCTATGTGGATGTTGGAAGTGGGGACGCTTCCTATGAGAATTTGAGCTTTTTCTCTAGAGACATTCATTAAGTCCGGGATTTAGCCCACGGCCAAAACGGGCACAACGGCAAGAGCTTGGCAGCTTTCTTTTTCTTTGAGACATCAAAGTGTGGTTGTTATTTCTGAATTGCACTCACTGTTGGCGGTTCAAGACATTGTGTTCACCGTGACAACAAGCAGTTCCGGTAACCTCTCACTAAGTTAAGGTTCAATCTCTGGGACACCTTAGCCTAATATTGATGTATTATGTTTTCTCGGATTTCGTCGATATGTTTTATCATTCATGTGGGGGATTGTTAGAAAAAACGGCTTTGTTATACCAAATTTGCATGGACTATGTTTTGATCTCTAGACCTATTGCCCACTACTTGTTTTTTCATTTGAATAGATAAAACAATAGTCCCACATAGACTAAAATCTAAAGAGTTTTAGACTTAAATACCATAGAATTGGCTAAAAGGGCATGGCCTTGGGTCATTAGACTTTTATGTGAGGGGGGAAGGCCTAGACTAGGGCAAGGTTTCCTTTCCCGTACGCGCGGTGCTTTGCACATAAGCACGCACGCCGCCGCCGTCCGTCCGGTCGGTCGGGTCGGGCTCGGGCTCCGGCTCGGGTTCGGGTGTGGGTGTGGGTGTCCGTACATATTTGTCCTGGATTTCTTGTCTGTACATATTTGTTTTGGATTTCTTGTCCGTACGTGTTTGGCTTGGCTTCTTAACACACTGCTCTAAGCCTGACAAAGGCAACACTGTATTTCTGTCATACGCATGAAGCCAACACAATGCTCTAAGCCTGACAAAGGCAACACTTTTTTCAACCAAACATTACCAGTATTTCTGTCATACGCATGGTTTTGTTGCATGCATTTTTTCTCTCGTTTGTAACGTCTTAAACACTATATAAGGGAGGAGTCTTGAGCTCATTGAATATAAAACAGATAAACATCTCTTCTTCTGCTCTCCCTCTATTTTCAGAAAATAAGTTTTTATTTCTAGTTTCTCTGTTTTTTAGCTAACACTGCCAAGTTCTAAGGGTACTCTCTTTGTATGCTACATTGAGGGGTACTATCAGTAGTTGTATCCTGGAGGTGACTCGCCAACTGCTATAGCATCTCAGCGGAGTAGCAGACGATATTGCCTTTAGGACAACGTATCGTATACGTGCCTCTACATTTTCTGTGCATCTCTAGCAACATCGGTTTGAGCTAAGTATCTTCTTCTCAGTTACATTATTAGTTCTATGTCCAACAATCTAAAGGAAATATCGTCTTTACTATATTTTTTGTAACAACATGGGAAAGAGTACTGAGACAAACCCCCAAAGTTTAGTGGGAAAGACTTTAAACGATGGCAGTCCAAAATGTTATTCTTCTTAAAAGACCAAAAATGATCCTAAACAGAAAAATAAAGCAAACGTAGTAGATGATTCTGGATATTTTACTGGCATGGTGTCTGAAGTCAACCTTGTCTCTAATGTGACCAATGTGAGAGACTGGTGGCTTGATTCTGGAGACACTAGGCATGTCTGTAAGTTCATAAATGCTTTCTACTCCTATAACAAAGTAGAAGACGATGAGAAATTGTTTATGGTAAACTCTTCTACCTCTAAAGTGGTAGGAAAAGGCAAGGTTGAATTGAAGCTCACTTCAGGAAAAACTCTCGCATTGAATGACGTGTATCACGTCCCGGACATATGCAAGAATCTTATCTCAGAAACCATCTTACTTGGGAAAGGTTTTAAATTTGTAGCCGAGTCTAACAAAGTTGTAATCTCTAAGGGTGGTGACTTCGTAGGAAAAGGATATGTCACTGAAAACATGATTAAGCTTAGTGTACTTTATTTGAACTTGAATGACAATGCATCTTCTTCTGCTTATGTTTGTGACTCCTCACATGTTTGGCATGATAGACTAGGACATGTTAATTTCAAATCCTTTGAAAGACTTGCTAAATTAGGATGCATTCCTAAAATAAACATTGATAGAGGCTATAAATGTGAAATTTGTGTTGAATCTAAATATGCAAGAAAACCCTTCAATAAAAGGGTTGAACGTAGTACAACTCCCCTAGAATTAATCCACTCGGATTTGGGAGATTTGAAATCAATGCAAACTAGAGGAGGTAAAAAATGGTACATCACTTTTATAGATGATCACTCAAGATACTGTCAGGTTTATCTTCTTAGAAGTAAAGATGAAGCCATAGACGCTTTCAAATTATATAAACTTGAAGTAGAAAACCAAAGAGGTGTTACTATTAAAACTCTTAGGTCAGACCGAGGCGGTGAGTATGTGATACCTATAGGAGAATTCTGCAAACTTAATGGCATCATTCATGAAACTACTGCACCTTCTTCACCTGAGTCGAATGGAGTAGCTGAAAGGAAAAACCGAACACTCATAGATATGGTGAACGCTATGTTAGCTAGTTCAGGGCTACCTTCGAACCTGTGGGGGGAAGCAATTCTCTATGCATGCTATATCTTGAACCGAGTTCCATTTAAGAAATCCGACAAAACTCCATATGAGTTATGGAAAGGAAGACAACCGTCCTATGCATACTTTAAAGTGTGGGGGTGTTTGGCCAAGGTGGCCACTCCTCGTTCCAAGAAAACCAAAATAGGACCTAAAACTATAGATTGTGTTTTCCTAGGATATCCTGAGCACTCTAGTGCTTATAGGTTCATGGTAATTGGTGAGAACACCATAATGGAATCCAGAGATGCAGTGTTTTTCGAACACATTTTCCCTTTACGGTCTGGACCTCATAAAAGGGTCCGCGATGATCTCTCATATGTTCCTTCGACTAGTCAACCCCCGTCTCTAGATGCTGAAACCGAACCTAGAAGAAGTAAGAGGGTCAGAACCGAGAAAAGTTATGGTCCAGATTTTGTGACTCTTACGGTAGAGACTGAACCCCAAACTTATAAGGAATCTTTGACCTCTCCGGAAGCTCCCTTCTGGGAAGAAGCTTCAATTAATGAGTGGGATTCCATTCAACAAAATGAAACTTGGGACCTTGTAGACTTACCTCCTGGTAGTAAAACCATAGGTTGCAAGTGGGTCTTAAAAAGGAAACTTAGAACAGATGGAACTATAGAAAAACACAAAGCTTGGTTGGTAGCTAAGGGGTACAGACAACAGGAAGGATTAGATTTCTTTGATACCTATTCACCGGTCACAAGAATCATTTCTATCCGGATGCTGATTGCTATTGCTTCTATTTATGATTTGCATATACATCAGATGGATGTTAAAACTGCTTTTTTATATGGTGAATTGAACGAAGAAATTTATATGGACCAACCTGAAGGTTTTGTTGTGAAAGGTTATGAAGACAAAGTATGCAAACGGAAAAAATCTTTGTATGGTTTAAAACAAGCACCTAAATAGTGGCATGAAAAATTTAATCATGTAATTATATCTAATGGCTCCAAGGTTAATGAATCTGATAAATGTGTTTACATTAAATCTGTGGATGATTCTCATGTTATTGTGTGCCTATATGTTGATGATATGCTCATATTAGGTAGTAACCTTGATAGTATTAATACCACTAAAAGCATGCTTAACGAAAACTTTGACATGAAAGACTTAGGCCCTGCTGATGTAATCTAAGGGATGAAAATCAGAAAGATGTCTGATGGATATAGTCTTAGTCAATCTCATTATGTTGAAACTGTTCTTAAGAGATTTAATCATGAAAATGCTAAACCTGCAACTACTCCTTATGATCCCAATTGTAAATTTAAAAAGAACAAGGGTGAGGGTATTTATGAACTTGAGTATTCTCGTGTTATTGGCAGTCTTATGTATTTAATGAACTGTACACTTGAAACCCTGGGCAGGATCACTGGAATGCTCTCTACAGAGTTCTAAGGTACCTGAGAGGAACTTCAAACTATTGCTTAAGTTTTGGGAAGTATCCTGCTGTGCTAGAAGGGTACTGTGATGCTAACTGGATATCAGACTCAGATGAGTGCAAATCTACTAGTGGGTACATCTTTACACTTGGTGGTGCGTCGGTGTCATGGAAGTCTTCTAAACATACATGTATTGCTCGATCCACCATGGAGTCTGAGTTTATAGCCTTGGAGAAAGCTGGGGAGGAAGCTGAATGGATACGAGGTTTCCTGGGAGGAATTCCACTCTGGCCCAAGCCTGCGTCTTCGATCGCAATCCACTGTGACAGTCAAGCTGCTATTGGATGCGCAAAGAATAGTGTATACAACGGAAAATCTATATATCTTCAAAGAAGACACAAGACAGTGAAACAACTACTCTCTACTGGTATCATCTCTATAGATTTTGTGAGGTCTAAAGAGAATATTGCAGATCCTTTGACGAAAGGGTTATCTAGAGAGGTAGTTAGATCCACATCGAAGGGGATGGGACTCAAGCTCATAGAATAAATCGCCATGAAGGACACTCAACCTTGTGAATGGAGCTCCAAGAATAAGGTTCAATGAGATAACTAATTTTTGGTGATGTCAAGAGAGCACTATCTTTGTCCCTCCCTATGATGTAACCGTATGATAGTGCTGCCTGCATGTTGCGTGCATTTTTCCTCTCGTTTGTAACGTCTTAAACACTATATAAGGGAGGAGTCTTGAGCTCATTGAATATACAACAGAGAAACATCTCTTCTTCTGCTCTCCCTTTGCTTTCAGAAAATAAGTTTTTATTTCTAGTTTCTCTGTTTTTTAACTAACACTGCCAAGTTCTAAGGGTACTCTCTTTGTATGCTACATTGAGGGGTACTATCAGTAGTTGTATCCTGGAGGTGACTCGCCAACTGCTATAGCATCTCAGCGGAGTAGCATGCGATATTGCCATTAGTACAGCGTATCGTATACGTGCCTCTACATTTTCTGTGCATCTCCAGCAACATCGGTTTGAGCTAAGTATCTTCTTCTCAGTTACATTATTAGTTCTATGTCCAACATTTATCCAGTTGCATTCGGAGTTGTCCATTGCGAAAATTGTGAGAGTTGGCCCTGGTTTGTAGAGAATTTGAAGGGAATTATCCATCAAGATCGTCCATTGACTATCGTTTCAGATTGTGGAACTGGTATTCTGAAATTTGTCCCAGAGTTTTTCCCAAATGCTCATCATTCATAGTTCATACTTCCTTATCACATGAAAGGTAACATTCTGAAATATGTCATTAGCACAGGAGCAGTTTCTTAAGGCTGCAACTAGTTTAACTAATTTGAAATCAACTTCAGTTGTTGATTGGATGTCGAAAATTTCATTGAAGAGTTGGGCTAATTTTGCATTTGAAGGTTTAAGGTTTGCAGAGAATACTTCTAATATAGCCGAATGCTTTAACAGTTTGATTAGGCGCGACAAGGTGCTTCCAGCACTTGAGCTAATTGAAGCTATTCCTGGTATGATGATGGTGCAGATGACGTACAAGAGGAAGTGTGAAGCTAATACGTGGACTACACGACTTACTCCCAAGATGCAGGCAAGGTTGAATAAAAGGGTTAACGAAAACATATGGCTAATACGTGTATACAAGGTCCGACAAGCAAGTGAAAGGGTATTTGAGGGAATTTCTTAAACTGGAAAACATATGGTTGATTCAGATGCACAATCTTGCACCTACATATTTTCCCTGGTACTCACTCGGTCAAGGCTATGTTGGAGATTGGAAATGAAGAGCCCTTCAAGCATATTATTCCTTTCTACACAACTCAATATTACAAGGGTCTCTACTCTCTGCCGGTATACCCCATTCCAGATTTTGATAAGCCTTCGGAAGTTTCAGAGAAGGGTTATGTTTTGCCTCCAATGGTGGTCGTGCACAAGCCAGAAAGCCAAATGCTGCTAGGTACAGGGGTAGCCGTGAGAAAGTTTGCAAGAAGAGGAGGTGTGGTCAGTGTGGTATGCTGATATTTCTTAACCGCCGAAGATGTCGCAGAGCTCCTTTAGCTCCTCGTGCACCAACATTTCGAAGGAAGGCTCTCGTTTCAATCTTCTTGAGAAGGATGTTTGGCCTACTGTGATGTTTCATATTCTTAACAACCTACACATTCAGATTTCGTGGAGGTGGTTCTATAGTTGGGATGGCGATGATGGTGCTGTATTGGTGATGGTGACGATTCAGATGAACTACTTTTTTTTTTCCAGAGATTATGTTTTTCATTTCATGTGTCCTGAAGTTTGCAGAACACTTTGTCTTTTTACGATTTATGACCTTAGATTAGTTTGTAGCTATTATTCTTTATGCATTTTGCTTTTGAACTTTTTTCTTCTGTTCTTATTATGTTAGTTTCTGCAGGTTTCATGTTTTTTCACGGGTAAATTATTGTTTTCTTTAGCCATCAACTGTGCATGTCGACTCCAGTTCAAGGTCAACTATGCTTGTTGACACCCATAATCTGAAATCAATGATCTCTGGAATCAACTATGCCTGTTGATACCAGCTTTTGGGATCAAATGTGCCTGTTGATACCATTTATTGGGGTCAACTGTGCTTGTTGACACCCATAATGTTGGAAAAAAAAAACACAAGGCTGCATTTTATAAGTTAGTCCATGTTCAGCAACATGTACCTGCAATCCCCTTTACAGTACGTTTTCATTCGTTATAGGTAATAGCAACAAGTAACAAGATAATCATTTCATTCAATATTTTCAGATAATCATTTAAATGTTTATATCCATCTAATAACTTCAACATATAAGTTCTTTAAGACAATTAAAATACCTAGTTTAAAATGCTTCAGACCAAGTCCTAGATTAAACTGTTTGAGACTATGCTTCAGAAAATTAAGTTTTTTTACAGGTAACATCAGGTTAATTTTATCATTGCTGCAGTTGTTGGTCAACCAGCTGCAGTTGTTGTTGCTCAACCTGCTGCAGTTGTTGTTCTGCGGATTCAGTCAGCACAATTATTGGACTCTGGTTTTGTTCTTGTTGCTTTTGTTGATCTTCAAAGTCTGTCATGAGATATATCGGAGTAAGTTGCTGGTCTTGTTGCTTTTGTTGTTCTTCCAGCTTCCATGCTCCAGGTTCGGACAATATACGTACTGCCAGCTTGATTCGCTTCCTATGTAATTTCTCAAGCAAGTCTGGAATTTGCGAGAATCCTAAACAGTGGCCATGCTTTAACAATGTCTTCAAATACAAGCATGTGTGTAGTGCACAATCTGGATAATTTTCTTGCTTGGGAACAGCCGGATATTTAATGTTTGTGTTTATTTCTTCACCTGTATCTAGATCTTTATGACCCATCTGATTTAGCACACCAGTCAATGGCTTTACCATGGCCGAATATTGTGCATTGTATCCTGCATTATATCTACCAATTGAGTCATAAACTTTCCATCCCCCTCTTTCCAATGTTAGCAGCACCCAATGGCTTGGTTTATCATTCACTGTCAGGTTCACATGTATCAAAATGTATTTGTTCCCATCATTTACTGGATACTCAGTCCTAATCCGTTGTATGGTTCCACATCTCTCTAAGCTGTCATTTTTCTTGCTTGTTACAGCGACCCTTACCATTCGCTGCAGTAGTTGATCATAGTTCTAAGTTCAAAATAATTTTTTGATAGTTGTTTATTAATATAATTGATAAAACAAAAGAGTAATTGTGTTACTTAAATAATCGTCTGTTGAGAAAACTAAATGGTTTTGGTATGCTTTATCATTCTTGCATTTCATCTTCCGATGCAAGAATTTCCGATGCAAGAATGATAAAGCCAAATGGTTTTGGTTTTCTCAACATCTTTCTGTTGAGAAAACCAAATGAGGAATTACCCTTGACTAGATCCGAGCAAGGATTTCATCGTTCAGTTAATTTATGTCCCTAATTTAGTTTCTATTTTCCTCTATCTCATCCATGGCTTGAATCTCTATCTTCCTATCTTTATCTTCAATTTATTGATTTGAAGAGACATCCCCTTATTTTACCCATCTCTCAGCCGTGGCTTGAATCCCTTTCTTCTCATATCTATGTTCAACTTCTTGATTTCAAGAAGATATCCCCTTTTGTATTTCCCTTATCTCATCTCATCTTAATTTAAAGATCTGATACATCTCCTACACCCATCAAACATCGAATCCCGTATTAATTCTCACCTCAATCTCATCTCAGTTTGAACTCTGAAGTTCTGATGGCGAATCTACCAACCAATTTCATCAATCAAAACCATCTTGCGACCACCTAGATTCTCATAAAATCTGCATCAAACAATTGCTTTACCACCATCTCATAGATCTCCTCCCTTATACACATCCTATGCATCTTGTACACATCCCTTACACCCATTTCTCATTTTCAGTTCTAAACCAACAATGGTGCTGGTTTCTGAAAAAGAACAGGTTTCAATCATCAGTTCTCAATCGGCATTAATAGTGCTGGTTATGTTGATATTCAGGGTAATTCCTCATTCTCAGTTCTAAACCAACGATGGTGTTGGTTTCTGAAGAAGAAAAGGTTTCCATCATGAACTCTTAATAGGCATTAATGGGGCCGGTTCTGTTGGTATTCAGAGTAAGCTTTGTCAACGATATGTGATGCAGTGGTTGTGGCGGCGTCGAGTTCTCAGTAAAGATGAGGTTTTAATTAGAGTTTCATTTCATCTTTGTTGGATTTTCCTCTTTACATGGGCGGTTCCTATCTGGGTATCTCTAGCTTTGTAACGGGTCTTGGGCTTTGATAAGATTGTGTTTGTTGGGCCTCGTATTTTTACAGCTTGTAAGGGATTCTTTGAGTCTCCCTGGGCTTGGGTCATCTCCTTAGTTTTACTCTTTCGATCCAAGGTATATCGGTTTGTAATTTTAAATTTCCAGTCTGGTTGTAACGATTCTTATTTCTTTAATAAACCCCTATTTCACGATCAAAAAAAAAAAATCTTCCGATGCAGAATGGTGATGTAGTAATTTATTATCTCTGCGTGAATATAGCCGTTATCCATCAGCTCCTGGATTTGGTCCCCAGTGATGTTGATTTGCACATCTCCATTGCAGTAGTTAAAAATACTAGCTGTTGTACTGCATTTTCAGAATACCACAAAGGAAACATGTTTTCAATAAAAATATACTTATATAACCTTGATATGCAAGTGAAGGTATAGAAAACTATAATCTAATAAGATCAACTTGTGTTGTCGACATCAGTTTCTGGTGTCAACTGGTTTTGTTGATCTTTAATTCCTGAAACATAGTGTTCAATATAACAATGCTTTCATATGGTAACATTTCTTTTAACATTTTTTTTTAATTAATGCTAGAGAACTCGTTAGTACATATCCATCATTTTAACGAAGTGATTTTTTTTCTTACCTCTCTGTTGCATTCTCGAAGAATGGCCGAAGTATTTCTCGTTCTTCGTCACTGCATGAATTCCAGAGATCCAGCCTTTCTGGCCTCATAAGTTTTTCTGGTTCTGCGGGTGGTAGGCAGATGTAGGAGTCGAGATCGATGATTTCATCAGTATTGCTGTCTTGCACTTCATTTGTCATCCTCCCCTTTTTGGTTATACCTTTGTATGCATCCAAATATCCTGGTCTCTTTCCGGTCCTTGTTGTTTTTTTTTACTTCTTTTTCAATAGACCCTATTTCAGGTTTAACAGCTTGTTCTGCGTCATCCATATCAACATCTTGTTCTTCGCTCTGCAATTCTTCTGTTGTTTCTTCGTTGTTATCCACAGAAGGTACAAACCCATCTAACAAACTTTCATCTTCTGTTTGTCTTTTGTTAGTTTCTGCTCTTGGAGACACTGATGCGATTAGGTTGAAATTTGGTGTAATCTCCGAATATTCAGACCAACATCCTACTGGATGTATAATTGAAATTCGCGGTGTTGTATAAATGAACTCATCTCCCACCTTTTTCTTCTCATCATCTGCAAGTTTCTCCTTTTCTTCAACTTCATATTCTTTAGCTGCATCATTTCTTCCATCTTGGAAACCCATCTGACAAGAATTCAATTGCTGGGTAAGTTCTTTGTTGCCCTGCTTTTTGAGTGACAACTTCGCAGAGTGGTAACCTTCGCTGTACATGGCTTCTTGTTTTTCCTGACTTTGGTCTTTCAATGACTCATCGAATGGTATTTCCAAATTAGTTTCACTTTGCTCTATTGCCTGAATGGATTTCAATATGTCGGTGAAATCATATGACACTCCCATTGTAATCTTCGGTGATGACTCTCCAACTGGTTTTCTAGTAGCTTCTAAACGGCGTATCCTTGATTCCTTATCAAGGTGTTCTTTTAGAATTTTGTAAATGTGATCCATTTCTTTGGAATCTCTAGGAGTTAGTGGTACGCTATCTTTATTCTTTATGACCAGATTAAGTAAGAACATGGCGCTGTTGACGAAATCTGTGCTTTTAGATCTTTTCTCAAACACATACCTGATTTCTTCTCTGACACATGAAAGGAAAAAATTCTCCTCCTTGTTCTTTTGCTTCTCCTCTTCCAATTTCTTCTGAACCTCTGCTAAGAGAACCAATGGTTTCTCAACTTCTAGTAGCCCATCCACACATTCTTGTTCAAACTGCAAAGTAAAGTACAACGCAATGAGCAAAAAATGTAGTGCTAAATACTTTCACTTTTTTTAGGGTGTCAACTGTGCATGTTGATACCAGTTTTGGGACCAACTTTGCTTGTTGACACCCATAATCTGAAATCAAACATGTTTTCTGAGTGGGAGTTATGGTGTCAACTGTGCTTGTTGATACCAGATTTTGGGAAACCACAAAACAAGTAATTTTTCTATAAAAACAAGTAAATTTTCTATTAAGTGTTTAATTAATATATAAACACTTACTGTACAGTCGAACCACTTCATATCGATCATTTGATTTTCATTTTTACTGGTCTTCTCCAGCATATGTTTCAAAAATTTGTCGCAGAATGTTATTTGACACCATCCAAGGAATCTTGATGTTGAATTTTCGAAACCTTCCCTTTTCTCAATATAACCTTCTACATGCTCACAAAACCAGTACCGGAAAAACAAAAACTACATGTTAGTTCTCGCAAAATAAACTATACGCATCATTTCAAATAAAAAAAGAAACATAGTAATTTTTATATATACCAATAACAGTGGTGTGCAACCAACAACACTTCCGTTTTCTCCTAATGGATTTTCAATGTGTCGGATCGGGTATGGATATGGGTTGAGGCCTTGCCTTGGCTTCAGGCCCAAATTTTGTTTTCCGAAAAACATAGCTCTTCAACCGGTTAAGGAAAGTTCTTCACGGATTCCAACCCATGTAGAATTTTTGAAGATAGTGGTGGTTGGTTTTGTTGGTTGATTAAGAAATGTTTAGAGTTTGTTGAGTAACTACGATTATTGGGTTTGTTTAGGAAACCTATTATAGGGCTCCAAACTTTGGTTTTTGGGTTCACAGGATGACAAAAAAAAGAGTCATGAAATAATAATCAACAAAATACTTCAATTTATAGATTTTGTTAAAGGTAATATTCTTCATTAGTGGTCAAATATTCAATATTAGTTGTCAAATATTCAATTAACATTTTGTTGTAGTTAAGACACTTGCAACCACCCTAAAAGGGACATAGCCTTGTGAACTACTACTACTGGTTATTTTCTCTTCTTTTCGATGAGGCAAGGATCTCATTCGATGACCTACAGTAACAGTGAAGAATCAAGCAGGAAAAAAAACAATTTAAAAAAAAGAGTAATAAGTGAACATGGGTTTTAGACATAGTTGAAGGTGGCTTTGCATACGTGATCAATAAGACCAAAGAAAAATAATGCATACAAAACCTCTTTTTTATTCCATATGAGAGATCTACAAGGACACTACTGAAGAATTAATGGACGGCCGAGTATTTTCCTGATTATGCCAAAAGAAATGGTAACTAGCTGAATGAAATCACCATGTTGAGCTAGGACAAGATGTTTTGGTGAAATGTTCCACATTTGTATTGTGGATTCTCATTCAATATAAAGAGCCTTATATGGCTATTATTACAGAAGATATTGCAAGATTGTATACCAAAAATACAAGATTGACAGACATTAGAATGTCGACAAAATATGACAGCTATAGCTTAGAAGGATACAACCGTAGTTACTGCTTTGAATGAGTGAGGATAGCTGTATCCTTAACATCCTCCCTCAAGTTGAACATGAGTTGTTGAATGTTCAACTTGTTCCTGAGATAAAGAAACCTTGGTACTGACAAACCCTTAGTGAAGATGTCAGCAACTTGGTCTTTAGTCGAGATGAACCGTACCAGAAGCTACTTGTTTACTACTCTTTCACGCACAAAGTGATAATCAATTTCTATGTGCTTCATACGAGCATGAAAAATTGGATTGGCAGTGAGATATGTAGCCCCTAAATAGTCACACCATATTGACGGAGCTCTTACTTCAACACCAAGTTCTTTTAGCAAAGATTGAAGCCAGATTAGTTCAGAAGTTGCTATGGCTATGCCTCTATATTTAGCTTCAGTGCTCGACTTGGAAACAGTTTTTTGTTTCCTTCCGCTCCAAGATACAAGATTGTTGCCAAAATAGATGCAATATCCACTAGTGGATCGACGATCATCGAGACTTCCATCCCAATCAGAGTCAGAGTAGGCATGAAGACTGATATCTGAGGATTTTCGCAAAACCAAACCATGTTGAACTGTGTGTTTGAGATACCTGAGTATGCGTTTGATTATCTCCCAATGCTCGATGTAAGGGTCTTGCATGAACTGGCACACTTTGTTTACTGCGACAACGATATCATGCCGAGTGAGATGTAGATACTGTAATGCTCCACAGACACTTCTATAAAGCGTTGGATCCTCAAATCTTTGTGTACCAAATCTGCTGATTTTACTGTTCACAGCCAAGGGAGTAGCAACTGGTTTTGCAGCATCCATCTTGGCCCGTTTAAGCAGATCAGTGATGTATTTTTGTTGACTCAACAAAACTGAATCTTTTTGCTTAATAACTTCTATCCCCAAGAAGTAGCTGAGGTCACTTAAGTCTTTGATTGCAAAAACAGAATTCAGAGCAGATATTAGGTTTGTAATAAGAGAAGAATTGGAACCTGTGATGATAATGTCATCAACATATATTAAGACATAAATTAATCCATCTGAATTCGTCTTGATAAATAGTGAATTGTCTGCAACAGATCCTTTGAAACCCAGCTCAACTAGGTACGTGCTAAGCCTTGAAAACCAAGTGCGTGGAGCTTGCTTGAGGCCGTAGATTTACTTGTTCAACTTGCAAACGTGAGTTGGAAAGTCAGGATGAATATAACCAACTAGATGCTTCATATAAACATCTTATGTCAGAACACCATGCAAGAAAGCATTCTGAACATCTAATTGTCACAAGGACCAACCATTTGCCACAACAATGGGCAAGACAAGTCTGATAGTGCTTGGTTTAATCACAGGACTGAAGGTTTCATCATAATCAAAACCTTCTCTTTGATTGAATTCTTTAGCTACTAGTCGAGCTTTTGGTCTGTCAATTGTACCATCTGCTTTCTGTTTAACCTTAAAAACCCATTTCGAGCCAATCAAATTCATCCATGGTTCATGTGGTATGTAGCTCCACGTACCATTACGAATATGAGCATTAATCTCATCATCCATGGGAGGTATCCATATTGGATTTTTCGATGCTTCTGTATAAGATGATGGAGTGGTGAGGGATGTCTCTGCAAGTGGATACTTTGTTGCTGTAAGACAAAGCTTGTTGACTGGTTTCTTGATACCATGTCTAGCTCTAGTGATCATATGATGATGTGTAGGTGGTGCAGGTGGAGCTAATGGAGCCTACTGCAACATAGATGGTTGTGGTGCTGCTGAAGTGGTTGTCTCTGCAGAAGGGATTGATGTAGTAGATTCTGGTGCTGCTGTGTTTAAAGTTGACTGCACATTATCCATATTTGGAGATAGAGGTGGTGACTGCAAAATATCCATACCAGGCGACATTGGTGGAATATGTGGCAGATGAGAGGATGGTTGAGAAACAATATTCTCATGAGATGAATTGGAAAAAGTGGGTGATGCAAATATTTTTGTGGATGGCCTGGAAATGGGTTTAGTGATACATACCTGTTGCTTGGCAGCAAATGTGAAGCTCGTTTCTACGAACTTGACGTGTCGAGAGATATACAACCTTCCTGTAGGTACATGTAAACATATATATCCTTTGTGCGCGCCACTGTAACCAATGAATACACACGGTAATGATATTGGTTCAAGCTTATTAGAGACATATGGGCGAAGGCATGGGTAACATAGACAACCAAAAACCTTTAGAAAGGAGCAGTCAGGTTTTTTGTTGTATAGGAGTTGGAGTGGAGATTTAGCTTCATGTTGGGATACAGGTAGTCTGTTAATAAGATAACATGCAGTTGAGAAGGCTTCTACCCAGTATGATTTTGGCATGGAGGCATGAAACACGAGAGCTAATCCGGACTCAGTGATATGTCTAATGCGTTTTTCAGCAATGCCATTTTGAGCAGATGTATGAGGACACGAAAATCTATGTATAACAACAGAATTATTAAGGAAATAAGTAAACTTCCTAAACTCTCCACCATTGTCAGATTGAAAAACCTTGAGTTTATGATCTGTTTGATTTTCTATCAGCTTTTTGAATTGAATAAAGATGGGAAAGGCATCTGATTTTCTAACTAGTGGATAAATCCAAGTATAGTGTGAGTAAACATCTAGAAAAAGAAGATAATATCTAAAACCATCTTTTGGAACATGTGGTGAAACCCATAAATCAGCAACAATTAAACTCAACGGTTCAGCAATAATTGTACTACTAGTAGGAAATGGAAGTTTATGACTCTTGCTCATATTACAAGAGTGACAATAATCAAACTTCTTATCTGAAACAAGAAGGGAAAGATTTTTAATCATTCTAAAAACAGTGCGAAGCATTGGGTGACCCAATCTTTGATGCCATAGAGGAACTGTATTGGATAGTAGAGCAGCTGGTGTTGTATGTGGAATCTCTCGAACAACATCAAAGACATAAAGCCCATTCTTAAGTCTGCCTTGCAAAAGGGTTGTCCCCGACCGGATTTCCTTCACAAAAAAGAAATTGCATAGAATTCAAGGAAAACGTTATTATCTTTGCAAAATTTAGAGACCGAAAGTAAGTTGGTCTTTATTTGAGGGACATGGAGAATATTGTTTAACTGAAATGATCTGTTATTATGAGAAAAGGAAGCATTACCAATATTTTTGACATGGAAAGCCTCACCATTTCCTATGCGCATTTGTTCAGTGTCATCGTACTCATGCCGAATATTGAGATTGTTGAGATTTGCAGTCAGGTGATGAGTTGCACCTATATCAGTCACCCAGTTGTTATCAGCAGGACCAACAGGGAGAGCCAAGTATGCAGCTGGCTGTTTGTTGTTGTTGTTGTCCACTTTGTTACGAAACCAGCAGAATCGAGCATCATGATTCTTGCGTTTGCAGATCTCACAAGGAACTTCACCTTGATACAAGTTTCTAGGATGACGGTTGGATTGATTTTGTGGACGATTGTTTGGATATCTCCTTTGATCTTGCTTCTGAAATGGTCTGGAGTTTGATGAGGCAGAAACATTGGCTAGCGGTTGTTGCAATACGGCTAACTGTTGTTCAAGACGGAGATCAAATGAAATCAGATGATCTTGAAAAGTATCCATGTCGATCTTGTCGACTGTGCTTAAGGCTGTGACAATGGAGTCATAAGCCTGATCTAGTCCAGCTAGAATTGATTCCTGCATATCTTCTTCAGAGAGAGGTTTTCCAGATGCTGCAAGTGCATCAAACAGTTTCTTAGTTTTTGAGAAATAATCTTGCATTGAGTTGTTACCTTTGCGAAGACTGTGTAGTTGTCTTTTCAGGTTCATTTGATGAGCTTTGGTTTTTGGTGCATATCTCCTTTGAAGGGCTTCCCATACAGCTTGTGATGTTGAGAGACCTACAACTCGACCTAATACACCTTCAGATAAAGAGGAAAGGATCCACCCTAAGAGTATTTGGTCTTGTTCCTCATATTTTGCATAAGCAGGATTAGGAGTTGGTTGTGCACCTTCTTCAGTAGCAGGTATGGTTTTTGCTGGTTTTTCCATTGTACCATCAACAAAACCTTGTAATTTGTAACCTTTGAGAAGAGGTTTGAATTGTGTCACCCATAGGAGATAGTTGTTGTCATTGAGTTTGACACTGATCAGATGGTGGATGTGTATTTGATGAAGTGTTGAAGTTTCAGCCATGGTGAAAGATAAGAAGCGTGAGTTTTGGATCTTTAGACTCGATACCAAGCTAGGACAAGATGTTTTGGTGAAATGTTCCACACTTGATATTGTGGATTCTCATTCAATATAAAGAGCCGTATATGTATATTATTACAAAAGATATTGCAAGATTGTATACCAAAAATACAAGATTGACAGACATTAGAATGTCAACATAATATGACAGTTATAGCTTAGAAGGATACAACTGTAGTTACTGCTTTGAATGAGTGAGGATAGTTGTATCCTTAACATGTTGTTTGCTTAATGGACCAAAATCTAAACCAAACTCGTCAAATCCATCTTTGCAAGTACCTGCCCATATCCTCGCAACACCCACACCAAGAGCACCCTCGTAATCTTTATCTTTAAATGCTTCCATGGCGTCTTGAACTGTATCAAAAGCTCTAGAATAACAAAATATACAATCCCCTAGTGATCTTCTGACTGTCGGTTCTACTTTTCCATCCTTTAAAAGGCGTTTAATATATATTGTTGGAAATATTGACAACAATTAAAAAAATACTGTGAAAAATACTTAGCTCGAACCAATGGTTGATTTCTGATGCAGCAGCAAATTGTCACAGAATAATAGAGGCACGTATGATATACGCTGTCCTAAAGACAATATTCGCCGGCTACTCCTCTTGTAAAGAGATGCTATAGCCGTATCAACGAGATGCCTCCAGGATACAACTATCGTTAGCGTTCCTCATTGTAGCATACAAGAGAACACCCTTAGAACTTGGCAGCAATGATTAACAAAACTTAAAACATAGAAAACTGGGTAGTAACTGTTTACAGAGAACAAAGGAGCAGAAGAAGAGATATTTATCTGTTGTGTGTAATTGAGCTGAAAACTCCTCTCTTATATAGTGTTCAAGAAAAATTTGGACGTTAGAAATAATGGAATAAGATTCCCATGCGTATGACAAAAGAGGGACAGAGATTCTCACTTTGTCAGGAAAACAGTCACTCAGAAAACTGTGTAAAAGAAAAGGCTGTAAAGCTGCTGACTAGAAGACTGTGTAAAGTGAAAGTTTTAGTATATGTGGGACTATTCTTTTATCAATTCAAAAGAAAAAACAACTAGTGGGCAATAGGTCTAGGGATCAAAACATAGTCCATGCATATTTGGTTTAATATAAAAAACCCGTTTTTTCTAACATATATGCTAACATTAGTCGCATTGGTGGAACATAGCTCCATTGATATTAAAGCAAGTCCAAAAATATCTGAAGTTTTGCTCATAGGATTGGCTTTCAGAGATGAAATACAAAAGTCATATTTTGGGTCGCCGTAACTATGCGCTGATATATTCTTACATAAATCACTGATCATGGCTCCTGTATCTCCATTCACACCATACAAGTTGAGAACAAGAAAAACATGGAGGAGTGATGAAACCAGGGAAATTGATAAGACTGACTGGTTCACCATCGTTCTTGTTTTGGATCTCAATTTAATGAGATTCTATGACATTTATAGAGCAAAACATGCAACAATAAATTCTTGAGATTTTGAGAATAATAGTATTTTGGTATTAATGAAATATCCTTCCAATACAAGAAGGTAATGTGGAGTAGAACATGCAGCAATAAGGTGGGGCCTAGTTATTTAACGGCTAGGATCGTATTTCAAATCATTCCGCATCAGTTTTTTGATGCGTTGGGTGATATCCAACCCAAAAAACCATCAGATTTTATTACTTGAAAAATACAGAGATTTGGGGATTAACTAACTTTGGGGAACCTCATATCTTATTTATAAAAAATAAAAATAAAGACGTATTATGTGTATGTTACACAAGTTACGCTTAAATCAATATAGTAATGCATTAACTAACTACGCTTTCTCTCTCCCCTTCTCTCTCGTAAACACAGGGGAAAAAAAGAAACTACTTTCTTCAAATTTTAGATCCTTGATTTACCCGGTTTTGGTTTGGTTTTTCAGATCAACCGGGAAGATCGAGTTTGTTTACTTGTATAGATTTATCTTCCAATAAAAGAAATTGTTTCTAAACATTTTTTTATGATTTTTTATCGGTTCTGATGGTTTCACAATACTATCAAGACTTGTATTCTTATTGTATTATTAGGGTTTTCTGGTGGATTTGCATCATCATCAAGCATGTTATGGAGGAAGACGATCTACTTTGTCAGATATGGAGATCGTTTGTGAAGAAATTAATTTGGGCGTATTACTTACCTTTTGTGGAAGCATCTAATACCCATGATGATCAGGAAACAAATTGGTTTGAAACCATTATAAGGATATTCAATCCTTCAACGGGCTGCAGAAGTTTAATTCGATTTTCACATCTTGTTTCTTTAAGTTTCAAATGTAAATCATGTACTATATGTGTTGTCTTGTTTCTTGATGTAATTGATCATGATCAAACAGGAGGGTGTGTCTATCTGCCACCTCTTCTATGTAATCCTTCAAACCTCAATTTGAATGAGGTAGTTAATGAATAAATTTTAGGGGCTTTTCAAAGCCCCTTCTTCCATCAAAATAAATAAATAAATAGTAATGCAATAACTGGATGTTTAATTCTTATTTGTACAATTTATAATCAAATTTCAACTGCCTGGTCGAATCAGTTGAAATTTCATATGTCCTCAAATTTCATATGTACAATTTACAATCAAATTTCAACAGCCTGATTCCAGTAGTATCGTAACCCGGCCAGAAGTAGTGTTCTTTTTTTTCATAAAGCAAGCTGCTGGGATTGGATCCGAGGTTTCGACGTAAAATTCCTACCACCAATAAGGTAGGGACTAGTTATTTAACGGATAGGATCGTATTTCAAATCATTCTGCATCAGTTTTTTGATGCGTTGGTGTGATATCAAACCCAAAAAACCATCAGATTTTATTACTTGGAAAATACAAAGATTTGGGGATTTTTCTTCTATCAGTTTTTGGATCTCAGATCGACCGGGGAATGGCTTCTCCAACTTCTATCATCTACTCATCACTAACATAGGATATATTGATTGAGATCTTTTCTTATCTTCCTCTGAATTCAATCTATAAGTTGAAATGTCTCTCCAAGGTATGGTTGTATAACCTCTCAGACTCTAATTTCATGATTAAATGGTTCTAGATCAATAACAAGTCTCTACCATGGATACAATATTATTCAATTTTTGATAAAGATGATGATGAAAACTGTGTGAAATCTAAGTTCGCATATCCTGATTCACAC
This sequence comes from Papaver somniferum, assembly GCF_003573695.1. Taxonomy (NCBI): domain Eukaryota; kingdom Viridiplantae; phylum Streptophyta; class Magnoliopsida; order Ranunculales; family Papaveraceae; genus Papaver; species Papaver somniferum. Next base: position 125,551,051 of record NC_039360.1, read on the forward strand.
TCAGATTTTATGTCTATAAATGAACATTTGTTCTCCCTTAAATTTCTAAAAAATAAAAAACCATTTGAACTATACCCGTCAGGTTCTTGTAATGGTTTGGTACTCTGTATTTCACGTATTGCAGATGAGTTTAGGTATCATGTCTGTAATCCTCTAACTCAGACATGGGTTTTGTTAAGATATGGTCAAGATATGATATATCTTGACATTATTGTGTCTGTTATTTGGTTGTAACTGCATATATATTCTTTCTGTATATATCCTAGATATTGTTAGGTGTATCTTTTATTTGCCTTATCTAGTTGTTAGGTGTATCTTTTATTTGCCTTATCTAGTTGTGTAAATATGTATAAATCAGGATTTTGCCTATCAATGAAGATACAGAGAATTATTCTCACAACTACATTAGAATCTATATGCTCATGTTTATCATGGCATCAGAGCTAGGAAAGATCTGAGAACCAGTTTCCGCTGCAATACAATCCATAGAAAATACAACCCAGAGAAAACATAGTAATCATGTCAAGAGAAGATTCTCAACCTATCACTGTCCGTTTTGATGGAACCAATTACAATCACTGGTCATTTCTCATGAGGATTTTTCTTAAAGGAAAGAGTATGTGGAAGTATGTCGATGGTATAGAAAAGAAACCTACAACAAGCAGTTCTGTTGAAAAAGGGAAAGAAAATGAAACACAGAAAAAGGATCCAAAAGAAGAATGGGAGATTAACAATCACAGGATTCTCACTTGGATTGGAAACACAGCCATTCCTTCCATAAGCATGCAACTCACAAGTTTTGAGGTAGCCAAAGATGCATGGGATTTTCTTTCGAAAAGGTACACCCAAATCAACTTTGCTCAGAGGTATAAACTCGAACAAGATATTAGATCTATGAAACAATCGCATGATCAGTCTATTTCTGTTTTTCATTATGAGATGTCTTTAATCTGGAATCAATTAGCACTCATGGAACCAATATGGACCGTAGATTTGGAATTGTGGCAGAAGTATAGAGAGGAAACACGTTTAGTTCAGTTTCTAATGGCTTTGCGTGATGATTTTGAGTCTGTTAGGGCATCAATCCTTCATCGTTCACCTCTTCCCACGGTGGAAGTTGCTTTGTCTAAACTTATTACAGAAGAAACAACGAAAAGAATCACACCGGAGATATCAGGAGTATTTGTTGTGCCCTCACGATCCAACCCTAACAATTTTCCAAGAAACTCAAATGCTCAAGTGCAACGTGATATGTCTCAAGTACAGTGTCATAACTTCAAGACCTTTGGACACTTTGCAAGGAACTGCAATCTCCCATCGGACAATACATCACCTACTGCCACAATACCTGACACACCCACAACACAGTGTGGGTATTGTAAGGAATTTGGTCACTCATCTAGATTCTGCACCTCACCAACCTCAAGAAACATGAGAAGAATCAATGCTAATGGAGGAAACAAATTCAATACACCTACCAGATTTACGGAAGCTCCAGTTTCATCTGCAACAGATCCATATGCAACATCGACAACCTCATCTGCATTAGTTGTACCTGGTGGTGGTTCAGCACCAAACCTTAAGGATATTCAAGAGATGATTAAACAAGCACTCTCAATTGGTAACAACCCTACAGCTGCATCTTCCTTCTCTATCTCCTCAGGTATTTATTCAACAAAATGGTTTTTCGACTCAGGAGCATCAAACCACATGACTTTTAATCAAATCTTTTTTGAAAGTCTTCATCCTGTCATCACCCCTAAGATTCATACTGCTGATGGATCAACAGTAACTGCAAGTCATATAGGCTTGGTCAACAATTCAAATAACTTCTATGTACCAGATGTGCTTCTTGTTCCAAATATTACAATGAATCTTATTTCAGTTGATCAACTGTGTGATCAAGGTTATAACACATATTGTTTTCCTTTTGGTTGTGCTATACAGGATCTCAAAACCGGGAAGATAGTTGGGATAGGCCGTAGAGTTGGTCGATTGTATCTCCTTCAATCTCTTGCTCTCTCACCGGAATCTAAAAGTCATGTTGTAGCTGCTACTCCCACTGCACCTGTGTCAATATCTCCCTTCATGTCTTGGCATTCTAGGTTAGGTCATGTTTCCTTTTCTCGTCTTTCATATATGATCAATAAGGGTTTACTAGGAGATACTCGGTTAGATAAAGAACCAAATTGTATCTCTTGTAAACTGGAAAACAACCAGCTCTTTCTTTTAATCTTAGCACTTCTTTCTCAACTGAACCTTTTGCTCTTATACATTCTGATGTCTGGGGTAAATCTCCAATTATGTCAAAGGGAGGTGCTTTGTATTATGTTAGTTTTATTGATTATTATTCGCGTTATACATGGGTATATCTATTCAGCTCTAGAGCAGATTTTCTTAAGTTATATGTTGATTTCTCAACCATGATAAAAACTCAGTTTGGTAAAGTGATCAAATTTTTTCGTGCTGATCAAGGAGGGGAATTGCATTATTGTGTATATCTTGACATTATTGTGTCTGTTATTTGGTTGTAATTGCATATATATTCTTTCTGTATATATCCTAGATTTGGTTAGGTGTATATTTTATTTGCCTTATCTAGTTGTTAGGTGTATCTTTTATTTGCCTTATCTAGTTGTGTAAACATGTATCAACCAGGCTTTTGCCTATCAATGAAGATACAAAGAATTATTCTCACAACTACATTAGAATCTCTATGCTCATGTTTATCAGTTAAAATAGTACCACATCGCCTAGGGAAACCTAGGTCCCATGCTTAATAAGCCTTGGGCAATCCTAGCCTTGCAGGCCGGTTTTCGAGGTTAGTTAGGCCCGAGGATTTCTAACATGGTATCAGAGCCAGACCCCACTCAACGTTACCCGTGTCCATCAGTCATCAGTGTGCCCGTGGTTTCCGTACCACTCAGTATTCCCGCCAGTGTGCGTCCGTGGTTTCCGTAACCACTCAAGTATCCCGCCAGTGTGCTTCCGTGCTACTCCGTCAGTATATCCCTAGTCGTTGAGGGGGGTGTTAAAATAGTATCACATCGCCTAGGGCAACCTAGGTCCCATGCTTAATAAGCCTTGACAATCCTAACCTTGCAAGCCGGTTTTCGAGGTTAGTTAGGCCCGAGGATTTCTAACAGGTTTCACTTCCATCACCACTTGGTTCCCAGATTAAATTTTTGGATATTAATCGTATCTTTTTTGAGTATTCATCATCATCGGTCGCCAGTTGTTTTAAGGTTGTACACATCCCTAAATTTCATGAGCCTTGGAAGAAATTTGTTATTGATTTATATTCTTCTGATTCGGGCGTATGGGAAAGTTTTCAAGTTTCGTCTGATGAAAATGTCGTGTGGCCATTGTCTGCTTTTGATAAAGCAGTTATCCTTAGTGGTGTTTTGTTTTGGATTGAAGGAGGGCATAGAATGTTAGTTTATAATCTCAATCAGAATAATAAAAGTGACGGACATCTATGTAGTTTGATTAATTTTCCACATATGGGTGCTGAATATAGTGACTCCCGTAGTTGTATTGGGGAGTCAGAAGGTTGGCTCTGTTACGCCAGAGCTAGAATTACAGCAAGCAGAATGACTGTGAGTGTCTGGGTGCTCAATGAAGTCAACTGGAAAATATTGCACAAGGATATTTTAGTAGGTGGTATCTCTGCAGAAGTGCTTTCTCGGATAGGTAAAGTTGCACTTATCAAAGTTTTAGGTTTCAGTCCGGTAGACCGAAATGTTGTTTTGCTCGGTTGCAAGAACTGGGTTTTGGGGTTTAATATCAAAACCAGAAGCTTTGAAGAGCTCTGCTTGGATACCAGACGTGTAGATAGTGCAATGTTGATGTTTCAGTCGTTTGTGCTAAAGCCAATGCCAACAGTACTTCCACTTCCCTTTTGGACAGACACTCAGAAGTGATCTTTGCACTTCATACTGAAGTACTCATTCGTCTCTTTTTAGCTATCTTTAATCTTTCTATTTCTATATTCAAGAACTCAATGATGAACGCCTTAAATGCATTAGATTTCCTTTCGGATCCAAGGATATCAGATTCAAGATGTAATATCTCAATAGACAAAAGTATGAAGACAGTGCAAGGTTTAGTAGGAAACTCATTTGTAATAAAAAACTTAATTGACGAACTCTATGCCTTGGATACACTAGATTTTCTTCTGAACCCTTACGATATCAAGATGATTCTCGGTTTTCTGCTTAATGTTCTTAACTTGATGTGTTTAGGGAAGTCACTCCGCCACTTTATGTCTAGACACTTTCAGTATTTGCGATTACAGCAAGCAAACTATTTATTTGGTGTCTCTGTATCTGTTAAACTGTTTTCAACTTTCTGAATTTTGTGACCAGATTCTATCTTTCGAACTTCCTTTAATCTCTGTGTGGTGAGCAGGAGGTAGGAGGTTGAATTAGTCACCCATTACATCTTGCACAAGTGTAGGTATATCAGTTGATGTTTCTTACGGAGCCTTTTTACCTTCCTTCCAATCTTTCCCTTGTCCATGTGCCTTTGATTAGGAATCTAGGATTTGTGTCTTTTCCTTTCATTCTATTCTTATTGTATTTGATGTAATATCTGTTAAGTTTCGCAGTACACTGTTTCTCTACTTTCTGAATTTTATGATCAGTTTCTATCTTTATAGAGTTTTCTTAATAGACTGCAAAAAGTTGACAGCAATTCTCAAATTTGGAAAAACATAATTTTTATTTCAACCACTGACAGCAAACGACAATACAAGTTCCAAATGTACAATGTCACAAAGGTGTTCCATGACATCCATGTTTTAAATTGAAACTTAAAACGCAGAGAAGGTGGTAATCTTCTTTGGCAATATGCATCTGCCGATGGTTTCAAACTGGAGATGTTAATTTCTTTGATACCCGCGATTTCAAGTTGGAGTGTTAAATTAACCGTATGGTAGTATAGAAACAGTTCATGTGTTCTGTAATAGCATCTTTTCTGCATACCACACCCATATAAATCAACGACTAACAAAGCTTAATCACTGTCACACATACACTTCGTGCGTCACTTATATCTCCAACAGCTAATAAGTGTAACGTAACATTTTTTCCATTAAACAAACAGAAAACCTCTTTTATAAGAAGAGGATTCTTACCTACAAGCTCAACAAGTAACTACACCAAAAAGCAAATATAACCTCCCCACCCGGATATCAACGAGTTTCAAAACTCAACTCACGTCATTGATATCATTACCCAATAACACTTTACCACTGTACGACAGCGATATAAGTGATAACTGTAATATGACCGATATAACTAAAAACATTCCGACGAATTTGGTCTTGGCTCAATTCTCCTTCTCTTTCTTAACTTTTTGCTTTCTGATATGAAACCTCTGTTTCCATAATATCCTAGGGTTGTATGTAGAAAATACCATTTCAACAAACAATGGAAACTGCAAGAATAAAAACAAGAGAACAGGAACACTACCACATAATGATAGTAGAACAGGAGCCCAGCCGAATTGTTCACCAAGAAGTAAAACTAAGGCTGCACCAAACGCTATCAATAACGTTGCCAGAGATATAAAAAGAGTTGCCAGACCTAGTATCAGTTTTTGTGGCAAGGATTTGAGAAAATCCTGTTCGGCATACCTGGATGTTAATATAGATAACAACATAAGTACTGATGTGACAGAGGAGAATAGAGCTAGAGTATCTGCTGCCACAAAGACCATAAAGGAGTTCTTGCCCAAGAAAACTGGAGTGCCCTTGTTACTGCCTTCACTTAAATTACCTCCTGGTACAGTAAAAGCAGCTACAAAGGCTACTGTAGCAGTGAGGGTGCCTACTAGCATGCACGATGCCGATGTAACATTTTTTTTTTTGATCGAGAAAGGAGGATTTTATTAAAAAGAGGAGAAAGAATTACAAGTATAAGATACAAGCATAAAGGGAAACTGGAAAACGAAAAGAGATAACAATGGGATACATTCCAACCAGAATGGGATGGAAGTGAGAGGGACAAAAGTATTACAACTATGTGTTAACGAAAATGTTATCCCAAGAAAAGATGCAGTGGGATAACCTGAAGTTAAAGTTTCTTTTGAAGGCTAAACTCCATGCAAGAAGAGACGCTTTGACTTAAACACTTACTTGAAAGTATGACTGGGATTTTTCCTGAAAAATTCTTGCGTTACGCTCATTCCAAATTGCCCATAGAACGGCGGCAGGAACCAAGTCCCAAATAAGTTTAGCAGGTCCTGTGATGGTGTTACTTGACCAGGTTTACGCCAATTGCAGAATTGATAATGGTGGAATCCAAGAAGAATGGCTAGGGAGGATAAGAGACCATACCTTGCAAGCAAATTGACAGCTCAAGAGCAAGTGTTCAGTGGATTCACAATGAGAGAGACAAAGAGGGCATCGACTGGCTAGTTTGAAGTTCCTTCGCTTAAGAGAGTCTTGAGTGCTAATTTTAGAAAGGGATGCAGTCCAAAAGAATAGGTTGATTTTCGGGGGAACATGAGGATTCCATATTGTCTTGTAAGGGAAATTAGGAACTAGTGGGGATTGCACAAGTTCCATTAAGGAGTTGTAGGTGGATTTGACGGAAAAATTACCTATAGGTGTAGGCCTCCAAGTTCTACTGTCGGGATGATCTGAGAGCTGTGGTGGAGAGTCACCAATGACTGTCAACATAGAGGCCAGTTGATTTACTTCAGCTTCTTTAAGGAGTCTCTTAAAGTGAAAAGACCAGCTGGAGCCATCTGGAGATACATGATCTTTGAAGAAACCATGTTTCAGTCCAGAAATTTTGTATAAGGAAGGAAACATGTCTTTCAAGCATTCAACAGAACCCCATCTATCAAGCCAAAATGAGATTGTGCAGCCATCGCCAATAGATATCTTGGACAGAGATGTTACTAGATGTGCATGAGAGGTGATATGTTTCCACACGGAACAACCGTAAGGAGAAGAAGGAATCTGGGGAGTCCATACGGATTGAGGTCCGCCATACTTGTCTCGAATAATACAATGCCAAAGAGAATGCGACTCTTCACCAAATCTCCAAACCCATTTTGCTAGCAGAGCTTTGTTCATCATCCTTAAACTTTTTATTCCTAACCCACCTAGTTTAAGAGGCTTGCACAATTCCTCCCAGTTAACCAAGTGTATCTGCTTAGTTCCGCCACTATCCCATATAAAGTTTCGCATGATCTTCTCAATGACTTTATAACTGCAACTGGAGCAAGGAACACGGAAAAGTAGAATATAACGAGACTGGAGAGCACAGATTTAACTAGGGTGATTCTCCCAGCCCTTGTGATAAAACCTTTCATCCACGAGGCCAGCATTGAGTCAAATTTTTCAACAATAGGGTCCCAAAGTGTCTTTGCTTTTGATTTAGCCCCAAGAGGCATTCCCAGGTATATGAAAGGCAGGGCTTCAGTTGTGCATCCAATATTAGCAGCCCACTGATGCAAGTCTGGAACCTGACCCACTTGAATTAACTTGGTTTTCGAAGGATTTACTCGAAGTCCAGAGACTCCTTCAATGCATTTAAGTATGCGCATTAGATTGCATAATTCCTCCCATGAGGGGTTGATGAAGAATACCGAGTCGTCAGCATAGTGTAGATTCGAAATAGGAGGGGATCCTGGTTTCACCGAAAATCCACTAAATAGTCCAATGTCTGCAGCCTTGTCAATTATCCTCGAGAGACCTTCCATGACTAGAACAAAAAGAAGAGGGGAGAGTGGGTCTCCTTGTCGTAGCCCGCGAGAAGCCGTGAAATTTCCAAAAGGAGAGCCATTTAGGAGGATTGAGAAAGTTGGGGAGCCATAGCAGTATCTCAGCCAACTTAAACATTTTTCTTTGAAGCCCATTTTACGTAGTAAATCCTCAAGAAAAGACCAGCTCACACTATCGAACGCTTTTTCTAAATCCACCTTGCAAATTAGTCCAAGGGCTTTATCCTTGATTCGAGAATCCACCAGCTCATTCGCAATTAAAATTCCATCGATGATTTGTCTTTCAGCTATGAAGCCAGATTGACTTGGATCAACTAATTGAGTCATTAATGGTTGCAGACGAGATGATAATACCTTCGCGATGACTTTGTATGCACTGGAAAGAAGGCTAATAGGCCTAAAATCTTTGACTGTCTCCACATGATTCTTCTTTGGGATCAATTTTATGAATGTGTAGTTGTGCCTCGTATCCATGTAGCTAGTACTTGAGAATTCATGAACCATATCCATGAACTCTTGTTTGATAAAAGACCAACATTTTTGAAAGAAGATTATAGGGAAACCGTCCGGGCCTGGGGCCTTATCATTTACCAAAAGGAAAGTAAGATCTCATTTTCCGTGATTGGTGATTCCAGATTAATTGCATCTACTTCTGGAAATTGATGTAGATGTACGTCACCAATTCTTGGCCTGTGAGGGAACTCTTCAGAGAATAAATTGGAGTAGAAATTTGTGATATGATCAACAATTGAATCTTTATCGGTGACAAGTACTCCATCGATGGAAATCTGCTTAATCCGATGTAACATTCATCCATTTCTCTCCTTGCTCCACCAAGTCCTTGTGTTCATTTGTGAATATGAGTTGAGCTGTATACCCATCTTTATTTCTCTTGAACTTGTCTTTCTCTAGTAACATACTCTCCACTCCCTGACAAAAACTAGATTAGCTCGTACGAATGTGGGTGGTTTCATCGATTTAAAATTGATAGTCTGTAACCAAATTAATTAGGTACTTATGAATTCACGATTTATATAAAGGCCCTCCTTACCTTGAACCACTGTAGTTCTCGTTGCATCTGGAGAGATGCCCCAGACACTGAATTGAGTTCAGCAGAAGGAGCCAACTTGGCAGCGTAATGCAACATACTGCTGCCACTACTACTTGTTCTAGTAATTATAAGATATAATGAAATTATCAGAGTTAATTCCAACCAGAAAAAAGGGAAACACAACACCTTGGGGTAAGTAGGATATGAGATGGAACAATATAAACTTGGTCGTCAGTCCTTTACCACCAGCTGAGGGATCCTTTGATATCTCTAGAGGGTTTTCCTCGTCTCCTCTGGTTATGCGTTCATATGTCGAATCATTATCCAGTTGGATTACTGTACGTAATACCACATTTTCATTTACATAAATATTTGATTAAGATAAAAACGAGGAAAGAAGAGGAGATATGCAAGTTAAGGATTTAACTGATTATCAACTGGCTGGTTTTGGCTTTTTAACACAAACAATTTATGATAAAAAAAGGAGTTAGGGTGACTAACTAACTTGAATAGATGAAAATTGTTGCCACCGTGTTAGCTTTGATCCACTAAGATATGCAAACGGCCTCTGAACCATCACCTCTAAACCAGATAATTTCGTTTCCGGTGTTTCTTGGATAACTAGATTCGAAAATCGTTCCACAAGTGTCAACGCCAAATCTACAAATATAAGAAAACAGTTAGTAGTGAAATAAGAATATTTGCTAAATTATTTATTTATGCATGCATGCAAGTATGCAGACGAGTGCATCTTAAGTTTCTTTCAGGGAAACAAATAAAAAAAGAACATACCGTATAAATTGGCATCAATAGCATGAAACATTAACCTAGCACCATCTGAACCAGAGAATGGGCTTTGGCCCTCGTCTCTAGTTACAGAATAAAGATATTCAACTGTCTCTTTTGTCCAACAGTAACGTGTTGGATAGCAAGTTCCAGTGGTACCCTTCCACGGGTATCACGTATCTGAGTCAAAGCAGGGTTCTTTCTAACCATCAACTTAGCAGCTTCACTGTTACCGTACACTCTGCAGCAACATGAAGCGCTGTTCTACCAAATAAACCTGTTTCCTTGAGTTGAAGTGCTTCAAGTGGCATGAGTTTCACAATCTCCACCGCGAACTTCAACCGACTGTTGTATAAGGCTACATGTAATACTGTTCGTGAATCAGCTGTGATGGCTTCTTGCACTGATTCCTAATTACCATGTAAATATCTCTTCCCGTTTTCCATTCATCTTCGATGACTGCTTTGTATAGCAGCTCGTATCCATCACGAACATAATCACGTATTTGTAGGTCATCGCCTTAGGGCAACTCCTATGGAGTAAAAATAAATCCATATCTTTCTGATAATTTTTGGTGATGTCGCGACAACACTATCTTAGTCCCTCCCTATGGTGTAACTGTGTGATAGTGCAACCTGCATGATTTAGGATGATCCGTTGAGATCATAATGAGTACCATGGCTTTGCTTAAAGTGGGGTGTAGCAGGACACTCTTAATGGACTCACCTATGTGGATGTTGGAAGTGAGGCCGCTTCCTATGAGAATTTGAACTGATTCTCTAGAGACATTCATTAAGTCCGGGATTTAGCCAACGGCCAAAACGGGCACAACGGCAAGAGCTTGGCAGCTTTTCTTTGAGACATCAGGCGTGGTTGTTATTTCCGAATTGCATTCACTGCTGGAGGTTCAAGACATTGTGTTCAGCGTTTCAACAAGCAGTTCCGGTAACCTCTCACTAAGTTAAGGTTCAATCTCTAGGACACCTTAGCCTATTTATGATGTATTCTGTTTTCTCGTATTTTTTGTCGACATGTTTTATCATTCATGCGGGGGATTGTTGGAAAAAAAGCGTGTTTTTATTTTTTAAAAACCAAATGTGCATGGACTATGATTTGATCCTTAGACCTATTGCCCACTAATTGTTTTTCATGTGAATAGATAAAACAATAGTCCCACATAGACTAAAATATAAAGAGTTTTAGACTTAAATACCATAGAATTGGCTAAAGGGCATGGCCCTTTGGGTCAACACACTTTTGTGTGAGGGAGAAGACCTAGACTAGGGCAAGGTTGCCTTCCCGTAGAAGCACCGAAGCACGCACGCCGCCGTCCGTCCGGTCGGGTTGGGTCGGGTGTGGGTGTGGGTTCAATAAGATCCTATCTTTTTGCTGAAAATTTTCGTACGTACTTAGAAGAATCTCTTAACGTTTTGTCTGTACATGTTTGTCGCACGCGCGCAGAATCTTTCTCCTTGTTTTATATATCTGGCACGCGTGATTCTTTGTTGAGTGACACACTGTTTTCGCATGCTTCTCTGGGACAGACAAAAGCTTTTACTTTACACAGTCTTCTCTGGGACAGACAAAAGCTTTTACTTTTCACAGTCTCCTAGCTTGTCAGTTTTGCAGCCTTTTATTTACGCAGTTTTCTTAGTGACTGTTTTTCTGTCTTTTGTGATACGCATGGGAATCTTTTTGCATTATTTTTAAAGTCCAAAAAATTATATAAGAAAGGAGTCTTCAACTCATTTGACACAACAGATAAACATCTCTTCTTCTGCTCCTCTGTTTTCTGTAAACAGTTTTTCTCTGTTTTAAGTTTGTTAGTTGCCAAGTTCTAAGGGTGTTCTCTTGTATGCTACAATGAGGAACGCTAACGATAGTTGTATCCTGGAGGCATCTCGTCAATAAATCTATAGCATCTCTCTACAGGAGAAGTAGTCGGCGAATATGGTCTTTAGGACAGCGTATTCATATGTGCCTTAATTATTCTGCAACAATTTGTTGTTGCATCCGAAATCAACCATTGATTCGAGCTAAGTATTCTTCACAGTATTTTTTCAATAAATTGGAGGTGGAAAAGGTCTAGTAGTTGAAAATGAGTTAGGGAAAACTTTGGGTGTAGGCTTAAGTGTTTTCTGTTGCATCAAAAAGGTTTTTTCTTGCATCCTAGCAAGTGAAAAAGCATGTGGAGGTGTTTTAGGATCAAATATTAAAACTGAACTTCTAAGTTCTTCTTTTAACCCTCAAATAAAACTGGCAATAAAGTATGACTCAGGAAAATCCTGGTGAACACTCAGTAATAAGGCCTTGTAATACTCAAACTCTTCAAAGTAAGCATCAACAGTTGTCAGTTGGGCCAATTTATTGAATACACCAGCTATGTTATCCTGAGCAGGGTTCTTAAATATTGTCGAAATATTATCACAGAAACAAGACCATGGAATATCAGGTTTATTAAGACAAAAGTTATCATACCATCTAGTGGAAAATGGGTGTTTAACTACCCACATCCGAGACACTCATTAATGGTAGTTGGACCGCCGACCATAAATAACCGTCTCTGATATAATAAGAAAATGGACCATATCCGAGAGCTTAATAAGCTGTCTCAGAATAACAAAATTTATTTACCCTTGTATCCCTCTTGGAACTCCAATTCAGAGACCCGCAGGTGTACATTGCAGTTACTGTTTTAGATGTCTGATGAACGGTTGTAGATGTTTAAGATTTGAGCCATTGATTGAGATGAGATGGATGGCTGGATCGGAAAGAAGAGACCTCGTTATTATCGAGGATAAAGATATCTTCTCCTTCTATCTACGCCTCATTTTTCTCCTCTTCACACTCACTCCTCAGCTTGTCTTTCCCTCTCCCTCCAACCACCACCGACTACCTTCAAAGAAATCATCTATCTACCACATCCATGAACAACACCAACACCGATCTTCAGCACAAAAACAACATCGATCTTGTAGTTAGACCGTTGGTCATTAGTGAAGTTAGGGTTTGGTTTTTCAAACAACATCAGGTACAATTAGGTTTCAATTCAAGTTCTCGTTATTTCTTTTCTTATAACTTTATTTGTTGATTTGGTTGATTCTCTACACTGGGTTTTAATCATTTTTTGATTATTGGTTGATTTCAGGTTGATTTCTCAATTTGGTGCGATTATTAGGGATTGATTTTGCAAACTTCACAGGTACAAAATTTGAGTTTTAATTTATTTATTTTTTGTTGATTTGGTTGATTCTCTTCGTTGGGTTTTAAGCTTTTTTCGATTATTGGTTGATTTCAGGTTGATTTCTCAATTTGGTGCGGTTATTAGGGTTTGATTTTACAAATTTCATCAGGTGCAAAATTTGAGTTTTATTTTTTTTTTTCTTTTCTTTCAACTTGATTTTCTTTTTAGTTGGCTGTCTTCATTGGGTTTTAACCATTATTTGTATTTGTTTGATTTCGGGTATTTATTGTTTGATTTCAGTCAGACAACTTAAGTTATAGGAACATCTTCATCAGGTAAAAGTTTTATCTGATTTTGGTATTTGGGTGATGTTAGTTGTTTTCATGATACTGAAGTTGGGGTTTGTTTGTTTAGATTTAGTCTACTGATCATGTATTAGGGTCTAGGTAATGAAGTAATATGTTTAATTTTAACTGATTTTGTCTCAATTCATGTGAAAGGATTACTGGTTTGGTGATGTTAATGTACAAGCACGTTCTGTTTTCTTCGAAGTAATTTTTTTTTGGTTGATGTCAAATGTAACGGGATTTCTGTTTTAACAACATGATAGTTATAAAATGAATACTTCAGTGGTTGTACGTATATTAGTATTTGATTACGTATGATGTTATTCTTAGTTCCAATATGACTTAGAATGATGATTTTTAATCCAAGTTGACTAGGTTTTTTGTTACTTTGTTAATCTTTCAAAGTAATTTTCTTGTAGACAAGTATGATATGAGGAGAGGTCGGTTTGCAAAGAACGGACTGATTCAGTACCAGATTGTATGCCAACAAGTTAATGTTGGTTTCTGGAAGAGGTGATCAAACCATTTTTGCATCTTTCAACTGAGAAAGTTGAGAATGCAAAGACCCAGGCAGAGGCTTTAGAAGAAGCTCTAGACATTGATGACTTGGAAGCGGATAAGAGGCCTGAAGACTTGATGCTGAGCTATATTGGTGGAGAGAAGGGAAAGGATATATCTGACCGCGAGCTTGTTACTCTGTGGTTAGAGGCCTACAGAATGGTTCTCGAAATTCTCCGTAACAACACTAAACTAGAAGCATTCTACGCGGTAAGCCATCTGATATTTTAATTAGGTTTACCTCCTTTCAACCGCTTTTTATCTCTTAGGCATTTTTGATTTTTCAGTCTTGATGAGTTTGAGTGTAATATTTCTCTCTATTGTAATGATGACTGCACACCGAGTCTTCCAGTTTTGTAAGAAGCACAAGAAACAACTGAATTCTGTAGGCTTTGCGACATAATCAGAAACCATCTTGCAAATGTTAACAAATACAAGGACCAGAAAGACATACCTGACTAATTGAGATTGAACTTTGGCAGGTATGTGGAGAATAATTAGTTCCATAGTCCAAGTATTTGCGTGGAAAAAACTACCTCGGTTCTCTATCTGAATTTTGTTATCTGATCTTGTGCAGGAAGCTTTTCGTTTTGTGTAAGACATTCATGGTTTGATGTATGGTAAAGAAAACTCCCAAGCCATAAGTGATGGTCATTTATTATGGCAAGCTGACGGAGATGTTCCGGGTTTCGAACTATCAACTTTATAATGCATATGCATGGTCCAAACTGTTCTCACGACAAAGGTAAATAATTACGAAACACATGTTCCACCTTGTTCTAGTATTCATAGTGTTAATGGTGGGTTTTTTGTTGGCCACCTTGTTCCAAACTGTGATTGGTCACTTTGGTTCTGTTGGGGTCTGTTGATATTACTGAGCTTTGTCAGATATTTATGGTTTGCAAGTGACTTTGCAGGGTATAGATTTTATAAACCTTGTTGATGTATATATGGTGTGAATCATGGGATTCCATCTAATAAACTCCAAAATGTGGAAAGAACCTGAGTGGATTAGTAGTATGTTGGGGGACCACCTGTATAGAGTTTGGTTCTGCAGCTGTTGGGGGTGTCCTCGTGTTAGCTTTGGTATCTTTGATCCTTAATTCATCTTTGATCTGACTTTGTAATATATTTTTACAGGGTACTGCAGGAGTTGCCATAGCTAGTGTTTTGGGAGTCTAATATGCTTATAACAGAGCACAAGTATACTTTCAACAAAGAATGTTTGTCTGTTGGTTTAATATCTGTAATCAAATGCTCTTTCTTGCCTAAGTGCATTCGGTTTTGGTTTTAGGGATGGGTCACGATTCTTGAGTTTTGGTTCGTAAAAGTAGGAAGCAGGCACAACAGTATTACATATTATACAAAGTACTGATACATCCTTGATGTGTGGTTTTCTTGTCATTACTTTTGTGTTGTTAGAACCGTCTTTTGACAAGAACATGCATCTTGGTATTGTTGCTCAAATTGGGTTATAGTAGTCAGGGGTTGATGCTAAAATTGGGTTTTTAATTGATCATGTTAAGCCTTCGTTTGGAATTGTTGGCGATGTAACCTGTGTGCTTTTGTGGTTTACAGTGGACAAAAACAATGGAGGCTATGGATATGTTTCAGCTGCTCAAGATCCTAACATGTATCCTAACCAAGGCTATGTCGGTCCTGGATATGGTAACATGTATTCTGCCAACTATTGGGTCTATATTTATACTGCCACATGATATCTTATAAATGCATTTTTTTATATATAAATTGGAATTAATTAGTTTATGGGATTCATGTATAATCAACGACTAGAAGACTAGAATTTGAGAATGATATCGTGCCAGATTGAACGTGGTATGGCTAGCTAGTCCAAACTGGTAGCTAGGATTATCTTTTAAATTTCTATATGGTAGATTGATTAGTCCTATTTTGGCAAACTACTGCAATGATATTCAAGTGGTATAGGGTAGGAGTATCGTAGCTTGTGGATTGGTTCCTTGTTTGTCTTTAAAATGGGAATACTGCGAATGTCTCCATAGAATATGATGGCTGTTACGGCGGTTGGGATGGATGGTTTTTATTTCAAATACAAAATAAATTCCATTGGGTACTGATGATAAGCTAGGAATTCTTCATGTTAAATGGGTTGTCTCCCAAATTTATTTAAAATGTCAGAGTGTCTCGTTTGATTGTGTATACTCTATTTAACTTGTAAATCTCGTTGTCTAGATTTAGACCATCCTCATCTTAACGTACATTTTTAATATCAGGGGTTTGTTATATGTGACCTAGGTTGCAATTTATAAAGATTGGCAATGCGAAAACTCGTGTTGTCTGGCTGTTCCTAAAATTATACTTGGTTATCTATGAGCTTTGGTTTATTTCATACTCAAACTGATGCATAATGGTCGATTTTGCAGCACTTGGGAACTGTAATCAAGTCTCGCATCCCAGGCCTCCAGTCGATAATTAATAAAAGTATTGCTGAACTAGAGGCGGAATTGATTCGTTTTGGCAAGCATGTTGCTTTTGATGGTGGAGTAAGTCTACCTTAAATCTCAGTCTTCAATTCAGAGCCTATTGTCTTTAGTCTTCAATATGCACTTATGAGAAAACATGCACTCAGTTATGGAGATTTGTCGTCTTTTGGCCTAATCCACTACTTGTGGTTTTTTGCAGGGTAAACTGTACCTGATTATGGAGATTTGTCATCTTTATGATGGAATTTACAAAGAACATCTTGACGGCATGTATGTAGCTGGTAGATTGGAATGTAGCTGGTGTTACTTTCTGGTAGATTGGAATGTAGCTGCCCCTTCCCACACATGTGAGTTGACAACAAAACTTGAACCTCCTTTTGTGATTTGATTTTGAGTTTTATCTGTTGCATTAGAATGATCTATCTGTTCCCCTGTGATGTCGTTACTTACAAAAAATAAAAACACATGAGTTTCCAAAGGATTCAACCCATTTCTTTGTATCTGCCTTCGATTTCCCTGTCAGCTACAGATATTAATTTTGACTAATGAGCCAACTGTTGTTTACATGATCCTTATACCTTGAACATTACATTTATGGTATTGGTGGTTGGTGTATGTTGCAGGAACGACCTTCTTTGTCGTATGTGAACCAGGGACACAACACATGGATGCTCTACTTGATATCATTTATGAAGTATTGGCTAAGTTCATCGTCATCGGAGGAGCTTATCGTTTGGTTGTTTAACATGTTGTTTTTAGCTTATTGTCTATTAGTTTAGCATCTTGTTGTTAGAACTTATTAGCTACCTAGCTTGGACATGTTTTGTATTGAGCCAAAATTTCATCTTTTTTGTGTAATTTTAAACCAAATGGATAAAGTGAATGAATGTGGAATTCTCAAGTTTGAGTTTAAATTTGGATTTCATTTGAGTTCCATTTTACTTGACCGACTTGACTTTTTTTGAGTTTCATTTGACTTAACTTTGAGTTCCAGTCAGATTATTTCAGATTTAGCCATTCAGGCATTTCAGCAAGTCTGAATTTATATTTTTTTTATATTATAATTTAAATATGAGACTCACGGCTAAGGGTCTGTACCTCGTAACCCTTAAAATCCGTCGTTATTTGAGACCCACGGCTAAGGGTCGTACAAAACAGCGGCGCTTTATCAGAGACCCCAACAGAGACGGTTGGAAATGGTCGTATAACTCGTATATATGACTTGTCCTGACGGTCGCGGAACATCTGTTTTCCACCACTTGTTAGCTTTACCATCCAGATGTATGGATGTCATCCTGGTTTTATGAGACTCCTGAATGTTGTGCATCTGGAAGTAGTATTCACACTTCTGGATCCAATTTTTTGGATTATCGCTATCAAATCGAGGGAAATCAATCTTTGGCATTCGATGAAATTGAGTAGAGTCTCGACCACCAAATTAAAAATTAGAATGAAATCCACCAGTATTAGAACCTAAAGGATCTGGATTTCTGTTTGGATCTTGAGTAGATTTTTTTTTTCTAACTGAGATTGAATACTTTTGTCTAAACTTCTTTCAATGTCAGTTTTAAGATTCAACATACTAGTATCCATTCCCGTCTTCATCGACTGAAGATCATCTTTAGTTGACATAGTACTGAGTTGTATAGATAGAGTGTTTACCTTTGAATGTAGTTTATCGATTTCGATCTGTCGTTTATTGTTGGTTTCTTGAAGCTCCTAGCAAGTTTGAGCCACCATGATGCTAGGACGGAACGGCTCTGATGCCAGTTGTACTGTACTTAGTGAAACGAGAGTGAAGGCAACGGAATTAATCTGAAATTGGACGTAGAACGAACGGAGAAGATAACTCTGCCGCAACATCCTAAACACTCATTAATTCATTCTTACCCTAAACTGGGTTTCTTATAATATAAATACTCCAATGATTGGAGGACAAACCCTAATAACAACTAATCTAAGCCAAACGCGTGTCACATTACTAACCGACAACAATTTCCAAATGAAGAGGGGACACGTTACAATTATTAAGTGAAAATTGATAAAGGCAGACGATTTTTTATTAGGGGCAGCCGCGAGTACACTAGCACAAGGAAGGTATATGACAAAGTATTACTAAGAACATTGAAAAATGGATTGATACGAAGTTACGAACACACTAAATTGAAAACAGAGGAAAAATTAAAGATAGAAAGGGAAATTAATAATAATACCATGTACTCTGCATATAAAAATTTACTGAAAAACAAGTCAGGGCCAAAATCACATGTGTCATGATCTCTTCTTCGTTTTCTTCTCTGGGGAACTACATTAAACCTCTAGATCTCATATGAAATAGTTTTTTCCGACGGGGGAAGGTGTTGTTGTTGTGTCAATTAAGAATACGGTACTTACAGTTGGTGGTGGGATCATTGAGAGATGGAAAAGATCATGCTGGCGGAAGGAAGAGAGACATAAATGTTAAACGTAGCTGGGGGTTATATCTTCAAATAACTAGAATTTGTGTAGCAACTTCTTAAGAAAATCGAACAAGTGGACGCCATGCATTTGGTACGCTCCCACGCTGTCCACAATTGAATGGACCGATATAGTGACCTCCACAGTTGTTTCCAAATGTAGCTAAACACAAAAGATTTCTTAGCTCCAAGTTACCCGTTAGTAACAATAACATTAGGATTAAATGTTCGGTGCACTTGACTGATAGATGATTGAAATATAACCCATCAGTTGGACATGTCTTCAGAGTATTATAGAAAAACCTCTATCTTCTCTGCATAATCGTATTTTCCAAATAACTCTATGAAACTTTTTTTCTTCAATCTTCTCCATCTCCAAACCTAGATTTGCTCGGAGTTATCCGAGATATCAGATTTTCCGAATAGATTTGGGTTTGTGTAATTATTTTTTTAGTGTTTTCAATAAAAAATCACATTATCTGTGATTTTAGATTTTAGGGTTTGTTTTATTTTTTAGTTTTATTGTTGATATCTCATGACTTTTCTATGTCATGCAATATTCGCCATTAGTGCGATTTTCTATAACCTTCAGGCATTTCAATTGGAACCCGATGATATATTCAAGTATATCTTCGAAGACAATCAATTTCAGTGTGACGATGATCAAGATTCAATCAAACAAGATCAATGGCTACTGGAATTATCCTTTTTATAAAGGATTTTCTCTTAATGAAGAAGAAGAATTTTCCAGATGGTGGATGCAGAATCAAAACACCTTCCCTCTGATTACATTGATTACTTCTATGATCAACAATTATGTACTTTTGTTATATTACAATTCATATGTTCTTGTAATATTTTGCTTTTGTACTTTTTTGTTGTATCTGTTTGATGTACTTGAATTAGTCTGTTCATGGCTTCCAATTAATATAATCTAAAAGAGGTTCTTCCTCTTTTTTTCTTCAAAAAAAAAAAATGGACATGTCTAGGGTCAATATAAATATATGGCGTTTCAAAACGAGTAGGCATGCCCCCATACATATTTTAGCGAACATAATTTTCATCCTATCAAAATAACAACAACAACAGCATAAAACAGTATTTTCATGGACTTGTCTTGCGAGCCTTGCAATTGTTTCTTCGCGGGTCCTCATCACGCGCAGTCATCTTTTGGTCGCCCTCCACTGCTACAACAAATTTATGGTTTTCGTTACATAGATATGTTATTCCATAATTGGTTTGTAGAAATGTGATGGAGACCAAAGTGATGTATGGACGTCGGGTTATCTGTCGGCCTCCCCACCGCTCGCGGTCATCTAGTTGTAAACCCAAATTTCTCTTCGTAAACCTGAATTTTTCTTCTCCAAGTCAACATAATAGTAATAGGCGAATTAGTGAATAATCAAACATGGGGAGAAAGAGTATCTAATTTTTTTATTTTTATTGTTTTTGATAGTTTTTCTATCGGCGGATTTATAGTTCTTGATCTAATGATGAATCTAACATAGTTTTTATCCCGTTTGATTTGATTCACCAGTCACCACATCCGATATTTTTATCGCCCTTCTTTAAATTGAATTGTTTTCTTTTTAACTAAAAAATATGGAATTGTTTTTTTTTATGAAAGATCATGGAATAAGATTGATGATGTGACTCAAATTGCCAAAAAGAAAAAAAAATCCAAAAAATAAATAAATCTTTGATTGATTGACCAAATCACCTTTAGCTTCTATTTTTTTTTACAGTTTTTTATAGATTTAGATGAAGAAACAAAGTACTCATGTGATCACAGTAGCAAGAACAACATCGGTTTACATCAATGGGATTGACAATGATTGTAACTGGTAATGGACAAGGTTAATTTTGTCCAACTCATACAAATTTATTAAATCTCCCCATATTGGTGAGTCAACCACGATTTCTGTGTTTCTTAAATCCGTTTTTGCTCTCCCTCTAACAAAAAAAAACATAAGTACTTGTTCTGTGCCGTACATACATATTTTGGTTCGTGCCTGGGATGTAGAATACTAGAATTGTTACCCAATTAACCCTTGAAATCCATAATTTATATGGGCTGATACCAGCTCTACTAAGGGATGATACCAGTTCATATTGAACAAAAAGATCCTGGAAATCCTGACCATCGGATCGATGGACCGGTATCAGCCCCTAGTAGAGATGGTATCATCCCATATAAATCATGTAGAAATATCTCCATGGTTTTTTTCCCATGATCTTGGGCATGTGTCTGTAAATCGTTCTAAGGAACCATGTTGGTGGGTTCTTCTTCATGGCCACAACAATCCTTCCTTATAATAATGGAAAGTTTAATGAAGGGCCACACTTTCGATTCTATGTTTAAGAAAGTGCCATTGTTTTTATCAGAATTTATAAAATGCCACGCTGTTGACCTTTTCCATCCCATTTTTTTTTTGAGAAAACGGCTAACGGAAGTTGAAGTATACGTGGCAATGATTCAACCTTGTTAAAAGACATCAAAACCCTCAAATTACTTGACTCCGACCTAACTAAATCGCATCTTCATCCAAAACGCCGCAAGAAAAAAACAATCCGAAATTGTTGAAATCCCCAATGTTTTTCAGTGTATATCATGCCTGGGATGTAGTCATGCACCACAAGAAGATTCCTGTTAATGCTCCATGGCCTCTCATCAATAACCTTGTTTAACAAATTCCGGTCATTAAACTTGAAGATCATTATGTTGGGATCTGTTTCAATGATTCTAACATCATCAGTAGTCATGAATGGCCATGTAAAGCCAATATACTTAGCCACTGTATCAGCTTTCATCCTTCCTTCAGAGATTATCTTTCCAATTGCGCTAGCCTCCCATTTTGTGTCTTCATCAGCTTCAGAGCTTGCTACTTGACTAAGATCTGCAATTTCAGAAACGTCTCCCAGATCTAAAACAGCTTGCTTAAACTTATTAACCAAATCTCCAACTTATGTTGAGTTTTCGTCTGCCATGTTTTGATGTGAACATCATAGAGTTTGGAATAGCAATGTGGAGGTTAACTTATTGAGGTTAACTTATTATGGAATAAGATTGATGTTGTGATCCTGTGACTCAAATTGCCAAAAAGAAAAAAGAATCCAAAAAATAAATAAATAAATCTTTGATTGAATGAGCAAATCACCTTTAGATTATATTTTTTTTACATTTTATTATAGATTTAGATGAAGAAACAAAGTACTCATGTGATCACAGTAGCAAGAACAACATCGGTTTACATCAATGGGATTGGCAATGATTGTAACTGGTAATGGACAAGGTTAATTTTGTCCAACTCATACAAATTTATTAAATCTCCCCATATTGGTGAGTCAACCACGATTTTTGTATTTCTTAAATCCGTTTTTGCTCTCCCTCTAACAAAAAAAAAACATAAGTACTTGCTCCGTGCCGTCCATACATATTTTGGTCCGTGCCTGGGATGTAGAATAATAGAATCGTTACCCAATTAACCCTTGAAATTCATAATTTATATGGGGTGATACCAGCTCTACTAAGGGATGATACCAGTTCATATTGAACAAAAAGATCCTGGGAATCTTGACCATCGGATCGATAGACCGGTATCATCCCTAATAGAGCTGGTATCAGCCCATATAAATCATATAGAAATCTCTCCATGGTTTTTTGCCATGATCTTGGGCATGTGTCTGTAAATCGTTCTAAGGAACCATGTTGGTGGGTTCTTCTTCACGGCTACCACAATCCTTCCTTATAATAATGGAAAGTTTAATGAAGGGCCACACTTTCGATTCTATGTTTAAGAAAGTGCCATTATTTTTCTCAGAATTTATAAAATGCCACGCTGTTGACCTTTTCCATCCCATTTTTTTTTTTGAGAAAACGGCTAACGAAAGTTAAAGTATACATGGAAATGATTTAGCCTTGTTAAAAGACATCAAAACCCTCAAATTACTTGACTCTGACCTAACTAAATCGCATCTTCATCCCAAACGCCGCAAGAAAAAAACAATCCAAAATTGCTGAAATTCCCAATGTTTTTCAGTGTATATCATGCCTGGGATGTAGTCATGCACCAGAAGAAGATTCCTGTTAATGCTCCATGGCCTCTCATCAATAAACTTGTTTAATAAATTCCGATCATTAAACTTGAAGATCATTATGTTGGGATTTGTTTCAATGATTCTAACATCTTCAACAGTCATGAATGGCCATGTAAAGCCAATATGCTTAGCCACTGTATCAACTTTCATCCTTCCTTCAGAGATTATCTTTCCAATTGCGCTAGTCTCCCATTTTTTGTCTTCATCAGCTTCAGAGCTTGCTACTTGATTAAGATCTGCAATTTCAGAAACGTCTCCCAGATCCAAAACAACTTGCTCAAACTTATTAACCAAATCTCCAACTTGTGTTGAGTTTTCGTCTGTCATGTTTACTGTATCGACCCTTTAAATTTTCGTTGGGATTTGAACCCTAGCCTAACCCGGTATAGATGTCTTAACTAAGTGGTTATCCCTTAGCAATATCAGTAAGCGTGATTAGTATATACCTTGTAGAACTCTCGAAAATTTTGTTTTAGCATGACTGCCACGCGACAAACATGAGCCAGTTTGGGCCATTTATTAAACCGACTCTAATTTCTTAAAAGAAAAATCCCATTTTCTTTTCTTTGTTCTTCCACGTTCTCTTTCCTCTCACCAAATCTCATCTACTGATTTTTCAAGACGATCTCAAGCAAGAGGAACTTTTGGATTTTAAGCAACCCACTCTCCAATTTCAGCTAGCAGTCGTCCCGCAAAGGTAGGGGGTTCTGTCTCAACTTTTCATTTCATGTTTTCTCCACTGTTTTCACTGTGATTAAATTGTGCTTTGATTCGCAAATTTTGATTTAATTATTTTTATTTCCTATCACTTTTCTGTAGTAGCTACTGTTATTTGATTTCAATGTCTAAAGGTAAATGTTGCTTGTCGTTGCCGAGAGATCCATTCTTACTAATTAAATTTTCAGTTAATTTACTGTGTTGAACCTTGGTCTCAAATGTCACTTTCATTTTCAGCTACTGTTTCATTTCGTTTCACCACCTCTGTGTCATTTTTGGTTCGATAAACTAAACCATGACTTGAGAGCATCTGTTTTCAGTTGCAAAACATTTTCAAAACTATTACAATCCATGCAATTTAATAATTGGTGATTTGGGTTGTCTTCTAAATCATGAACTAGACAAACTTTCCTCGTAAACTTTCTTCAAAACACCCATGCATTTGGTTTCCTTTGAACTGTTATTCATTTTGAAATTGGTTTGAAATCCATTAATTCTTTTTGCTTTAACTCTTATATATTGAACTGTGCATAATCTTGAATGGATTAAATGATTTCGTAAAGATTAAAATGAATTTTGCAGCTATAGTGCTTTCCCCAACTTAAATCCAGTTTGGCATTGAAATTTATGAATTTGTTTATCACCTGTTTGTGAAATTGACCCAAAGAGTTTTCGATTTGAAACTCAACTGTTAAATGAAATTTGTAATTATTTTATGGATTTTGCATTTTATCTCCCTCCCACCCTTCAATTAAAATATCCAACTCATTGATTTACCTTGCATTTCAAATATTTTAAACTTCAGCTCAACGTTTTGTCTTTAGTGTCTTCCTAAAAGCCCTGTTTGCATATTTTCTTAGATTAAAAATGATGGTTTTAAATAGTTACTCTGTGCTTTAGTTTGAAGTACAATATCTTGCTATTTTGTATTTTAGGGCAAGTTTTTCAAACAGGAAGTAATGGGTTGCCAATACTAAAGTTCAACTAGTCATACTATGTCCTTGAATATTAAATATCAATTTGAATGTGCTTGCATCCATACCAGTTTGCACTTGTTTGTATTTCAAACCATTTTGAACGTGTTTGAAATTTATACCCAGTAACGTATTTACGTTTTAATTCTATAAAAACTCTCTCGGCAATTAGGACTAACCTTATCAGTTGAATTTTCAAATGTGAGTATGTTGGAAATGTTTTTCCATGTTTTTGCCAGGCTATGGATACTTGAATTTCCCTTTTTGGAACTGTCTTCTTAGTAAGTTTGAAACTGCAGCGCTTAAACTTATATTGGTTAATCATTTGTTTTCGGAGCCACCTTATTGTCTTGAGATGTATGTATGAATTTACATTTTGTCGTTTTATTACGATGCGAAGCTAGGCGACTCTATTCTAAGAACGTCGGGCCTAAGTGGCACCCCACCACCTCGGTGGCAACCCGGAAGATCGTTGCGGCAACGATGGCTGGTAACCAGAACTACCCTGACGGTGGCACTGTCCATGAGAATAGTAGAGTAAATTTATTTGCGGCCTTGAATATGTTTATTATTTGTATTTGCGCAAGACTTACATTTCTCATTTTGAATTAGCTGCTGCTCTTGTCTATTTTTTTTATGTTTAGCACTGGCACTACGTTTTTATCTTTATACCCTCTACTGGGCATTCGCTCACCCCGTTTTGTGTTTTTTCCCCCACAGAGATAGGAATTGGCTTGGTGAACTAAGCTGCGAAAGCTAGGGATGCAAAGGTGGTATTTACTTTGTTGTCCTTATATATATACATGTCATGGCATAAATAAAAAAGCGGGTATTGGGAGTGATTTGGAATGGTCTTCAGTTTGCTTGGTTTGATCCTGTGTCATTTTTGTTGCACTGTGATGTTATATATATGTTCGCATCTACCAGATCTTTACATGGTTTGAATTGAAACTAGCCAGTTTCGTGTACGATGGGTCTGGTCTCGGGCTATACAGACTAGTTTTTGAATTCATTTTAGATGGTCTTGGCTTTTGGCTTTACCGACTACATTTTTTTTCCATTGTTTCATTTTGGCATTTGTTTAATCTAAAGATTAGATCTGTACAGTGAACTTCTAAGTGTAATTAAATAGCTACTTAGATTCATTTTCCTATGAATCATTATTTGCTACGTACTTCTACCCAGTATATAGCTTGTATGAATCCATTCATCTACTCTTGTGAATCTAAGCACGTACTTTGTTTCATGCTTCTGTTATGATGTTGTTTGCCGTACTTTCTCCTTAAACGCTTGATACACGCTATCTAGTCTTGCTAGCACCCTTACTCCTTGCGTATTTCTGCTGATCACACGTTAACATCTAGCAAGTATTCCAAATTCTTGTTTGAAAATCTCAAAACTAATTAGGATTAAAATTGTTTTAGTTTTCAAACTGGTGCATCGTCAAACCGATACGTACTGGCAGGTCCTATTTTTGTTTATCACTATCTGTTGGATTTGTTCGGACAAGCATTACACATTTTTCCCACTGTATAAACTATTTTCTTGTTGTATAAATTATTTCGTTTATTTTCTTTTATAACTGTTTTCATTTTCATTTCCGAGTAGCGTGACCGGGGTTTGGCCTTGCTGGACGGGTTGAAATCCAACCCGTCAGAGGGAAAATTTACCCGTCCGCTACATTTACAGTGATAAAGAATTTGGTAATGGGTTTAGAAGACTGGTTTGCAGTTGATATAGGAAAGGAGAAGATACTAGGATGTTTTTGATAGTTAAGGAGCCGTATATTTAGGCTATTCTCATTGAAACAGAATGTGATTATCTTTCCAATCAGAAAGGTAAGTATTGTAGCTGGCAATTGACCAGAGAAAAATCAGAAAAAAGAAAAAAACTTAAGTACTTGCTCCGTGCCGTCCATACATATTTTGGTCCGTGCCATGATGGCACGGGTTATACTCTAGTAAAATGAAAACTTTATGTAAGATGGAAACTTTCGAAAACTTAACACAAACGAGTGTATTCTCTAGGTCCTGTTTTTTCTCTCTTTCTTCTTCATTTCCTCAAAAAGAGGGAAAATTGAGAGTGTAGGAGGGAGAGATCGACTGAGATTTGTTTGAAGATAAATCGAAGACGAAGTTTGGCTTTGAAGATGAATGCATAAAACGGGTTTGTTAATCAATCAAACCCATTTTTTCCCCACTGTGTATCACTCACATCTATGATCCATGTAGATTAATTTTATTGTTTAATCCTAACACTGAATTTAGGGTTTTCAAAAATTAGGGTTCTTGTTTGACACATCAAATTCAGCATGTTACTTTGTGTTCAATTGTCACTTGAAATTAGGGTTTCTGCGTTAGGTTTTATGAAATTTGGGTTATATATTTGAAACAACCATATTTATGTGTTTATCTTGTATGGAATTTCTTGTTCTTTCAGGTCCAAGAAGCAGCCTTGAGGACAATGCCTGTTATTGTTGTGCCCATTACAGGGCGAATGATACATCATTTCCCGAATTCAGTGTCTTCTATCAAGAGTAAGTTTGTGTATTAGGCTAAGAGAGCTGGTTCAAAGTTGAGGGGTTGCAGAACAATCAATATCCAAGGGGTGCCAGACAATTAAGCAGCTGGAAGGCCGAGTTGCGGTGGTTCTTCAGGCAGTAGGGTTTGCACTCATCATTTTGAAGATCTTCAGCCTAACTATGCATCTTAGTCGAACGAGAATTTCATGCAGGGAAGACCGAGCCAAAAGAAAAGATAAAATATAATCTACAAAGGTTTGAGTTCTTCCCCAATCGTCATGTTCTTTCTTTCTTGTACTGCATATTTCCGACTGATGAAGGCATTTTTTTTTTACGGAGTGAAGGATATTACGTGGCAGTGGAGGTGTTTTTCGTGGTCCTCAGCTCTTTGACTTTAAATGAACTTGATTTTGTATGAGGATGATGCATGGAGAGGTGGATGGTTGCATGGATGTGTCTGGTAATAAATATTGTGAGCATTCCAACTTTGGCAGGGACTAGGGAGGAAGCTAAAAAAGAACAAAACAAGGGAAAACAAGTCAGTCCAAGCGTTACTCAATTTGTCACTCTAATTGATAAAAGAGAAATCAACTCTAGGAAATGGGAAAAGACAGAATGGATTTTTAGTGGATAGATCCTAAAGCCAAAGGAGTGGTGATTAAGGATACTGATAACACAACATGGGAGAGAAACAAACGGCTAAAGACAAGAGGATGAAGAAACAGATTCAGATGATGAAGTTGAGATGGTGAAAAAACATTAGGAGAAAGATAAATTCATTGAGAAACTCTTGAAGGGAAGACATCAATTACAAGGCTATGCTTGGCTTCTAGCAGGCTACATTCAGTTGGGAAGGAAAAATCCCAGTGAGATCGTTTCAAATGCTCTTTCTTATGGTAATATGGAAGCTGGTTCAGTAATAATATCATTTTGAAGGTAGCTGAAGCAGTCTTATTGGAGGAAACCATGGTCCCTGAGACAGTGATGGAGATAAAAGTTGCTAAGCAAATTTTAGTACTGAGAGCTCTGTCAAGGTAACCCATTTTCGCTGCTCTTTCTTTTTGTACCCAGTGTTTTTCGCTTATTTTTTTTGGTGTGATAATTTTACTTATCATGTCTTAGTTTGCAGTCTAGTTTTTTTTTTATACTTTCTTTTACTGCACAATTTCATGATTTTCCACATTTTGTAGTTCTGTTCCCATCTGCATCCTGTGTTCTTGTGTGCACAATTTTAGTACCTTCGTTTTGTGTCTGGTTATTTGTCCTGTATTTGATATACTAGTGTTGTATAGTATTGTTTTGATCCCATTTAGTCGACATGATATTGCTTTTCTGGAATGCTGAGGGTTGTAGCAAACCTCCTCTTGTCTAAGTATAGGCCTAAAATTTTTTTAATTACTGAGTCAAATATGAGCTGCATAAGATGGAAATTATTGCTTCAAGTCTGCAATTCAGAGATTGGATAACTATACCTTCAGTAGAAAGATTTTGGGGGCTCTTAGTGACTTGGAATAGCAATGTGGAGGTTAACTTATTGAGTTTTGATGTGAACATCATAGACGTGCCTATGAAAATTAGAGGTCTACTTTGTTTTTGCATTTATGGGCTACAGTTTCTCCTGACAAATACACTCAGTCACAGTGGGAGTACATTACTCAGCAATTTGAGCAATTTAGGGGTTCCTTTAATGCTAGTTGAGATATTAATTATATTTTAAGTTCGAGTTTTAGTGAAAAAGGTGGAAATGAGTCCATTTCAACCAGGGCTGGAGGATTATTTAACAATTAGGGCTGGTGGATTTGTGATTCAAGGGATTATTCAACAGCTAGAGATGGTGGATTTGAGATTCATAGGGGATCCTTTCGCTTGGACAATAAGAGGGAATGTGTTGAAAACATTAGGGAAAGAATAAATAGACACTTGGTTAATATACAATGGTTGGACTCATTCCCAGAGGCCGTGGTGCATCATTTGGAAAGAGTGGCTTCTGACCACAGTCCTATTTTTGTTGATTCCTGCCCTATTAACCTGAGACTAGAAAGTTTGCATAAGTATTTTAGGGGTTAGATTGAACACAAAGAGTATATAGGGCTTTCTTTGAAAATGCCTGGCATGTTAGTAGTTTGAATGCTGATCTTTATGTGTTGAAAACATTAGAAAATCCAGGCCAGTTTTAGACATGGAACTGGCAGATATTTTAAAACATGTTTAAAAATAAGGAGTCAGTGTTAAAGAAAAAAGATCAGGAAAATAAAACACCAGAACACCTAGTTTCTAAGAATTTTTTTTGCACGAACTTGAATTAGAACTAGATAATTGGAGTAACATGGAGTCTATCTACTGGAAAGTAGCAGGGATAAATTTTTAATTGAGCATGATGGATGTACTAAATATTTTCACATGCTAAAAGCCATAACTCCATTCATTCTTTAAGAGATGAAGATTTAGAGAAACATTCGTGGTATTAACAGACCTCTGGATGGTTTAGAATAACCAAGGTGTAGTTGAATACGCAAGGCTAGAGTATAACCGTGCCATAATGCCACATCATTGTTGGAAAAACTGTTGTTGGTCCGATAATAATGAGGATTTCTTTAAAAAAAAACTGTTGGCACGACATTGTCTTACTTTTTTCTAAGCCTAGATCATCCGTACAAATGGTGCTGATACAATCAAAAGTGTCTTTTGGAGGAAAGACATGTATAGCTTTGATTGATACCCTAATTCGGGTTCTTTGATTTCTTTTAATCAACACATATGGTTTTCTAATTGTTGAATGAATGATATGAATTTGTAATTGAGGTGCAGTAATAATGGAAATTTGAGAATCCTAGTGGTGTTTATCTCAATTTTGGGTTTGAATTTATTCCCATTGACATTAAAGAAGGTGGCGGTGCTTCAGGCGGAGGAAGTTGTTTGGTGAAATACTGGTTATGGTCATGGTTCTGATGTAATTGAAACAACAAATATTAAATTTTAACATAAACGATGATGGTGGTGCTAGGATTGAGGAAGTTGTTTGGTGAAATACTGGTTATGGTCATGGTTCTGATGTAATTGAAACAACAAATATTAAATTTTAACATAAACAGTGACGGTGGTGCTAGGATTGAGACGGGGTTAGGACGGTGGTTATGTGTTTGTATTGTGAGGTTGAAGACGTATTTCTAATCAGGTGAGACAGCATCAGAAAATAAAAACATGGAAAAAAAATAGAAGCACGGAGGACTGATGGGAGTATTTATCTTTTCATTGATTGTGCATATTCTAAGGCTGTTTGGTTTGGATTAAATGTTCTTTGTCCTGATGCTCGCACAGGTTTCTTAAACTGGTTTAAAAATTGGTTTCAAAATACTTGGATTGTTTTTAATAAGACTTTTATAGCATCATTTGTTGGCACACCTGGAAGTATAGAAACTCCGTTGTTCTTGGCAAAATTAAACCTTAAACCATTAGACTGTACAAGGAAGATTAACCAAACCTTAGGAGACTGGTAGATTGAGAGATATTTCAGTGGTACACATGTTGTCAACTTGAGTATTCTCGCGTTATTGGAAGTCTTATGTATTTGATGAACTGTACAAGACCTGATGTTGCCTACAGTGTGAGTAGATTGAGCAGGTGCACTTGCAGCCTTTTCTTTACACAGTTTTCTTAGTGACTGTTTTTCTGTCTTTTGTGATATGCATGGAATCTTTTTGCATTATTTCTAACGTCCAAAACGCTATATACGAGAGGAGTCTTCAGCTCATTTGACACAACAGAGAAACATCTCTTCTTTTCTTCTTCTGCTCCTCTGTTTTAAGTTTGTTAATCACTGCTGCCAAGTTCTAAGGGTGTTCTCTTGTATGCTACAATGAGGAACGCTAACGATAGTTGTATCCTGGAGGCATCTCGTCAATAGGGCTATAACATCTCTCTACAGGAGAAGTAGCAGGCGAATATTGTCTTTAGGACAGCGTATTCATACGTGCCTCTATTATTCTGCAACAATTTGCTGCTGCATCCGAAATCAACCATTGGTTCGAGCTAAGTATTCTTCACAGTATTTTTTCAATAAATTGGAGGTGGAAAAGGTCTAGTAGTTGAAAATGAGTTAGGGAAAACTTTCGGTGTAGGCTTAAGTGTTTTCTGTTGCATCAAAAGGGTTTTTCTTGCATCCTAGCAAGTGAAAAAGCATGTAGAAGTGTTTTAGGATCAAACATTAAAACTGAACTTCTAAGTTCTTCTTTTAACCCTCCAATAAAACTGGCAATGAAGTATGACTCAGGAAACTCCTGGTGAACACTCAGTAATAAGGCTCTTGCTGGATTTTCTAATGTTTTCAACACATAAAGATCAGCATTCAAACTACTAACATGCCAGGCATTTTCAAAGAAAGTCTTATATACTCTTTGTGTTCAATCCAACCCCTAAAATACTTATGCAGACTTTCTAGTCTCAGGTTAATAGGGTAGGAAAAATAGGAATGTGATCAGAAGCCACTCTTTCCAAATGATGCACGACAGCCTCTGGGAATGAGTCCAACCATTGTATATTAACCAAGTGTCTATTTATTCTTTCCCTAATGTTTTCAACACATTCCCTCTTATTTGTCCAAGCGAAAGGATCCCCTATGAATCTCAAATCCACCATCTCTAGCTGTTGAATAATCCCTTGAATCACAAATCCACCAGCCCTAATTGTTGAATAATCCACCAGCCCTGGTTCAAATGGACTCATTTCCACCTTTTGCACTAAAACTCGAACTTAAAATATAATTAATATCTCAACTAACATTAAAGGACCCCCTAAGTTGCTCAAATTGCTGAGTAATGTACCCCCACTGTGACTGAGTGTATTTGTCGGGAGAAACTGTAGCCCATAAATGAAAAAACAAAGTAGACCTCTAATTTTCATAGGCACGTCTATGATGTTCACATCAAAACTCAATAAGTTAACCTCCACATTGCTATTCCAAGCCACTAAGAGCCCTCAAAATATTTCTACTGAAGGTATAGTTATCCAATCTCTGAATTGCAGACTTGAAGCAATAATTTCCATCTTATGCAGCCCATATTTGACTTAGTAATTAAATCAATTTTAGGCCTATACTTAGATAAGAGGAGGTTTGCTACAACCCTCAGCATTCCAGAAAATCAATATCATGTTGACTAAATGGGATCAAAACAATACTATAAAACACCAGTATATCAAATACAGGACAAATAACGAGACACAAAACAAAGGTGCTAAAATTGTGCACACAAGAACACAGGATGCGGATGAAAACAGAACTACAAAATGTGAAAAATCATGAAATTGTGCAGTAAAAGAAAGTATAAAAAAACTAGATTGCAAACTAAGACATGATAAGTAAAATTATCACACCAAAAAAAAATAAGCGAAAAACACTGGGTACGAAAAGAAAGAGCAGTGAAAATGAGTTACCTTGACAGAGCTCTCAGCACTCAAAATTTGCTTAGCAACTTTTATCTCCATCACTGTCTCAGGGACCATGGTTTCCTTTAATAAGACTGCTTCATCTACCTTCAAACTGATATTAGTTACTGAACCAGCTTCCATATTACCATAAGAAAGAGCATTTGAAACGATCTCACTGGGATTTTTCCTTCTCAACTGAATGTAGCCTGCTAGAAGCCAAGCATAGCCTTGTAATTGATGTCTTCCCTTCAAGAGTTTCTCAATGAATTTATCTTTCTCCTAATATTTTTTCACCATCTTAACTTCATCATCTGAATCTGTTTCTTCATCCTCTTGTCTTTAGACGTTTCTTTCTTTCCCATGTTGTGTTATCAGTATCCTTAATCACCACTCCTTTGGCTTTAGGATCTATCCACCAAAAATCCATTATGTCTTTTCCCATTTCCTAGAATTGATTTCTCTTTTATCAATTAGAGTGACAAATTGAGTAACACTTGGACTGACTTGTTTCCTTTGATTTGTTCATTTTTAGCTTCCTCCCTAGTCCCGGCCAAAGTTGGAATGCTCATAATATTTATTACCAGATACATCCATGCAACCATCTACCTCTCCATGCATCATCCTCATCCAAAATCAAGTTCATTTAAAGTCAAAGAGCTTAGGACCACGAAAAACACCTCCACTGCCACGTAATATCCTTCACTCCATAAAAAAAATGCCTTCATCAGTCGGAAATATGCAGTATAAGAAAGAAAGAACATGACGATTGGGGAAGAACTTAAACCTTTGTAGATTATATTTTATCTTTTCTTTTGGCTCGGTCTTCTCTGCATGAAATTCTCGTTCGACTAAGATGCATAGTTAGGCTGAAGATCTTCAAAATGATTAGTGCAAACCCTACTGCCTGAAGAACCACCACAACTCGGTCTTCCAGCTACTCAATTGTCTGGAACCCCTTGGATGTTGATTGTTTTGCAACCCCTCAACTTTGAACCAGCTCTCTTAGCCTAATACACAAACTTACTCTTGATAGAAGACACTGAATTCGGGAAATGATGTATCATTCGCCCTGTAATGGGAACGACAACAACAGGCATTGTCCTCAAGGATGCCTCTTGGACCTGAAAGAACAATCCATACAAGATAAACACATAAATATGGTTGTTTCAGATATATAACCCAAATTTCATAAACCCTAAACTCTATATTTGCAGAAACCCTAATTTCAAGTGACTATTGAACACAAAGTAACATGCTGAATTTGATGTGTCAAACAAGTACCCTAATTTTTGAAAACCCTAAATTCAATGTTAGGATTAAAAAATAAAAGTAATCTACATGGATCATAGATGTGAGTGATACACAGTGGGAAAAAATGGGTTTGATTGATTAACGAACCCGTTTTATGCATTCATCTTCAAATCCAAACTTCGTCTTCGATTTATCTTCAAACAAATCTCAGTCGATCTCTCCCTCCTACACTCTCAATTTTACCTCTTTTTGAGGAAATGAAGGAGAAAGAGAGAAAATGAAGAAGAAAGAGAGAAAAAATAGGACCTAAAGAATAACTCGTTTGTGTTAAGTTTTCGAAAGTTTCCATCTTACATAAAGTTTTCATTTTACGATAGTATAACCCGTGCCATCATGGCACGGACCAAAATATGTATGGACGGCACGGAGCAAGTACTTAAGTTTTTTTCTTTTTTCTGATTTCTCTGGTCTATTGCCAGCTACAATACTTACCTTTCTGATTGGAACGTAATCACATTCTGTTTCAATGAGAATAACCTAAACATACGGCTCCTTAACAATCAAAAAAATCTTAGTATCTTCTTCTTTTCTATATCAACTGCAAACCAGTCTTCTAAACCCATTACCAAATTCTTTATGACTGTAAACATGGCATATGAAAACTCAACATAAGTTTGAGATTTGGTTAATAAGTTTAAGCAAGCTGTTTCGGATCTGGGAGACGTTTCTGAAATTGCAGATCTTAGTCAAGTAGCAAGATCTGAAGCTGATGAAGACACAAAATGGGAGGCTAGCGCAATTGGAAAGATAATCTTTGAAGGAAGGATGAAAGCTGATACAATGGCTAAGTATATTGGCTTTACATGGCCATTCATGACTGTTGAAGATGTTAGAATCATTGAAACAAATCCCAACATAATGATCTTCAAGTTTAATAACCGGAATTCGTTAAACAAGGTTATTGATGAGAGGCCATGGAGCATTAACAGGAATCTTCTTGTGGTGCATGACTACATCCCAGGCATGATATACACTGAAAAACATTGGGGATTTCAACAATTTCGGATTGTTTTTTTCTTGCGGCGTTTGGGATGAAGATGCGATTTAGTTAAGTCGGAGTCAAATAATTTGAGGGTTTTGATGTCTTTTAACAAGGCTGAATCATTGCCACGTATACTTCAACTTCCGTTAGCCGTTTTCTCAAAACAAATGGGATGGAAAAGGTCAACAGCGTGGCATTTTATAAATTCTGAGAAAAATAATGACACTTTCTTAAACATAGAATCGAAAGTGTGGCCCTTCATTAAACTTTCCATTATTATAAGGAAGGATTGT
Source organism: Papaver somniferum (assembly GCF_003573695.1). NCBI lineage: Eukaryota > Viridiplantae > Streptophyta > Magnoliopsida > Ranunculales > Papaveraceae > Papaver > Papaver somniferum. Next base: position 125,585,952 of record NC_039360.1, read on the forward strand.
TGTGGCCGTGAAGAAGAACCCACCAACATGGTTCCTTAGAACGATTTACAGACACATGCCCAAGATCATGGGCAAAAAACCATGGAGAGATTTCTAGATGATTTATATGGGCTGATACCAGCTCTACTAGGGGCTGATACCGGTCCATCGATCCGATGGTCAGGATTCCCAGGATCTTTTTGTTCAATATGAACTGGTATCATCCCTTAATAGAGCTGGTATCAGCCCATATAAATTATGGATTTCAAGGGTTAATTGGGTAACGATTCTATTATTCTACATCCCAGGCACGAACCAAAATATGTATGGACGGCACGGAGCAAGTACTTATGTTTTTTTTTTTGTTAAAGGGAGAGCAAAAACGGATTTAAGAAACACAAAAATCGTGGTTGACTCACCAATACGGGGCGATTTAATAAATTTGTATGAGTTGGACAAAATTAACCTTGTCCATTACCAGTTACAATCATTGTCAATCCCATTGATGTAAACCGATGTTGTTCTTGCTACTGTGATCTCATGAGTACTTTTTTTCTTCATCTAAATCTATAAAAAACTGTAAAAAAAATAGAAGCTAAAGGTGATTTGGTCGATCAATCAAAGATTTATTTATTTATTTTTTGGATTTTTTTTCTTTTTGGCAATTTGAGTCACAGCATCAATCTTATTGCATGATCTTTCATAAACAAAAAACAATTCCATATTGTTTAGTTAAAAAGAAAACAATTCAATTTAAAGAAGGGCGATAAAAATATCGGATGTGGTGACTGGTGAATCAAATCAAACGGGATAAAAATTATGTTAGATTCACCATTAGATCAAGAACTATAAATCCGCCGATAGAAAAACTATCAAAAAAAATAAAAATAAAAAGATTAGATACTCTTACTCCCCCATGTCTGATCATTCACTAATTCGCCTATTACTGTTATGTTGACTTGGAGAAGAAAAATTTACGATGAGAAATTTGGGTTTACAACTAGATGACCGCGAGCGGTGGGGAGGCCGACGGAGAAACCGACGTCCATACATCACTTTGGTCTCCATCACATTTCTGCAAACCAATTATGGAATAAGATATCTATGTAACGAAAACCATAAATTTGTTGTAGCAGTGGAGGGCGACCAAAAGATGACTGCGCGTGATGAGGACCCGCGAAGAAACAACTGCAAGGCTCGCAAGACAAGTCCATGAAAATACTGTTTTATGTTGTTGTTGTTGTTGTTATTTTTATAGGATGAAAATGATGTTCGCTAAAATATGTATGGGGGCATGCCTACTCGTTTTTAAACGCCATATATTTATATTGACCCTAGACATGTCCAAAAATTATTTTTTTTTGAAGAAAAAAAAAGGAAGAACCTCCTTTTGATTATATTAATTGGAAGCCATGAACAGACTAATTCAAGTACATCAAATAGATACAACAAAAAAGTACGAAAGCAAAATATTACAAGAACATAAGAATTTTAACATAACAAAAGTACATAATTGTTGATCATAAAAGTAATCAATGTAATCAGAGGGGAGGTTTTTTGATTATGCATCCACCATCTGGAAAATTCTTCTTATTCATTAAGAGAAAATCCTTTATAAAAAGGATAATGCCAGTAGCCATTGATCTTGTTTGATTGAATCTTGATCATCGTCACACTGAAATTGATTGTCTTCGGAGATATACTTGAATATATCATCGGGTTCCATTTGAAATGCTCGAGGGCTATAGAAAATCGCAATAATGGAGAATATTGCATGACATAGAAAAGTCATGAGATATCAACAATAAAACTAAAAAATAAAACAAACACTAAAATCTAAAATCACGGATAATGTAATTTTTTATTGAAAACACTTAAAGAATAATTACACAAACCCAAATCTATTCGGAAAATCTGATATCTCGGATAAATCCGAGCAAATCTAGGTTTGAAGATGGAGAAGATTGAAGAAAATTTTTTTCAGAGAGTTATTTGGAAAATACGGTTATACAGAGAAGAGAGAGATTTTTTTATAATACCTTGAAGACATGTCCAACTGATGGGTTTATACTTCCCTCATCTAGCAGTCAAGTGCACCGAACATTTAATCCTAATGTTATTGTTACTAACGAGTAATTTGGAGCTAAGAAATATTTTGTGTTTAGCTACATTTAGAAACAATTGTGGAGGTCACTATCGGTCCATTCAATTGTGGACAGCGTGGGAGCGTACCAAATGCATGGCGTCCACTTGTTCGATTTTCTTAAGAAGTTGCTACACAAATTCTAGTTATTTGAAGATATAACCCCTAGCTACGTTTAACATTTATGTCTCTCTTCCTTCCGCCAGCATGATCTTTTCCATCCGCCAGCATGATCTTTCCCAATGATCCCACCACCAACTGCCACCACCGTATTCTTACATTACAAAAACAAGTAGCTTCTAAGGACGGTTGTTTTGGAAAAACCGTCCCTAAAAAAAGATATTTGGGACGGTGATGGCCTGACCGTCCCTAATAGTCATAGAATATTTAAATCAAGGCTAAAATATGTCCGTCCCAAAAAAAAACATGGCCAAATAGTATTAGTGACGGTGGAACAGGGGACGGTACATAAACCGTCCGTAATACCTCTTGGGACAGTTTTTTGTCCTCTTGGGACATTTTTTGACCGTCCCAAGAGGCCTTTTTTTTTGTAGTGTTAATTGACACAACAACAACACCTTCCCCCATCGGAAAAAACTATTTCATACGAGATCTAGAGGTTTAATTTAGTTCCCCAATGAAGAAAACGAAGAAGAGATCATGACACATGTGATTTTGACCCTGACTTGTTTTTCATTAAATTTCTATATGCAGAGTACATGGTATTATTATTAATTTCCCTTTCTATCTTTAATTTTTCCTCTGTTTTCAATGTAGTGTGTTCGTAACTTCGTATGGATCCGTTTTTCAATGTTCTTAGTAATACTTTGTCATATACCTTCCTTGTGCTAGTGTACTCGCGGCTGTCCCTAATAAAAGATCGTCTGCCTTTATCAATTTTCCCTTAATAATTGTAACGTGTCCCCTTTTCATTTGGCAATTGTTGCCGGTTAGTAATGTGACACGCGTTTGGCTTAGATTAGTTGTTATTAGGGTTTGTCCTCCAATCATTGGATTATTTATACTGTAAGAAACCCAGTTTAGGGTAAGAATGAATTAATGAGTGTTTAGGATGCTGCGACAGAGTTATCTTCTACGTTCGTTCTACGTCCAATTACAGATTAATTTCGTTGCTTTCACTCTCGTTTCACTAAGTACAGTACGACTGGCATCAGAGTCGTTTCGTCCTAGCATCAAGGTGGCTCAAACTTGCAAGGAGTTTCAAGAAACCAACAATAAACAACAGATCGAAATCGATAAACTACATTCAAAGGTAAACACTCTAGCCATACAACTCAGTACTATGTCAACTAAAGATGACCTTTAGCCGATGAAAATGGGAATGGATACTAGTATGTTGAATCTTAAAACTGACAATGAAAGAAGTTTAGACAAAAGTATTCAATCTCAGTTAGAAAAAAAAAATTCTACTCAAGATCCAAACAGAAATCCAGATCCTTTAGGTTCTAATACTGGTGGATTTCATTCTAATTTTTAATTTGGTGGTCGATACTCTACTCAATTTCATCGAATGCCAAAGCTTGATTTCCTCGATTTTATGACGATAATCCAAAAAATTGGATCCATAAGTGTGAATACTACTTCCAGATGCACAACATTCAGGAGTCTCATAAAACCAGGATGACAGCCATACATCTGGATGGTAAAGCTAACAAGTGGTATGATAACTTTTGTCTTAATAAACCTGATATTCCATGGTCTTGTTTCTGTGATAATATTTCGACAAGATTTGAGAACCCTGCTCAGGATAACATAGTTGGTGTATTAAATAAATTGGCCCAACTGACAACTGTTGATGCTTTTTGAAGAGTTTGAGTATTACAAGGCCTTATTACTGAGTGTTCAACAGGATTTTTCTGAGTCATACTTCATTGCCAGTTTTATTGGAGGGTTAAAAGAAGAACTTAGAAGTTCAGTTTTAATGTTTGATCCTAAAACACTTCTACATGCTTTTTCACTTGCTAGGATGCAAGAAAAAACCCTTTTGATGCAACATAAAACACTTAAGCCTACACCCAAAGTTTTCCCTAACTCATTTTCAACTACTATACCTTTTCTACCTCCAATTTATTGAAAAAATACTGTGAAGAATACTTAGATCGAAAAATGGTTGATTTCGGATGCAACAACAAATTGTTGCAGAATAATAGAGGCACGTATGAATACGTTGTCCTAAAGACAATATTCGCCGGCTACTTCTCCTGTAGAGAGATGATATAACCCTATTGACGAGATGCCTCCAGGATACAACTATCGTTAGCGTTCCTCATTATAGCATACAAGAGAACACCCTTAGAACTTGGCAGCAATGATTAACAAACTTAAAACAGAGAAAAACTGGATAGCAAAACTGTTTATAGAAAACAGAGGAGAAGAAGAAGAGAAGAAGAAGAGATGTTTCTTTGTTGTGTCAAATGAGCTGAAGACTCCTCTCTTATATAGTGTTTTAGACGTTAGAAATAATGCAAAAAGATTCCCATGCGTATCACAAAAGACAGAAAAACAGTCACTAAGAAAATTGTGTAAAGAAAAGGCTGCAAAGCTGACAAGCTAGGAGACTGTGAAAAGTAAAAGCTTTTGTCTGTCCCAGAGAAGACCGTGTAAAGTAAAAGCTTTTGTATGTATCAGAGAAGCATGTGAAAACAGTGTGTCAGTCAACAAAGAATCACGCGTGCCAGATATATAAAACAAGGAGAAAGATTCTGCGCGCGTGCGACAAACATGTAAAGACAAAACGTTAAGAGATTCTTCTAAGCACGTACGAAAATTTTCAGCAAAAAGATAGGATCTTATTGAACCCACACCCGAACCCGAACCTGACCCCGACCCGACCGGACGGACGACGGCGTGCGTGCTTCGGCGCGAAGCACCGCGTGTACGGTAAAGGCAACCTTTCCCTAGTCTAGGTCTTCTCCCTCACACAAAAGTGTGTTGACCCAAAAGGTCATTCCCTTTAGCCAATTCTATGATATTTAAGACTAAAACTCTTTAGATTTTAGTCTATGTGGGACTATTGTTTTCACATGAAGAAAACAATTATTGGGCAATAGGTCTAGGGATCAAATCATAGTCCATGCACATTTGGTTTTAAAAAACAAAAACACGTTTTTTTTCCAACAATCCCCCACATGAATGATAAAACATGTCGACAAAAAATACGAGAAAACATGATACATCAGAAATAGGCTAAGGTGCGCAAGCATCACTCTTCAGCCTGGTTGAATCCAAGCTTGGGACATGATTTTGGAAAGGCCGATTGGGCATGCGTGTACACGACATGTCGGTGTACATGTCCATACCTCATTATCTCGTGAAAGTGTAATCTAGATCGCTCAATTTGTCCGGCAAAGAGGAGCGGCTAGGATTGATTTGTGATAGAGATTTTGTGCCGCAAAGGCCGCGCGTCATGCCAACTTTGGGCGCGCGTTTCGAGGCGACCAAACCTGGTCGGTCTTGGCCGATTAGTCTGGTGTGCAGACGACGGTATGGTGTACAGGCCTGTATTTCATTATCCCATAGAAACGTGATCTAAGCCACTCAATTTGTTCGGAAAATTTGAGTGGTCGAGATTAGTTTACAATTGGGAGGTGTGATCATGCCTAGTTTGGGCGTGCAAATCGAGGAAACCAGACATGATATGCCTTGGACGATCGGTGTGGAGATATATGGGCCCACGGTGATCATGTTGATGCGCACCGGACCTGCCTAGTCTATTCCTGGACTCTTCGTTCGTGCAGGAGAAAATGGACGCTCGTGATGTTCAAACCTAATTAGGGTTTCACCGGACGTGCGTCATGCCTTGTTTGGGCGCACGAACTGGAACGATCAACTATAGTTGGTCCTGACCGATCAGTCATGTGCGTAGGCAAGCCCACGGTGATTGTGTTGACATGCTCTGGGCCCTTTGAATCTACATCTACACCCTCCATCTATGCCTGCGAAGATGGATGGTTGAGACTGCTTTGCGACACATGTAATGTGCCGCAGACCCTAAATTAGGGTTTCTCGTCCGCGCTGCTTTGGCTGGACGATTTGGAAAGCCATGCTACCCTTTTGGGGAGGCCGACCATGCGGGGCCCGCATTGGGTCGATGGTGAATACTCCAATACCTTCCTGGGGTTATGGATCCGATCCAAGCCATCCAATCATGCTGGTGAAGTTGGATGGTCGTGATCGTTTCTGAGACTGATACGGACAGTCCAGATGCTCGATCGGGCTAGAATAACACTCCTAGAGTTGTAGCCTGTATGGGTATTTCGTACATGCCTCCTTATTTAATGCTTGGAGATTCGTGTTGTTCTGCTGAGAGCGGTCACTCAGTCGTCATGCCGCACCAATAATGAGAATGGAGTAGTACAGGAAATACAAGGATGGTCATGCATTAATTGGTAATTCTATAAGTTTTATAGTGAAGAAGTATTCTCCACTTTATCATTGGCTTTATCCTTTGCAGAATGTTAGCGCATAGTTTTGGCTTTTACAGTTTTAGCCTTAAACGAAAATCCACCATCAACACTTGTATAGATCTTCGTTGTTGTATGATGAATCGCCATGAAGTTCTTGAGCTCAACTACACTTTTCTATCCTAGTCCGAGACTTATCTATGTAGGCTAGAAATCAAGACTTATAGTTTTGATCACTAACATTGACAAACATGCTTTAGATAGCAACGCATGCGAGGTTGACCGAGCTATGCTCTAACAATCTCCCCCTTTATCAATTTTAGTGACAAAACTATTAATACATATGGAATACAAAAAAGATAAACTTTAGTGGCTCCTATTCCATAGTCTAATCTTCAACGTTCCTTGAAATCTTCATCCTTCCAAGTACTCCAATGATCCTAAAGGTTGTAAGTTTAGCACCATCTTCGTTGAAGATTCGTAGCTATAATGATCGAGAAATCGAGATTCTCGATCATTATTATACAGTGTCATAGTATTATTATATAACATCAAAGTCCAATTGTATCACGACTTTAACAATAATACTACGGTGATATGTATCACTCCCCCTTAGCCAATACTCCATCTCGATCATGGAAACCACTCCCCCTTACACAATGATCCGAAGACCGTATGTATTTGTACTGTGAACTACGATATTTCTCCCCCTTTTTGTCAATAAAATTGGAAAAGGTACAAGAATGGGATCATAATGAAATTTCCACAAGAGACATTTCATGACCAAAAGAAAAATACATACCAACTTAATTTAGATGCAATCTAATAGCCGAAGCTAACAACATTCATCAAGGAGTTTTAAGATACAATATAACCCCTAAAAATTCCACAGTCGCACTCCCCGCAAGATATTACCATTAAGCAGAAGTTCAAAAGAACTCTCCCCCCATTTGATGTCATTCCCGAGAGAATAACAAGAGCGACCTTAATTTCGAAAGAAAAGAAGGATTTTTTTATTGAACACCATAAACCATAGGAATTTTCTATATCCAAAGCTCAACCAAATTAACCATAAGTAAACCCATGATTAATTCAATTGGAATACGCAACTAAATCAAACCACAAAAGTGATCAATTTAATTGAAAGTGCTCAACATAAGTAAACTCACGGAGCTACGACTAAGTCAATCATACGGAGATGACTAACTTAACCGTTCAAATACTCAACATAAGGAAAACCTTACGGAATATATGACTACATTAACCAAAGAACATGATAGTGTAGCCTTTCATATACTCAATACAAAAACTTGTGGAATATATGAAAACTCAACTAGATCCATTACAAGATAACCTATAATTAATCTAATTGGAATAAAAACAACCAAACTAATCACCGAAGTAATTAATTTAATTATTTTGGGCTCAACATAAGAGAACTTATGGAACCCCGACTAAGTTCATCATAGAATATGACAACCTTAACCGTACATGTACTCAACATAAGAAAGAAGACTTATGGAGTACTAACTAAATAACCAAACTAGTTGATTAATTTAGTTTCTAATGCTCGACATATAGCATCTTATGGAACAACCAACAAAGCCAAGATAAATCGACTTAGTTGTAAGGTGCTCAACATAAAAAACACAATGGAGCCTTCACGTTAAAACATAATAAAATGGATCAATGAAGATCAATACCGTGGATAACATACAAGGATCTATTCTATTTTCCATCATAACGACATAATAGACTTTATCCTTGTTGAACAAAAGATTTTATCCTATTTTCAATCAAATACATGATTACATAGGCTTAACTTTTGTATATGTCAAAAGTACATTCATCTTTCATCAATAAGAATACTGATTCATGAACGACTTTACTTTTGACAAAATATGGGACCTTCAAGTTCACGGACGCAAACAATACATATCCCATAAAAATATTGCAATATCACAAACCATTAAAATACTGCAATAAACATCATCCTTCAAGTATTTTTAGAATTTAAAAACCAATAAACCTAAAAAAAATGAAGATGAAAAAGTTGACATAGCTATGTGTAATCACAATAATGGCTATTCCAAACTCTAGTAATCCTTCTCAAAAACAAGAATAAATTCTAATAAGAAGTTTCCTAGGCATCAAGAAAAACTCGGAATGCACATATAAGATGATTTGTCCTTAGAGGGTAGAATCAGTCTTTTCCGCCCGGATTTACACCAAGAATAGCTACCAAAGGCGTATAAAAATATTTTCACAAAGAAGAACATACAAAGTCACGAACGACCATGCACCATAGTTCACAAAGGATGATTGTGAACATTCAAGAATCCCATAGCAATGCGTACTAATTTCCATTCTTGAACTTCCTTCTTTGTGATTTACCAACAACATTCTAGTAAAGGCTACAAATTAGCTTAGAAGAGTATTACTCCAAGAATCCAAGTGCCCAAGTCCAAGAGAAGTGGAACAAGTGCGACGAAATGGAGCAAAACACTCAAAAACAAGAGACAGGACAAATTCCAATCTTAACTCATCCAAAATCAATAATTCTTATCTCCACTTTGAAGATAATTCAAAGAGGAATATAATGCAAAAATAGTGGGTTCATTTTGAGTTCGGACGAAGAAGTTACGGCTAAGACAATTTTACCGAATATCGACGTCAAGTATGCATACGGGTTTGCAAACGAATTTTCATGACAAAAAAAGTTTGCAGACTGGGTTTGCGAACTTAAACCCCTGGATTTTGATTTTAGATGATAGTATGCATCCCTGGAATGTGTACCATGAAGTCCAAACATCCCGAACAACTATTTTCAAACCTAAACATATAAGAACCTTAAACACAGATCAAGTTAGGTAGAAATGAAAGATAAGCAAGGTACATGGATTATTATAAACACAAAAATTGATCAAGTTTATAGTCATACCTTTTTAGAAGAATTCAATCGAATTCTACAGCCTTACTGAACACAATCTGTGTGCCCCAGTTCTCGTGCTTCCGTTACATAACAGGGCATTCCTTGGTGAGGATGCACTTTTAACACAAACAAGTTGTGTTGAGATGAACATTATCTTGCTCACCATGGCACCAAGAGAGAGTTTCTTTCCAGCAACTCTTACATCTTGTAGTGTTGAGAAACACCCAAGGAAATGTTTTTATAAGTCTATCAAAGAACTTCAAGAGAACCCAAAAGGATTTGTGTTTCTGATTTCTTGTTTTCCAACTTATAAGAAACAGTTTCTGCAGATAGTTTTTAGTACTGCGAGGGGAAACTCTTTTGATAAACAGAGACATCCTAGATTCTTCATAGAAGAAGGCAATACTACTATCTTTATATGAAGTATCGGGAATTGAGCAACGAATCAATTCATGCTTTGAGGTGATACACTCAGATGACTGAGATTTAAACTCCTCTTGTAATTCGTTTAGTTTGTTACAACTAATTGGATTACGCAGAGGAGGAGCATTGCTCTCACTGATTATTAAATAAATATCAACCTCAACATAAATATTATTCATCATAACTTGATTTAGCCTGTCAAGAGATTCTTGCTCTTTCTGGAGGTATAACTCAACATCAAGAGATAAGCTCTCAAGCTTCTTTTCAATCCCTAAAAACACTTCAAAGGATTTTAAACCTGGTGGAAGTTTAGATAGAATTTCTTCTACAGATTTAATTAAATCATTCATGGAAGAGAATTCTGAAATCCCTGGATCTGGTGGTGTATTTATTGAGATAACACTACTGTCCATAGATTCAGATCGCTTACAAACACAGAATTATAAGGTCTTTAATGTGTTTGCCTGCTCTGATACCAATTGAAAAAGCGGGGGGTCTAACAACACCACCCAATATTTCGAATAGCAATCTGTATGGACTAACTCCGAAATACTTTGCTAGAGAATCAACAAGACAGTCAGACTCAATCTAGATAGAAAGTATCTCAAGGAGTTAATATCTCTCTTTTGATTTGATTTTTACTCAAGCTAAAAAGAATAGCGAGTCTTTATTAAATACAAGGAATACTTGGACGGTACCAAAGACCAATGTCCAAGGATCAATCAATATCAATCAACAACCAAAGGTTGGATTTCCAATTGATGATCACGAACGCACAACCTGTATTATTTCAATTATATAAAATATAATGCGGAAAAGAAATAACACAGACACCAGAAATTTTGTTAACGAGGAAACCGCAAATGCAGAAAAACCCCCGGACTTAGTCCAGATTGAATACACACTGTGTTAAGCCGCTACATACACTAGCCTACTACAAAGTAACTTCGGACTGGACTATAGTTGAACCCCTATCAATCTCCCACTGATACAAGGTACAGTTGTACTCCTACGCCTCTGATCCCAGCAGGATACTGCGCACTTGATTCCCTTAGCTGATCTCACCCACAACCAAGAGTTGTTGTAACCCAAAATCACAGACTTGATAATAAACAGATCTGTCTCACACAGAAAAGTCTATAAAATGATAAATATGTCTCCCACAGATAAACCCTTGGTTTTTTTCCGTCTTTAGATATAAAATCAAGGTAACAGGAACCAATTGATAATCCGGTCTTATATTCCCTAAGAACATCCTAGATTAATCAATCACCTCTCTACAATCCTTCCTGACTACACAAGCGGATTGTCGAGGAATCACAAACAGTGAGACGAAAATGTTTGTGACTTCTTTATCTTGCCTATCGGAGAACTCTCACGATCTCAAGCCAATCAATCGATTGTACTCGTACGATAAAAGATGCAAGATCAGATCACCCAACTACGATAAAGTAGTATCGGTCTGGCTTCATAATCCCAATGAAGTCTTTAAGTCGTTAACCTTATTTTAGAGAAGAAAATCAAAGGTTAATGGAGATCGACTCTAGCGGGCGCACTAGTAGCACACAGACGTGTGGGGATTAGTTTTGCACAATGTTAAATGTCTCCTTTATATAGCCTTCAAATCAGGGTTTTGCCTTAGTTACAATGCAATCCATATTCACCGTTAAATGAAAACCTGATTTAGATTCAAGCTAATATTTCTCAACCATTAGATCGAAAACTTAGCTTGTCACACACACTTGGGTAGACGTTTACTGGGTTCGTGAAAACCATGCCCAAACGTGTACGTGTATGTTGGTTCAACATAGTAACCCAAAAGGTTAACCATATGAGCATTTCATATTAACCTTGTTCTTCTTCACCATAACTAGTTCAATTGACTCAAATGAACTAGTTACAGAGTTGTTCAATTGCTATGAGATCTTATGTAACTACACAAGACACAATTGAAGAAAAGATGATTCGATTCGATTGAATCGGCTCATGAACATTATAGCCACGGTTTGCATAAAGCATCCCTTAGAAATTTAATGTTTCATGTTCATATCACATTTTTAGATCATAACCTCTTAAGTTCACAAACAAGTTCGCGGACTTAAGTTAATCGGTTGAGTTTTTCCAAACTCAGCAGAAATTCTCGGAAAGAGAACTTCCGCCAGTTCGCGGACTGGGTTCGCGGACTAAGCACACAAACGAGTATTTGGAAAATCCCAGCAGAAATTCTCGGTCGATAACTTCCGGCAGTTCGCAGACTTGGCAAGACAATTCCACAATCCTCCCGATTTCTCTTGATCAACAAAGTTCGAAAACTTCGGTTCAAGGAATACATGGTTATGTAATCTAAACTCTCATTTCAATCATTGAGACATTCTCAGAGGACGTTATGTAGCCGTTATTCACAAACCGATTCACGTCAGAGCAATTCTCAAAGTGATTGAAACTTTTCATGACTTTCGTCACTAGGTGAAGATAAACTTGATCAAAGTGAAACGCTTTACCAACACACGATCTCGAGATAAAATATAAGCAATGAATGCTCAGCTTGAAATGTCAAATATGTATGATCTAGTCTATATAGCATACGACTTTTGTCTCACAAGAAGTAGGAGATAGAAGAGATAGACTTTTGAATGATAAATAAGTTCAAGTCTCCACATACCTTTTTGTTGATGAAGTTCCACGGTTCCTTATATATATCTTCGTCGTTGTATGATGAATCGCCATGAATTCCTTGAGCTCAACTACACTTTTCTATCCTAGTCCGAGACCTAGCTATGTAGGCTAGAAATCAAGACTTATAGTTTTGATCACTAACATTGACAAACATGCTTGAGATAGCAACGCATGCGAGGTTGACCGAGCTATGCACTAACACATCTGACTTTCAAGAACTATGTGATTGATCAAGAATACTCAATCACCAATCATCGGTTTAACGGTTCTACCAAAACAAGTTTCGGTTCTACCTCCATGTGAGTACTGTGCATAGTCACACTAGCTTTCCAAAATTCAGTTGACTAGGTACTAGGATCGGTTCCCCACATATATATGGTACCTAACTTGAATGTGTTGCACATGTCTATTAGATCAGTTCCCCTTTTCCTAAAAACGTGTTGCACATGTCCATAGGATCGGTTCCCCTTTCTGCTAAAACATGTTGCACCTCATACAAGGATCGGTTCTCCTTTGTGATGTGTTGCACCTCTTACTAAGATCGATTCCCCTTTACCCAGAGTCGGTCTTACACAAATCACAAACTCGATCATACCATCTCAGGTGATTACTTAAGATCGGTTTCACTATAAAAGTCATACCAATACAAAAGTCAGGACTTTGTGAACAGTTTTACCAAGAACACTAACAAGTCATGAGAGGTTATACTAATCACACATATTGGTTTTCACAAGATATGCAATGAATAATAATACCAATAACCCCTGGCGAGTTCCTTTTCGATTCACAAAACAAGTTCATGAAATTACTTCCTTAAAACACATATAAAACATTGTTTCCTATGATGAAATCCTCACCTAATACCCATACATAATACTATGTCTATCTAGAGTGTTGATGTTTCGCAGTTTTGTTTTCAATATGCACGACTTGAAAGATACATTAGGGAATGAAACAGTTCAAGTCAATTATCACTAACCTTAAGTGGAAGGATGATGTTGTCGTTGTAGCTTCTTACTTCTTCACTTCTTCAAGTCTTCGCAATACTTGTAATGTCTCATATCCTAATACTTTCAATAACCTATACGAAGTTGACTCTAGTACATAATCAAGCGACTCTTTTAAATGAGTTTTGATTCACTAAAATATGACAACCAAACTTGACATACCGACGCTTGGTGTGTTCAACGGAGCTATGTTCTAACAATCTCTTCTTTTGTCAATTTTAGTGACAAAACTCTTACATCATATGGATAAACAAATTACAAGAATTCATTACACATACGCTTGATTCCCGAATTCAACAACACAATAACCTGTATACATTCAGTCCTTAAATGTCGTTGTTGACATTATAATAACAAAGAATATTACTCCCCCTAAAGGTAAGACAGGTAGATTTTATCAATCCGCACGTCTTTGTTATTCCTTTGTAATGATATGTTACTTCCTCTTAGTCTATGCTTTCACTCTTTCCTTAAATAAACGTTTAAACACAATTGTCCTTTCCCTTAGTGATACCAATCAATATAAAATCAATGCCAGTATCACTTGTTTACTCCGTATATTTCTCCCCCTTTTTGTCACAAAATGACAAAAAAACGAAAAAATAAAGGACAAACTAAAAAGGATCTTACAAATATCAAAATAGACTTGCAACCTATAGAGTTAAGCACGAGGGTTCCACACACCATTTTTGATAACCAATATCAAAACCGAAACTACAAAGTAATTTTGTTTTGATATGTTACCAAGGAAATAATTTCCCGAAGCAATTTTCCCTAATAGTTTAGTAAACCGAAAATCTACTAAGCACCTTAGTTCCTTTGCTAAATCGATTGTACAAATACAATCGCTTGTTCGATAAGACCAAAATAAAGATAACTCTATTTTCTTATCAGGTTCTAATTATCCATATAACTTAGACCTTTAACTTTTAAACAAGACAAGTACTAGGTTAGTTAACTAGCATTTCTTGTTAAGGCATTCGATTAGACTTGAATAACCGAAACCTCCACTTTGATAAGTCTAACTAAGATCAAAATTAACTTAGTTTCTCTTATCCGGAATCGAATTGGACTAAACAATTCATCCCGTAAACCTTTTCTTTCGTTAAGACATAAACAATTCATAAACCAAAATAAATCAACTTGCATAATTATTCACCTAAACCGGAAGCAATTGAAACAACATAGACATTAAAGCACCGCAATTGCACCGAAATTTTATAAGCCTAAACAATTGATACCACACAATAAAGCAAGATAACAATAGTTTTTCTTAACCGGAAACAATTGAATCACACACACATCCATACACACATAATGGAATAAAACATCAATTGTACCGAATTTTTTTTAAGCAAAAGCAATAAATATATGAAATAACATCATGCTTTTCTTAAACAGGAAAACAATTAACTAACAAGATTGTTACCTCAAATTTCACATCCTTTTCTCCAATATGTTTGCATCTTCTTCCAGGGAGAATTGCTATCGAAATATCATTATGTTGTCATCCTTATGTAAAACAAAAGAATAACAACAACCAACCTTTACCAGAGAAAGGTTGAAAACCGGTTTTTAACTATTGCAAGCAAAAGTTGAAAACCCCCGTAACACATATGCTTTTATGCTAAACCAAATCCAATTCAACATATTGTGACTTTTTCACATATTGTTTCTATCAGAACCCCTCATGATCCTTTGGGAAATCCTACCAACATGGGCTAGAACTTAATCCTGCTAAATCAAAAAGTCATCCAAACCATAAGGGTTCACAACATTATGAGATCGAATATCAAGGTAATAAAACCGAAATCAAACCTCCCATAAACATACATAGCAATAATCATAAAGCATTCAAGCACAGGCTATGTAAATCAAAAACTATCACAAGAAAAATTATAAATCAAATAATTTTATTCATAATAGTTTTATTCAGAATAGACTTAATACAATCATTGAAAGAAATCAAAAATTGATGTCTATTTTCCTGGATTCAGTATTACAGCATATAACTTAATCTCTAGTGGTGCTTCCATTATTTACCGACGATTCCTAGGTGTTTTGATTCTTGAGTCTTCTTTTATCTTTCAGATGATTGAGTCTTTGTTTCAGAAGATTCAATTCCACAATCGATTTCAAGATGTTTGACTCGAGCAGTTTTTCATTCACTACTGCAGTTTCCAAAAGATCACGAGCGACTTCAAAATCTCCCATTAACATAAGCATAAGCTCAAAAGAAATATGATTCTTTTTATGTTCATTTGAGAAGTAGCATTTGAACTCAACTGGAAAGGTTTCAAGTTTTCGAAGTTGAGATTCAATGTCAATAGTATTTTCACCCATCTCGGTCCTATAGATGGCTTATATAATAATCCAAACTTGGTTACCAATATTGAAATACCTAATCATGGTATTTTTATTTGTGAAAATATAAACTTTTGGAAACATCATAGAGTTTTTCCGAACCAGTATAACCTAGGAGTTCTGAAAATACTTTTTCCCAACTTTTCTCATGGACTTTCCAAAGATCGAAAGTATTTTTCTAAAAATAGAAAAGATATTCCAAGTAAAGAAAAATACTTTAGATATTCAAGAGTGTAATATCATACGTTCTTCATATTCTAGTGCTCTTTTAAAGAATTTCCCTTTTTATTCGAATTGAGCACATCTAGGGGAATTCCAAAGACCAACATCAGTTGTTGGAGTGAGCTAGTGATAGCTCAGATTTATGGAACATGATCCATCATGATATTTTTGAATATCTATCATTTTGGGATTCTTCCAAGAGCAAACTTCTTTCATTGTGTCACAGTTGGAGTGATATGATTTAAGAGAATGATCAGATCGATGATCAAAATCATAAGCGTGACTTGAAGTTTTTTAAGTTGCGAAATAGCCGGAACTCTTATATCCACCCAGGAATACATTGGAATATGACATCATCATTTGATGAGATTGTTTCCTGGATTCTATTTTAGACAGTTGATCAACAACAAAGCAGCACGATCTGAAATCATTTGTTTTTGTATTCATGAGTTGATCTTTTTCTCTGTTTAAGAGACAATCATCGTTGGATGATGTTGACCGAATAATAGTCAAAGGGTTATCCTTTAAAACACATCTATCTTGATTCTTGTAGGTGGTTAGATTATTAAAATCACGATGTCGTATATTAGTTAAGAGCTTCTGGAGATTAGAATCACATATCCTTGTTTTAACTAATATGTTAGAGCATAGCTCGGTCGACCTCGCATGCGTTGCTATCTCAAGCATGTTTGTAAATGTTATTGATCAAAATTATAAGTCTTGATTTCTAGACTACATAGCTAAGTCTCGGACTAGGATAGAAAAGTGTAGTTGATCTCAAGGAATTCATGGCGATTCATCATACAATGACGAAGATCTACTCAAGGAACCGTGGAACTTCATCAAAAAAAAGGTATGTGGAGACTTGAACTTATCTATCACTCAAAAGTCTATCTCTTCTATCTCCTACTTCTTATGAGACAAAAGTCGTCTGCTATATAGACTGGATCATACACATTTGATATTTCGAGCCGAGTATATCTCGCTTATCTATATCTCGAAATCATGTGTTGGTAAAGCGTTTCGCTTTGATCAAGTTTATCTTCACCTAGTGACGAAAGTCATGAAAAGTTTCAATTACTTTGAGAATTGCTCTGATGTGAAATGGTCTGTAAATAATGGCTATATAACTTCCTCTGAGAATGTCTCAATGATTGGAATGAGAGTTTAGATTACATAACCATGTATTCCTTAATCCGAAGTTTTCGAACTTTGTTGATTGAGATTAAACGGAGGAATTGGCTTTGCCAAGTCCGCGAACCCAGTCTGCGAACTCAGCCCGCGAACTTTCGGAAGTTCTTGTACCGAGAATTTCTGCTGGGATTTTCCAAAATATCGTTTGCGTGTAAGTCCGCGAACTCAGTCTGCGAACCTAGTCCGCGAACTGGCGAAAGTCTCTTTCCCGAGATTTTCTGCTGAGTTTGGAAAACTCCACCGGTTGTCTTAAGTACGCGAACTTGTTTGTGAGATTAATAGGTTATGATCTAAAGATGTGCTCTGAACATGAAACTTAAATTACTAAGCAATTCTGCATGCAAACCGTGGCTATAAAGTTCATGAGCCGATTCAATCAAATCGAATCATCTTTGTTTCAAATGTGTCTTGTGTAGTTACATAAGATCTCATAGCAATTGAACAACTCTTTAACTAGTTCAGTCAATTGAACTAGTTATGGTGAAGAAGAACAAGGTTAATATGAAATGCTCATATGGTTAACTGATAGACGCATTTATGTGTCTAATTTGTCCTCAATGTTTCGTATTGTAAGTACTCGTTTTCATCCTTATTATGGTGTTTTGTGTATTTGTAGGTATTTTTTGGAAATAAATGTTTTTGGAAATTTCGGCTCGAAAAGTTGCCCAGGGCACCCTTGGAGGACACGTGTTATTCGGACTCTCACCGTTGGTTAAGGGGCACCTCAATTACTAAGGGGCACCTTCTTTGCTATTCTCACCCCAGCTGTTGGATAAGGGACAACCCTTTCTTATTCGTTTAAATTTGTTTTGGCGGGAAATTTTCATTCTCAAACTGTGGATTTTTCGATCGGAATTTGGAG
Organism: Papaver somniferum; assembly: GCF_003573695.1. Classification (NCBI taxonomy): domain Eukaryota; kingdom Viridiplantae; phylum Streptophyta; class Magnoliopsida; order Ranunculales; family Papaveraceae; genus Papaver; species Papaver somniferum. Next base: position 125,604,178 of record NC_039360.1, read on the forward strand.
GGGTTAAACGTTAACTCAGTCGCTGAAACTTCATGGGTAGACGTGATATGACAATAGAAAGCTGGCATGGGTGTTCGTTTGAATCAGAATTGGCTCAATCTTGTCATGGAGTGAAGCAAAGCAAAACGTATACGAGAGAAGTATTTCACGGATTTTCCCAAGCTTTGTTGTTCTTTGCGTGTGCTTAGAAGGATCCAGCCACCAGTTAGGCCGTGTCAGGGATAAAAAAGGAGAGTTTTGCAGCTGTATACGCATGAAGAATTAAATCAGGGAAGAAATATTCCCGAATCTTGCATGGATATATTCTTGATTAACTGCCGGATATGTTGGAGTTATGAGGAATAATCCGTGGTCCTGTCGAGTATATATAGAGTCCTAGGGAACCACAGAGAGGTTACAGAGAGTTTGGGAGAGAAATAGAGCACCACAGAATCGAAACACCAAGTTGCAGAGAGACCTGCTGCTGCTGCCATTGAAGAACACGAAGAACAGACCATTCAAGACCGTCGTTTTCCAACAGTAACAACGACTCACAACTGATGTTCGTACATCAGAGGCAGACTTATTTGCTACAACGTTTGTGACACAGAGCCGTGGGTCTTAGAGCAACAGTAACAGTGACACATCCTCTGTATCGTCTTTTTTTTTGGTTTGTAACAAATATAATTGTTACAAAACCCGGTTTTGAATTATTTCTCCATTTTCATCATTTGTAAACACACTTTGAGAAATAATAATGATTTTTGAGCGTGTTTCCAACATGATGAGCGGCTAATTCTCCCACAACCAGGGAAATGAGGAAGCTATTTACGCATGAATAATTGGTAACTATTTTAATTTCTCTAATATTTAATTATAATTCACTCAATCACTGCTTTTGCGGAGTTTTAAATTGTTTGTGTAATTTTCCTAATCAGTTGTGATTCAATTAGATAGGTTATGCTTTGTTTACATAATCTATGCTTAAGGGATACAATTGATGTTTGAGAATTTGCTTGATTATTAGTGAGTTAAGATATAAAGGACTTAAAATATAATTAGAGTTTTGGATTATTTACCATCATTAATTCATGTGTAATAGTGGAATCAGTGTCTTGGTTATTTTCTCATATCTTGAAGTCAATTTTGTAATAAGTTTTCTTTACTTTTAAGTTTTATAAGTCAAAAAATCCATTACTTTCACAAGACTCAACGAACCTTATCACTACAACATTATTGAGTCACATCAATTTTTGGCGCCGCCGACGCGGGCTTGTCTTTAGGCTAGAGTTTTTAGATTTTTTAGGTTTTTATTTGTTTTTATTTTATTTGTTCTTCTTTACGTTTTTGGGTTTTTCTCTTTTCCTTACAGATTTTGGAATTTGGAGCGAAAGAAAATTTTGCCAAAACTTTGGTGAATACTTAAAGACTTGGACTAAAAGACAAAGCGAAAGGAGCGAAAGAATTTTTTTTTTATTAAAAAAAGAGATAAAAAAAGAGAGACATTTTATTTTGTATTTATTTATTTTTTATATTTTTTTAGACTTTCCTTTTCTTTTGGACTTTGGACTTGGACATTTGGACATTCTTTTATTTTTAAACCCTACGGAAGGGTAGTATTAAATATTAAAATGTTTGCAGAGAAGGACGGTGATTACGATATCACCTCGGCCCCTCTGGTTCGTACACGACATTGGAGTTGTGGCCTGAGTCGACTTCAGCGGTTCATCCCCCGTCTGGAACGGGAGGTAAGTTTGTCGAAACACTCGCGAATCCCCTGTCAGCGAGTTACTGTATTCCTTCGTTTGCATATATGCTGAGGACTTGAAAACAGCTGCTTTAATTTCCTAGTAAAGGGCAAGGACTGGCCATACAAGATAAGGGTTCGGATTTCATCACCATTCTTTTCTTGCCCGCCTTAGGAAAACAAAACCAAACGCGAACCTAAACCTAAAATTTGGAATAGAACGAGACCTATAGGGTAATGAGCTTAATAGGAAAGTCGTTCGAAAAATATTGGTTACTCTTTTGAGCATACTTCGAAGTTCATGATGGTTTCTGTGAGTTGAATGCGTGACTGTGCCTCCTTGGAATGCGGTGAGGCCTTGGGAATCAAAGCTCTACGCAACTTCCCTCGCCTCTATTCAACTTACTTTGACTAGGATTGATTCCAGAGGGGTTTTCTCAAATTATAACGAATTCCCATTCGAAGGATTAGAAGCTGGTCTAGAAACAATCTAAGTGGAGCCATCATGCTTTTTGTTTTCTAGAAATCAGTAGGTTTGCTGTGGTGGAGTCAGCCTTGTTTGTGTTTGCATAGAACTTCCCTTCCTTTTAGGATTTTTTTTTCTTTTGTTTTTCTAGTGTATGCCCGAGGTTATTCGAGAGCGGGCTTGGAAAAGAAACACTCTAGGTCGTTTGATTAGTGATAAACCTAGTAGATCTTCTTGTGAAGGCGGGGAGCTCGAAGACTCTTCTTTTGAGAGCCCCGTTTTTGGAAACTTCAGTTTTGAGAATCTGTCTCTTTGTGAGGAAAGTACCCCTAGTACTTCAGCTGTGCCAGCGATGACAACTTTGAAAGATTACATGTTCCCAACTAGGACCAACCGAGCTTCGTGCATTAAATTGCCGGCCAATACGGCTAATTTCGAGATAAAACCTAGTATTCTTCAGATGATCCCTATATTATTAGGAAAAGATGATGAGAACCCTTATTTTCATATTAGGGACTTTGAGGAAATCTGTGGGACAGTTAGAATAAAAGACCTCACAGATGAAGTTTTGAAACTTAAGATGTTTCCCTTTTCCTTGAGAGATAAAGCCAAGACCTGGCTGAATAACCTACCACCTGAGTCCATTGAAACATGGTAGGAACTTGTTGCTGCTTTCTATATGAAATTCTACCCTAAGTATAAAACTGCAGCTGTTAGGCAGAAAATGAGTGCTAGTGTGCAACAAGAGGGAGAGTATCTTTATAGGTTTTAGAGAGATTCAATGATCTCCTATCCCAGTGTCCTCACCATGGATTTGATAAGATGAAACATGTTGAGATTATTTATAATGGTTTAGACTATTCGACCAAAGCCATGGTCGAGTCTATGTGCGCTGATGAGTTCACCAGTAAAAATGTTGATGATGCTTTTACCTTCTTATGAGCTATTGCTGAAAAATCCCAACAGTGGGAGTCTTGTGTTGAACCCCCTCAAAGACTCTTGGACAATAAAATTAGCACCAATGTAGTAGATACAAGCATCGGGTCAGATGCTAAGTTTGCTGCTTTGTCTAGAAGGTTAGAAGCTTTGGAATTAAATCAGCCTAAACATAGGTCTCTTGTTGAACCCAATAAAGCCTCTCAAGTCTCTAGTTATGGAATAGAGCCCGATAACTCATTTTGGGAAGGTCGGGTTAGTGAATAGCAAGCCCATGATGTCTATAACAATGATAGGTTTGAGAACCGTCAGAAGTTTGACCCATACTCAGAGACCTACAATCCTGGTTGGAGAAACCATCCTAATTTTTCTTGGTCTAAGGGCCAGAATCAAGGTCAGTCTAGTAATTCTCAGCCTCCCCCAGGTTTTGGTTATGCTAAGAACTCTTCAGGTCAAGCCCAGTTCCAGAATCCTTCTGAGAATAGAATGACTAGCTTAGAGGAATCTCTTAGTATATTAAAAAAGAGCCAGGATATGCTATCACAAAGCCAGGAAATGTTAATAAAGAGCCAGGTTAATTTGCAAGAGGAAACCAAGCAGAATTTTAAGAATAGTACCCAGTCTCTTGCTAAATTAGAACTTCAAGTTGGCCAAATAGCTAAGTTTCTCACTGAGAGAGAATATGGAAGGTTCCCTAGTCATACTGATCCTAATACAAAAGGAGAGAAATCGTACAATCATATGAATTCTGTTACAACCCTTAGGAGTGGGAAGAAAGTTGACAATAAGGTCACCATGCCTGAAAGTGAACATGTTGTAGTTCACCCTTCTGAGCCAGAAAATGAGGAGACTGATAGAGTCTCTAAATAGACCAATGAGGGTCCTGTTGAGCCCGGCTTTGTTCCCAGATCCCGTTCCCCCAGCTGCTAGTTCCAACTAAGAGGGAGTCCAACTTTAATGATATATTAGAGGTTTTTAAGGAGGTAACTATCAACCTACCATTGTTGGATGCGATTAAGCAGATTCCCGCTTATGCCAAGTTTCTTAAGGATTTGTGTACACGAAAGCGTAAGCTTAGTGTCCAAAATAAATCCTTCCTAGCTAATCACGTGAGTTCCATTATTCAGAATACCACTACTCCTAAGTATAAAGACCCAGGGTCCCCTACTATTTCTTGCACAATAGGTAAATACCGTGTTGAGAAAGCTTTGCTTGACTTAGGAGCCAGTGTGAATTTACTTCCATACCATGTGTAACTTTAGATAGGACTTGGTGATATGAAACCTACCCAGATGATACTTCAGTTAGCTGATAGGTCCGTTAAAATTCCTCTTGGTGTGATCGAGGATGTTCTTATTGAGGTCGTATCCAGCGGATTTTGTTATACTAGATACCCAACATGTCCCTGACCCAGAGAACCAGATACCAGTGATTATAGGTCGCCCATTTTTAGCAACATCCAATGCGATCATTAATTGTCGAACTGGTAGAAGAATACCGATTCTCTTTAGGAACTCCTCACACAAATCTTCTAGCAGAACACAAAGTTCTCTTTAGAAGATGCACCACAACGATCGATACGATTTGATATTTTGTTTGCACAAAACACCAATTTGATTACCCTTTAGATGTTAATCAAGGTTTTGGAAATCTTGTGTTTATTTTGATAAAAACAATTACTAGGTAAAAGTAATATCAAAACAAACTTGTAGATTAGGGTTTTAACTTACAATCAGTATGCGTACACACAAGGAGTCTGTGAACCTTATTTCCGTAAGTAAACTTGGGTGATTCCAAAGATCAATTTCTAAGTTAATAAAACCCTAATAAATCTACCACAAGAAAAATTATAATAAATCTAGAGATATCTTGTTTAAAACTTCTCAAGGATTTTTACGAGATGCTTCAAAAGAAGTTTTTCTTTCTAGTCTCCGATTTCGACTAACAAGTGTTGGTATACGATCGGAAACTGAAATCTACCAAAACCTAGGGTTTATGATCAACAACTCTTGAATGGTTTTATATCAGAAGATAAAACCTTAGAATAGACAAGAGGTAAAAAACTAGATTACAAGTTGTATGATCAATCACGAAGATTAAATCCAACTTGGCTTTGTGATCCCTAATACAAAGACTTTTATCTCACTCTCGTTCACGAAGAACGGAAGACGTGGAAATCAACCTGCAGAGCTTACGCCAATTTTCCAAAGGGATGAAAACGTGTAAACTCGCGAACTCATTATTTATAATGAACAATACTTGGAAGCTAAGTAAAGCTATTTTATTTTTACAAGACTCTCCTAAATATGGGAGTCTTACCTAAGTTAAAACTCTTTCCAAAATAATTAAATAAATAACTTATTTAGCAAAAATTATATTTATGTGAATAAATCATATTTTAACTTAGGCAGGAATCACAAACACTTTAATATGGTAATCAAAAGTGTTTGGACCAATAGCTAACTTGCCAAGATAAGGAAACATCACCAACTTGACCAAAAATCCCTTTTAGTCACTATTGGTCCCAAGTTCGCGGACCATTCCAAAGCCCATGGAACGTTTCCTACTAATGAACTTAAATCACTCATAACTTTGTCATTATAACTCAGAATTGAGTGATTCTTGGCTCATTGGATTCGCAAGCTCATTCAGTATAACATGAGATCCTTAATAGGGATAATGGTTATTATCACCAAGGTCATGAATCAAATAACCTCAAGTATATATACATAAATGTACATTTATCGTCATCGGAATTGTTCTATGTAGTGAGCATATATCTTGATAGATTAGAAAGGTATAATTGAACAAGAATACAAATGAAATCAATCACATATCTTTGTTGATGAAGCACTTGTTGATGTCTTCTTGTAGTCTTCAATCTTCAATCTTCATCCTTTAAGTATAGCTTCGATTCAACTTCTTAGACCTAATCTAGTATGAAACTATCTTTAGTATGCTAAATCAAGAATGCATTTTGTAAACTAAAATTTACAACTAACTTGACATACCAACGCTAGTGGGTTCAACCGAGCAGTGCTCTAACAATCTCCCCATTTGTCAATTTTAGTGACAAAACCATTTTGTACTTGTTAAAAGTAAAAACTACAATCTTGATTTCCTTGGTTCTTCAACTCTTCATGTGTTCATCCTGTACTTTTTGAAGATCCATCATAGTATTATTACACAACATCAAAGTTTTATTGTATCACAACTTTGACAATAATACTACGGTGATATGTATCACTCCCCCTTAGTCAATACTCCATCTCGATTATGGAAACCACTCCCCCTTACACAATGATCCGAAAACCATATGTATTTGTAGTGTGAACTACATTATTTCTCCCCCTTTTGTCAATAAAATTGGCAAAGGTACGAGAATGGGATCATAATGAAATTTCCACAAGAGACATTTCATGACCAAAAGAAAAATACATACCAACTTAATTTAGATGCAATCTAATAGCCGAAGCTAACAACATTCATCAAGGAGTTTTAAGATACAAGATAACCCCTATAAAATTCCACAGCCTCACTCCCCGCAAGATATTACCATTAAGCACAAGTTCAAAAGAACTCTCCACCATTTGATGTCATTCCCGACAGAACAACAAGAGCGCCTTAATCCAGATAGAAGGATTTAAAGTGGATCTTAGAAATCCTACAAGGAGATATGATTTAAGAACCAATCATTGAAAGTCTCTCATGAGATCATGTTACTAAAAAATTTAGAACTATCTCATGGTAACAATACACAATATGTGATCATCTTTTCTAAGATACAAACTTGTATAAACAAGACTTGGAATACTTAGAAGGAAGAATAAACTTTTCCACAAGGATTTACACCAAGAATGGTTACCATAAGAGTATGAAAAAGTTTCTTTGACAATAAAAATCAACATCCATGGCTTTGATAATTGCTTCTAACCTGTTAAATTTAAGAATTTCAATCACAAATCAAGTTAGGTAATTAAGACTCATACATGTGGTATCTAGCCATATGATCACTTCCATATAAACCATATTCTTATTCACCATAACTAGTTCAATTGAATCAAATTAAATAGTTAGAGAGTTGTTCAATTGCTATGAGATCTTATGTAACTACACAAGACACAATTGAAACAAAGATGATTCGATTCGATTGAATCGACTCATGAACTTTATAGCCACGGTTTGCATAAAGCATTTCTTAGTAATTTAATGTTTCATGTTCAGAGCACATCTTTAGATCATAACCTCTTAAGTTCACAAACAAGTTCGCGGACTTAAGTAAATCGGTTGAGTTTTCCAAACTCAACAGAAATTCTCGGAAAGAGAACTTCCGCCAGTTCGCGAACTGAGTTCGCGGACTTAGCACACAAATGAGTTTTGGAAAATCCAGCAGAAATTCTCGGTCGAGAACTTCCGACAGTTCGCAGACTGAGTCTGCGGAATGGATTCGCGGACTTTGCAAGCCAATTCCACAATCCTTCCGATTTCTCTTGATCAACAAAGTTCAAAAAATTCGGTTCAAGGAATACATGGTTATGTAATCTAAACTCTCATTTCAATCATTGACACATTCTCAGAGGGTGCTATGTAGCCGTTATTCACAAACCGATTCACGTCAGAGCAATTCTCAAAGTAATTGAAACTTTTCATGACTTTCGTCACTAGGTGAAGATAAACTTGATTGAAGCGAAAGCTTACCAACACACGTTTCGAGGAATATATAAGCGAGTTAAACTCAGCTCAAAACAATAAATTGTTCTACATATTCAGAAATTTCCCAACTTAATATGTGCACCCCAGTTCTTTTGCAATCCTCACCGCATTTATTAGGGCTTCTTGGCGAGGATGCACTTTCAACACAATCAGGTTGTGCTGAGGTGAGCAAAATCTTGCTCACTACAGGTATTCGAAACAAAATCATGCATGGACTCTAGAAAATTAAAAACTTCCTTGAAACTTTCAATAAATGTTTCATACCTTTTTAAGATGTTATCCCTTGTCAAACTCTTTTCTGGGAGATCCTTCTTAATGGAACTCGTTGCTTTATTGGTCTTCTTTGGTACCCATTTCTGAGTAGCTTTTGGAGCAACGTATTTCTTTTTCTCCCCAATATAATTGTGAAACTTGTTTGGTGGAATACTGAAAGAACTGATATTATGATACTCAGTTTTTCTCCAGTTTGGAACATCAGATATTGTCATCCTAACAGAATCATATTTGGTTTTATCTCGTTTAAGAAATCTGCAATTTCTTTGCAAGTGACCTGGTTTTCCACATTAGAAACAATGTTTAGTATAATGGAAAAAGTTATGTTTAGTATTACCAGAATGTGTATGTAATTTCTTTGGATCTTGGAAGGATTTCTTCTTTTCTCCATCCGTAGTTGGTAGAGATACTTTACTTTTGTCAACCGTGGAAGGTTTTGGTTGAGAAGAATATTTAGCTTTGACAAATTTTACCTCTTTGCAAATACTAGGAGCGTCTATTCCTTCATAGCCCAATCCTCGTGTATCACGATGAATTCTACATGCTCCCAATATCGAGGTTAATTTATCTGAGCTGTTATTTCTAGACAAACTCTCTTTTAAGCTCAAGTTTTCTTCTTCCAAACTTTTGACCTTCTCAAGTGCAATAACTAGATCATTCTTGGATGATTCACATTGAACTTTCGGATCTTCTCGTTACGAATTAAATAACAAGTTCATCTCAATATTCTCCAAGTTATCTAGCTTTGCTTGAAGAGTAACTTCCCGATCTCGACCTTCGGCAATTTCTTCTTTAAGCTTTCGTATTTCGTTAAGATAATCTCTTGCACCAATAGAATCAAGTTGGTCTTTCAAATCTTTATTCCGTCTACGAAGTCTGTTGTTATAATATTGAAAGTGGTAGTAAAAGTTCGTTGCTCGGACTTGAATAGATTTTAAAACGAAAATATATGTACAAATTTGTCACAAGATGTTCGAGAGGTATTGGGACTAAGGACTTGGCCAATTCTTCATGCATGTGGTATATTTTATTTATTCTTAACAATTACTGCTCAAAACATAAATATATGGACTCTTATTTTGCCAAAATAGATTCTCAGAATATTAGTTATAAATCGTAAGCATGGGACATCAAACATTTAAGCAAGCATGCCGCATCAAATAAAATGATAACTAATTAATTAAAATCATTTTTCAATTTTTAATCAGTGCAAAAGTCATAAAAAGAATAAATTAAATTTACCACAATGACGAAAATAGACTCCCTCCGTCTACCAATGTTGGGTTTAGCTCCTCATATTAATCATAATCTCAAAATGTTTTATTATTGCTCCAAAGTTGATTACAATTGAGTAAACAATGCAACAGAGAAATCGCAACAGCAGTTCCTGTTGCGAAGACGATGTTGGACTGTTACAGAGAAACAAATGGTGACGGAAAATTAAATGCTGTGGTTTACTTCTCTGTTGCAAAATATGATGAAGAAACTGTTGCGAATGGATGAAGGAACCGTGGCCGATTCCTTGTTCTTCACGGGCAGCAGCAGCAGCAACAGAGTTATGAAAACTCTGATTTCTGCTCCTCTGGCCCTCCTTTCGACTCCCAACTCTCGACAAAGGTAACAACTTAGCAAAGGTAACTCAGTCACTCTATTTCACCCTAGCAAAGGTAACAACTTGAATCGTGTGCCCCACCAAATCACTTGAAATAAAAGAAAACTAAAAATAGAAAGTGAAAAGGACTCGACAAGATATGGCGAAACTATCATGTTATTTCTAACACCTGAGCTCTGTGCTTTTATGAATAGACTCTATAGATGTTTCCATCTAGTCAGATTGGTTCCTCAACTCCTAAAACAAAAATGTTTCCATCCACTTAGATTGGTTAGTGCTATCCTTAATACGCATAAATTTCTAGGCTCTGGAGTTTATTTATTGCAACTAAAAAGTTTCTCCCATACCCCCAAACTTAAATCTAACATTGTCCTCAATGTTCTAAAGATGAAACTAAAAGCATGAACAAGGAGAAATTGTTACCACTTGAAGCAAAAGAGATAAGGAAGGATATTACCATGTCGCAAGAATATTGGGTTACCTCCCAAGAAGTGCTAAGTTTAAAGTCTTCAGCCAGACGTAGGAAAGGTTTAGTCAACTCGAACCGTATAAAAGTAGCCGGAATAACTGTGGGTCTTTAAAACCAAAAAAAGATGACAAAAGGAAACTGCAGTGAACCAACGAAATAAACAACACTAGCATGCCCTTACCTAGTTTCCTGATAACTATCGCTAATTGTGGTTCAGGTTCAGGCTCTATGAAAGGGTCTAAATAGAATATTTTCATTGGCTGCGTTTCTTCATAGGTTGGATCCAAATTATTAGGTCCTAGAGTCTGGAAAAACTCAAATAAGAACTTGGAATCACAAAGTAATAACCTAAATAATTGCGGATCCTCTAAGTCAATCAGATATGACTTACAAAATTGACCACAGTGAGAATAGTGGTCATTCTTAAGCAAATGTATCGATTCTAATTTCCTAAGGCATTCAGGTTTAGTCTCACAACTTAATATTCGACACATTTGGTATATAAACGTTCCCACAGTTGGAAGAAAACTATTTGGTGGGAAAACAAAATCAATCTTGGTATTATTGCCTGGGTTAACCACATCAACCAGAGGATGGGTTTCTAACATTTGAGACTCTTGTTGGATATCATTAGGTTCTGGAAAACGATTATGAAGATAATCTTGTAAGATGGTTGAGGCATTGATGTCAAGTCCCAAGTGAGGGACCTTACTAAGAGTTAAAGCACATGGAGAATGATACTCACCCCCAAACTTAGAGTTTTTGGCGTCTCTAGATAGACTGGTCACAACCTCCCTAATTTCTAGGTCGGCAATTGATTTTTCTAAGTCAGGTTCATCCTCGCTAATCTCTACGAGTTCATCTAAGACTATTGTTTCTAAATCGTTTGACTCGATCTCAAGATAAACTGGTTCCTCTAAACCATCATCGGTTTCGTAAACAGGACATACTACATCGTCTGAAACGAGGGTATCTCTAGTCAAATCCTCGTCCTTTTGAATAGGTGAATAATTTTTAAAATTATTAGGATCTGAACCAGAAATAATATAATCATTATAAGTCTCAACTGGGGTAACAAATTCCTGATCACTATTCCCACATATTTCAGATTCTTCATCATCACTATCCTCATCATCATGATACAATTTTTGAAATTCAAGAATTCTCAATCTTTGTTCCAAACTACATGGTCTATGTTTATAATATTTCTCATAGATCGTTAGAGGTGATTCCTCAATAAAAGTTGGAGTATCCATATATCGCTGCCCACGCATATATTCACCAAGAGTCATTTCCGAAGACGTCTCTTGATAACGAGAATTTCTAGACATATATTCTCGCAACGTCATCGCAGGTGGCGTCTCCTCAAAAGGATTCATCACCGAAGAAATATAAACTACAGAGGGATTCTATACAATCACAAACAAGGCCGACTCGACTCCACCAAAGCAAACCTAAAGATTTCTAGCAAACAAAAAGCATGATGGCTCCACTTAGATTGTTTCTAGACCAGCTTCTATCTTTCGAAAGGGAATTCGTTGCAATTTGAGCAAACCCCTCTGGAATCAATCCGAGTCAAAGTAAGTTGAATTGAGGCGAGGGAAGCTCAGTGGAGCTTTGATACCCAAGGCCTCACCGCTATCACAAGGCGGCGCAGTCACGCATTCAACCCACAGAAACCATCATGAACTTTGGAGTGTGCTTAAAGAGCAACCAATATTTTTCGAACGAGTTTCCTATTAAGCTCGTTACCCTATCGGTCTCGTTCTATTCCAAATTTTAAGCTTAGGTTCGCGTTAGGTTTCGTTTTCCTAAGGCGGGCAAGAAGGGAACGGTGATGAAATCCGAACCCTTATCTTGTTTAGGCCAGGCCTTGCCCTTTACTAGGAAAATAAAGACAGTCCGGTTCGTCCTCAAACAATTATCACCTTAAGGCAGACAGTAACCCGCTTGCAGAAGATTCGCGGGTGTTTCGATTGGACTTACCTCCCGTACTAGACGGGCGATGAACCGTTGTCGTCGACTCGGGCCACGACTCCTATGCCGTGTACGAACCCGAGGGGCCGAGACGATATAGTAATCGTCGTCCTTCCCTGCACACAGTTTATATAATTTTTTTTTTTTTTAATAATACCCTTCCGTAGGGTTAAAAAAAAATAATAACAAAGTCCAAGAGTCCAGTCCAAAGTCCAAATAAATAAATAAAGAAAAAAAAATTACAGTTTTCCTCACACACTCTAAAAAAAAAAAATTAAAAATTAAATCCTAAAATTGTCCTTTTTTTCTTCTCTTTTCGCTTTTCGCTTTAAGATTTTTCCTCTCCAAGTCCTTAGTTTTCCCTTTGAACCTGCAAAATAAAGACAAAAAGAAACGTAAAAGGGAACAAACAATTCTAAAAAATAAAATAATAATAAACCTAAAAAAAATAAATCAATCTATATACAAGTCCGCGTCGGCGGCGCCATTTTGATTAAATATTTTCTGTGGGGTTGTAGTAATAGTGGTTATAAAATAGGGTTCTTTTCAGACTTGTGAAAGCATAATTTTTTAGATTTAATAAAAATTATATACACAAAAATATTAACAATGGTGCAAGAGGTACTGGGGTTTAGGATTCCACCGAATTCATTTCTTAAGGTTCAAATAATGATTCTTTTAACAATTATAGCTCAGTAAATATATAAAATATATTGACTCTTATTTTTGCCAACATAAATTCTCCAAATATTAGATGTAAATGTTAAGCATGAGGCATCAAATCATCTAAGCTAAGCACGCCGCATCAAATCAAATGACAACTAATTTTTTCAAATCATAATTTCAATTAAAATTAGTGCAAAAGTCATGAGAAGAATTAAATATAATTACCCAAGTGTGAAATAAGGCTTTCTCCATCACCCCAGTGTTGGGGTTTAGCTCCTCATATTAATCATACATGTATTAAGCTCAAAAAGTTGATTAAAGGGAGTAAAACAAGTGAACAGAAAAATTGCAACAGAAATAACTGTTGCAAAGGCACTGTTCACCGTTACAAAAGGAAGAACGATAAAAAGATAAACTGTCGTTGTAGCGTTTTAAGACCCACACTACGACCCACGAGCCGCTGTCTGTCACTGTTGAAGAACGACTGCTCTGGCTGGTCCGTTCTTCGTGTTCTTCAGGCGTGTTAATGGCAGCAGCAGGTAACTTCTCTGCAACTCCTCCTGCGCCTCTCTGCTCGCCTCCAAACCTCCCCAAACTCTCGACAGCCCTTCCCTGTGATAGTGGAAACCTATTTATACACCTAAGCCTCATTGAATCTCGCCATAACTCCTCAAAAATCTTCACAATGAAGAAAAATATTTTTGAGAATAATTTCTTATTTCTTCCTCTGTGTACGTTAATTGTCTTGGAAATCTTCATAAACTGATTGATACGCATCCTAGGAGAATATTTGGGCTTAACTACACAAACATGCAACATCTTTTACGTGATTTTCTTTCCAAAAATGAGACGATATTCTTTTCTCTGTTTTGATTGGGAATTGATTTTCTGGACAAATTTGATCGATCCCAACCACCATAATATCTTCATATACTCATATCACATATACCCATTAAGTCTCAGATCTTTAATCTCGTTAAAACACCTTCAAATGTCGAATTGAAAATCTGCCAGTAAAGGAAAGAATTTTTCCGCCAAAACAAATTTTGAATTTTGAAAGAAGGTCGCCCCTTATCCAGTGGTCGCCCCTTATCCAAAAGCGAGAGTCCGAATAACACTTGTCCTCCGGGTGCCAAAATCAACTTTTCGAGCCGAATTTTCTTAAAATATTTATTTCCAAAAAATACCTACAAATACATAAAATAACAAAATTAGTACAAAATCGAGTGCCAACAATACGGACATTGAGGACAAATTAGACACAAAAATGTGTCTATCATCTGTCATATTTAACTTTCTCACTGAAAATGGTGCTTTCAGCCTCCGAGAGTTTCCGATGACTTTCTTTAAGAAGATTATTAGCTACTGGATCATCATGGAACACTTCTTCGTCAGAATCATAATCATTATCAGAAATAATTTTTCCAGAAGCTAATGCAACTTCGCCTATGAGCTTTTGAGAATTATAATATTCAGGTCCATCATCAAGAGTAGGCAAGTCTGCTGCATATGCCGATTGTCTACGACTTCAGTTAGGACATCCTGCAGGCAAGTGCCCAAAACCTCGACAATTATAGCATTGTACATCATCATTAGGATATGTTGCACCTTTAGAAAAACTCTTTTTCCTGTCTCTCAAGAATTTTCTAAATTGTCGAGGAGTAACATCCTTAGTATCTGGCGAACAAGATTTATCCTTAGAGGATTCAGAATGTGGTAATTGAATTATAGTCCCTACTTTTGATGGTCTATACAAATATCCTTATCATATAATAATTATGTCCCTCTTTATCAATAATCCCATCAGAGGCCCATCAACAATTTAGAGACTTCAAAATATACCCATTTTTTAACAATTTAGGGACTTAATGGTGGTTGATGGTTTTGTTGGTGTATCTGAAACTGCAGCTAATGAAATGGTAGCATGTTTTCCATCAGCATGGATAAACATCCATTGTTGATCCAACTACAATGGATAAACTTCTACTGTTGATCCAACTGAAAAGGATAAACATCCATTGTTGATCCAACTGAAATGGATCAACTACTTTTGTTGATACAAAAGTATCTGAACCAGTGGTGGCGGCGGCGGCAGCGCCGGCAGCAACGGCGGCGGAGTAGTGGTGGTGGCGGCGGCGGTGACGGAGGCGGATTAGTGGTGGTGGAGGACTGTTGGTGGTATAATGGTGGTGGTAAAGGAGTGGTGGTGGAATATTGGTGGTGGTGGCGGTTGGTAGGTGGTGGTTGTTGAACGGTGATGGTGGAATGGTAGTTGAATGTTGGTGGTGGTGGTGCTAGTGGTGGTGGTGAAGTGGTAGAGGAAGAAATTTTTTCCATTTTGAAATAAAGAAAAAAAAAATAAAAGCGAGGGTATTAAGGTAATGTAATATTAAGTGGATAAGGTTATAAAAAAGTAGGGACATATTTATTGTTGAATAAGGATATATTTATTGGGTGTCAAAAGTAGGGACATATAATTAATATACCCATTCAGAATTGTTTGCAGCTTTAAGAGAAATCACCTCTTTTCTAGCGTGTTCATTATCAAAGATCTTTAACTTTCCAACAAGAGTATTTCTGGAGAGTGTAGAAAGATCGTTTGCTTCTTCAATGGCATATTTCTTAGAATCGTATCTAGATGGTAACGATCTGAGAATTTTCATCACAATGTCCTTTTCAGGAATAGTCTTACCCAATGCAAAAGATGCATTAACAATTTCACACACTTTGTGATTAAACTCATCAAACGTTTCATCATCCGACATGCGAAGGTTTTCCCAGTCAGAAGCTAGATTTTGAAGCCTTGCTTCTTTCTCTGCGGCATTCCCTTTGAATACGGTTTCTAAGATATCCCAAGCATCTTTAGACTTATTGCACGTAGTCACGTGGTGCTGAAGATCTAGGTTAATGGCATGGATGATAGCATTCAAACTGTCGGAATTTTGCTTTGCAGCAAGTATCTCAGCAGGACTGTATTCACCAATGTTCTTGGGAACGTTTACATCTCAAACTGCCACAACGGGAGCATCATAGCCATTAACTATATATACCCATGATTGAAAATCACGTGCTTGAAGAAAAGCTCGCATAGCAATTTTCCAATATAAGTAATGTGCCATCGAAGGCTGGTGGTACGTTTATAGAGATAGCACCTCTGTCCATAGAATCAGATTGCTACAAACACAGACTTATGAGGTCTTCGCGTGTTTGCCTGCTATGATACCAACTGAAAAAGCGGGGGTCTAACACCACCACCCAATATTTCGTTTGGTAATCTGAATAGACAAACTCCAATATACTTTCTAGAGAATCAATTAGACAGTTAGACTCAATCCAGAGTAAAGTATATCAAAGAGTTTAATATCTCTATTTCAACACAATCAAAGTTAAACAGAAACAAGTCCGTAAACCTGATTTTAGTGTGAAGCTCTTGAAACAAAGTCTTTTGTTTTAATAACAACCTAGTCAATATCCACTGTGTATAAACCTCTTTAAGCAACAATCACTAAAGGAATATTTCAACGCAGTGTCCACTTGAAATAGGGTTATTCCATACTGGTCTAACTATGTGAAAATAACAAAATCAATTGTTCAAGATCAATCAAGTCTTATCCAACAAACAAGGTCGTATTTAACAACTATGATTGATTAACGTACAACCTGTATTATTTCAATTATATAAATAAAATATAATGCGGAAAAGAAATAACACAGACACCATATTTTGTTAACGAGGAAACCGCAAATGCAGGAAAACCCCAGGACCTAGTCCAGAATAAACACACACTGATAATAAGCGGTTACACCAAATTTCTACTACCTATTCGGACTAGATTTAATACCTTCTTCAGCACTTGTAGAACTCCTAGCAGAACACCGATTCTCTTTAGGAACTCTTCACACAAATCTTCTAGCAGAACCCAAAGTTCTCTTTAGAAGATACACCACAACGATCGATACGATTTGATATTTTGTTTGCACAAAACACCAGTTTGATTTCCCTTTAGATGTGAATCAAGGTTTTGGAAATCTTGTGTTTATTTTGATAAAAACAATTACTAGGTAAAAGTAATATCAAAAAAAACTTGTAGATTAGGGTTTTAACTTACAATCAGTATGCATACACACAAGGAGTCCGTGAACTTTATTTTCGTAAGTAAACTTGGGTGATTCCAAAGATCAATTTCCAAGTTAAGAAAACCCTAATAAATCTACCACAAGAACAACTAGAATAAATCTAGAGATATCTTGTTTAAAACTTCTCAAGGATTTTTACGAGATGCCTCAAAAGAAGTTTTTCTTTCTAGTCTCCGATTTCGACTAACAAGTGTTTGTATACGATCGGAAACTGAAATCTATCAAAACCTAGGGTTTATGATCAACAACTCTTGAATGGTTTTATTTCAGAAGAGAAAACCTTAGAATAGACTAGAGGTGAAAACCTAGATTACAAGTTGTATGATCAATCACGAAGAGTAAATCCAACTTGGCTTTGTGATCCCTAATACAAAGACTTTTATCTCACTCTCGTTCACGAAGAATGGAAGACGTGGAAAACGACCTGCAGAGCTTACGCCAATTTTCCAAAGGGATGAAAACGTGTAAACTTGCGAACTCATTATTTATAATGAACAATAGCTTGGAAGCTAAGCAAAGCTATTTTCCTTCTACAAGACTCTCCTAAATATGGGAGTCTTACCTAAGTTAAAACTCTTGCCAAAATAATTAAATAAATAACTTATTTAACAAAAATTATATTTATGTGAATAAATCACATTTTAACTTAGGCAGGAATCACAAACACTTTAATATGGTAATCAAAAGTGTTTGGACCAATAGCTAACTTGCCTAGATAAGGAAACATCACCAACATGACCAAAAATCCCTTTTAGTCACGTATTGGGCCCAAGTTCGCGGACCACTCCAAAGCCCATGGAATGTTTCCTACTAATGACCTTAAATCACTCATAACTTTGTCGTTATAACTCGAAATTGAGTGATTCTTGGTTCATTGGATTCGCAAGCTCATTCACTATAACATGAGATCCTTTATAGGGATAAAGGTTAATATCACCAAGGGCATGAATCAAATAACCTCAAGTATATATACATAAATGTACATTTACCGTCATCGGAATTGTTCCATGTAGTGAGCATATATCTTGATAGATTAGAAAGGTAGAATTGAACAAGAATCCAAATGAAATCAATCACATACCTTTGTTTATGAAGTACTTGTTGATGTCTTCTTGTAGTGTTCAATCTTCATCCTTTAAGGATAGCTTCGATTCAACTTCTTAGACCTAATCTAGTTCGAAACTATCTTTAGTATGCTAAATCAAGAATTCATTTTGGCAACTAAAATTGACAACTAACTTGACATACCAACGCTAGTGGGTTGAACCGAGCAGTGCTCTAACAATCTCCCCCTTTGTCAATTTTAGTGACAAAACCATTTTACATATGGCTTGTACTTGTTAAAAGTAAAAACTACAATCTTGTTTTCCTTGGTTCTCCAAATCTTTATGTGTTCATCCTGTACTTGTTGAAGATCCATCATAGTATTATTACACAGCATCAAAGTTTCATTATATCACAACTTTGACAATAATACTATAGTGATATGTATCACTCCCCCTTAGTCAATACTCCATCTCGATTATGGAAACCACTCCCCCTTACACAATGATCCGAAAACCATATGTATTTGTAGTGTGAACTACATTATTTCTCCCCCTTTTTATCAATAAACTTGGTAAAGGTACAAGAATGGGATCATAATGAAATTTCCACAAGAGACATTTCATGACCAAAAGAAAAATACATACCAACTTAATTTAGATGCAATATAACAGCCGAAGCTAACAACATTCATCAAGGAGTTATTCTTGACATGTTATTCTTGAATCCGTTCTTTCATTCAAAACCCTCGTCGAGGCTATGGAGTCTCAATATTTAACAACTATTCATGATTTGATGAAAAATCTGAATGATATTGTTAGGAATCAAGCTACTATTGTCAAGACGCATGACAGAGTATTTGCGCTTTTGAAAGTCCTCACAGATCAACTATCAAAGGAACCAACGCACATTCACTTTGAAGGAAACGCTACCAACAATTCATTTTGGATCAATACTAATGGTAGTAGTCCTTCTTCCAAGATTCGTATTCCTATTCCTGGTGAGGAAGATGAAGCCTATGCTCACGTCGAATGGAAAGGCATCCACCAACCTAATGTGTCTGCTCATGAAGATCGAGAGATGTTTCCTCAAACTCAGAAAGAAAACTCGTGGGATTTATCACGTTCTCATCAGAGTCCTCGCAATGAAAAGGTGATTTCATTATGTGCGTCCTTCCTGCAAAATATCAATTCCCATATTGAATCAGAAGTTGTTAAGAGATCAGCTGTTGCTTTACTCAGTCGATCCGAACCGTCGCAGAATGAAAAAACTCGTAAAGATGTTCAGGAAAGCAAGCGTCCTTCCAATAAAAGATCCAAACTCCAGACAGTCGCTAGTGAGGGATGAAAGAGAATGCATCTGGGGAACGACTATCAACTACCCAAACGTGCGGCACTAGCGCAGCAGACAACTCAAACCCGGAAAGCTGCGACTAAGACGCCTGCACAGTAACAAAAAACTGGAGAGGCTGCTCTAATTTTCCTGTGTACAATTGAAGAGGTAATCGAAATCCTAGAAGTGTGGATTCAAGATGGCGTCATCAAGATGCCTCCTACCAGACGTCCTCCAACCGAAGAAGAAATGGCAAATCCAAAATATTGTCGTTACCATAGGTTTTTCCATCACCCCACCAGCGATTGCAATAAATTGAAGCGTATTTTCAAAGAGGAGGTGGATGCAGGAGAACTTCAACTAAGCGCTGAAGGAGTGCATAGAGATCCTCTTCCAGTCAGGATTTTCATAGTTTCTGGGGATTCCGTCTACGAAACCATACAGACCATGATGGAGCATTTATGTAAGCAAAAATAGGCGAGTTTCCGCACGCAGGGAATCAAGGAGAAGCTGCTTCTCCAAAAATAAAGAAGGCAGAATAAACTCACATAGGTGACTTATCAAAGCACGTCCATGGTCGTGGCTGACCAAGGATCTTGATCGTAGCCATCCAAGCTCCAGCCAACTTGTTTTGTACATAGTCATCAACATGGACGTAAGAGGGTGATGCCCTTATCATGGTCAACCCATCGACCATACAGGATAGAACCACGTAAACTGGGGACTGAGGCTCAGCATGAAATTCCTTCAGTCAAGGACTTCTTCAACACAAGAGAGACGGTCAATCAAAAAGCATGTAATTTGCAAGGAAAAAATCAAACTGAAGGTTGGTCGAATCCTTAACCATTATTGTTACCTCCCCTATTTTGAATCACAGAGAGAGCGTTGCATGCGTTGAGATGTTACAATAGAAACGATATTCTTTCCCATGAGGAGAAAACACGACTTGCCGCCCAGCACTATTTGTGTGTCGTCTTCCCATCTACCATATCATATTGCCTCAGAAGAATGAAAAGAACTCATTTTTTGAACTCAAGGGTTAAGGGCACCCTCACTGGAGTTCTCTCCTGAAGTCTCTTCAACGCTCTCTCCTGAAGCCGCTTCAACGCTCTCTCCAGAAGAAGCCGCTTCGACGAACGCTCTCTCCAGAAGCCGCTTCAACGAACGCTCTCTCCATAAGCTGCTTCAACGTACGCTCTCTCCTGAAGCCGCTTCAACGCTCTCTCCAAAATAAGCCGCTTCAACGCTCTCTCCAGAATAATCCTCTTCAACGCTCTCTCCAGAAGCCGATTCAACGAACGCTCTCTCCAGAAGCCGCTTCAACGCACTCTCTCTCTCCTGAAGGCGCTTCAACGCTCTTTCCAGAAGAAGCCGCTTCAACGGTCTCTCCAGAAGCCGCTTCAACGCACGCTCTCTCCTGAAGCCGCTTCAACGAACGCTCTCTCCAGAAGCCGCTTCAACGCACACACTCTCCTGAAGCCGCTTCAACACTCTCTACAGAAGAAGCCGCTTCAACGCTCTCTCTAGAAGAATCCGCTTCAACCCTCTCTCCAGAATCCGCTTCAACGAACGCTCTCTCCAGAAGTCGCTTCAACGCACGCTCTCTCCTGAAGCCTCTTCAACGCTCTCTCCAGAAGAACCCGCTTCAACGCTCTCTCCTAAAGCTGCTTCAACGCTCTCTCTAGAAGAAGCCGCTTCAACGCTCTCTCCAGCAGCCGCTTCAACGCACGCTCTCTCCTGAAGCCGCTTCAACGCTCTCTCTAGAAGAAGCCTCTTCAACACTCACTCTCCCGAAGCCGCCGCTTCAGCGCTCTCTCCTGAAGCCGCTTCAGCTCTCTCTTCAGAGGCCGAAGCCGCTTCAACACCTCAGCGAGCCACACAGAACAACTGCATCATGTCTGCCACATTGCCGACAAAATCAGAATCGGTATTTTTAGATTTCCAATTCCTATGGATAGGGTGCATGAGCTGCAAAAAGTTTAGATACAATACAGATCTATCAAACACGAATCTTATCAACAAGTGAAGAATCCAAAAGATTGCCGCCTTCATCAATTCGTCAACCACCTTACCAGAAAATGCAATGGAAGTACGTCTTTCAAGAGAAAATAGGCTCAGGATAATTACACCCGGGGACTGCCAGCACGGGATTCCTTCACGTCCCTCAACCAGGTTATTTCTGATATAACATCATCATTGTCAAAGCTTTACGAGCTGCAGGAAGTTCTCAACATGAAGCCGTACACTACATCAAAGACTTCAAAGTACGCCGCAGAGATATTTTCACGTATCCGGACACACCATCGGATCTAGTACACATCTACACCTCCTTACAAGATCGCATTTTATTCCCAATTCGACTCAAAAATATAGCTCTAGTGACCAGACAGAAGTATAACTAGGGACTGCTCATCGCATCCCATTCCATACAACAATCCAAGATTTAGAAGATGATTCAAAGGATGTCTCTTGGAACGAATTCCTTGAAGACTTGATAGCAGCACGTCGGCAACGGAACGCCTCTCATCTCATCTACTTCACTCAACGGCTCCGGAAGATCTTGCTCGTACAAGCTTTCCAAGCATGTCATCATCGCAATCAGAAAGGAAAGAATAGGTCTATGAGCTAAAGAGTCAGAATAAATACAATTTCGTATCAGTCAATGCTCACGAGTTTAAAGAAAATTTCAATTGCAACTCAGCAGTCCAGACACTAAGCAACTTAAAGTCAAGGCCTCTTGTAATTGAGCGCAATGGAGTTTGGTATATTTCGAAACCCACTGGAGAGGTTAGATACTCATTCTTCTGGAGTCAGAACCTTATTACAAATTATGGAGAAGATCGGTGGTACTGTTGGATGGCTACATGCGCACAATAGAAAAGAGTACCTACCTTGAGTTCTCCTGGATCGCCTTGCTGCTGATTATAACTATTAGAGATTGCTTTGTTGCCGTTGACGCTCGCTCTACCGCCGCTAACGAAGAAAGTCATTCACACCGAGCTAAATATCCAAGTTTGATCAACCACCCATGGATATTACACTCACAACTAAGATACGAAGACAAGTTGAACTTACCTTGCCGCTGAGGATTGGCACGCTTATGATCGAGCTGCTGACAGTGATGAAGAGGAGTCGGACGCTGCAGACGAAAGCACGGATCCAGACGAGAAACAAAGACAGAAGAGGGTCGATACCCCTTTTCATATGAACGGAGTTTCTAGAGTTTGAACAGACGAAGGATTCCTTCTTGCTCTATGAACAGGAATGGATGACTGAGCGCATCGCACCCATACCCCATAGATGAGCTATCAAAACGCTACTACGAAAGCCACTGGCCGCATGATCCCGCTGCTGAAGGTCGATTTGGATTTCCCTGGTAATATCTACATGCTTCGTATTTTCAATTTTATTTTTCATCTGTCACCATCGAGTGCATACCCCACAAAAATGTCACTGTTACGTGCTAAGCAGGGGACTTAATGTTGATGGTGGTTTTTAGCTTAGGGAGAAAACTGTAAAAGTTTGTCTACCTGACCCGACATCAGAAGTAGTAGACCGTGATATATTTATATTTCGCAAGGAATTTGGAGAATATATCAGAATCTGATGAGTGCCTATGTCTCTCTTCACATTATATTGAAAATCTCCTAGATGAATTGTTCACTAGTATAGAGCCTAATGAGTATTTAAGCTCCTAGTTGCATTACTCACTAATGTAAGAGCCTTCCTAGTGTTTTCCTATGCTATGTTCTCAGCTGAACTCTCAATATTGACATGACATGACGATTAATGTTCACTCGCAACAGAGTAGCATAAATCTCCCGAAGTGTCAATATTAAACCTGCATGAAAATACTCACATATGCTACATCACCCTCTGACAAAGAGATCGGCGTGTTCACACACCTTTTAATTAAAAGTTAGCGCGATCGAACGCGTTTAAATTCCTTAAAGGAAATCTAGAATGTACGTCCATATCAGTCTTAAGAAACAATCACGGCCACATGATTTTCCAATAGACCTAGTCTACTTCTAGCGGAACTATTCGATCACAAGACGACCACTGGCGGGCCCAATAATACTCCAACCCATCGAGCTCCATCTAGCGCACTCCAACGTCGTTGAACGCTAACCCCATTGTGGGTGATCGCGTTGTTGGCAAAGCGAGCCAAGACCGGCAAAAACGGTTTCAAAATACATCGCGCCCGTCCAACTTTGCTTGGACGGCTTAGATCGTATCCCGAACAATCAAAGAGGTGTCAATGTGTTCACAGGTGGTCCAATTTTATTCCCAGTCGATCGACTTGCTCATAGAAAGTCAATGGCGCATTAAACTATCCGATCGAACTAGGACGGACGCGGCTGCTTTGAAACCCTAATTTATATTTGCTGCATTATGTTACTGCCGCAAATCGATTATGGCCGCCCATCTTCGTCAGCCTAATCAGACGACTTAGATTCGATCTCACTCAACAAGTAGGGTGCGAATACATTCACCGACAACCCAGCTACACCCATGGTTGATCGACTTGCTCACGACAAGCCAGGAGCGTATAGAATCGTTCACCCAAAGTAGGGTGAACGCGCTGCTTTAGAAACCCTAAGTTGCGTTTGTAGCAACAAGGTACTGTCGCAAATTAATCACGATCGTCCGTCTTTGCCAGCCAAAGTAAGTGGCTTAGATTCAATTCCAGACGGACCAAAAGAGGCACTGGCTCCCCGCTTTTGAATAGGGTCGATCGGCCTGCTTGAACTAGCGCGCAACGCTTCAAATCGTTTAGCAAAAATAGGGTTGGCCACACGGCCCCTAAACCCTAAAATTACATCAACGGCAATAAACAACTGCCGCAAATCATCTCGTCCATCCAACTTCGCTAGCCTAGTTGGATGGTGTAGATTTATTTTCAGAAAACCAACAAGGTAGCATTGTGACCACCGGCCATCACTCCTCCACAGGGAACGATCGACCAAGTGATAGCTCACCCATAAGGCCCTCAAACGATCACCCAAAGGTGGACGGTCGTTCTGCTGTTTTAAGACGTTCAATTCGTGACTGATTCATTCGAGCTCTAAAACTACGATGCATCTAGCACATCGATTATTTTCAGCTGCTTGTTTAAAAGCGATGCTTTATAAACATCGACTATAAGCGATGCGATGCAAATATTGATTTCACAAATAACTTATTATTTAACCTAAAAGCACTATGTGCTGATTTTAGCGGCGAGTCTCATGACTTGACCCATTTATTCGAGACATCAAACATGTCACAAACTGGGGGATACTCACTGGAATATTGGTCTGGCGGTTTACAGCGTGCGGCGTGCAACGCGCCTAATACGAGAAAGTGTCAAGAAGGACGGACGGTTAACAGTAATGAGAGTAGTGGGTGAAGGTGTGACTAGTCTTCCTTCATAACGGAAACACGATGATCACCACCTTCCGCACGACTCCACTTCTCAACTACTTAACTTCCTCCACCTCCTATGAGATCAGGGTGCGTTCAATGACTTATATAAGTAGGTTTTCAACCTATTTCAAAAGGACGGGGGTTATCAACACAAGTAACAAGAAACCATATACTGATACAAGTCATAAAACAACCACACCTTCATAATTCAACATTCTGATCTCAAACACCTTCTCCGCTTCCCTCCCTAAGATCAACCCTTCTCCTTCACTTTGTGACCGAATTGAATCTGGACGGCCATTTCTTGGTTTAGGCCAGAGTCTTACAGATTGATCTCTCGAATCTAAAAGTACTCCCGTGCAGTGCATTTGTTTAGGGTTTGAATTCGTTTCTCATCAGCACACCCAAATTTACCAAAAACAGCAGAATCAATTTTTATCCCAAAACAACTATGAATGATTTACTAGGGGTAACTTTGTTTATCCATCCATTATAATGGCTGTAAGAAGTAATATATTACCATATTTGTTGTTTGGATCTTTAGATCATTAAATTCCATCTCCACAGGCAATGAGGGTTGTCAGGTGTTTGTCCCGGCCATAAATTATGCTTCAAAATTTGTTAGGATAAATTTTCAACCGGGGATTAATTCTGTAGCTCTGTGTTAATAAGTTTTCAACCTGTCATGGTAGCAGATTGTGGGTTAATACATACGGCCCCAAACTCTCTTGAGAAGACCCAACCAACCTGACCAGTCTCATCCCCAGCAACAAGCCCTCGGCCTAAGAGGATTCAATCTGAGGAAACCGCTGTATTAGACACTGATATTTGGCTTACCAGCTTTTTATGTTTCCATTGTAAAGCTTCAGGATCAAAACATAAGATGTTTGACCATTATTGGCCGTACTGCCACTATCAAGGAGGCATTGGTTATAATCTCTGCAAAACTAGCAACATTGTTCACAAACGGTCGAACTATTGAGCTATAAGAAGTTCTATTATAAACAAAGTGCAATTTTCTTTCTTACAGGAGTTATTTTTCTGATACGCTGAAAACCATACATCTACAAACCTAGCACATATCACTTATAAGATTCATATGAAAACCTGGAAGCTCGATGCAGAAATGCAGTTCCAACTGCCAAGTTCACGAGGGATCAAATAACTGACCATTAGACTGCGGACCATATACACCCTTTCCGGGTGTGGTTCTCGTGATCACAGCTGCCCAGTGTTGTGCTAGGAATATTATTTTCTTTCCGCTACACCTATTGAAGGAAGATAACTTTACTTGTACGGAGCCTACATGCCCTTCTTTCCAGGTTTCGCTGTTCACCAAGTAGAAATACTTTCACAGCGGCGTTAGAAATCGAGAGCTATCTGTTTATGACGATTAAGATCTTTTAAATATCTACTTGTGCTGTACTCTTCTACATCAAAGAACTCTGCAGAGCAGGTTCTATGAAGGGATCGTCTTTGACACAAATCTGAACCAGTTTCACTGCCTTTTAGAAGAGGAACGACCTGCACCAAAAGAAAAGAATAGACAAAAATTAAAATTAGATATCGGATTTTAATACCTTAGTTAAGTTGGTTTTCACCTTAAGCCTTTCCTAGTATATACGAAGCCAATAGAGCTCAACTATTTTTAAGTTGGTCTTCACCTTAAGCCTTTAGAGCTCGACTATTTTTAAGTTGGTGTGCATCTTAAGTTAGAGCTCGACTATTTGAATATGTTATTTATCTCATATATCACCTAGTGGACGCTAGTCAAATTCAAATTCAACAACTGAACCTAACAATCTTCTTAGTGCTCACACATTCCCTCATCACGACGTCTTCTTTTACTTCTGAATATTCATAGAAGTATTCAAACAAATTAAGTAAAAGTAAATGAAATAAATTGCAGTAAATGAATATTTGACGGTTTATCTGAACATGCCTGACTCATTCGAGGTCGTAAAATAGACGAGTGTTGAATGCATAAAGCCGCAGCCGAAGCCACGTGATTCAACTGTTGTCGGTCATAGGAATCCCCGAGAGAAGGATCTACGAGCTCTCTGAATTCATTCTTATCGAGCAAAGGCTTTGCCTATAACCACCACCGAAAAGAAAGAAACAAAGGGTTTACTCAGTATTAATTTAATGGAGAAAAACATCTATTTATCCGAGAGGTAGTCACACATACCCACATCACAAGGCTTTGTTCTGTGTTGTCTAAAGCTCGTTTCCCAGTGATGAGTTCCAACAGCAGAACCCCAAAAGCATATACATCTGTTTTTTCATCCACGATACCATGCATGCTGTATTCAGGAGCTAGATAGCTGCCATGGTCAAAAAATTTAGAAAAGTAAGAATTAGAAAATCCTATTTCCACTGAAGAATAGAACCATGGAAGTCTAAAAATTATACAAACCCAAATGTGCCTTCAAATTTTGTAACTGTGTGGTGAGTCCACTGGTCCGGCAACCATTTTGATAACCCAAAATCAGTAATCTGTATCAACATCGTGCAAAAGAACTTAGTATTAGCATTGCAACTAACGCCTGAAGCTCAAAGTAGTATAACATATACAGATATATTAAATAGCAAGACGGTAACTTATGCACAAAGTTGTAATATTAACATGAGGTTCAAAATTCTTTGTGAGCTGCAAAAAGTACCTGAGGCTCAAAATTCTCTGTGAGCAAAATATTAGCAGTCTTGATATCTCTATGTATGATACGTCTCTGACAAGTCTCATGAAGATATAGGAGACCTTCTGCTGTCCCAACAGCAATTTTATACCTAATTCCCCAATCCAATACACTGTTGGAATCTGAAAACAACAAGTAAGGAAATATAAATGGAAAGAATATAGTAATTCATGAGCCAGGTTAGTTTCAAGAATCTCTTCTTTTGATACTAGTTTTCAGGTTAGTAATTTTCTCCCAATGGGGAAGATTTAGAAAATTGCAAACTTCAATAAACAGAAAGCAATACAAATTAGTGAACAAACCGTGAAGCACTGATGCCAAGCTCCCATTGGGAGAAAATTCAAGAACCAAGTGCAGTCCCCCTTCAACTCCATACCCAATTAACTTAGCCGTATTTGGATGGTTGACATGAACTATTATACCTATTTCAGATAGAAAATCACCAGTTCTCTCTTCTTGTGTACCTCGAGTAAGCTTCTTAATTGCTACGAGTTGCCCATCTTGCAGACGTCCCTTGTATACTTCAGCATAACCACCCTTTCCAATCAACATATCAGAACTGAAATTTTTTGTTGCTACCTGGAGTTCTGAAATGGTGAAATTCCTCCAAGAAGGCTTGAAACAACTGAATTCATTAGTATTCTCACTGAAACTTCTTCTATCGCAAACTGTAACCTTAGAAACACCTCGAAGTGGAGGTAAACTAGCAACCTTAGAAACACCTCGACGTGGAGGTAAACTACCCAGACGCCTAATTGATCGACTTTTTAAAACACTTAAAATCATTCCACGCCAATGAGAAGAACTCCGGCGCGGATTCGATTGAGAATCAGAATCTGATGTAGTACTACTGCTTTTGGAGGAAGAATCAGATTCAGATTCTGCACAACTCCTTTCGGAATTCTCAATAACTCCTCTTGGAGATGCCCCTTCTACCTTTTCCTCTTCCACAAGAGAGATCTCAGTAACTCCTATGGGAGATGTCTCTTCTACCTTCTCCTCTTCCAATATAGAATTCTCAGTAACTCCTGTTGGAGATAATGTCTCTTCCACCTTCTCCGAATTCCCAACACCTCCTCCTGCAGATGTCTCTTCTACCCTGTCCTCTTCCATTACAGAATTCTCAATAACTTCGGTAGGAGATGTCTCTTCTACCTTCTCCTCTTCTACAATAGAATCCTCAATAACTCCTCCTCGAGATGTGCCTTCTACCTTTTCTTCTTCCATAATAGAGTTCTCAGTAATCTCTCCTACCTTGTCCTCTTCCATAATAGGATTCTCAATAACCCCTCTTGCAGATGTCTCTTCTACCTTCTCCGCTTCCACATTAGAATGAGATGTCCCCTCCACCTGCTCCTCTTCCATAGTGGAATTCTCAATAACTACTCCTCCCGTAGATGTCCCTTCTACATTTTCCTCTTCCACAATAGAATTCTCAATAACTCCATCCTGAGATATCTCTTCAACCTCGTCCTCATCAATTATAGAATTCTCCACAACTCCTGTTGGAGTTATCTCATCCACCTTCTCCTCTTCCACAATTGAATTCTCAATAACTCCTCTTGGAGAGGTCTCTTCTACATTCTCCTCTTCCACAATATTCTCAATATCTCCTCCTGCAGATGTCTCTTCTACCTTCCCCTCTTCCATTCCTCCTGCAGATGTCTCATCTACCTTCCCCTCTTCCGTAATTGAATTCTCCATAACTCCTCTCGGAGATGTCACTTCTACCTTGTCCTCTTCTATAATTGAATTCTCCATAACTCCTCTAGGAGATGTCTCTTCTGCCTTGTCCTCTTTCATATCGAAAATTTTCTTCAAATCTGTTACAAATTATGTGAAAAAAATTAGCAGGACTTTAAAAGTTAAACCTGAATAAACAGAAGACATGGGCCAAAAAAAAAAAGAAAACTGATATCATGATAAGTTTGAGAAGATGAAAAGACTGGAACTCCGCTCCAACACAAACAACAAAAAAGATAAAAAGATGCCAAAACCTATAAAAATCTAAAACCCCACTGCAGATAAATCATGAATAGAAAAAAACCAGAAACTCTACTTCCCAAAACTCAATTGACACAGAAAATTGAGAGAAGAGATCCCCCGGATACAAAGGATACAGGGGATTCTAGAAACCAGAAAATGCCAAATTTTTCAGAAAACGCTAAAACCCTTTGTGGAAAACAAAAAGGATAACCCAGTATAATAAACATGAGTTTTATGAAGAAACCCAAATACAGAGAGTGTTCAAAACAAGTGAAAAACTGATAAAAGGAATCGACTTTCTTCATAATCATCATACACAGATACCAAAAAATCAACATACCCAGAAGAAGCTAAAATTAGAAGAACCAAAACAAATAAGAAACCACAAGACTTACCAAAGAAGGAGAAGCTGCTGTTATAAATTATTGCGAAAAACCCTCTATTGATTCATAGAAGAAAAGAGAAGGAGATATAGAGATAAACATAGACATAGTAATCCTAGAGTTTGATGCTTCAACGGTTGTATTTTTCATACATTATTCCTAGATTCTCTGCTCAAATATAGCCTGGTTTTTCTTCACCCTATATACTCTGTTTCTTCTTCAGT
Organism: Papaver somniferum; assembly: GCF_003573695.1. Taxonomy (NCBI): domain Eukaryota; kingdom Viridiplantae; phylum Streptophyta; class Magnoliopsida; order Ranunculales; family Papaveraceae; genus Papaver; species Papaver somniferum. Next base: position 125,634,227 of record NC_039360.1, read on the forward strand.
TTACAGTAAAATAAAATACTATAATAAAATGGAAAACACAAGTACAAAAGCTACTGGCTTTGTTTCTCGCTCTCCTTCTTCTTCTTTGTCGAGTCAAATTCTTCTTTCTTTCTTTATTGGGTTTTGAAGGTTACAATAACTCTCTTACAAAAAGCCGTCAGAGTAGCAGTCTGTGTTTTTTCCTAAGTCATTTCTACACGTGGAGCACAATTTAAAGCCTTATTTAATGATAAATCCTTTTAAGATCGTTAAGGGGTAATTTGGGAATTTAACAAGATATTGCACAACGGATATTTCAAAATTTTATCATGGTACACTACATATGCTGTATGGCTGCTATGATTTTCATTACTTCAAAAATAATTTAGTCCGATGTCGTGTTATTTGTTTGAATTGTTTCCTATTTAGAAATTCCTGGCATAGAGTTTGAGCAAGAAGAAGGCAGTAAAAAATTATGAGTATCTTTCAAAAATATTTCACATTATAATAAGCTAATTCAATATTGGGAAGTGGCCTAAATTCTTACGCTTTAAATAAGTACTAGTTAAGTTTCAGTAATAAAATATATCTATGAAGATATTTTTACAAAATTTGGAGATATTTAGTGGTCGTCATAACTGTTATAACGGTATTAGTGATGGCATTTTCTTGTCTGGTTTATCAAAAAAAAAAACTGTTGATTAACGATGAATCTAGTTATAATGATTGTTCAATGATGAATAGAAGAAAAAACGTTGTTTTATACTAATATCTTTTTATAACGTAAGGGTAAAAGTAACTGGTCTTATTTTGCAGGAAATTTTGTCAGATAGGAAGAAATAGCAGTTGTAAATTAGCAAGTTAGATTTGACTGTAATTTATATCGGTTTTTCAAATTACGAGAGAGAATATACAAATACCAAAGTTTATTTTATTTGATATCAATAACGGTGTCCAAAATAACGTATTAGTAATTGTAGTTAGTCGTTTTGTTTAACAGAAGAAAATTGTTGATTAACAATGAAAGTGGCTGTAATAATTGTTCAATGATGAATGGAAGAAAAAACGCCAGATAATATTTTATACTAATATCTTTTTATTACGTAAAGATGAAAACATCTGGTCCGATTTTGCAAGAAATTTTGCCAGGTGGGAAGAAATAACAGTTGTAACTTTTTATTACATAAAGATAAAAGCATACGGCCCGATTTTGCAGGAAATTTTGCCAGGTGGGAAGAAATAACAGTTGTAAGTTAGCAAGTTAGATTTGGCGTTTTTTTTTAATTTGATTTGTTTCCTTTGTAGAAATTACTTAAAAACTTATGAGTATCTTTTCAAAAATATTTCACATTACAATAAACCGATTCAATATCGAAAGGAAATTGTGCTGAGTCTGTTGACATTTTTGCATAGCAGAAAATATTACATAGTCAAATTTTACGCTTCAAATAAGTACCAGTTAAGTTTCGGTAAAAATTTAATAGAATATATCTTCGAAGATATTTTTACGAGATAGTGATGGATTAGTGGTATTCAATAAAAATAGTGGTCGCTATAACGGTAGTAGTGGTGGCATTGTTTTGTCTAGTGTATCAGAAGAAAACTGTTGATTAGAGATGAAACTGGTTGTAATAATTGTTCAATGATGAATGGAAGAAAAAAACGTCAGATAATGTTTTATATTAGTATCTTTTTTTATTACGTAAAGATAAAAGCATCTGGCCCGATTTTGAAGGAAATTTTGCCAGATGGGAAGAAATAACACTTGTTAATTAGCAGGTTAGATTTGGTTGTAATTCATATCGAATTTCCATATTACGAGAGAAGGAGAGAGAGAAACACATGCAAGTACCAACGGTTTATGTGATTTTGATGAAAATGTCCAAAATAACGTATCAGTAATTGCAGTTATTCGTTTCGTTAAACAGAAGAAAACTGTTGATCAACGATGAAAGTGGTTGTAATAATTTTTCAATTATGAATTGGAAAAGATCATGTCAGATAATGTTTTATGATTTCTTCTTTTATTATATCAAGATTTAAATATCAGGTCCATTTTGCAGAACATTTTGTCAGGTGTGACTAAACAATAGTTGTAGATTATATAGCTAGATTTGATTGTATGTTATATCGGTTTTCCAAATAAGTACTAGTTAAGTTTCATTCAAACCTAATAAAATATCACCTCAGAGGTATTTTTACGAGAAAATGATACAAAAGGGATATTTAATAAAAACAATAATTATTATAACTATCATAACGGTATTAGTAGTTGCATTTTATCATTTTTTATAACAGAAGAAAACTATCGACTAATAGTTAAACCGGTCAAAATAATTATTCATTGATAAATTGGAGAAAATCACATCAGATAATGTTTTATGATTCTTTTTTTACTATATCAAGATAAAAGTATTTTGCAACCAGTTTCTATAACATTTTTCCAGGTGTGAGTAAATAATAGTTGCAGATTACGAAGTTATATTTGATTGCATTTTATATCTGTTTTACGAATAAGTACTACTTAAGTTGCATTAAAACTTAAAATAAAATATTACTCAGAGATATTTTTATGACAAAATGAATGATGTGTATTTAATAAATACAGCGTTCGTTAAACCGTTATAACGGTATTGGTAATTGCATTTCATCGTTTTGTTTGATTGAAAAAAGTTATTGATTGACGATGAAAGTGGTTGTAATAATTGTTTAATAATGAATTGAAGAAAATCACGTCAGATAATGTTGTATGCTTTCTTTTTTACTATATCTGAATAATTTATTTTTTCTGGCCAGGTGTGACGAAATTATAGTTGTATATCATGATGTTGGATTTGCATGTAATTTATATCGGGCTTTCAGATTACTAAAAAAAACTACATTAACAAACCGAGGTATTCTGGTTTTATTTAATATGAATAGCGTCATAAATAATTAATATAATCAAATTTCGTTGTAAATCAAATCATGATAAAAATTCAAGCACTAACCCCCTACGCTCTGCGAAAAAATCATATGGAAGTTGAGTTGTTAATGACAATAGGAAAACCTCTGAAAAGACGAGGGTACCCAAATATACCTCAATCTAAAACTTTTCCACCTATAAGTCCTTTCTCCGAAAGTAATTGTCTATAAACTGAGTCGAAACATCACAACTAACCGGTTCACACTTCGTGTGATCGTCTACGGATACGAGATCGAGACAATACGACAAAAAGATAACTTGTGTGATTGACTATGGATATAAGATCGAGAAAATACAACAACAACGAAGTATGTTTACTTGATAATAGGTTCGGACTTAACCAAACTCTAGGGATTATCTATCAAGTAAAATAGGAATTAACGTTTGTGTAATTTACTTTAAATTATAATAACAACAATTATAATTGCGGAAAATAAAAGTAAATGACACAGCAAGATCTTGATAACGAGGAAATCGCAAATGCAGAAAAACCCCGGGACCTAGTCCAGAATTGAATACTCTCATAATTAAGTCGCTATACAAAATCAAACCAACTTAGTATAGTTTAGACCAAGAAACTAAACCTATAGTTCACCTAGCTTACTCAGTATCCCTGCGCCTCCAACTTTTTAATAAATCACGCACTTGGAACAATTCCTTTGGTTCGTATTCCAAACAGTAAAGGAACAACAAATCTGTTCGGTAACAGCTTTTTTCAAACAACGTGATATGAGTTTGACAAAGGCTCTTACCTTTAACCAATAAACTCCTTTGTCGGGTCCTAAGATCAATCTCTCGACAACTACCGAAGTAATTGCTAGACTATGCAATCAATAATATTAATCACAAAGAAGTGTATTGATGTCGATCTACTCAACTAATCAATCCAATCTATCACAAAGATAAACCGATTATAGTTGGATCGTTTTCCAGCCGAAACAAGTATTGTGCACACCAAAGATTATGAACCTAAAAAGTCTTCTTGTCTTCAAATCTTCTTTAATCTTCAATGAGCACTTGCACACAATCAACTTGAATCTCTTGTGATCCATCACACACATAACGGAGTCTGTTAACGTTGGATTATCACAATACGTCTTTAGATCTACAAACAGTCTAAAGATCCCCATCGAAACTTTGATCTTGTTTGAGTGAATCTTATATCAGAAGAGAAGACTCTCAAGCATAAATAAACTAGGTGCAATCAAAGCTCAACAACCATTAGTGAACCAAATCAATCGAAAACTAATAATAAACTGCAGTTATCTAATTTCCCACCAATGGTACTAATAGAGTTTCTCAATCCCAAAGAAGTCTTTAAACTGAGCGGCCGTAAGAGATTTCGCCTAATTAGATTACTTTCCTCTCCGAATAGGCGGCTCCACTAGTAACAATACAACTAGGTAGTTTTGCTGGCTCTAAGGATTAGTTTACTATAAATCCAAACTTCAATATTTATAGACAAGGAAGTTTGGATACCAGGGAATTTCCAAAACCGAATATTCTCAAATATATGCAATAAATACAAAATCGGTTTTCATAATTCCTGGAAATGCACCATCCAAATATTGACCGAAATCCCAATAGAAAAATCTGTAATCAGTAAATGCACATTACTAATTATTATTTTCTAAAGATATGCATTTAATTGCTGGAGATTAAATAGCATATAAAAACTAAGAAAGCTTAATTAAAAGATTCTCAATTTATTTCGATCATGAGATTCTCCTTTAGCTATTAAGGAATATCTTTGAAAAATTAATGATAAGAGTTACTGCACATGTTCAAAGTATATCGACATCTTAATTTTGCAAGTCCTTTTTCATACTTACAATCTTGGAAACGATTTTCCACACTTCCAAACAAGTTTTGAATTGGTTCGTCTGAATGCCAAGAACTATGTGATTGATTATCCTATCAAATCACCAATTATGGATTTCTCGGTTCTACCTCCATGTGAGTAGTGTGCATAGTCACGCTAGTTACCATAATTCGGATGACTAGGTACTAGGATCGGTTCGCCACAACTTATGGTAACTACCTGTATTCGGTTGCACATGTCCATAGGATCAGTTCCCCCAAACTACAAACTTGTTACACATGGTCATAGGATCGCTTCCCCCATCTACTAAAAACGTGTTACACCTCTTACAAGGATCGATTCCCTCTTGCAAATTTGTTGCACCTCTTACTAGGATCGGTTCCCCAATGACTAGATAAAATTTGCTATTTACAAGGCATCGATCATACCATCTTGAGTGATTACTTAATATCGATTTCACTAATAAAAATCATACCAATACATAAGTCAGGCCTTGTGAATAGTTTTACCAAGATACATAAACAAGTTTATGAGCGGTTATACTAAACACACATATTGGTAATTCAAAATAGATTTGCAATGAATAACAATACCAATAAGCCTAGCGATTTCCCTTTCGACTCAGAAAACAAGTTTATGAACTTACTTCCTTTAAACGAATGTAAAACATTATTTCCTAGGATGAACTATTCACTCATACCATACATAATCACAATAGCATTCATATGATCATGTCGATGTCTTATATACAAAGTTTAATGGTTAAGCAATAAACCTCGTATTGTATTCCTTAATACTATCTCTAACTAGAGTTTCATACACAGCTATGCAGTTATGTTTTCAATATGCACGACTTGAAAGATACGTTAGCGAAAGAAACAGTTCAAGTCAAATATTACTAACCTCAAGAGGAAGGATGATGTTGTTGTTGTAGCTCCATACTTCTTCTCATTCTTCAAGTCTTCATGTAATTAATACTTGTAAGTCTCATATTCTAACACTTTCAAGCTAACCTATACGAAGTTGACTCTAGTATGTCATCAAGTGACTCTTTAAATGAGTTTTGATTCACTAAAATATGACAACCAAACTTGACATACCAACGCTTGGTGGGTTCAACCGAGCTATGCTCTAACAATCTCCCCCTTTGTCAATTTTAGTGACAAAACTCTTACATCATATGGATAAACAAATTACAAAAATTCATTATACACATACTCTTGATTCCAAGTTCAACAACACAAAACCTGCATTAAATTTAATCCTTAAATGTCGTTGCTGACATTATAATAACAAAGCTAATACTCCCCCTAAAGGTAAGATAGGTATATTTTCAATCCGCGCATCTTTGTTATTTCCATGTAGTTCCTCATAACTACATATCATATGGTATGTGACTCCCCCTTAGTCTATGCTTTCACTCTTTTCGTTAGAATAAACGTTTTAGCAGAAATGTCCTTTCCTTAGTGATACCAACTCACAACAAGTCAATATCACTTGCTTACTCCACATATTTCTCCCCCTTTTTGTCATAAAAATGACAAAGAAATGAAAAAATAAAGGATAAACCAAAAGGATCTTACAAATCTCACAAAGAGAATTTGCAAACCTATAAGAGTTAAGCACGAGGGTTTTGCACACCATTTTAGATAACCAATATCAAAACCGAAACTACAAGTAATTTGGTTTTAACATGTTATCTAGGAAACAATTGCCCGAAGCAATTTTCCCTAATATCTTAGCACATCAAAAATCGATTTAGCACCTTAGTTCTTTTGCTAAACCGATTGTACAAGTACAATCTCTTGTTCGATAAGACCAAAATAAAGATCAGAATTAACTTTATTTTTCTCATCAGGCTCTAATTATTCTCAAACATAACTTAGATCTTTCACTTTTAAACAAGACAAATACTAGGTTAGTTAACTAGTAATTCTTGTTAAGGCATTCAGTTAGACTTGAATAACCGAAACCTTCGCATTTGATAAGTCTAAGTAAGATCCGAAAAACTTAGTTTCTCTTATCCGGAAATCACTTGGACTAAACAAATGATCCCGAAACACTTTTTTTAATCCATAAACAATCCATACAAGTCAAGTAAATTAACTTGCATAATCATTTATCTTAACCAGAAGCAATTGAAAACAAATATAGACATTATAGCACTGCAATTGCACCGAAATTTTGTAAGCCTAAACAATTGATACCAACAATAACGAAAGATAACAATAGTTTTTCTTAATCGGAAACAATTGAATCACACACACATCCATACACAAATAATGGAATCAACATCAATTGTACCGAAATTTTGTTAAGCAAAAGCAATAGAGATATGAAATTAAAATCATGCTTTTCTTAAACAAAAAAACAATTAACTAACAAGATTGTTACCTCAAATTCCGCATCCTCTTCTCCCCTTAAGATATGGAATTAAGTGCAAGTTCACTTAGAACTCTCCCCCATTAACGTTGTCATCCTCCCGCCAAAAACAAAAGAACAACAACAAAGAGCAACCTTTACCATAAAAAGGTTGAAAACCGGTTTTAACTATGCGATGCAAAAGTTGAAACCTCGAAACACATATGCTTTTATGCTAAACCAAAAGATTCAACATATTATGACTTTTTCACATATTGTTTCCACAGGAACCCCTCATGATCCTGTGATAAAGCCTACCAACAAGTGCTAGAACTTAATCCCGCTAAATCAAAAAGTCACCCCAAACCATAAGGGTTCACACATTATGAGATCGAATATCAAGGTAATAAAACTAAAATCAAACATCCCATAAACATACATAGCAATAACATAAAGCATTCAAGCACAGGCTATGTAACCAAAAACTATCACAAGAAATATTATAAAATAATAATTTTATTTGTAATAATAAGATAGTTTTGTTCATAATAGACTTTACAATTATTGAAAGAAATCAAAAACTGAAGTCTATTTTTCTGGATTAAGTCTTCAGCATACGACTTAATCTTTGAGATGCTCTTATTGTTTATTGAAGTTTCATCAGTACTCAACCTTTTGAAGCTTGTCTCAAAGGACTTGTCTGCAACCACTTCCTGTTTCTCAAGATCTTGAACAAGAGCATTAAGTTCAGCAAGAACACCTCTTGTTTCATCAATCTATTTTTGATCCAATCTTGATGTTGAATTGTCATTACGAGATTGGTTCTCAGTTCTTCAAAATCTTAGATATAGTGAATCATACTATCAAAACGAATCCACTTGGTTTTGTTTGTATTTTGAAGGTTGTAAGCCAACATACATGACTCATCTTGAGATCCAATTGAACTATCAGAATCATAATCAGACATGATTTTTGATAAGTTTTTCTTCCTCCTTTCTGTATTGATTCCTTGACAATCCTTAACCTTTTAAGCTTCCTCCTTATTAGCCTTTGTAACACTGCGAGGTATTGGAGGCATGCTCGGTTATGTAAAAGGGATTACTCAGGGTTTCAAAACACATGAAAGAGATTGTTTTCCAGTAAGACACAAAGTTTTGGACCTGAAAAACTTGCGGAATACCAAAAATATATCCAGAATATATTTTGTTTCTATTGTCTGAATCTTCCCAAGATGGAAGGTTTATTTAGAATTTGAAAATATCAAATAAAGCCTAATTTTTGGAAGATCATGATAAACATGAACACTTTTTAGACAGACATGGATCTGCAGTCATCCATAAAATGTCACAGAATTTTCTGATAAACAATCACACAAAGGTGTGCTCCTTTTTTATTGTGCTTTTCTCATCCATAATTGAGAGCACTGAAGAGGATGAGAGTGCACAGTTTCGATACAACTAAGCTATATCGGAGTAAGCTTTTTCTATCTTACAACAAGTATCAGAACCAAGGTTCATGTTTCTCCTTGGGAATTTCTGCCCAAAATATTTTCTCCCAGAATAATGATCTTTTCTAACTCTAGAGATATGATCATGTGGAGAAGATATACTGATGTGAATTTTTTTTGTGATAGTTAAATCTCTCTTAATTCTACTAATGAGATTTTCATAAGATTTTCTCATTCTAAGGATTTCCTTATGATGCACATCAGTAAGATTGTCTGAAACAATTATCGGGAATTCCTGATTGTTTCCTTTTGCAGAGATTCTCTCTTTCCCTTTCTTCTGGAGTGGTTATTCATCAAAACAATAATTGTTTCGATATGGGTGAGGAGGAACTTTCTTCCAGGAACGATTATCAACTCTTTCCTCTGATTCTTTTGAGTTGATCTTAACGGGTAGTGGTATAGTCTGTCTTTCTGAGGAATGGTCTTTCAGTTTTTTAAGACAAGAAACTTCTTTCAATATTTTTACCACCGTATGTTGAAGAAGTATAAGTTTCCTATCAAGTGACTGAAAGTTGTATTCCTTAAGATCACTTTCACGGAATCGGTTCAAAGTTTCCTTTGCACGAGATTTCGTTTGATCATCAGTAGATCTAGAAGATGGTTTCTTATCCTCTCCTAACTTGATGTAGTTAGGCAAACTACCATCATCTTGATTTGTTTCAGATGTGACCAAACCGGTTTTATCACAATCTGTAAAAGTCGGGAAAGGACTTTTAGTTTCCTCAACATCAGAAGAAATCACAACAGCATCATTAGTCAGAGTCATAGCACGTGTCTCTTTATCTTGAGTAAGAGATTTACCAAGAGCTTCTAATTTGACAGTGAGTTCAATATTATCCTTGTATAGAATATTAAGTTGAATGTCTTTATCTCTGATCTCATTCTTAAGAAGATTCGACTCTGTCTTTAATATCAGCACTTTAGTAGACAGAGATTTTATAGGCTGTAGGAGTTTTACCAACTCTTTATCGGCATCTTTACCATCAGAGGACGACACAGATGTTTTCGCAACTTCTGGATCATGAATTAACGAAGTGGTAACATCTTCAACTTTTCAGTATTCATACTCTTGCATAACGTTAACCGAATCAGTTATGGATTAAAATTCTTATAGGTTGGATCGCACCAAACACAAATTCTTAGATCTTTTCGTGTTTTCCTGCTCTGATACCAATTGAAAAGACGAGGTTACCCAAATATACCTCAATCTAAAACTTTTCCACCTATAAGTCCTTTCTCCGAAAGTGATTGTCTATAGACTGAGTCGAGACAACGTAATTAATGGGTTCACTCTTCGTGTGATCGTCTATGGATACGAGATCGAGACAATACGACAACAAGATAACTTGTGTAGTTGACTAAGGATTCAAGATCGAGACAATACAACAACGAATTATGTTTACTTGATAATAGGTTCGGACTTAACCAAACTCTAGGGATTGTCTATCAAGTAAAATAAGAATTAACGTTTATGTAATTTACTTTAAATTATAATAACAAAAATTATAGTTGCGGAAAATAAAAGTAAATGACACATCAAGATTTTGTTAACGAGGAAACCGCAAATGCAGAAAAACCCCGGGACCTAGTCCAGAATTGAATACTCTCATAATTAAGCTGCTATACAAAATCAAACCAACTTCGTATAGTTGAGACCAAGCAACTAAACATATAGTTCACCTAGTTTCCTCAGTATCCCAGCACCTCCAACTTGTTAATAAGTCACGCACTTGGAACAATTCCTTCGGTTCGTGTTCCAAACAGTAAAGGAACAACAAATCTGTTTGGTAAAAACTCTTTTCAAACAACGTGATATGAGTTTGACAAAGGCTCTTCCATTTAACCAATAAACTACTTTGTCGGGTCCTTAGATCAATCTCTCAACAACTACCGAAGTAATTGTTAGATTATGCAATCAATACTATTAATCACAAAGAAGTGTATTGATGTCGATCTACTCAACTAATCAATCCAATTTATCACAAAGATAAACCGATTATAGTTGGATCCCATTCCAGCCGAAACAAGTATTATGCAAACCAAAGATTATGAACCCAAAAAGTCTTCTTGTCTTCAAATCTTCTTTAATCTTCAATCAGCACCTGCACACAATCAACTTGAATCTCTTGTGATCAATCACACACATAACGGAGTCTGTTAATGTTGGATTATCACAAGACGTATTTAGATATATAAACAGTCTAAAGATCCCCGTCGAAACTTCGATCTAGTTTGAGTGAATCTTATATCATAAGAGAAGATTCTCAAGCATAAACAAACTAGGTGCAATCAAAGTTCAACAACCGTTAGTCAAACAAATCAATCGAAAACTAATAATAAACTGTAATTATCTAGTTTCCCACCAACGGTACTAATAGAGCTTCTCAATCCCAAATAAGTCTTTAAACTGAGCGGCCGTAAGAGACTTCGCCTAATTAGGTTACTTTCCTCTCCGAATAGGCGGCTCCACCATTAACAACACAACTAGGTAGTTTTGCTGGCTCTGAGGATTAGTTTACTAGAAATGCAAACTTCAATATTTATAGACAAGGAAGTTTGGACACCAGAAAATTTCCAAAATCGAATATTCTCAAAGATATGCAATAAATACAAAATCGGTTTTCATAATTCCTGGAAATGCACTGTCCAAATATTGACTGAAATCCTAATAGAAAAATCTATAATCAGTAAATGCACATTACTAATTATTATTTTCTAAATATATTCATTTAATTGCTGGAGATTAAATAGCATATAAAAACTAAGAAACCTTAATTAAAAGATTCTCAATTTATTTCGATCTTGAGATTCTCCTTTAGCTATTAAGGATTATCTTTGAACAATTAATGATAAGAGTTACTGCACATGTTCAAAGTATTTCGACATCTTTACTTTGCAAGTCCTTTTTCATACTTACAATCTTGGAAACGATTTGCCACACTTCCAAACAAGTTTATAATTGTCGTCTGAATTCCAAGGACTATGTGATTGATTATCCTATCAAATCACCAATTATGGGTTTCTCGGTTCTACCAAAACAAGTTCGGTTCTACCTCCATGTGAGTATTGTCCATAGTCACGCTAGTTACCAAAATTTGGTTGACTAGGTACTAGGATCGGTTTCCCACAACTTATGGTAACTACCTGTATTCGATTGCACATGTCCATAGGATCGGTTCCCCTAAAACTACAAACTTGTTGCACTTGTTCATAGAATTGGTTCCCCCATCTACTAAAAAAGTGTTGCACCTCTTACAAGGATCGATTCCCTCTTGCAAATTTGTTGCACCTCTTACTAGGATCGGATCCCCAATGACTAGATAAAGTTGTTATTTACAAGGCATCGATCATACCATCTTGAGTGATTACTTAACATCGGTTTCACTAATAAAAGTCATACCCAATACATAAGTCATGCCTTGTGAATAATTTTACCAAGATACATAAACAAGTTTATGAGCGGTTATACTAAACACACATATTGGTAATTCAAAATAGATTTGCAATGAATAACAATACCAATAAGCCTAGCGATTTCCCTTTCGATTCAAAAAACAAGTTTATGAACTTACTTCCTTTAAACGAATGTAAAACATTGTTTCCTAGGATGAAATATTCACTCATACCCATACATAATCACAATAGCATTCATATGATCATGTCGATGTCCTATATACAAAGTTTAATGGTTAAGCAATAAACCTCGTATTGTATTCCTTAATACTATGTCTAACTAGAGTTTGATACACAGCTTCGCAGTTATGTTTTCAATATGCACGACTTGAAAGATACGTTAAGGAAAGAAACAGTTCAAGTCAAATATTAGTAATCTCAAGAGGAAGGATGATGTTGTCGTTGTAGCTACATACTTCTTCTCAATCTTCAATTCTTCATGTAATACTTGTAAGTCTCATATCCTAACACTTTCAAGCTAACCTATACGAAGTTGACTCTAGTATGTAATCAAGCGACTCTTTAAATGAGTTTTGATTCACTAAAATATGACAATCAAACTTGAAATACCAACGCTTGGTGGGTTCAACCGAGCTATGCTCTAATAACCTTCACAAACCCACAAGACGAGGAAAAAAAATCATAGTCTGGCTAAATATATTATCCACAACCTAACCATATTCAAAAGGTCGTTGCGACCAGATTGGTTACCTATCAAACAATCATATATAGATTTTCTTTAATATGCTTATGATATCCTTCAAAGTTTTATATGTTTTAAATCATTTCTTTTGTCTTATCTTCTGTTTTGGCCTACTTTTAGTGTTATGACAACGGATTTCCTATTTGAGAATCCAATTTACCAAAACACGATTGAAACCCTACATTACAATATTCTCATATATTAATTTTGAAATTAATATATTTCGTGAAATTTGTAAGGTAAAACTCAAACCCCAAAACACTAATGACTCAAGAAAAATCAGAGCTACAAGAAGAATATCGATAGATACAACATATTTATAAGCCTTTGCCATAATAGTGGATGATGAGTGATGTATTTTCAAAAAGTTGTAGTGATAGTGGTAAGAACTGGGTTCTTTTCGAACTTGTGAAGGGAATAACTTTTTTTTTTAGATTTAAATAAATTTTTGAAGTAAAGAAACCTTATTGCAAAATTGGTTTCAAGATATGAGAAAATAACCAAGACTCTGATTTCACTATTACGCATAAATGATGATGATAATTATCCCAAAATTCTAATTATCTTTTAAGTCCCTTATTTCTTAATCCACATATAATCAGGCAAATTCTCAAAAATTAATTGTATCCCCTAAGCATAGATTATCTAATCAAAGTATAACCTATCTAATTGAATCACAACTAACGACGAAAATTATGCAAACAATTGAGAACTCTGCAAAAACAGTGATTGAGTGAATTATAAATTATAAATTAGAGAAAATGAAATGGTTACCACTCATTCATGCGTAAATAGATTCCTCATTGTCTTGGTTGTGGGAGAATTAGCTCATCGTCATGTTGGAAAAATACTCAAAAGATTTTATTAATGCTCAAAAGTTGATTACAAATGATGAAATAAGAATAAAATCGTTTAAGACCGTTCTTTGCGACCTACAGAAAGCGACAACGGCACTTTAGAAGTGCTGTAAGCACAACACCGAAGTCGCGGGAAAGGAACTGAGAATTGTCGCAAATATGCGACACTAGTCAACGACTTTCCTGTACTGTACAATGTTCTTCGTGTTCTTGGCTGAGCAGCAGCAGAACTTCTTCGCCTGTCGACCTCTTCTTTTGATTCTCTCGGCTCTAACTCTCTCCCAATGACTTGCTAACCCTCCCAAACTGTTTTGCCTTGTATTTATAGTGTTTTAGGACCAAAAATACCAACATTACTTGCGTATATTCTCCATTTAATCCGATTATTCTCCCCTGCCAATAATAACGATAATTTCCAAAATTAACTCTGTCACACGTTAGAATTGGTTCTGCACACTCCAATTCAGCTCTCCCACGCCTAGTAAGTCGTCGAACGTCCCTTAATCACTTCCATGCATAGCCAAAACACACACAACAGCGTGTACAGGGTGTGTTCAGTCTGTGTAGCTCTGTTTTGAGCTCGAGAATCAAATCGATATTTCCAGCCAATTCCGATCAAATTCGACACCCAAACTATCTTCCTTAGGCTAAATCATAACTTCCTACCAAGTTTGAGCGATTGAATCGCACTCTAACCCATTCATTTTGACGATCACAATTCTGCCAGTTGAAAACTTCATTTCCCGCCAAAACACAAATTCAAATTGTTGAAGAAGGTGCCCCTTATCCAGAGTGCTGGGGTGCGAATAGTAATTTGGGTGGAAATAGTAATTTTGGGGGTGGAAATGGTAATTTTTCTGGGACCCTCCGGTATATTTCTGGGACGTTTCCGGTGCATTTCTGGGGTGCCTTTCGTAATTTTCTCCGGGGTGTAAAACACTGCTTTTCGAGCTGATTTCGCCAAAAATGTTTAATTTCCAAAGGTGCCTACAAACACATAAAACACCAAAATTAGTACAAACTCGAGTGCCAACAATATATAGTATTGAGATCAAATTAAACACAAAAATGTGTCTATCAATGAGTTCAAGAATCAAGGTTTATATGAGTGTTAAGTTTTACTCCATTTGAAAGAGGCACGTTTTACGGAGAATACTATTCTAGAGAAAAATAGGGATCAAGAAGAAGGAAAGTCGAAATCGTGGAAGAGAAAAAGAAGCCTAGTGGTGCTTTGTGATTTTATGTTGGTTGAATCAAGCGTTAAGAAATGGACCAGTTGGATCTGTGTTTCTACTTCCGCCCTAATCACCTACTGACATGATAGTTTATATATACATGGATACTCCTTGGTCTATGGATATCAAAACATGTATATTATAATAATTTTTATTAGACCAAGTTTTATATGTTGTATGTAAATTCAAATTCCACGTAAGAAAACCATGAAAATACAAGCGTAATAGTTCAAAGTAGTTTTTTTTCCATTCCAATGCGTGTTCGACGATGCTGTAGAAGATGCCTTGGAATCCAAAGGGAAACGTCGATCACTTGACTCTTTGGAGAAGGGTCGAGTCACTTGTCGCTATTTCCTAAACGTTCAAGTTTGAGATCTTATGTTAGTATGAAATAGTGGCAAGTAATTTGGCACTTTGGAAAGCCTGTTATATATTTAATATTATTTTTATATTCTTTATCCAAATATTGAAGTGGCGTCAAGTCTGGAAGATGAAATTTGGACACCATAAGACTGATATATGATTTCAAAACCTTAATTTCTCATCCTCTCAGTTTGCGAATTAAACCTGAAATGATAAGGGTATGAAGTACACTACAATCTTTTCGATATCAACCTATATGACATACACTTTTTGTGATCTAATATATACAAAGACTTTCAAGAAGATAGCAACCACAAGATTATATAGTGTGAGTTCAAAAAGAACCAATTATGGGATCAAACCAAGTTTCTGATTAACATAATAACTAAGATAATAATTATAATTGCAGAAATAAAAGTAAATAACACAACACACAGATTTTTTTTAATGAGGAAACGCAAATGCAGAAAAACCCCAGGACCTAGTCCAACTTTGAATACTCTAAAATTAAGCTGTTATACAAAGACTACTACCAACTTTGTGTGGTTGAGACCAAGAAAGCTAACTCCAAGTTACCGAGTTTCTTCAGTATCCCTGCCCTATAACCGATCTGGCCAAAGCACGTGAATCCTAAGATATAGTCCATTATATTAAGCTGTTTCACTTGTTGTGAAGACTTCTTGCACTCAACCCCTTTGGCATCTTTTGAAACAGTAAATGACTAGATAGTATTCTGTAACCACTCTATCAATCTCAAAAATTAAATCAGAGATGTTTGTTGAGTTAAAAAAATGTTCTTCTGTTTAAACTAATAAACTATTTTGTCCGGTTTAAATCAACTAAGATTAAATTATCAAGATAACCAAATATAGGTTCACAACCTATCATTTTTGGATCCTAAAGAAGACTACCAAATGACAGATCACCAATCTATACGTCAAGCTACGAAAGTATATCAAAGATAAACAAGATGTATTGGATACAACCAATTAAGTGTACATGAAGCATATCACAAATATCATAAACCAATAATAAATCTTGTTAGAGCATTTCTCGGTCGAACTCGCAATCATTGCTATCTCAAGCTTGTTTGTCAAGTTTAGTTTCCAAAACTATAAATCTTGATTTCTAGTCTACTTATAGTTATGTCTCGGATTAGGATCGAATGTGTATTTGAGCTTTAGATTTCATGGTGTTCATCGATTGAAGACGAAAAACTACTAAGGGGAGCTTATGGAACTTCATCAAAAAAAGGTATGTGGATACTTGAACTCATTTATCACTCAGAAGTCTTTTTCTATTCTATCTCATATTGAGACAAAAGTCGTATAGCTATATAGAATTTACTTTATACACATTTGATATTTCGAGTTGAGTTTAACTCGCTTACATATTTCTCTAAATATGTGTTAGTAAGCTTTCGCTTTAACCAAGTTTATCTTTTGTTCTTGACGAAAGTCAAAATATGATCATGTGAAAATCGCCTGGTAACATCTTACATGATTTATGTGAGGCAGTCATTTGATGTAGACTCGGAATGTATTGTATTGATCTATTGATCACTTGAAAATTGCTTTGAATCTAATAGTTTGTGTGAGACAGTTATTCACATATTCTAAGAATGTTTCAATGATTAAAATGGAGTTTAGAAAAATTAACCATTGATTGGATATAGTACAGTGTGCTACTTGTATGCTAACTGTTGCAAGTTACTCCAAGTCCGGGAACCATGGTATGCATACCCGTATGCTACTGTTTTAACAGTTGAAGTCCAGGAACTTAGTATGCATACCCGTATGCGTACTGGCTTAACAGTTCAGGTCCAGCAATTTAGTATGCGTACCCATTTGCATACCAATTCAATTGAGTTCGGTCGTGAACGACCGTATGCGTACCCATTCGCATACTGGCGGACATACCAAGTCCGGAACTCTAAGTATACGTACCCGTTTGCATACTTGAGCGGGTTAAGTGCTAAAATCGGTTTATTCGTGAAAAAATACATTTATATAATAAGGAATGCAATCTTTTGCAAACCGTGGCTATAATATTCATGAATTTATTCGAGTGAATCAAAATCGATTTTGATTCAATTGTGTCTTGTATACCTCTATGAGAATATAAACAATTGAATAGCTCTATAACTAGTTTCATTTGAGTCACTTGAACTAGTTGTGATAAAGATGAACAAGGCTGATATAAAAGTGTTCATATGGCTAACTTCGGTTAACTATTGTTGAGCCAACCAAGTGTACACGTTTAGGTACGGTTACCCACATCTAAATGAAGGCACCTTTTATTTGTGTATAACAAGCTAAGTTCAATCTAACAATTGAAAGATATTAGATTGAATCTAACAAGGTTTTCATCTAACGAATATTGAATGCTTTGTTACCAATGTGGCATTGATTACAAACCTTGATTTGAAGACTATATAAGGGAGAACTCTAGCAACTGGGAAACCTAATCCCCACACCTCATGTGTGATACTAGTTGCGACTAGAGTCGATTCTCCTTTAACCTAGGTTTTTTTAAAACCATTTTAGGTTAACGACTTAAAGACTTCATTGGGATTCTGAAGCCAGATCCAACTATTTTCTATGTAGTTGCGTGTTCTGATCTTACTTTGTTCTATCATATTGAGTACTATCTTCTCTAACATTTGCTCGAGATTCAATCTCCGATAGTTAAGATAAAAAGTAGTCACAAACATCTTCATCTCATCGTTTGTTATTCCATAATATCTTGTTCCGCTTCCATATGGTTAAGATCATTGTGAGTTGATTGATATTACTAGGATGTTCTTCGGGAATATAAGTCTGGTACATCAATTAGTTCTTGTTCACCTTGATTTATCAAAATATGGAACAATAACTCGTAAGTATTTTTGTGGGAGACAGATTTATCTATTCAATAGACTTTTCTGTGTGCAACAGATTTGTTTATCAAGTCTTTGACTTCGGGTCGTAGCAACTCTTAGTTGTGGGTGAAATCATCTAAGGGAATCAAGTACGTAGAGTCATGTTGGGATTTAGAGGCGTAAGGAACGCGACTGTACCTTAATCAGTGTGAGATTGGTTAGGGCTCAACTACATTCAAGTCCGAAGTTAACTTGTAGTAGACTAGAGTCTGTAGCGGCTTAATACAGTATCGTGTTCAAATCTGGACTAGGTCCCTGGGTGTTTCTGCATTTGCGGTTTCCTCGTTAACAAAATTTCTGGTGTCTGTGTTATTTGTTTTCCGCATTATATTTTCTATATAATTGAAATATCACAGGTTGTGCATAGTTCAATCAATTGGTGAATCCAACCTTTGGTTGTTGATTGAAATTGATTAATGCTTGGATATTGGTCTTTGGAACTATCCAAGTTATTTCTCATATTAATCCGGCTCACAGATTTCTATCTGTTCGATTGCAAATTGATTTGAGAAATTGAGATATAACTCTTGGATTATTTTTCTTGATTGAGTCTGACTGTCTAGTTGATTCTCTTGGAAATATATTGGAGTTAGTCCATACATATTGCATAAACGAAATATTGGGTCTGGTTGTTAGACCCCTGCTTTTTCAAATCTTCTTGTCTTCAAATCTTTAGTATTCAATGTACCTCCACAAATAACTTGATCCCCTTGTAATCGATCACGCACTGAATAGAGTTTGTTAACAATGGATGATCAAAAGCCTATCTTCATATCCAAAAAAAGATCTAAACTTTTGTGATCCTTGATCTAGTTTGAGTAACTTTATATCAGAAGAAAGGGTTCTCAAAATAAACAAAGTAGGTGAATATCAAGGTTCAAATACTGTTAGTCAATCAAATCAATAATCTAAAACTAAAAAATAAAACGATTATAGACGCTTCTTGACCCCACAAAAGTCTTTAAAGAGCGAACGTAAGAGATTTCGCCTAATTAGGTCACTCTTATCTCCAGAATAGTATTAAAAAATGAAGTACGATTGTCATGATAGGTTTGTAAGAAAAATAATTCATTATTTATAAATCAAGGTCGATTGAACACCAAGGAATTACCAAAATCGAAAACGTCAAAAGATATGAAATAAACACCAATTTTCGGTTTTTTATAATTCCAGCTAATAATGTACCAAAATCTCGCATGGACGACAACTATATATTAGAGAACATATAGGTATACTTTACTAATATATCTTCCAGAGATATGTTTTACTTATTGGGAAAGTAAAGACATATAAGTTCGAAAAACCTAATTAAGATTCTCAAATATTTCGCGTTGGGATCTCACCTTGAGTGTCAAGGAATATCTTTAAACAATTAATAAATAATATTTTAACATGTGTTTAAATTACTAACTATGTCGACATCTTGAACTTTCCAAAATAATAATTCATATTCTGATATTCACATGAACTGTAAAGTGTATATGAAACTGGAATACGTTTTGCTAATTGGACGGGTCCTGCAAGAGATCCCCAATATGGATCGATCTCACTATAGATCCCCAAGGCATGGATTGGTTCTGCTATAAATCCTTAATATGGATCGGATCCTAATCCTATTGACTCCTTTAAACTACGAAATAAGTTTTACATGTTTACTTCCTTAAACTTATGCAATTAAACATAATTTTCTAAGCACGAATCAACCTAAAGTTCATTACACAATCTAGTAAAAACTTACAAAGATACTGTTTATGTCGCTATTACGAAGTTCAAAAGATAGACGTTATACTTCATAATTCAATATATCAAAGTTGTGATACAGATTGTATATTTTTCCGTAACACTTTGATCATAATGAAATGATGAAATCTCAGATACTAGAGATTCATATATATAACTTCGCATGTTATGTTTTTAATATAGACGATTTGAAAGAAATTTAGATAGAAATAGAAACAAGTCAAGTCTTATATTAATAACCTAGAACATAAGAATGATGTGTTTGTTGATGTCGATACATCTTCAGGTTCTTTAGAGTAACACGAGTTTGTTTCAACATTTCTAAATTTTCTAGTTTAACCTAACAAAGTTGACTATAGTAATCTAATCAAGCGACCTTGAGTTTTGGAACTAAAATATGACAGTCAAACTTGACATACCAACGCTTGGCGGGTTCAACCGAGCAATGCTCTAACAAAACCACATAAAAAGGTTTTGATAACCGAAGATGATTATAAAAAGACACAACATACGGGTATTAAGAATATTTGATTGGGCTTGTCGTTTTACCTAAAAGTACAACACCATAAATGTCAACTAACATCAAAACAAAGCTTCATTTCATGTAGCCAACTGATACTATATGGAATATTGCTCCTTTAGTTGTGGGTTTTCTAGTCTTTCATTCAATTTTGTTGATGATTTCAGAAGAGTTTGAGAATCTGGTACAACCTTTTGGAAACTAGGATTCATTCACCTCTATAAATGAACTCTAAATTATAATCTAAACACTCCCAGAAAATATTTACTCGGTTATGGGTTTTTATTTATGGCATCAGTTTTGAGCATGACATGCCAAATCGTTTTTCTAATGTATAAGATTGAAGCACTTATGCAGGTAGACGATGCAACAATGAAGAAAACTTCTGGGAATATTAAAAGGGTTCACGTTGAAATAACACATCGAAGCACCTGCATGACAGGTTTTTTTTATTTTAGTAAAGAGAGATGGCCTTGCCTTAGTAGCATATTTTACATATGAGAAATTACCTATCATTTTCTCACATTGCAAGGCTATTGGGCGTCTTAGAGAGTGCAAACAAAGGACTCCAAATTCATTTTCATGATATCAATATGAATTATAAAATTCAAAACACAAATCCTGAAGAAGATTGTGTCATAATACGTTATGAAAAAATTTGGCCATAAGAAATGTGTTTTCAGTGATAACACTACTTATAAAGTTGATACTTCGATATACCGTAATTTTTTCACCAACACCAATACTGGAGCAAACAAATAATGAGCTTTTAATGATAAGATATTTGATCAAATAGTCATAGAGGAAAACACTGATGTTATTAATAATACTAGTAATGCCCGAGGTCAAGATGATAATGATCCTTCACTTGATCGTATACATAGATGAAGATGGTGAAATAGGCACTACTATTCCAAATACTAGTATTTTGAAGGTAACTTGCTGGTTAAATTCATCTAAGGATGAGATGAGATTTATAAAATCGTATACATGGATGCAGACAATCGTTGTCCAGCTTTGATAATTCAACCACGCTTGTCGATGATGCTATTAATAAACTTAAGATGTTATCCATGGATATGGATAAATATATAATAACTATTCATTGTTCTCATCATATGTACTAGAAAAATGGTGGTTGAAGATACTTGAGAAAGATAAATATTAGGTCCTTCTTACCTGGATGGTTTTCAGACTGTATTATATTGTTTTGAGATAAAAAAGTACAAGTCCAAAATGAATATTGATAGACACATTTTTGTGTCTGATTTATCACAATTCTATATATTGATAGTGCTCATTTTTGTACTTATTATGGTGTCTTATGTGTATGTAGTTGTTTTTGGAGAAATAAACTCTTATAGAAAAAGTTGCTCAAAAAGTGGTATTTGAACCTCCGGAGAAAATTACTAAAAGCACCCCAGGAAATTATCATAGGCACCTGGGAGAGTTGATAAAGGCACCCAGAAGTTTTACTATTTATACCAAAAATAGCTACTTGTACCCTAAAAATTGCTATTTGCATCCCAAAAATTGATATTTGTACTCCTAATCGCTAAAGGGACTCCACTGTCAGATAAGGGGCACCCATCTTCTTCCCCATTAATTTTTTTTTTGGCGCGAAAATTGTTGCAGTAAAAAACAAAATTAGGGTTCGAGTTTTGAAGCTTTTCTGGGGAGATTTAGTCGCCAGATTTGGTTGGGCTGGACTTGAATGGAGCAAACACGCTTGGCATAATGATTTGATTCGACAAAGTTGGGCTACATAATCGGGTTTTGATAAAACATGGAAGATATTATATTTCGGGTATGATTTCCCATATTTGGGTAAATTACATGTGGCTACATCAAGTTTAACTCCATCAGAAGCATATACTAAATGTGTTTAAGTATGTAAGCTTCAAATCATCACGTGAGAATAACCAACAGACACGTGATGGAGATAAAAAAGGAATTTTTTCCCGTGAGAAGAAAGAAAATACTTGGAAGATATCGGGAGTTATTGAGGGTCCTGTTGAGTTTATAAAAGGTTCTTGGGGCTCAGAGAAGAGGTATCGAGAGTTTAGGGGAAGTTTAGAGAAGAAATCATAGCTCGAGCAAAATTTTCTGCTGCTGCAGAGACTTGAGAACACACATAAGACCACACAGAATTATCGCAGAAATTGTGGTTAACTCTACAACATAAACAATTTATCGTTTTTCAACAACTTTTGTGAAAGACCTTCAACGACTGAGATTCATTTTCCAAATGTTTCTTGTAACAGTGGGTTATGTAACGCCTAAAAAAGTGTTGCAAATCTTTATTTTATTATTACAATTTCATCTTTGTAATTACTTTTTGAGCAATGAATTCATATTTTAAGCGCGTTTCCAACATGATGAGCTAAACCCAATCTCTGGGGCGACGGAGGAAGCTATTTCGCCAATAAAAAGTGGCATTTCCTATTTTAATTAATTTGTACAATTCTTTATATTAATAAGCTTTGCCTAGATAAAAATTGATCTTATGAATTTTGTTAAACAATTGTGTTTTTTGTTGATGGGGGCATGCTTAGCCTGGGGTTTGATGTCCCATACTTTCGATTAACAATTGTTATTTTTAAAAAATATACTTTGGCAATATTTGAGAATCAAATTGAACGTGTGAAATTGCATAATTATAATTAGTAAAAATTTAAATCACTCTGATATTGGTAAGTAGTGGGATCCTTAGACCCAGTCTCTCTACAACCTTGATATCAACTTACAATTGAGTTTTGTTTATTTAGTTTTAAATTTAAATTAAATTCAAAATCTTTACAAATCTGAGAATCAAATTCTTTTTACCACTTCTACAACACGTCAAGTATTTTATGAGAGCTCTCGCATTAAGAATTCGTATGAGCTTACATATATATTAATTTCATACCTGATATTTTATTTTTCTTCTTCTTGTTGTTTTTTTTATTTTCTATCTTTCCTTAGAGATTATGGATTTATATCCTCCCCGTGATCCTTTCCGAAAAGACGAGGGTGTCGATTACATTACCATTTTTTATTTTATTTTTTTACCTATATAGACAGTTTTTGAATTATGTTATGAGAAAATGGAGATCACAAAATAAACGAGGAGATCTATTAGTTTTAGTTCCACTTTGTTCGATTTTAAAGATATAAAAATACGAGAACAGAAAGTAAAAAGTGCGCGCAAAGATTTTTGTTAACGAGGAAATTACAGACTTATATAAAAACTCGGTACCTAGTCCAAGTGAACTCACCAATTTAAGACGCTATACTTATGTCTACTATGCAGCTTTGATCTAAGTGTAGTTGAGATGGACCAACCCTCAAAGTTACCCCGCTTTAGCGATGTTCGTGCATCTACAAACTTTTTTGAGCACTCCCATAAATATATACATGAATATCTTAATAAATGTCTTTAGCTGGCTTAAGAACTGCTCCCTGGTCTTTATAATATAAAAGATGATCTCTACTCGACCTCCAGCCGGACGACTAAAGGTATCCTTATCTTTAAACCAAACCGCCATCAAAGTTCTCTTTGGTGAACTTAGTTGTTATTATAAAACATGACATACATAGGTTATTGAGTCAAGACAATTTATGATCAATATTCTTGTGGAGCTCCTTAATAATCTATCTTCAGGTTCAACTATATTTCTAAAGATAACTTGGTTTTTACATTTGAGTTTCTCAATTATATTAGGGTTTTCTCTTTAGTGGAAAAAATGGATTCTTCTTGTGTTTGGGGTTTACATGAGTTTTATATGTCGTCTATTTCGGACTTTTCAGAATAACTTTGAAGAAATATCTACGAGATTTTTAATTAATCTATGTTTTGATTAGCGTATTGATACTACCTAGATACATGTTTTCCTTCTATCAATAGTATTCAAAATTTAATAAAAATACTTGTGTTTATCGATCCTCGAGTGCTGTCTTTCAACTTCGTATCCTTGATCTTAACAACCTGAAGTTAATAGAGGACAACCTTCACACAGATACTACTCAAAGAGTAAGGGACGAATTTTAGAACTGCAAGAGGTCCTTTATCTATTAAAAATAACCAAGGTTTCCTCAAATTTATGTTGTATAACTTTCAAACACATAGGTTCCATATACTACTAAAGACAAATAAAATTCCTAAGGTATAATATTGACATAATTGTATTGTTACCTTAGTTATTACTTAGGTAAATATTTTAGGACTATAACTAAAGGGTGTTCCTTTATATACCCCACAAAATACTAACGGTACCCTGTTATCTATGTACCCTCTGCTCTAGTCTTCCTACCCCATCAAAAATGTTTAGTTTTTGTACCCCCAATAAATCAGCGATATCTTCTTTCAAAGACGGAAATATTAGGCTTTGAAGTTTCCATCTTCCAAAACAGGGCCGATAAGGTTCTTGGAGCATATACCGTGATCGACCAAACAAAATCTAACTTCATTAAACCCCATCAAAATCTTAAATCTTGATTTCCTTCAACATTTTCCATCATCACAAAAACCTCTTTTAGGTTTTTTCATCGATTAAAATTCCAAAACCCAGATTGTCGAGTTTATAGGCCTTTCAAGTCAGTAGTAGTGGAATTTGTTCACCATTAATAAGATATAATAACAAAATTTGGAAAGGACCGTAGTTAGTGGATTATAAGTGATCATTGATCCTTAGTTCTGTTGAGTTCTTTAGCATCACCAAAATTACAACTCAATGGAGCAAATCGACCAAGATGTCGTCCATTACCAAGACGGCAACGTCGTAGAAGTAAATATTGATGTGCTTGTTTCCTTCACTAATGGGTATTCTTCTCTTAACTGTCATTGCCGGTGCTGTAATTTATTCGGTTTACCAAAAAAGCTTTGTTTTTCTCATTAACATCATTAATTTAATGTGACAAATTCTAGGTTAGATGATTCAACTTATTTGTTCTTAATAGATTTATTATTTCAATCCTATGAGTGTTGCTGCTTTTTCATTGAATCATCTCGATGTTGAAATGGATTCTCTTCCTCATGGTAATATACATAATTCAACACTTTGGGATTTCGCCATTT
The DNA here is from genome assembly GCF_003573695.1 of Papaver somniferum. NCBI lineage: Eukaryota > Viridiplantae > Streptophyta > Magnoliopsida > Ranunculales > Papaveraceae > Papaver > Papaver somniferum. The sequence goes on from NC_039360.1 coordinate 125,659,708, forward strand.
CGGACGAAAGATATTGTGGGGGATTTTGTATAAGATTTTATTTTATTTATACATGGTATAACAAGTTTTAGAGAGGGAGTATCAATATAAAAAATTTCAAGTAATTTAAGGATTTGCATGTTAACTAAATGATAACTAACCTAACTGGCTAATAGGGATATCGTTAGTATTTTGTGGGGGTATATAAAGGAACACCCTAACTAAAATACATATACCCTTCATTAATTAGTTTGAAAGTATATTGTTATCATGATAATTAATCCTGAAATCTAAGAGTAATTGATGCTTAAGATATTCACTAAATTTACGCCAAATATAGCTACTGATAACATTTGATGCTTAAACATTAACTTTTTCAAGTTAGTTAGCAGACAGGTTGTCAGTTAATCTAATAACTAGCATTAATTTTGAATAACTCACCTAAATTTAAATATTACCTGCAAATCTTAGAACAAGGGCTACATAATAAGTGTTAAAAACACTCACTCACTAGCAACTTGATTGAGGGACTTGATAAAAAATTTACAGTGGTAAAAAAGAATTCATTAAGACTTGTGAAGATTTTGGTTTCAAAATTTAATTTCTAATAATAAAACAACAAATAAACAGAAGGTGGTAATAATATTAAGAGTTACTATGATTCAGGATTCCACAAATTTTCATATTCATGTGGTTCAAATATTAATTCTAGACAATTTTAACTCATTCAATAAGAATTTTGAATATAGTTCTTTGCCAAAAGTATATTTTTCAAATATTAAATGTAAATCGTAAGCATGATATATCAAAAGTTCTTAAAACTAAACATACATCATCAAACAAAATGAAAAGTAATTAAGAAAAATCACAAATAAAATAAAATATTTGAAAACTATAATACAAAAATAAATTTATTTTTGATCAAATCTTTTTTTTTTAAATTAATACAAAAGTCATAAAATAATTAATTAAATTTACCACAAGGATGAAATTTGGTTTCCTCCATTGTCCCGATGATAGGGTTTAGCTCCCCAAGTTGGAAACACTCTCAAAATAAATTTTCATACCTCAAATGGTATTTACAAAGAAGAAACGAAGAAAAATAATAAAGCAGTGAATCTGCAACGTTGTATTACCGTTACAGAATGACTGTTACATAGGATGTGTTGTAAATTCTAATTATACATTGCGAACTGACTGTTATGAGCACTGTTGAAAATGACAGTTCTTTGCTACAGTTTGCTGCAGTCAACTGTTCTTCAGCTTCATCTTCTTCACTCGCAGCAGCAGAAACTTTGCAATTTCTTCTTTTTTCATTCTCTCGGCTCTGTGAGCTCTCCCAACACTCGATAATCCTTTATTCAACTCCAACAACCCCTTTTATATATACACGACAGGTCCCAAAATCTCCTCACAATAACTCCGAATAATCTTCTTTCTTTTTCTGCATTCCACGGGAAATAATTCCGCATTCTAATTCCTCACTCGTCTGCATCAGTCAACCACCCACCAAGCACGCTGAAAACTCAGTGCTGAAAGATCAAACACACGCCAACCTCCGTAGATAGTACAACAAACACGGGAAAACCTGTGAACAACTCACTTCTCTATTTTTTCGACTTTATAGAAAAACTTCCCTTTTTAATGGAACCAAAAGACTTACCATTCTTGTTTCGATGAAACAGGATGATATCAATCCTAAACCGAAAAATATCTCATAAAATATCTCCCAAATCCAAGCCAGAGAATCACGCTGTAACTGAGCTTTTCAAACAACATTTTCACGTCAAAATTCTAAGGAAGAAAGGGGTTGCCCCTAACCCATCTGTTGGGTGCCTTGATCATTTGGGTTTCCCTTATTCAATTGGGGGTGCCTTTAGTAATGTTTGGATGCCTTTATAAATTTTTTTGGGTGCCTTTAATACTTTTTCGGGGTTCCTTTAGTAATTTTGTTTAGATGGGGGTGGGGGGGGATGCAAACATCACTTTTCGAGCACTTTCTCCATAAGAGTTTATTTCTCCATAAACACTCACAAGTACACAAACTAGCAAAATAAGTACAAAAATAGGTATTAACACATTAGACAATTAAAATGAAATCAAATAAAAAAATGTGTCTATCAAATACCCCCAAACTTATTATTTGCTAGTCTTCGAGCAAACCTAATCTAAAAAATAAAATCCTAACTCATTGTCGTAGGCAACGCGATTGCACTTAGCTATGCAACAAGCCTTTGAACCCTTATGTGGCCCTAGTGGACGAGTTATAATCTCGGGAAGGTTTACAAGAGGTGTACCCACAAAATATTTACTCCAAACCCTAGCTACCTGTGAAGAATCTAGAAACGACACTAAATAATCTCCTTAGTTGGCATAATCTCATTGACTACAAGAGGAAGTACCCTGATGTGAATCCAATTGGTGTACACGAGTTTGCACTCAAGCATACTAAAATTCATATCTAAGTGACAAAGCTCTACTCAGATAGTTGCAATATGGACATCAATATCCAGAATCAAACAAATCACATGAATAGATTAAGAAGATGGATATAAGGATAGATGGTTTGCGATGTTGACTAAGGTGAATGATGTTTCCCAGAATATCTGTTTGATCGTCAACGCCATGATAAATCATATGGATCCTAATGGATTAAGATACTGGTCTGAACTCTAATATCAACACAACTATTATATACAAGGTTCCCAGCAGTCGATAATCCTAATTCTAGATCAACTCAGATGGTATATACAAGGGTCCCAACGGTCGATTTATTGAACAATAATTTATTTATTTTTAAGTTCTGATTGTTCTGATTTATTTTCTCTCTCTTTTTATTTTCAATAACGCAATCACTCTACTTTATCTCAGCGGAAATCAAGGCGATACTATCCAAATCACTTAGAGAAACCAAAAGGTTTCATAAATAAAAACAAAAAGTGATATGACGACTCCGAGATACGAAAAACGACCATGTTATTTCTAACACCCGAGCTCTGTCATTTTATGAATAGACTCTTCAGTTTGGGTCCCTCGACTCTTACAAACAAGATGTTTCCATTCACTTAGATTGGTTAGTGCTATCCTGAATTGATACAAGTTTCTAGGCTTTGGAGTTTTATGATACAACTAAATTTTTTTTCCCATACCTCCAAACTTATATCTAACATTGTCCTCAATTTTCTAAAGATGAAATCAAAAGCATGAAAAAAGACAAATTGTTACCACTTGAAGGAAAGGAAAAAGGAAAGATATTGTCGCGTCGTATGAGCATGGGTTACCTCCTAAGAAGTGCTAAGTTTAAAGTCTTAAACCACACATCAAGTACCACAAAATGGATTTTCACCTTCCAAAATCATATACCAATAGCCGAAATAGCTGCGGGTCATCATAACCAAATAGAGATGACACAAATATAAGACTACCATACTGGGTCAGAAAACGAACATACGAGCACAACCTTATCTAGGGATTCTCTCAAAGAAACTATATTTATCTGGGGTGTCCCTTTGCGATCCATGTGAGTATCTATAAAAACAGGTTCAGCCGAATGACAGGTCTCTAAAAGCTGGATTTCCTCATGGACAATATTTGGAGGATCGGGTAGCAAAGTTTGATACACTAGAGGCACAAATTCGAGTCCCAAGTTAGGGACTTGAATTAGGGGTACTTGGGGATCACACAGATCATCATTACCCCCAACTTAGGTAAATAATATCCTCAAATGGACCGAAACCTATTGGAAAAATTCTAGGGTCCATAGAGTCAGCAAAATACCTAGCTTCTTTTGCGGACTGGGCATCTAAACAAACAACATCATCATATAATGGATTATCAAATAAACTCTCTATCAAAGGATCATCAAATAAGGTATTCATCATGGTTACATCATCTGAATCACTGAAAGGTTCATCAAATAATGGATTATCAAATACGGTGCTGGCTAAAGGATCACGAACTAAAGTGCTAATCATGTTCACCTCTTCTAAATCATCCCTATCAGAAGACTATTTAATAACATTAAATACATTTAGCTCAGTAGTCATGTTACCAAAAGATATGTTCATAAGTCTGGTTCTACAGTTGATGATAACATTAAATGTGGCAAAAAACGGGCAACCTAAAATCACCGGTATTTGATCACTTGGGTCCTGAACAAGATGGTTATTTAGAACAACAAAATCCACTGGATTAATGAACCTATAAACTTCAATAAGAACATGCTATATGATACCACAAGGACTTTGACATACCTATCGAAAAATTACAGTGTCATTTTGGTTGGTTTGAACTTACCAATACCTAGTTGGGTGTACACATGGTACGAGAGTAAGTTAACACTAGATCCTAAGTCAAGCAATGCCTTATCAACCACGTGATTACCAATCATACAATATATGGTGGAGCATCCAGGGTCTTTATACTTAGGGGTGTTTGGTTCAAAAGGATTGAAAAGACTTGACCAGCTAGAAATGCTTTCTTATGGACATTAAGCTTACGCTTTCGTGTACAAATATCTTTAAGGAACTTGGCATAAGAAGGTATTTGCCTAATTTCTTCTAGTAACGGAATGTTAATCGTTACCTGCTTAGAAATTTATATTATCTCGTTGAAAGTTAATTCCTTCTTTGTTTGAGCTAACAACTGTGGATATGGGGCTCTAGGCACAAAGGTAGTCCTATAAGGAACTGCTTGGGAGTCCTTAGAGATTGTATCAGTCTCTTCAGCTACGGGATCCTATTGGAAAGTGGAAATACAGTACGTCTACTACTATACGTGGATACCTTATAATCTACCATTTTACCTCTCCTAAGGGTCGTTATCGAATTTATATGATTTGAAGATTTCTCACCAACTAAAGATATTTGTTAAACTTCTATAGGATTGAGTTATGTCTGACTAGGAAACTTACATTTTTCTCTCAAAGACTCATTTATCGGATTAACCTGGATTTTTAACTCGGAAATAACCTGAGAGTTAGCCTGGGCCAGATTTTTATTTCCTTCTAAACCTTGTGTAATAGATTCCTGAAACTTCATAGTGCGTCGAGTAAATGAGGCGAGATACTCTTCTAAGCCCATAATCTTATTATCTGAAGGATTCTGAAATGTGCTGGTCCTGAAGGATTTTTAGTATATCCAAAACCTGGGAAAACTGAGAGTTACTAGACTGACCTTGACTCTGTCCCTTAGACCAAGAAAGTTCTGGATGGTTTCTCCAACCAGGGTTATAAGTTTCTAAATATGGTTCAAACTTCATATGGTTATCAAACCTAGTCTTATTATAAAGAGCATGCGCTTGCTCTTCAACCACCTGTCCTTCCCAGAAAGGCTCAATTCTATAACTAGTTTGACTCAATTCGAAAGATTTCTAACCTTTTTGCTATAGCTGCTATTTTGGTATCTGATTCATATGATCCTTCTATCCTATTGATATTTTCTCTACTCAGAAGAGATATTTTCTGGGTATCGCTACTATTTTCCCATTGATGGGTCTTTTCGGAGATTTCATTGCGTTGCGAATTCAAACTATACGTTGCGAACTGATTGTTACGAGTACTGTTGAAAAACGTCTATTACAGCCAATTTTTCTTCAGCTTCTTCTTCTTCACTTGCAACAACAGAAACTCTGCAATTTATTGTTTCTTTGTTCTCTCGGCTCTCTGAGCTCCCAAACACTCGATAATCCACTATTCAAATCCAACAACCTCTTTTATACACGACAGGGCCCAAAATCTCCCGCAATAACTCCGAATAATCTCTATCCGTTTTCTGCATTTCATGGGAAATAATTTCCTATTTTAATTCCTCACACGTCTACGACAGTCCTCCACCCTATGAACATGCTGAAAACTCATTGCTGACAGAGTCAAACACATGCTAAACACCGTAGATAGTAAAAAAAAAAATACGGGAAAACCCGTGAACGACACACTTCTTTGTTTTGTCGAGTTTACATAAAAAATTCATTTTTTAATGGATCAAAAGACTTACTATTCCATTCCAGTTTCCATGAAACAAGATGATATTAATCTTAAACCTCAAAAATGTCTCACAAAATATCTCCTAAATCCAAGCCAGAGAATCACGCTGTAACTGAACTTTTCAAACAACATTTTCCTGCCAAAATTCTAGGGAAGAAGGGGGTTCTCCTAATCCGTATCTTGGATGCCTTTATCAATTAGGGTGCCCTTATCCAAACCATGGGTGCCTTTATAATTTTCTAGGGTCAATTTTCGAGCAACTTTCTCCACAAGAGTTTATTTTTCCAAAAACAACCACAAACAAAGTAGCAAAATAAGTACAAAAATAGGTACTAAAAAATTAGACAATTGAGATCAAATCAGACATAAAAATGTGAAAATGCGAGGGTACCAAAAGGACATGTTCAAAGAAATAAGTCTGTGAACCTAATCACAAAGAGATTACTTGGACGGTACCAAAAACCAATTGTCGAAGAATTAATCAAGTCGTATCCAACAAACTATGTCGGTTGTATCTACTATGATTGATCAACGTACAACCTGTGATATTTCAATTATAAAGATAAACAATATAATGCGGAAAAAGAAATAACACAGATACTAAAAGTTTTGTTAACGAGGAAACCGCAAATGCAGAAAAACCCCAGGACCTAGTCCAGATTGAACACCAAACTGTATTAAGCCGCTACAGACACTAGCCTACTACCAATTAACTTCGGACTGGAATGTAGTTGAACCTAAAAGGTATCCCACCGATTAAGGTACACTCGCGCTCCTTACGCCTCTTGAATCCCAGCAGGACTCCGCACAATTGATTCCATTAGATGACGTTGCACCAACTAAGAGTTGCTTCAACTCAATTGAAGACTTTGAACCAATCTTCCTCCCACAGATTATTCCTCTTTATATGATTTTCTTTTACAATCAAATAGTTTGATCAAAGGTGATGGAAATCGATAGTGATAGACAAAAGTCTAGCTAACCTAAAAATCCGGACTTATGCAACCCGAAGTGCAACCTAGATTATTATTCACCTCACAAGTATAAAACCTGTGGAATCAACAAAGTTTGAGACAAAAAGAACTTTGATTATTTCTATATATCTTGATTAATGGATCAAGCTCAACAAACAATCAAGATCGGGATACTCGAGTTATCAAAGAAAGATAACTGGACCTGGCTTCATGAATTCCTATGAAGACTTTGTATTTGCTAAACCCTTAAAGGGTTAGGAAAAGGATGACTGTAGATACAACTAGGACACACTAAAAGTAGTGTCGGGATTCAAAGATCCCAGTTGCTTGAAGTTCCCCTTTTATAGACATTCAAAACATAGGTTGTTTTAGGTTTAAGCTAAGATAGTTTTGGAACCAAGCAATCAATATCTACCATTAGATGAATCTTTGAATCTGATTTACATAAGCAAGATATACACTTTGGTTAGGTGAAACCGTAACCGAACCGTATACAAATACTATGTTCAACATGGTTAGCCGAAACTAGCCAGTTTGAACTTAAAAGCTTAATACTCATTTTCATGAACACTTATGACATTAATCTTGAGTCACAATCATGTGATCAAATAAGTGTAGTGTTTTTAGAGAATTAATCAAATGCAAATTATCTCGTAGAAATAATTTAATCGCATTTGAAGACAATCGACATGGTTAGTAAATGCACAAGTACAAATACATAGACGTTCGTGACTCAGATCAGTCAGAGTACGTGTACCAGTTTATAAACATTTAACCAAACCAAGTTCCGTAGTCAACAAAACTTTTAAAGTATGCATACCGGTTTGGAAACCTTAAGACTATGACCGGTTCCGGAGTCCACATAACTATTTTGGTTTGCGTGTCGTTTTGTAAACTAACCAGGTTCCGTAACCACAGTTCCTAAATAGTTTGCGTATGAGTATGCATACCGATCCGGTTCACGAGTTGAACATATTTTCACATGATATACATAAAATATATGTGTACCACAAATTTGTAAGTCGATATATAGCTACTCCGCTATGTGTACGAATACATGTAATACGGGTTCAGACTTATAACAGTTTTTCCAGTTTGTAAGACGGATAACACTGTCTTGTATCTGAATTTATAGTAGTTCTATATTTATCTCTAAATCGATTCAAAACATTCTTGAATAACATCAATGACACATATTACTGTTCCAGGCTATTTTTGAAAGACAAAAATTTAATCATGATTTTGATCCCGAAAAATAAATTTTCCTTAACTGAAATTCATCAAGTATGAACAGATGTTCATTAAGCTCACTCATAAAATTTCGAGAACTAATTATCAAGATAAACTTGACTCGAAATTCTTGTCTATGCATAATAGTCTAACTGGTTATGAGATATCATCTTAGTGATAGAAAAGTGAATATAACTTGAGAAATAGGTGGTTCAGTCTTCACTTACCTTTTGTTGATGAAGTTCTCCAAAATCTTCGGTTGATCTTCTCCTTCAAACGGTAGAACGCAATGATGACTTCCGTGATCAACTGTTTCTCAACTACATTTCTATCCTAGTCCGAGACTTAATTAATTGTAGAATAGAAATCAAGATATAGTTTTGACAACTAAATTTGAAAACAAGCTTGAGATAGCAACACTTGTGAGTTCGACTGAGCAATGCTCTAACAAGATGTGTCTATCAGTACTAGGTGAAAGAGTGATTTGCTAACCATGGGAAACCAATTGTAAGAGACTAAGAGGCTGATATTCAGGTGCTTGAATAAAGTGTTTCACTCGGGCGGCCGAACATCATAAACTCCCCATTTTTTTAACTAAAAAGTTCCAGGTAGCTGAACATGAGTCGCCTAGAGTAAAAATTCGATAACTTCATAGAGAAATCATATGTTCCCAGACCTCTTTGTTTTTTTAGTTTAAACATAATTTGTAGTATTTGTACTAGTATGTCTTTCATCTCATCATTCTTTTCAGCATTTTTGACTACCAGTGGTGGGGGCGGCAAGGTTGGTGGTTCATCGGTGTATTTCGTGTAATCAATCATAACCGAGTTCATGTTTGTATAATATATAGTATGTATCCAGAGTTAAGGCTTTTAAATCCTCAAGTATTTAAATCCGAGCGTGGATCATCTACAATGTAAACATATAAAATTAATCCATAATAGCAAACATAAGCACAATAATAAATAAAAAAAATACTCACCAAGTCTTCGGGCCCCCAACCACTTTTCCCTTGATAGAGTTAGCGAGAATTCTGATAAATTATTTAATGTCTTTTCTGATTGTGCATATCCCATTTTCCAAACTTTCTTTATCTCTGCCGTTTGGATTTTCATTGATTTTATCTATAAATAATGAAAAAATTCGATTCCAGTATAGGTTTTTGTTTTGACAAACACTTACATTTCCATCAACTGTAATTGCAAGATATGCTTCGCAAAGTGTTATGTCATCCTCCATTAAAAGAAACTTGTTGTTTTCTAGGTTTTTTTTTTGTGTTTTTGAGGTAGACATAGATGTAATAGGAAAGTAGTGTAGAAAGAAAATTGGATGTAAGTTGAGTAGATGAATTGGGAAGAAAAAAAAATTGGGTGTGAATTTGGTGTTGAGAATGTTGGTATATATAACCACCCAAGAAATTGAACCGTTTATAGCCGTTGCTAATGACTAATTATTTTTTTTAATTTTTTATACATGCGGCTGATCATGTGCCGCCTATGGTGAAAAATTAACCAAGCGGCTAATGGTCAAACTCTTGTTGTTGTTTTTTTTTGTTTTGTTTTTTAGCAGCATAACTTCAGTCATTTTTCTTGGGAGGTTGAACATCTGGCTCTTAGTCTCGATTGTTAAACATTATTTCACTTAAATGAGTGTGTGAAGGAGTTTGAGTGAAAGTGAACCTCTCCACTACCCTTATTAGCACCTAATTTGATCAAACTCCTTCATTTTAAGTAAGAGATCTCTTTTCATGGACTTGCTCCTAGGTGGAAAGAGTAACCTTACTTAACACTTGCAAACTGTCCAAAAAGGAACATCGAAAACATGTAGACAAGTTATCTTTAAGTGTAAAATAAAATATCAAACTAGCATAATCAAGTCACACCTGCTGACTTGGTTTCGGAACAACCAAAGTTTGGTTTCAGAACTAGTTATTGCGTAACTGGTTATACAACAATGAACCAGTCAGGTTTCTAAACTAAGAGTGACGGTTTCGAAACCAACACTTCAATCTACAAGCAATATTGTGTTATCTATTCCTTCGACAATTTACCAAGTTAATGGTGAAAGTTGTTCTCACTAAAGTTTAGATTCAGATTCTCCTCGGGTGTATGTACAAGAATGAATATTTGTTGTTATCCCAAAGAGTGAGCATTTCTTCGATATATGGATAGATAGAAGCGAGAAACAAAAAGTATGATAATTAGTCTTCACGTTACTAACCTCATTGATGAGTAAATTCTTTGTATATGTCTTCGTGTGTTCTTCATTTTCAATCCTATAAGGTAACTTAAGTTGATCTGGTATGTCTTATGCCTCTAGAACCTAAATCGAACATCAATGATGATCTTAATAGCATTTAAGGAAAATGTTTTGAAATCTATATTTGACAATGTCAAACTTGACATACCAATGTCCGTGGGTTAAAAAAAGGAATGCTCTGACACTTGTTCTGTTTTTATTTTTATTTATCAATAAATTCTCATAACGAGTTTAGCGGCAAAACAATAAAAAATCTTGGTATGATTTTAGCGTGAAGTTTGGCGATATATATGATTTTACTGTGAAATTTGGAAGACAATTCCCGATGGTACAATCTTGGTAAGGTTTCTAAAAAGATTATTCAAGGCTTATATTAACTAGGTAACATAGAGTAAGTGTAGTTATACTCTCCACAAGTTTCCTTCTTCGATTTTATAGTGAGCTCATAGATTTATTCATTATCTACTCCATTTTTTTCTCTCTGTCCTATTTCCCTCAGGAGATTACGCCTCTATGTCCTCCTCGTGATTCTTGTACTGTTTCTCTTTTCATTTATCAATATAAATTCTCATAACGAGTTCAGTCAAAATAAAGAAAACTTATATGTATATATTCGAGGAGCTCAATTTTAAAAGTTAATGTTATATTCGATTTCGGTGTTAATTTTGGAAGATCATTTCTTAAAAGGATTTCCCAAGGCTTATATTTATCGGGGGACGTGAAGTTGAAGTAAGTGTGGTCATATTCACCATAAGTTGTATGTTCTAATACTATAGTGAAGTCTATCAGCCCAATTAACCTTAAAAACCGGCTTAGAAAGATATGATTTTTCAATTATGTTAACTATAAAAACCATCTTAATGTATATATGTTATTAGACAGTCACACTATCAAATAAATTTGCTACATATTTAGTTGAATTGAGTATGCCTGCTACATGGAAACTTACCTAATCCATATAAAACAAAATAATCCAGTCTTATTACTGGATTGGTAACTCAATGGAATTTTCCTATTCCCAAGATGGAACGAAACATTAGGTAAAACCATAGACAGTTGATATGTCGGGCCCTTTTCAGATACTGTTTTGAAGGTACGAAGTGCCCATTAATCGTCATAAACTCAGTTGGTGCCTGTCAAGATTCATATCGCCCATTTTAAGCTTTTTCATCTACAAATTATCTTCTTACACCGATATTGCAACAAAAATAAACACTGTTAACTGAACTGACAAGCATTTGTTACTGCCACTTGAATACATGAAGATCAAACGCAATTTAGATATTTTTGGATGAAAAATATACGTTTCGGATTACAAGATTTGCTTTAGAACCATTGCAAGCCACACTAATTTTATTTGATTATCTCTTTATTTATCTTTTATTATCTCCTCATGCGCCTGCAGCAGTCAATCACCCTCTAAACACGCTGAAAACTCATTGTTGACAGAGTCAAACACACGCCAACCTCTATGGATAGTACAACAAACACGGAAAAACCCGTGAAAAACTCACTTTTTTTTGTCGAGTTCATAGAAAACTTCTTTTTTTAATGGAACCAAAAGAATTACCATTCCTGTTTCGATGAAACAAGGTGATATCAATCCCAAAACGCAAAAAAAATGTCCCAAAGAATATCTCCCAAATCCAAGAAAGAGAATCACGCTGTAACTGAACTTTTCAAACAACAATTTCCCGCCATAATTTTAAGAAAGAAAGGGGGTGGCCCTAATCCGTATGCGGGGTGCCCTTATCAATTGAGGTGCCCTTATCCAAACCTTGGGTCCTTATATCAATTTTCTCGGGTGCCTTTAGTATTTTTGGGGTGCATTTATAACTTTTTCAGGGTACCTCCATCACATTTATGGGTGCTTTTAACACTTTTCGGGGGGATGCCTTTAGTAATTTTCTCCGGAGGGTGCAAACATCACTTTTCGAGCAACTTTCTCTGCAAGAGTTTGTTTCTCCAAAAAAACCTACAAATACACGAAATGACAAAATAAATACAAAAATAGGTACTAATAAATTAGACACTTGAGATCAAATCAGGCATAAAGATATGTCTATCAGAATGAAAGAGTGACTTGTTGACCATGGGAAACCAATTATAAGAGACTAAGAGGGTGATATACGGCCGTTTGAACAAAATATTTCACTCGGGAAGCCGAACATCAGCAACTCCCCATTTTTTTATTAAAAGATTCCAGGCAGGTGAACATGAGCTTCCTAAAGTAAAAATTCGATAACTTCAAAGATAACTCATATGTTCCGAGAGCCTCTTTTTTTCTAGTTTAAACATCGTTTGTAGTATTTGTACGAGTATTGTATTTCATCTCATTATTGTTGTCAACATATTTGACTACGGGTGGTGGGGGCGGCGAGGATGGTGGTTCATCGGTGTATCTCGTGTCCAAGTCTTCGGGTCCCAACCACTTTTTCCTTGATAGGGTTTATGAGAACTCCGACAAATTATTTAACGTCTTTTCTGATTGTGCATAACCGATTTTCTAAACGCTATTTTTCTTCGCCGTTTGGATTTTCATTGGTGTAAATAATGGAACAATTCGATTCCAGTATCGGTTTTTGGCGTGACAAACACCTACATTACCATTTCCGTAATTGCAAGATGCGCTTCACAAAGTGTTATATCTTCCTCCGGAGTTGTTTTCTAGGTTTTTTTTTTGTGTTGTTGAGGTAGACATAGATGAAACATGAGGGTACAGTAGAAAGAAATTTGACTGTTAGTTGAGTAGAATAATTGAGAAGAAGAAAGAAAACTTGGAGTTAATTTGGTGTTGAGAATGTTGGTGGATATAACCACCCAAAAGATAGAACCGCTTATAGATGTTGGCAACGACTAATCTTTTTTTTTTCAATTTTTTTTAAACATACGGCTGAACACGTATGCCGCTTATGGTGAAAAATTAACCAAGCGGCTAATGATCAAACTCTTGGTTGGTTTTTTGTTTTTGAGCGACATAACTTCAATTATTTTCCTTGGGTGGCTGAACATCTGCCTCTTAGTCTCGACTTTTGGACACTCTTTCACTTAAATGAGTGTGTGAAATAGTTTGAGTGAAAGTGGACCTCTCCACTACCCATAGGATAAAACTCCTTCATTTTGAGTGAGAGCTTTATTTCCATGGACCTTGGTCTTAGGTGGAAAGAGTTCCCTTATATAATACTTGCAAATTGTCCAAAAAAGAACACTAAAAACATGTAGATAAGTTATCTTCAAGTGTGAAAGGAAATACCAAACTAGCATAATATAACATCAAGTCACACTTGTTGACTTGATTTGAAACCACTAAAGTTTGGTTTCAGAACTAGTTGTTGCGTAGCTCGTTATACAACAGTCATCCAGTCAGGTTTCTAAACCAAGAGTGATGGTTTCGAAATCAACGCTGCAATTTCTAAAAGAAATATTGTGTTGGTTATTCCTTTGAAACTTTACCTAGTCAATGGTCAAAGTTATTCTCATTAAAGTTTAGTATCAAATTTTCCTGGATGTATTACAAGAATGAATGTTTACTGTTATCCTAAAGAGTGGGTATTTGTTCGATAGATGGATAAATGTCTAGTGAGATAGAAAGCAAAAACCAAAAGTATGATAATTATTTTTCACGTTTCCAACCTCACTGATGAGGAAATTCTTCAAAGATGTCTTCGTATATTCTTCATCTTCAATCTTATAAGGTAACTGAAAGTTGATCTGATCCGTCTTATGCCTCTAAAACCTAACGAACATAAATGATGATCTTAGTAACATTTAAGGAAAATGTTTTGACATCTGATAATTCCAAACTTGACACACCAATGTCTTTGGGTTCAACTAAACAATGCTCTAACACTTGTTCTGTTTTTCTTTTCCTTTACCAATAAATTCTCATTGCGAGTTTAGAGTGAAGTTTGGCGATACATATGATTTTAGTGTGAGATTTGGAAGACCATTTCTTATGGTAGAATCCTGGGTTTATAAAGGGGTTCTCAAGGCTTATATTAACTAGGTAACATGGAGTAAAGATAGTCATACTCTCCACAGGTTGCCTGCTTCGATCCTATAGTGAGTTCCTAGATTTATTCATTCTATACTCCACTTTTTTTTCCCTTTCTCTCTCTTATATTTCCCTCGAGAGATTATGCCTCTATGTCCTCCTCGTGATCCTCGTACTGTTTCTCTCTTCCTTTATCAATATAAATTCTCATAGCGAGTTCGGTCAAAACAAAAAAAAAACTTATATGTATATGTTCGAGAAACTCAATTTCAAAGTTAATGTCACATTTGATTTCAGTATCAAGTCTGGAAGATCATTTCTTAAAAGGATTTTTCTAAGGCTTATACTTATCGGGTGACGCGAAGTGAAGTAGGTGTGGTTGTATTCACCATAAGTTGTATGTTCTAATACTGTAGTGAAGTCCATCGACCCAACTAACCTTAAATACCGACTGACAATAATATGACTTTTCAATGTTTATGTTAACCGTAAAAGCCGTCTAACATATATATGTTAGACAACCACACTATCAAATACTTTTGCTAAATATTTAGTTGAATTGAGCATGACTATTACATGAATTACCAAATTCCATGAAAAGCTATTAAATCTATATAAAACAAAATAATTCAGTCTCATCACTTAGATTGGTAATTCAATTGAATTTTAGTAACCCCAGATAACAACATTCAGATTACAAGTTATAAATAAATGAATTTCCTATTCCAAAGATGCAACATTGGATGTCATTTTGCTTGGGGATGTACCAAAATATACATAGGACAAAATATCCATTGCCTTTGGGATGGTACCCCTATTAGCAGCCTCGCAAAGATGGAACGAAACATTAGATAAACCATAGACGGTTGACATGTCTGGTCCTTTCAGCATCACAACAAGATGCTAGGTGTTAGGTTCATTCAGTTGACCATGAATCAAAATCACATCAGACTTTTCTTTCTGGTACCTCCTAGTTCATATTATATACATTTAATTTTGCATTAAATCATTGTGCGTTTTCAGACACTGTTTTGAAGGTACAAAGTGTCCATTAATCGTCATAAATTCAGTTGGTGCCTGTCAAGATGCATACTGCCCATTTTAAGATTTTTCATCTACAAGTTATCTTCTTACACCGATATTGCAAACAACAATAAACCCTATTAACTGAACTGACAAGCATTTGTTACTGCCATCTTGAGTACATGATGAAGACCAAACGCAATTTAGATACTTTTGGATGAAAAATATTCTTTTTGGATTACAAGATTTGATTTAGAACCATTGCAAGCCACACCAATTGTATTTGATTATCTCTGTATATATCTTTGAGCAACCTAGCTATCGGGGCAAAGTTTTTTTGTTTATAGTGTTGTCCATTACCTAGCTAGAATTTGTTGCCCCCTAGTGATCTTGACAACAAAAGTTTCCAAACGTGGTCTCATGGGCCTGTAGTTGAAGAAAAGGACACCAAAGTGTAAGACAAGAACACAATCGTTCTACTTGTCCCAAATTTTGTCCCGTCATCAACTCACCGACATAAAAAAGGGTCCTTCCGTTCCAAAATTCAAAGTCTACCAAAATTGTGATATTTTTTGTTAAATGATTTGTCAAGATTTTGTCCAAATTTAGTCCATCAAATCATTAAATTGCTAGGAATGAGTCACTTAAACTAACATAAATAATGCAAACTGCTAATGTGGTGTGTCACTTACTCGATGGGACGGAGTCACTTGAGTAAACATTAAGAATGACAACTGACCGTATGGAGGTGTGGTCTCTAACTAACAGGAAAGGATTTGTTCACCACTAAAAGGGTATTTATGGAATATGGTATTTATGGACTAACGAGCTATAGACTAGTTTCACTGCTGATCTAATGACCGTCCCCGCCAAAATCAAAGTCTAACTTGGGAGTTCGGTTCCTGGCTAACTGGACTATTCTCTGTTGGTTTACATCAACACGATATTGTTAGTTTTAAGTTAACTGATTGATCTATCCATCTATCTGTAGTATATAACGTAAAATGTAGTAATCAATCAATTTAAAAAAGAAAGCCCTTCAAATTGATCATATCAAATCGGCCTGCCGTGATAGTAAACAAATCCTTTCAAATGAAATGTTTATTTTAACCGAAAAAACGCTTGTTGTTGAAGAAGGGTCACGTTACACATTTTTATTCCACCGCATAAATCCTTGGTTTGCTTGAAAATTTGCTGCTTTACTTTAAAATGAATACAGCGACATCCTACCGAGAAGATAAGAAGTTACCCACGATGATGGCTACGATGCTTATGCATGGGAAAATCAGCTGAAAGACATGAACCATATGGAATGAAACGTAAACTTATGGAAATTAAGAAGGAATTCGGTCTCATTCCTAGTCATGGGTTGAAAACGGAAATGAACTTTATAAGATTATTTTTTCTTGCATCTGTTGTGTACTAGTTTAGTAACAGAACAACTGACTGTTAGGTGATTTTTCTTTTTTACTCGAAAAATAATTGATTGAAAAAATAGGGCCACCATAAAGAATGGTTGTCCTGGAATTGATGTGCTTGATAGTAGCAAATGGTATCATGGTCCAGAGTTTGCGCATCTTAAAATTATCTTTCTTTCTATTCTTTTCCTAGATTGTGGACTTGACAATACTCAAACTAACTTGAAGTTTTTAAACAAAAAATTTTGCGTTTCTTCAAAAAGTAAGAACCGGTGAGAGTTGCGTGCAACTTCTCTGAATACCCAAATTATACAGTCATTCACGACAATGACATAATGCCCACGTGAAGAATGCGAGATTTTGCACAATTCTTGGATTTCGATTACATTTGTGAGGAAATCCAACAAATCCCTCATTTTCAATGTAATTATAATCAGAGATAATTTTAGAAAGAAATGATTTTACTAAATGATAACGGTTGACTCTCAAAAGAGTTATTACAAGACTATGCATACTAATAGTTATTACAAGAGGAGAAAGAAATAACAAAAAAGGTAAAAGATAAGTTGTTACAAACTATTACTAAATATCGAAATAAAAGAGATTATGGCACTAATACATGGCACCCATATATAAAACTCATATTCCCTCTTAAGTCGTGTACCCGTGAAGTATATAAGCTTGGAAACCCTTTGTAAAACGAACTAACTTATCAATGATCAAGTCCCAAACTTATCAATTATTGTAGTGAACGAACAAACTTATCAATGATCAAGTCCCAAACGAAATGATAACTAATCTCAATGTGTTTTCTTCTTGCATGAAACACATGGTTACTGACAAGATTAGAAGCACTCATATTGTCACAATATAATGTTAAAGTCAGTTGTAATGATATCCTTAATTCCTTCAAAAGATAAAAAAAACTCATAACAATTCAGAAGAAGCAACAACTAAATCCTTGCACTCTGCTTCTGCACTTGAACGAGAAACAGTTGGTTGTTTCTCCCAGTATCAGGGCATCCATCTCAATCAGAGTCAGTGTAAACTGTCAGAGCAGTAAGATCAGAATAACCTAAAGTGATACCTGATCCTAAAGTTCATTTCAAATAGCTCAATATCCTCTTGACATGATGTAAATGAACTGTAGTGGGTTTATGCATGAATTGAGAAATATAACTGACAACAAATACAATGTCAAGTCTAGTCATGGTAACATATTGCAAACCTCCTACTGGACTTCTTTAAAAGAGAGGATCTTTTAATAACTCACCATCCAAAGTTGAACATCTAGGTACCTTTAAGACTGAGTTACTACATGGCTTTTAATCCACCATATCTTCTTTGGCTAACAACTCTACAGTGTACTTTTTCTAGGTTAACAAAATCTGCTTTGTAGAATTATTTTTAGTAGCTTCTATTCCAAAAAATGTAATGAAGATCTCTTAAATATTTCGTAGAAAAATCTTTGCTAAGATATGAAATAAGAGAAGCTAATAAAGTAGAAGAAATACATGTTAAAATGATATCATCAACATACATAAGCAACAACATCATTCCCTCTGAAAAACTAAACAAGAATGAAAAATGATTATATTTGGACTGTTTTAAACCATATTGAAGTAAAGTGGTTGAAAATCTCTCAAACCGAGCCCTTAAGACTTGCTTCAAGCTATACAATGACTTCTTCAAGTGGCATACATAACCCTCCTTCTCTGAATACCCAAATTATACAGTCATTCACGACAATGACATAATGCCCACGTGAAGAATGCGAGATTTTGCACAATTCTTGGATTTCGATTACATTTGTGAGGAAATCCAACAAATCCCTCATTTTCAATGTAATTATAATCAGAGATAATTTTAGAAAGAAATGATTTTACTAAATGATAACGGTTGACTCTCAAAAGAGTTATTACAAGACTATGCATACTAATAGTTATTACAAGAGGAGAAAGAAATAACAAAAAAGGTAAAAGATAAGTTGTTACAAACTATTACTAAATATCGAAATAAAAGAGATTATGGCACTAATACATGGCACCCATATATAAAACTCATATTCCCTCTTAAGTCGTGTACCCGTGAAGTATATAAGCTTGGAAACCCTTTGTAAAACGAACTAACTTATCAATGATCAAGTCCCAAACTTATCAATTATTGTAGTGAACGAACAAACTTATCAATGATCAAGTCCCAAACGAAATGATAACTAATCTCAATGTGTTTTCTTCTTGCATGAAACACATGGTTACTGACAAGATTAGAAGCACTCATATTGTCACAATATAATGTTAAAGTCAGTTGTAATGATATCCTTAATTCCTTCAAAAGATAAAAAAAACTCATAACAATTCAGAAGAAGCAACAACTAAATCCTTGCACTCTGCTTCTGCACTTGAACGAGAAACAGTTGGTTGTTTCTCCCAGTATCAGGGCATCCATCTCAATCAGAGTCAGTGTAAACTGTCAGAGCAGTAAGATCAGAATAACCTAAAGTGATACCTGATCCTAAAGTTCATTTCAAATAGCTCAATATCCTCTTGACATGATGTAAATGAACTGTAGTGGGTTTATGCATGAATTGAGAAATATAACTGACAACAAATACAATGTCAAGTCTAGTCATGGTAACATATTGCAAACCTCCTACTGGACTTCTTTAAAAGAGAGGATCTTTTAATAACTCACCATCCAAAGTTGAACATCTAGGTACCTTTAAGACTGAGTTACTACTTGGCTTTTAATCCACCATATCTTCTTTGGCTAACAACTCTACAGTGTACTTTTTCTAGGTTAACAAAATCTGCTTTGTAGAATTATTTTTAGTAGCTTCTATTCCAAAAAATGTAATGAAGATCTCTTAAATATTTCGTAGAAAAATCTTTGCTAAGATATGAAATAAGAGAAGCTAATAAAGTAGAAGAAATGTTTAAAATGATATCATCAACATACATAAGCAACAACATCATTCCCTCTGAAAAACTAAACAAGAATGAAAAATGATTATATTTGGACTGTTTTAAACCATATTGAAGTAAAGTGGTTGAAAATCTCTCAAACCGAGCCCTTAAGACTTGCTTCAAGCTATACAATGACTTCTTCAAGTGGCATACATAACCCTCCTTCTCTGAATACCCAAATTATACAGTCATTCACGACAATGACATAATGCCCACGTGAAGAATGCGAGATTTTGCACAATTCTTGGATTTCGATTACATTTGTGAGGAAATCCAACAAATCCCTCATTTTCAATGTAATTATAATCAGAGATAATTTTAGAAAGAAATGATTTTACTAAATGATAACGGTTGACTCTCAAAAGAGTTATTACAAGACTATGCATACTAATAGTTATTACAAGAGGAGAAAGAAATAACAAAAAAGGTAAAAGATAAGTTGTTACAAACTATTACTAAATATCGAAATAAAAGAGATTATGGCACTAATACATGGCACCCATATATAAAACTCATATTCCCTCTTAAGTCGTGTACCCGTGAAGTATATAAGCTTGGAAACCCTTTGTAAAACGAACTAACTTATCAATGATCAAGTCCCAAACTTATCAATTATTGTAGTGAACGAACAAACTTATCAATGATCAAGTCCCAAACGAAATGATAACTAATCTCAATGTGTTTTCTTCTTGCATGAAACACATGGTTACTGACAAGATTAGAAGCACTCATATTGTCACAATATAATGTTAAAGTCAGTTGTAATGATATCCTTAATTCCTTCAAAAGATAAAAAAAACTCATAACAATTCAGAAGAAGCAACAACTAAATCCTTGCACTCTGCTTCTGCACTTGAACGAGAAACAGTTGGTTGTTTCTCCCAGTATCAGGGCATCCATCTCAATCAGAGTCAGTGTAAACTGTCAGAGCAGTAAGATCAGAATAACCTAAAGTGATACCTGATCCTAAAGTTCATTTCAAATAGCTCAATATCCTCTTGACATGATGTAAATGAACTGTAGTGGGTTTATGCATGAATTGAGAAATATAACTGACAACAATACAATGTCAAGTCTAGTCATGGTAACATATTGCAAACCTCCTACTGGACTTCTTTAAAGAGAGGATCTTTTAATAACTCACCATCCAAAGTTGAACATCTAGGTACCTTTAAGACTGAGTTACTACATGGCTTTTAATCCACCATATCTTCTTTGGCTAACAACTCTACAGTGTACTTTTTCTAGGTTAACAAAATCTGCTTTGTAGAATTATTTTTAGTAGCTTCTATTCCAAAAAATGTAATGAAGATCTCTTAAATATTTCGTAGAAAAATCTTTGCTAAGATATGAAATAAGAGAAGCTAATAAAGTAGAAGAAATACATGTTAAAATGATATCATCAACATACATAAGCAACAACATCATTCCCTCTGAAAAACTAAACAAGAATGAAAAATGATTATATTTGGACTGTTTTAAACCATATTGAAGTAAAGTGGTTGAAAATCTCTCAAACCGAGCCCTTAAGACTTGCTTCAAGCTATACAATGACTTCTTCAAGTGGCATACATAACCCTCCTTCTCTGAATACCCAAATTATACAGTCATTCACGACAATGACATAATGCCCACGTGAAGAATGCGAGATTTTGCACAATTCTTGGATTTCGATTACATTTGTGAGGAAATCCAACAAATCCCTCATTTTCAATGTAATTATAATCAGAGATAATTTTAGAAAGAAATGATTTTACTAAATGATAACGGTTGACTCTCAAAAGAGTTATTACAAGACTATGCATACTAATAGTTATTACAAGAGGAGAAAGAAATAACAAAAAAGGTAAAAGATAAGTTGTTACAAACTATTACTAAATATCGAAATAAAAGAGATTATAGGCACTAATACATGGCACCCATATATAAAACTCATATTCCCTCTTAAGTCGTGTACCCGTGAAGTATATAAGCTTGGAAACCCTTTGTAAAACGAACTAACTTATCAATGATCAAGTCCCAAACTTATCAATTATTGTAGTGAACGAACAAACTTATCAATGATCAAGTCCCAAACGAAATGATAACTAATCTCAATGTGTTTTCTTCTTGCATGAAACACATGGTTACTGACAAGATTAGAAGCACTCATATTGTCACAATATAATGTTAAAGTCAGTTGTAATGATATCCTTAATTCCTTCAAAAGATAAAAAAAACTCATAACAATTCAGAAGAAGCAACAACTAAATCCTTGCACTCTGCTTCTGCACTTGAACGAGAAACAGTTGGTTGTTTCTCCCAGTATCAGGGCATCCATCTCAATCAGAGTCAGTGTAAACTGTCAGAGCAGTAAGATCAGAATAACCTAAAGTGATACCTGATCCTAAAGTTCATTTCAAATAGCTCAATATCCTCTTGACATGATGTAAATGAACTGTAGTGGGTTTATGCATGAATTGAGAAATATAACTGACAACAAATACAATGTCAAGTCTAGTCATGGTAACATATTGCAAACCTCCTACTGGACTTCTTTAAAAGAGAGGATCTTTTAATAACTCACCATCCAAAGTTGAACATCTAGGTACCTTTAAGACTGAGTTACTACATGGCTTTTAATCCACCATATCTTCTTTGGCTAACAACTCTACAGTGTACTTTTTCTAGGTTAACAAAATCTGCTTTGTAGAATTATTTTTAGTAGCTTCTATTCCAAAAAATGTAATGAAGATCTCTTAAATATTTCGTAGAAAAATCTTTGCTAAGATATGAAATAAGAGAAGCTAATAAAGTAGAAGAAATACATGTTAAAATGATATCATCAACATACATAAGCAACAACATCATTCCCTCTGAAAAACTAAACAAGAATGAAAAATGATTATATTTGGACTGTTTTAAACCATATTGAAGTAAAGTGGTTGAAAATCTCTCAAACCGAGCCCTTAAGACTTGCTTCAAGCTATACAATGACTTCTTCAAGTGGCATACATAACCCTCCTTCTCTGGAACCTTAAATCCTTGTGGATCTTATAGGAAACACACTCATGTAATGCTTTGTTAACCAACTTCAACTCTTTAATACTGATAATACATTTTTCTTTAGGTAAACATATTTTCTTCCATTTTACAAATATTCTCTTATATATAGAATTGGAAAAACCCTATATGGAATACCTCATGATTGTTTCCTTTCGTTTATCCAAAGAAACAAGAAGTTCGAAAAGTGATAAATGATAAATTGGTAAATTTTGCAGTACGATTTTGATAAGAATTTCTACCTCCATTGGCTAAAAAAATATACTTCTAGTAACCTTGACGATGCTAAGAGTAAATTCGGCATTTTTATGGGATGCTCTTCTAATCACAATCACAAGGGTTGTAAGTGTGTTGATCCTATCTGTTGTAGAATTTCCCAGACATGTTTCTTTTAATGGGAAACTTTTTTGCGCTCCTGCTTATAAGCTTTTTGTTTTTCAATCTTCTTATAATTTTTTATCACATACTTTTACTGATTTCTCTGCTCTTACTGGCTTAAAAGTCTCCAATTTTGGGCCTTGTGTTTATTTTTATTTCTTCTAATTTCTCTGCTCTTAATGACTTAAAACTTTCCAATTTTGGGTCTTGTTTTTATTTTATTTCTTCTTTCAATCTTTCATTATTTTTCTTTCTCTTTTTTTAATATATATATATATATATATATATATATATATATATATATTTATTGTCCTCTACTTCTGAAAATTCAGTTCCTTCTCATTTTGATCATTCTAATTTTGTTCTTTTTACTTCTAAGACTGTTAATTTTTGCTACTTATGATCTAATTTCAACCCAGTGATAACTAAGGCTCGAAATGGATTTTTTAGACCAAAAGAATGGTTATACACTAAATATCATATTCGTCACGCCCTTCTCTCTAGTGTCATCATTTCTATTCATTTTTGCTTTATACATGCAAACAAAGATTTTAATTGGAGATTAACTGTGTAATATAAGCATGATGCATTAATCCAAGCTCATACCTGGTTACTCCAAATAATCCTTCGTAGGATTTTTCTATTTGTAAATTGTTGTTCAAACTTTAGAAAAATACAGGTGGTAAAATCAAGAGATACAAATCTTACTTCAAAAATAAATAAATATAAATCTAGGTTAGTGGCTAGAGGGTTTCATCAACAAGAGAACCTAAACTATACTAGAACCTTCATCCATGTTTTCTAGTGATAGACGTATTTATGTGTCTATTTTGTTCTCAATGTTCTGTATTGTTAGACTCGATTAAATACTTATTGTGTTATTTTATGTTTTTGTAGATGTTTTTGGAAAAATAAGCTCTTGCGGCGAAATTGGCTCGAAAAGTGGTGTTTTACACCCCCAAGATAGAGACTAAAAACACCCCAGAAATGCGCCGGAGGAACCCAGAAAAAATGCTGGAAACACCCCAGAAAAATTACTTAAGGCACCCCAAAGGACATGTGTTATTCGGACTCCAGCAACAGATAAGGGGCGACCACTGGATAAGGGGTGACCTTCTTCACAAATTCAAAAAAATATTTTGGCGGGAAAATATTTCTTTTCACAGGAAGATTTTTCGATCGGATTTTGGAGGAGTTTTTGTGCGATTAAATCGCTTAAACTTCATGGGTAGTTGTGTTATGTCCTAACAAAGCTATTATGGTTGTTTGTTTCGATCAAATTTGTCTGGATAACTTGGTTTAATTCAAACAGGGAGTTGGAGGAAAAACATGAGCTTACACGAGTTGTGGTGAATCTAAACGTGTAATGCACGTGTTTGGAAGCCTTAATCAACACTTTGGAACGTGAAGAAGATTTATAAGGAATTTAATCCAGCTGCAGATGCGTAAAAATCAAAATCATTGATAAAAAAGAAAGAAAATATCCCGAGTAAATGAAGATTATTTGGAGTTAATGGAGGAGATTCAATATCGCAATCACGTATAAATATGTTCACAAGGTATCATAGAAGGTGTGTCGAGAGTTTGGGGGGTTGAGGAGAGCCAGCGAAGAATAAAAAATCAAGTTACAGAGCTGCCATTTTCTGCTACTGCTGAAGAACGCGAAGAACATAAGACCCACAAAGAGCAGTCTTATTTTTCTACAGTTCAAATAATGTCGTCTGACAGTCTTTTTTTGCTACAGTGACAGTCTTCTTTGTTACTGTCGTCGGACAGTCTTATTTTCCTATGGTCGTAGTTCTCTGGTTTGTAACAAATATAATTGTTACAAACCCGGTTTTGAATTATTTCTCCCTTTTCATCATTTGTAAACACCCTTTGAGCAATAATAATGATTTTTGAGCGTGTTTCCAACATGATGAACGGCTAATTCTCCCACAACCAAGGCAATGAGGAAGCTATTTACGCATGAATAATTGGTAACTATTTTATTTTCTCTAATATTTAATTATAATTCACTCAATCACTGCTTTTGCAGAGTTTTAAATTGTTTGCGTAATTTTCCTAATCAGTTGTGATTCAATTAGATAGTTTATGCTTTGTTTAGATAATCTATGCTTAAGGGATACAATTGATGCTTGAGAATTTGCTTGATTATTAGTGAGTTAAGATATAAAGAACTTAAAAGATAATTAGAGTTTTGGATTATTTACCATCATTAATTCATGTGTAATAGTGGAATCAGTGTCTTGGTTGTTTTCTCATACCTCTCGCCCACTTTGTTAATATTTTTGTATATAATTTTATTAAATCTTTAAATTTAATCTTCACAAGTCCGAGAGTTTGAACCTCATTACTACAACAACAATCAAAAACAATATCATTTTGGCGCCGCCGACACGGATTTGTGCTTAGGTAGAATTTTTAGGTTTTTTTTTTTATTTCATTTGTTCTTCTTGCGTTTCTTTGGGTGTGTCTTTGTATTACAGGTTTGAAGTTGGATACTAAAGACTTGGAATCAAAGCTTAAAGCCAAAAGAGAAGGAAAGAAAAAGCAAAAAAAAAAAAAAAACGAAAGAAAAATTAAAAAAAAAGAGAGAATTTTATTTTTTTAGAGACCTTCCATTTTTTGTAATTATTTTTTTTTTATTTCTTTTCTTTTGCACTTTATTTGGACTTTGGACTTGGAAATTTTATTTTTTTTAAACCCTAAGGAAGGGTACATTAAATATAAAACTGTTTGCAGGGAAGGACGACGATTACAATATCGTCTCGGCCCCTCGGGTTCGTACACGACATGGAGTGTGCCCGAGTCGACTTCACGGTTCTCCCGTCTGGTACGGGAGGTAAGAATTCGAAACACCCGCGAATCCCCTGTCAGTTTACTGGATGATTTTGTATGCCTATTGTTGAGGATTTGAAATCGGTTTTAATTTCCTAGTAAAGGGCAAGGCCTGGCCAAATAAGATAAGGACTCGGATTTCATCACCGTTTCCTTCTTGCCCGCCTTAGGAAACGAAACCAAACGCGAACCTAAGCTTAAAATTTTGACTAGAACGAGACCGATAGGGTAACGAGCTTAATAGGAAAGTCGTTCGAGAAATATTGGTTACTCTTTTGAGCATACTTTGAAGTTCATGATGGTTTCTGCGAGTTGAATGCGTGACTGCGCCGCCTTATAATGCGGTGAGCCTTGGGTATCAAAGATCCGCAGCTTCCCTCGTCTATTCAACTTACTTAAACTCGGATTGATTCCATAGGGGTTTGCTCAATTGTAACGAATTCCTTTTCGAAGATTAGAAGCTGGTCTAGAAACAATCTAAGTGGATCCAATGCTTTTGTTTGCTAGAATAGGTTTGTTTGGTCGAGTCAGCCTTCTTTGTGTTTGTTAGAATTCCCTTGCGGTTAGGATGTCGAACTGGTATTATAATAGCCAATACAATGAGTATCCGACTGAGCAGCTTGGACATTATCCTTTTTATGACCATAGTGTGAATAGTGATTGGGAACACGAAACTTTTGAAGGTTATGGTCATACCATTGTGAGCCCAATTACAATACATATACCCACAGGTCATACGAGCAAAACAATCCTTCTATTTCTCTAGAAGAGTCTCTCAAGAGTTTCAATGAGTCAACACGGAAGTTATTTTGAAAGACTTATAATATTCTTCTCCAGAAGAGTCCGTAGAGCGGTCAACTAAGATATCTTAGAAGAGACCCTCAAGCAATTTACTGAGAGTACAAATAGGATTGTGGAAAAACTTGCTCAGGATAGTCTTAATTTCCAGTGTAGTTTTCCCAATACCACCCTCGAAAATAAGGATAGTTTTTATTCACATAATCAAGATGACGAGGTTAGAATTGGTAACACTACTTGTTTTGATGAGGTTCGACCATTTTCATGTTATTATAGTGATGATTATGATGAGGATAGTATTGATGAAGAATGAAATATGTAGGCATATTGATCAGGAATTGTTACTCCAATGAGCTTTATAATGATAGTTTTCTAGTCAAATCCAAATAATTTTAATAATTATTCACCTATTCAAAAGGACGGGATTTGACTAGAGATACCCCGTTTTAGAATGTAGTATTTCCTGATTACGAGCTAATAATGTTTAGAGGAAGAGTTTCTTTTGAGAATTGTTTTAGTCTAGCGATTTAGAAACACTATCTTAGAAGAATAAACTCGTAGAGATGAGTGAGGATGAACCAACTTAGAAGAATCAATTGACCATTTCAGGAATCTGATGACCTAGAAATTAGGGAAGTTGTGACTAGTCTTTCTAGAGACAAAAAACTCTAAGTTTGGGGGTGATTATCATTCGTGTGCTTTAACTCTTAGAAGTTCCCTCCAGTAGGACTTGACATATGTGCCTCAACCATCTTACAAGATTATCTTCATACACATTTTCCCGAACCTAATGATGTCCATAGAGAAGCTCAGTTGTTAGAAACCCATCCTCTGGTTGATGTGGTTAACCCAGGCTATGATACCAAGATTGACTTTGTTTTCCCACCAAAAACTTTTCAACCAATTGTGGGAACATATGATTTTCAGATGTGTCGGTTATTAAGTTTTGAGACTAAACATCATTACTTTAGGATATTAGGGTCGACATATTTTCTTAAGGAAGACCACCTCTTTCATTGTGGTCAGCTGTGTGAGTCAAATCTAATTGACTTAGAGGATCCCCAATTATTCAGGTTGTTGTTATGTGCTTCTAAGTTCTTAGTTGAGTTTTTCCAGACTCTAATACCTGAACCGGATCTTAGCTTTGAGGAAATCCAACCGATGAAAACCTGTTATCTAGACCCAGTTATAGAACCTGAACCTGAGCCACAACTAGATGTAGTTGTCTTAAACAAGGGTATGTTCGGTATCTTTTTGGTCTGTTGCAGTTTCCTCTTCTTGTGGGTAATACTTTTTGATCCAGATGACCCACAGTTATTCCGACTACTTCTATATGATTCTATAAGGTGACTAATTTCTTCTGATGTCTGGCTGAAGACTTTAAACTTATCACTTCTTGGGAGGTAACCCAATATTCTTGCGACACGGTAATATCTTTCCTTATCTCTTTTGCTTCAAGTGGTAACAGTTTCTCCTTGTTCATGCTTTTAATTTTATCTTTAGAACATTGAGAACAATGTTAGATTTAAGTTTGGGGGTATGGGAGAAACATTTTAGTCGTATTTTGAAACTTCTAGCGTCACATAGTATCCGGTTAGCTAAGTTTACATACTGTTTCTCACCGAAAAGATAGAAATTGGAATGCTAGAGATAACAATCTATTGAGACATTAGAGAAAAAGACATTGAGATCCTTGAAATTCAGGAGAGAACTTGTTCCTTTTAGAGGGTAACCGTGATGGACCTAACCATCCATGATGGAAATGCAAGTAGGTCAGGAAATGCCAGAAAGACAAAGCAACCTCACAATGTAGTCTTAGTTACTGGATTACGACTCTCTCTCAGTAGAAACTTATCATCATCAACAAGCAGGGCGACATCAAAATCTATGAAGAAAGTTGAAGTTGTTTTAGGTTTAGAAGCAACAATAGAAAAGAATAATTCAAAAATCAAAGTTGAAGTTATAAGAGCAAATGATATAAGTTGTTAGAATCCATGATACCAAGACATCACAAGTTGCGAAGATCCAAGTTTTGAAAGTCCTTCTCTCATGGCCATGTAAATTGTTGTCTTGTAATTTTTGTTTCCAAAAAAAAAAAAAAAAATGAAATAAAAAAAAATGGAAAAGAAAAAAAAAACAAATGAAAAAAATGAAAAATGAAAAAAAAAAATCATCGTTACGTTTTGTTCAATAAGGCCAAAGGGAAGTAGAAATTTATAAGTCAAACAAGAAATCGAAGAGAAGAGTTGATTGTCAAGGTTCTATGAGGTTCGATAGTTTATCGTCAACAGTTGAAGACCGAAGAGGACGTTGTTTCTACTGAGCACTATGAGAGAGCCGAAGAAAGATACATTTGGTTGCTTTGTTAGTCCGCTTCCCATATGTCACAAGATCTTTCTAGCACTGGTTCAACTCATCACACGTAATTAGTCCAGCTGTGTAGCAAATGTCCCTCTCATCTTTATCTCTCTCCTAATCTTATCAAGCTGTAAAGCAGCGGACGCATCTTACAATGTTTATCTAGCTGTGTAGCGGATATCTCTTTATCTAGCAGTGTTGCGGATGTGTCTCCCCTTTTCTTCAGTCAGCTTTAGAGCTGACACCTTTAATTTCTCTGGCATTCTAGTTACTTGGAGATAGGTTGAGAATATGTATGTCCTCATAGCTCTTTGGATACTTGTGACCAATTAGAAGTAATGGTTTTGTGGGTACACCTCTAGTAAACCCTCCCAAGATTAACTCGGTTTTATTTTTTAGTTTTGCTCGAGGACTAGCAAATAATAAGTTTGGGGGTATTTGATAGACGCATTTATGTGTCTATTTTGTTCTCAATGTTCTGTGTTGTTAGACTCGATTAAATGCTTATTGTGTTATTTTATGTTTTTGTAGATGCTTTTGGAAAAATAAGCTCTTGCGGCGAAATTGGCTCGAAAAGTGGTGTTTTACACCCCAGGATAGAGACTAAAAACACCCCAGAAATGCGCCAGAGGAACCCAGAAGAAATGATGGAAACACCCCAGAAAAATTACTTAAGGCACCCCAAAGGACATGTGTTATTCGGACTCCAGCAACAGATAAGGGGCGACCACTGGATAAGGGGTGACCTTCTTCACAAATTCAAAAAAAATATTTTGGCGGGAAAATATTTCTTTTCACAGGCAGATTTTTCGATCGGATTTTGGTGGAGTTTTTGTGCGATTAAATCGCTTAAACTTCATGGGTAGTTGTGATATGTCCTAACAAAGCTAGTATGGTTGTTTGTTTCGATCAAATTTGTCTGGATAACTTGGTTTAATTCAAACAGGGAGTTGGAGGAAAAACATGAGCTTACACGAGTTGTGGTGAATCTAAACGTGTAATTCACGTGTTTGGAAGCCTTAATCAACACTTTGGAACGTGAAGAAGATTTATAAGGAATTTAATCCAGCTGCAGATGCGTAAAAATCAAAATCATTGATAAAAAAGAAAGAAAATATCCCGAGTAAATGAAGATTATTTGGAGTTAATGGAGGAGATTAAATGTCGCAATCACGTATAAATATGTTCACAAGGTATCATAGAATGGGTGTCGAGAGTTTGGGGGGCTGAGGAGAGCCAGAGAAGAAGAAAAAATCAAGTTACATAGCTGTCATTTTTCTGCTGCTGCTGAAGAACGCGAAGAAATAAGACCCACGCGGAGCAGTCTTATTTTGCTACAGTTCAAAGACTGTCGATGGGCAGTCTTATTTAGCTACAGTTTCAGTTACTGTCGGCCGACAATCTTATTTGTTACTGTCGGCCGACAGTCTTATTTTCCGAGGGTTGTAGTTCTCTGGTTTGTAACAAATATAATTGTTACAAACCCGGTTTTGAATTATTTCTCCCTTTTCATCATTTATAAACACCCTTTGAGCAATAATAATGATTTTTGAGCGTGTTTCCAACATGATGAGCGGCTAATTCTCCCACAACCAAGGCAATGAGGAAGCTATTTACGCATGAATAATTGGTAACTATTTTATTTTCTCTAATATTTAATTATAATTCACTCAATCACTGCTTTTGCAGAGTTTTAAATTGTGTGTGTAATTTTCCTAATCAGTTGTGATTCAATTAGATAGGTTATGCTTTGTTTAGATAATCTATGCTTAAGGGATACAATTGATGTTTGAGAATTTGCTTGATTATTAATGAGTTAAGATATAAAAGACTTAAAAGATAATTAGAGTTTTGGATTATTTACCATCATTAATTCATGTGTAACAGTGGAATCAGTGTCTTGGTTGTTTTCTCATACCTATCGCCCACTTTGTTAATATTTTTGTATATAATTTTATTAAATCTTTAAATTTAATCTTCACAAGTCCGAGAGTTTGAACCTCATTACTACAACAACAATCAAAAACAATATCACCTAGCCCACTAAAATTGCTTAGCTTGCTCAATTACAACTTAGTTTGATTGGAAATTTAGGCAGCTTAACGTCAACAATGCCTTCTTTTCTGACAATTTGAAGGAGGATGTGTACATGGTTCAGCCTTGTAGATTATAAAATTCTTTTCATCTAAATTTTGTTTACAAGTTTCTTATTTTTATCTATGAGCTTAAACAATCTTCCTAGAGATTCGCATGAAAAACTAGTAGCGCTCGAGGTAGTTATTTATCTTGGTTGCGCAACTTCTCATGTTGATACACCCTTGTCCATTTACAAGTCAGGTAATCATATTACCATTTTTTTTTTCTTTATATTGATGACAACTTACTAACTGGAAGTTCGATTACATTCTGCAACAGTGTTATTCAAAGTCTACTTGAATTATTTCCTTTCAAAATTTTAAGAATGTTCATTAGTTATTGGATCTAGAGGTTAAGTGCAGATATACATGGAACTTTCTTTTCCGGATAAAGTACATTGTTGACATACACAAAATCAATATGTTAGATGCTAGCCTTGGTCTACACCTGTTATAGATGATTCAAAAATGAGTAAAACTGATGGGACACTTTTAGGAGATCCACATCCTAATCCTATAGATATCCTTTTAATGACTCCAATATATCACCTGAAAAATATCTAAGATAAACTACTCAGTTAAACAAGTTTGTCAACATTTGTAGATTCTAACTAATGTCCATTTGGAAGCTTCGAGAAGACCTCTTAAATATCCCTATAGATTAAGGTATTGTTCTCAAGAATACTGTGTTCCACTTGATTCATTTTCTGATGCTGATGAGGAAGGTAACCCAGATTTCTAGAAATTCACCAATGGATTCTTATTAGAGCACCGCTCGATTGAACTTGAAAGTTTTCTTATCTCAAGATTGTTGTCAACGTCAATGAACAAAACTATATCTTAGTTTCTAGTCTACTAAATTCAAGTGTGGGACTAGGATTAGAGTATAGTAGTTGAGTATCAGACACCACTAAATAACCCTCGAAGATTAAAGAACAAACAAAGATATTTGCGAGAACTTCATCAACAAAGGGGTATGTGAAAACTGACCAATCTTATTTACTCCCGGAATTTACCATTCTATCTTATGAAATTATGTTGTATGATTTTAGTAGATTTAATGTTGCAAACAAGAAACTTCTAGTAAAGTTTGTTTTGATAAATCTTTCGAAATATAATTCAAGCAATTAATGGATATTCTTAGATCCTTAACAATCTTGGTTAAGAGCAATTTATTGTTCATAAACTATTTTCTATTTCAAGTTGTTATTTAGAAAATGCCCAAGCAATGATATACGATTGTCTATAGCTATTAGGAATATTTTGAATCCTTTAAAAAGAGTTTTTCAGAATATCTGAATTCCGCTAATAAGACAGGTACGCGTAGCTGGTACGCGTGCCCTATTGATCTGACTAAGGTACACATACCCGGTACCCGTAGAGGCTGAATTCGTAAACTGTCATAGGTATGCATGTCGTTTACGTGTACCTACCCAGTTCTGATTTAAGCTGAAGCTCACAAACTGTTTTAGAAACATGTTCATCTTTGCTACAACTCTCATAGACACTTCCAAGAAAACCTTTTCACAAAATCTCTTGAGATTTTGGATCATAGTTTAAGTCTTGAGTGTTATTGAACACCACTTATGCTTGTAAGTTCAATAAGCACATTTTCCAACATGAACTATCATTGTGCACGATTTCAGAATCCTGGACCATAATGCACATTCTTCTGTTTAATTTCAAGGCAGACATCTCACATGTTTACATGGATTTCTAAAAAAAATTTCATCTAAACTTCTTTTTTATCAGAAAGGATATTTCATTATAATCAACATCTGGTTACATCTAAACTGAGGAAGTGTTTGTTTGAATTCCAAGCAACCATAACTTGAATTCCAAGCAAACTGGGCCTTGAAAACCTGTAAATAGAGAGACTCTTGCAGCAAGATTTCTTAATCCCCATAGTTTCTAGCTAGAGTCGTCCCCTATAACCTAGGTTCTTCATAAAACTGTATTCTAGGTGACGACTTTGAAGATTTCACTTAGGGATTCGTGAAGCCCGGTCAGATTATTCTTTACCTAATAGTTCTTGAATTTCGATCTTGTTCTTATTGGTCTTTGAGGTTTTTGTAACCTCGGATCAGGAACGAGATTGATACAAATCACAAAGTTCTCTTCGTCTCGAACTTTATATTCCTCAAGATAGATATATAAACCCTCAGTTAATTTGTTTAGATTGTTCTTGAAGGTGGTTAAAAATCCAAGCTTCTCAGCTAACTGAATGTAAGTTAACAGATTTGTGAGGTTTGCTGGACTTTGTCTATTGCAAACAGATTTCGAAACCTAGATTGCAAAATCAAAAGGGAAATCAAATAGGCTTGTCTGTTAGAGGCAAATAAGTATCAAAAGTCTTCACTGAGGTTAAAGTGACTCTTAGATTTAAAGTACGTCAGCTAAGGAATCAAGTTCGTGGAACCTTGCGAGGTTCAAGAGATGTAAGGAACACGACTGCCGCCGAATTGCTTGGAGGGTGAATTCGGTCTCAACTATATTCCAGTCCGAAATATGATATCTAGCAAGCTAGTGTCTATAGCGGTTTAATACAATATGGTGTTCAAATATGGACAAGATCCTGGGGTTTTTCTGCAAGTACAATTTTCCTCGTTGCAAAAATTTCGATATCTTGTGTTTTTCCTTTTGCGCATTATATTGTTTTATCTTTATAATAGGAATAACACAAGTAGTAGTAATCAATCCAGATAGTAGTAATAATCCAGATAGTAGTAAAGTAATCAATCTAGATAGTAGTAATAATCCAGATAGTAGTAAAGTTATCAATCCAGATACTAGTAATAATCCAGATACTAGTAATCAATCCAGATAGTAGTAATATTGTTTAATCTTTATAATAGGAATAACACAAGCAGTAGTAATCACAAAGTAGTAGCAATATAATCATTTTGCGCATTATATTGTTTTATCTTTATCTCAATTATATTTTTTATTAATTGAGATAAAAAATAAGCCAGACTCGTTTTTGTTGAATGACTCGTTCTTGTTGAATTCGTATCTTGAAAGATAGATTGCAAGTTTCGTACTTGTTAGAATTCAGATCATCTCGATTTGGATACGACTAGATTGATCTTGGACATTGATTTTTGAGATCATCCAAGAACTCTTCTATACAATCAGGTTCACGAACTTTTAGTCTAAACATATTGATTGGGGAAGAGATAAGAGAAAACTCTTCATACATATTCGTTCAAGGGTCTTTGGTTTAGAGCTACTTGCAATTATATTGAGTTTTGTCTATACAGGTTGGCGAACGAAAAAGTGGTGGCGTACTTGGCAGCCTCTCCTTTTTAATTTTGTATACCCTTTGGTTTAATTACTTGGTTTTCTATGAACATGTCATATTTGCATAATTAGTACAAAAGAAGAGTACAAATTTTGCACCCTCCTCACCAATTGTATCAAAGTTACTTAAGTTAATAATTGTACAGGATCACGATACAAAATTTAATTCAACAATATGATCTTTCTATTTCAACTAGTCACTTGAATAGAATCCCTTTAATGCTGATCAAGTAGTGGTTGCCACCTGACAAGGATTTTGTGAAAATTAATTTGGATGCATCATACATATCTGACACTAAAAATGGTAGTATTGTTCTAGTTGTTCGTGATTTTGCAGAGAAACGCGCAGGAGTTAAAGTCTCAAGCTGGAAAAGGAGGTGGATGTTGAATATGAGCTGAACATTTTGAATGCAAAGCTCTGTAGAAAGTAGTGGAGTGGATTGAAGAGTTGGGATATAATAAAGTCGTTTTTGAGATGGATTATGAGAATGTTGAGATCTTTATTAACACTCAGGAGTTGCAACTTCACTGGTTCAACCAAGGTTTAATTTATGCAGTTAAAAACAAACTCTCAAGTAATAATTTATCGTAGAAACTCCATTAATTAATACTTAATTATCTAATAAATTCTCTCTTAAATAATATTTTTAGCCGGTCCCGAGTCGGGGACAACGTGGAAAATTAATAGTTCGCTAAAATTATAAATTAATAAATTTTTGGTTGTCTATGTAGACCCCATGTGAAATATAAATTAATAATTCAATAGATATATACGTTCAACACACTAATGTTTTATGAATATCTTTTGAAAAATGAATCAATTGTCTTATGCTTTTTGTTAAAATGAATATCACATTGAATTTTAACGTTATTTTTTCTATCATCGTAAGAATATCTAGTGTTATTTCTCATAGCAAAGCGAGAAATTATTCAATGTGATTGCCGCTTTAACAACCTCATTTTGTGAAGAGGGGGCTATTGTAGAACTTTTATCATCTTATTTCTCGTCTTTATCAGTTCCCATAACGTTCTTAATTATTTCTTCATCAGTTAGCAATTGCGTAACTTCATTTTCTTCCAGATATTCAGGACATCTTGACATTCACTGAATTGAGTTACCCAACTTTTCAATCAAATTTTGCAAATCTTGAGTGATATCACCGTCTAACTATTCATCCAAATGGTCTAACCTTATGTTATATGTTGATTGAAGTTAAATTTATCTATAAGTTAATAAGATATTAATTAATATACAAATTAATAATTATTAATGAGGTAGGATCCATGGACACTCTTAGATGGAGAAGGTCAGACAAGATTTGCACCATTTTATCCGCCAAACCCAAACAACAATAAATTTAAGTGTAATATTTTGATGAAATGTTCCTCTTATAAGACTCTACATTCCTACAAAAAATAAACACAATTCGAGATGTATAAAACGATCATCTATCCCTTTGAATATCAGCCGTTCAAAGTTAACGGTTGAAATTAAGATTGATAGATGGTGAGGATTGCTATCTCGAATTACGTTCATTTTCTGTAAGAATGTGGAGTCTTATAAGAGGAGCATACCATCAAAATATTATACTTAAATTCATTGTCGTTTGGATTTTACGGAGAAAATGACGCAAATCTTGTCTATCTAAGAGTGTCCATGGATCCTCCCTCATTATTAATTTATCGGTTAATTAATATCTTGCTTAATTAATAAATTTTGGTGGTCCCAATAACATTAATTTATAGAGTTTCTACTGTAGTTAATAAACTGAGAAACAAAATAGCTCAGGCGTTGGCATAAAAAGCTAAAATAGAAGCTAGTAATTTTTGTTTTATAAGTAACTATGTGATCTTTACGGCCAGTTGATTAATAAATTTCTTTCCGTTTCCAAAGAACAAAAAGCTAACTATTGTGTCGTTAGATAAACATGGGAAAAGGTGCCACACTACTCTTGCCGAGCATTTCCGCGTGCCGTTATTAGAGCCCATTACAAGTAAGAAAGGCGTTGGTAAGCCCATTCAAAGATGAAGACATTTATGCTGAGCTGCTGGATCTTCTCTACAAATAAGAATGTAGCAAAAGCATATTTCATCCGTGAGTGTGTATTGGCTCCAACACCTGGTTTCAAGAACTTCCAAGTTTGCATTTTGATATGCTTAGTTTTGCAAAAACAAGAATGGTAACAGAAACTCCCTAGCTAGATGTTCTACAATAATAACCAGTATTGAACTGATGCTTTGCTAAGCTCAAGCTGCTGTCTTTTTAGTCATGTCTTGTAGTCTTTGTAAGTCTAATAGTATACTATCAGGCTTTATGAAAGAAATATAGATTGAGATAAACTTCGGTCATTCTAAAAAAAGAAAAAAACAACAACAACACTTTACATAAACTCAGATCAGCTGATGAGAGGTAGGCATGGGGACTATACTACTACAGTTAAAACAGCAAAGTCATCACTTTCTTAGTAGTTAAAACAGCAAGCAGCATCTAACACCCCATTAGGGCCTTGAGTGACCGATGACAGTGTGGAACTTTCATTCTGTAAAAACTCATATCCTATTTGCATTTCTTGGATCATGTTAATACATTTTAACAAATTTTCCTGCAGAAAACATAAGAAAAAATTAAAATGAAATATAATTAGTTGTTCCCCAAAATACACAAGTTTGGTCGTATGCTTCCAAGGAAGAAATTTGCAAGGTTTTTTGTTTTTTACATGTTGAATGAAACAAGATATGGTTGATGCATAATCCACTGCCAGGGTTCCTCCAGATGATACATAGATTGCTATAGCTGCAGCAATTTCCGAAGGCTTAAAGTTCAAGAATTCCGTTCCTGAAATCATTTCCAGAGCATTATGAAACCGGCTATATTTCATCGATAAACTTGTTTTACTTTTAACAAGAGACAACAACATACCTCTGATTGAGCTTAAAATAAGTTGAACTGATGCTGAGATCAAAGTTCTCGAAGGCTTATGTCCATTGATCTTTATAAGGAAGTAGTCTATGAATGAGAAAGGTGTCACTGATACCATTCTCCAGTTCAATGTGCTCAACACTAAAAGCTCCATTCTTTTTATTGTTGTCACTTGAAATGTGAATTTTGGTTCACAAACCTGTACCGCGCGTTTTCATCAAAATTAGCATTCAGGTATCCAGAAGAAATACGCTGCCAGAAAAATGAAAAATATGTTGTGTTGCAGGCAGATTCTGTAATCTTTTTGATTCCTAACCTGTAGATACAAAGATGGAGGGCGTCGCGTTTCCTCCACTTTAGCAGCCAGAGACAAACAGGTCACAGCTAACAACTGCATCACCCATGGATTTTCCTGCATATTCATCACCATAACTAAACGGTTAGTTGAAATGTCCCCTTAGAGTTAGCCAGTACATGATAAGAACATAAAACCAGTCCATATGGCCAAGAAGCCATAACTAAAGATTGACACCATGAAATATGAAAATATTGAATGAACATAATTGAAGTACAATTAGTAAGAGACAATGTGCTCACAGGAAGTTGATTGACAGAAGCGAATCGATCCAAATAATTTGCAGATAAATAGGCAGTCAATGGTCCAAAGTCGTAGTAGTCAACAACCTGTTAAACATGCAAAACTTATTAGATAACTGACATCGGCACAAAATGTTGTTGATGCTAGTGTTTTTGCTAAAACTGATCTGAACATTTAGATGTGCCAACTGCTATATGATAATAGAACCTCTCAGGACAGCTTACGTACCTTCGCTATCCAGTCAATGGAATCTCTCCTGTGTGTGGGATCCAAGTCCCCATTCTGTAATCTCATCAAGTAATCTTGTCTTGGCAAGTGCATGTTTTCCCTCTCAAATAACATAGCCACTTCTTCCTCGTCAATATAACTACTCCGAAATGAGAACTCATCCTCATCAACTAACAAATCATGAGAAAACCTACTGCTTTGATCTTGCTGTTCTACTTCTTCGTTCTCGCCAAAAAGATTGTTGTTGATCATGAGGGCCATGGACTTCAATGTTCAGTTTACTATAGAGTTTTTGTGTATGAACGGTTCAACTACTGATTCTCCCGGAGGCAAAAGAGAGCTTTTGTAAGGGAATGAAAACACAAGACAAGAGGAGACATAGATTCAGGGAAATGATTAATGAAGCTTAAATAATAGTAAGATTCTTGCACGGGTGAAGCTAAAAAACAAGAAGATCCATGGATTTCTCAAAAGTTCAGATTTATTAGAAGGCAACAAAATGACAATGCGCCTTGAGATCTGAATTCTGAATGCAAGTTGACAGTCGTATACTTCATAATGTGACGTAAACTGAACTGCCAATGCCCACAAGGTATGACAACACGACGATTGGATAATTCCCCTACAGTACTGTACTACAACCAAATGATTAAAAAACGTGTCCTGCATCCTCGAAAGTTAAAACTCATCGCTGCAAGTCTAAGGAGACTGCCATAATTAATGATTTTCATCGGATTGCAGGCCGAGATTCTTAGTATGCAGACAAGAAATAAAAAGTACTAGTATATACCAATGAGTTTAATAGTGAAAATAGGGCTTTGTGCAGCACAGGGAGCCAATTGGTGACCGATGTCTCGCTGCCACTGTTTTTCTATTCATCTTTTCAGTGACCGTCCTTGAATAGGGGATCTTGATTCTTGGCAAGATATATGATGGCAGTCACGGTACCTCAAGAGCATTGGCTTGAGCTGTGACTATTGTGTCACACTGGACATTTAGAAATCAGTCCAAACTGCATCAAAAACAAGAAGATCCATAGATTTCTCAGAAATTTAGATTTTAAGATGAAAACAAAACTGGCTTGCCTTGAGATCTGAGTTCCGAATGGATAAGTTGGCAGTCATAATGTTGGCTTCATTTAAATACCGACCTTGCTACAGCTCCAGCAGGGTCTAATCCAAAATTTGGACAATAGATGTCACAATCTTAACGGTCAAGAGGGGAATGATTCTAGCATTGGGATTGATAGTGGGGTGAAAATGAGAATGATCAAAAGTCCGAATTAATTGTCCTATGTCTGGACTATGCTAGTCGTCCAATTTATAGACTTTTCGTTTAAATACCATCGACCCATGACATCACGAGGAATATACGCTGCAGCCTAGAATCCTGAATATGGGGATCTCGACCGGATGCAGCAGCACCAGAGGTCCAGAGCTGAGCAACTTTTATTTAATTTTTCAACTATTTATAGAAATTAATTAATTAGCATTGACTTGAGCTGTGACTATCCATACATATCAAAGTCAAATGTTTTCGAAAATATTACTTAGAAAATGATTGCAATAGCTTAAGTT
Organism: Papaver somniferum; assembly: GCF_003573695.1. Classification (NCBI taxonomy): domain Eukaryota; kingdom Viridiplantae; phylum Streptophyta; class Magnoliopsida; order Ranunculales; family Papaveraceae; genus Papaver; species Papaver somniferum. The sequence goes on from NC_039360.1 coordinate 125,699,709, forward strand.
GGCTTTTGGGAAAAATTGCAAAATGAAAATGCCAAGTTTAATCGAGTGGCATTTGAAATTGTGGCTAAAACCACAATTGGTTTGAATTGCGCCTTATTCTACCTGGCTAGTTTGGAGCCTAGGCACACTGGCACATTTTTTGAGACTATAGATTACTTCATCTACCTAATAGAGAAGGATAAGGAGTGTCTAAATTTGATGAAACTGCTAATTTATCCTCTATTAAATATAAATACAATCAATTAAATAATGGGTAGTGGATTAATGACAAAGTTGATCTCGAAACCTTTTTTAGTAAATCATTTTAGCTCTATAGGGACTACTTCAAATCCCTTTAGAAATCATAAAATTCTCAACTGTACAGACTCTTGCATTTTTAGTAGTGATAATTTAAACTTGCTTAGATACTATAAACGAAATGACCCTTGGACAGCCCGAGAGCCAGATGGTTTACCACATGGGTTTTACAAAGAGAAATATTGACCTTCTAATAAAGGATGTTTGGAAAACTGTCAACAGTTTCTTCGATTTTAAACGTCTCTGAAAGGAGATGAATCATACCTTTCTCACTTTAATCCCTAGGAATAATAATCCTTCGAGTCCATATGAGTTTAGACCCATCTCTTTGTGTAAATCTAATTATAAAATCATTTCCAAAATAATGGTTAATAGAATGAAACCATTATTGAGTAAAATGATTAGTCATTTTCAGGTAGCTTATGATCCGGGCACACATATCCATGATAATGTCATTATTGTTCATGAACTAGTCCACTAAAAAAGATGAATGGGGAGTCATGGGCCTTAAACTAGACATGTCTAACGCCTTTGATAGAGTAGAATGGTTTTTTCTTAGAGATATTCTTAGTGCTTTTGGTTTCTCTGATCACTGGTGTGATCTAATTAATTCACCAATGCATTAGCACCACTAGCATTTGAATTATGTTAAATAGTTCTCCATGCAAAGCTTACAGACCAACAAGGGGCCTGAGGCAAGGTGACCCCTTGTCTCCATACCAGTTCATTATGGTGATGTAATCTTTCCCTAGGTACCTAATTCATGTTAAAAACAATCATCTTATACATGGTGTCACTGTACCTCTCCTACAATTATTGTTTTTTTTTTTTTTTTTTAATTTATACACTTTGATAAAGTATCGCTTCTTTAAATATATGAGAAGTATCCCCATTTATCTCCTACCATTTCCGTAAATATAAAGTATCCGATACGGATACGTCATCAATGTTGACGTATCCGTGCTTTATATCTTTGAGAATATTCTTAAACTGTTATTTCGAAAGTATGAAAATTTGAAGAAAATAAACAAATCTCAATCGACACGAGGAATTAAGTTTACCATGTTTCTATTTTTCATCTTTGAGCATTTTCCATTTTCACCTAAATTTCTAATTCTAGCTCAATTTTTACCACTCACGGAATATTGGGTAGTTAAGTCCTTAAGCGAAAGTTATTATTAGGAATGCACATATCTTCGAAATTGAGTGTTTGAGTAAAATAAGATTTTTTTGGAAGATGTATACACTGAATCGTCCACGGCTAAGAGAAGAGTCTTGAATCAATTCAATCCAATTTTTTCAAACACTGATACAAATGACCATATTATTATGCTTTTACATAGTATAATTCACTATTTAGTTGGTAACAATGACACATGTTCCAAATATTTTCTGCCCATGGATCTTGAAGGATTGCCACTGTCTTTTCCCAACAATCCTTACCGGTTTGAATAATTTCACGGCAACATGTAACATCCTTTTGTCTAGGCAAAGTCTTTGTCACAAGAAGTTGTGTCAAAGTGTATAAACTCGATTCAGAAATTCTACGTTTTTCAGGCCATGTAGATGCTACTGTAGGAGAGGTACCGGTGATCATTGGTGCTTGTGATGGATAGCCTGTGAGACTGACACACTTGTCTCAAGTAATTTCCGCCCATGGATGAAGGTTTGCAAAAGCAGGAATATTTAGATCTTCAATAACCTCCATTACCTTTTCCCAGCAATACTTGGTACTTTGTACAATTTCTTTGCAATATACTACATCCTTTTCGGTTGGAAAGGCTTTCGAGACAACAAGTTTTCCCACAAACTCTCCACATGGTCTGGAAATTCTACATTGTTCTGGCCATGGACTAACCAAAGGTGCTTCTGCGGGAGAAATATTATAGCCATCAATATCCCTCGCACCACTTACACTAATAAAAACTGATGCACAAACAACAATGGAAAGAGCAACAACAAATCTAACATTAACAAGCTTCGTCATATGTTAATTTGTTTCCTGTTCTTTAATTATTTTCTCCTTATGCTATTTGGAATATCTCAATTATTTGATATTTAGGTGGATTGTGTTATTCGTATTTATACACAAACTAGTATAGACAAAAATAAAGGTACTAGTCTAAAACTGTTTCTTTTAATTAATATTAATTTCTTATAACGTTTTTGATGTGCATGTCTGTTATTGATAATTCTATTTTTACTTGAACTTAACTATGGATGTTTCGTAACCAAAAACATTGAATTCTATTAAAAAAATAACTAAACTCATATTGTTAGAAGAAATTAGATAATATGGTTAGTCAAGCCCCAAGATAGGCTCACACTCATGGTTGAGGTTAGAGGTTCGAAGCCTTTCGCTCCTAAATAATCTCTTCCTCGCTTTAGTGATGTAGTTTTCCCATGCATGTATAGGCTTAGTTGTTGGTTTCCCGTGCATGTGTGTTATTGATCACTTATTTGCGGATGCCAGTTATACCCTGTGAAGCACCGACATGAACACGGGGACTAGTCAAGTCCTAGAAAATAGGGGCACGGGATACGGTAGTATAGATTCATCTCCCATTTTATTTTCTCTTCATATATTTTTTGCTTTTCAGACATATATCTTTTACTTTTACGTCTCTTTATCATTAATGAACTAATCACTATGTCTAGTAGTTTAAAGAAGTATATGATCAACACAAATATTTGTATTGTATTGAGAGGAAAAAAAACATGGCGAGTTAGTGCAGAGGATATATTGAAAAGAAATAAAAATGGATAGTTTGTTCAGACCTCGAATTATTCCTAGGAATAACGACTATGAACAGAGATAATTATTTAGATCTCGGTTTCCCGACTATAAATAAAAATCAGAACTAAACTTGACCAAGTTCAATAAAATACATTTTACTAATCAAATCAATTGTCCAAAACAATAACTGGAAGGCTCTTAAGACCCTAACTTGTGCGACAAGAGAGGATGAAAACAACCCAAAACCGACTCAAACTCGGAATTTGCTATTTTTGGAAAATTTTAAATTTTCCTAAATAGTTAAAGTACTTATCAAAAGAAACTGCGGGCCACAAACGACGACTCAAACGGATTCATAACGAACAAGTTATTAGCAAAACAAAACTTTCCTAAAACGACAAAACATATCTTAGATGCCCGAGACAATGGAATACAGAGAAATTTAGAAGACCAAGGCGGTCGCAGACCATGATTATTGGGTCGTTTTCCATCAAAATAGATACCCGCCGGGCTGTTTCATGACAGTCGGGTCTTTTGCCACAGAATAGCCTATGGCGTGCTCGTCTGCATCCTGATATATGTCGAACTGAATAAAGTATTGATTCTTTAAATATATGAGAAGTATCCCCCAATTATCTCCTACCATTTCCGTAAATATAGATTATTCGATACGGATACATCATCAATGTTGACGTATCCATGCTTCATATCTTTGAGAATATTCATAAAGTGTTGTTTCGAAAGTGTGAAAATTTGAAGAAAATAAACAAATCCCAGTCGACACGAGGAATTAAGTGTACTATGTTTATCTTTTTCATCTTTAAGCGTTTTCCATTTTCACCTAAATTTCTAATTCTAGCTCAATTTTTACGACTCACATAATATTGGGTAGTTCGGTCCTTAAGCGAAAGTTATTATTAGGAATGCACATATCTTCGAAATTGAGTGTTTGAGTAAGATAAGATTTTTTTGGAAGTTGTATACACTGAATCGTCCACGGTTAATTTCAATCCAATTTTTTCAAACGCTGATACAAATGACCATATTATTATGCTTTTACATAATATAATTCACTATTTAGTTGGTAACAATGACACATTTGTTCCAAATATTTTCTGCCCATGGATCTTGAAGGATTGCCTTTGTCTTTTCCCAACAATCCTTACCGGTTTGAATAATTTCACGGCAACATGTAACATCCTTTTGGCTAGGCAAAGTCTTTGTCACAAGAAGTTGTGTCAAACAATTGAGATATTCCAAATAACATAAGGAAAAAATAACTAAAGAACATGAAACAAATTAACATATGGCGAAGCTTGTTAATGTTAGATTTGTTGTTGCTCTTTCCATTGTTGTTTGTGCATGGGTTTTTATTAGTGTAAGTGGTGCGAGGGATATTGATAGCTATATATTTCTCCCGCAGAAGCACCTTTGGTTAGTCCATGGCCAGAACAATGTAGAATTTCCAGACCATGTGGAGAGTTTGTGGGAAAACCTGTTGTCTCGAAAGCCTTTCCAACCGAAAAGGATGTAGTATATTGCAAAGAAATTATACAAAGTACCAAGTATTGCTGGGAATAGGTAATGGAGGTTATTGAAGATCTAAATATTCCTGCTTTTGCAAACCTTCATCCATGGGTGGAAATTACTTGGGACAAGTGTGTCAGTCTCACAGGCTCTCCATCACAAGCACCAATGATCTCCGGTACCTCTCCTACAGTAGCACCTACAAGTTGAACTGATGCTGAGATCAAAGTTCTCGAAGGCTTATGTCCATTGATCTTTATAAGGAAGTAGTCTATGAATGAGAAAGGTGTCACTGATACCATTCTCCAGTTCAATGTGCTCAACACTAAAAGATCCATTCTTTTTATTGTTGTCACTTGAAATGTGAATTTTGGTTCACAAGCCTGTACCGCGCGTTTTCATCAGAATTAGCATTCAGGTATCCAAAAGAAATACGCTGCCAGAGAAATGAAAAATAAGTTGTGTTGCAGGCAAATTCTGTAATCTTTTTGATTCCTAACCTGTAGATACAAAGATGGGGGGCGTCGCGTTTCCTCCACTTTAGCAGCCAGAGACAAACAAGTCACAGCTAACAACTGCATCACACATGGATTTGCCTGCATATTCATCACCATAACTAGACGGTTAGTTGATAAGAACATAAAAACCAGTCCATATGGCCAAGAAGCCATAACTAAAGATTGACACCGTGAAATATGAAAATGTAGAATGAACATTTAAAGTACAATTAGTAAAGAAGAATGCGCTCACAGGAAGTTGATTGACGGAGACGAATCGATCCAAATAATTTGCAGATAAATAGGCACTCAATGGTCCAAAGTCGTAGTAGTCAATAACCTGTTGAACATGTAAAACTTATAAGATAGATAACTGACATCGGCCCAAAATGTCGTTGATGTTAGTCTTTTTGTTAAAACTGGTCTGAACATTTAGATGTGCTAACTGCTAATATGATAGCAGAACCTCTCAGGACGGCTTATGTACAACGTACCTTGGCTATCCAGTGAATGGAATCTCTCCTGTGAGTGGGATCCAAGTCCCCATTCTGTAATCTCATCAAGTAATCTTCTCTTGGCAAGTGCATGTTTTCCATCTCAAATAACATGGCCACTTCTTCCTCATCATCATCAACTAACAAACCATGAGAAAAACTACTGATTTGATCTTGCTGTTGTTGGAACAGTTGCTGATTTCACACCTGCAAAACAAAGATTAGAACACAAAATAAAGTGACGGCTGAGTCACGATCAGGTCGTTCTCTTTAGGACGTTTCGTGGCTCTGCCTAGAATTTTGTGCAAGCAGTTCTTTCTCAGTCACAACGCCCCCAGGATAAAACAGTCAAGAAAAACTCTCTTTCGATCTCTTATGCACACAATGAGAAATCGGTCACTTCTACTCTCTCTATTCTTTCTCAGTATTTTTGGTCTCTTGATTCTTAGAAAACAATCGTGTAAAACTTATATTTTCTTTCTGTTCTCAAAAATGTTTTTATAACCAGGAAGTCAATGCAAATTAATGGAGAATAAATTGGATTAATTGCTGCAGTTAAAATTCCATTCGAAACAGTCAAAAAACAGCAAAAAATACTTTCCAAATTCAAGAGACCTCCCAAGACCCCGCTCCGAGACTAATATAATATATATAAATATATATACAATAATAGGGTGAGGGATTCGATCCTGAGACCTAACCCTCCGGACCCAAAATACTTAACCACTGGGCCAAGCTCGAATTGTTTATATAAATGTACAAAAAAATTATTTTAAAACATATATCCCAACAATCCCTCACTTATATTTTTTTAAATCATTGAGCGAGATCCGTATAGTTATGTGCATAAGCAAAGGTATCTTTCGATTTTGAACCTTTACATAGTGTTAAATTCTCTAAACTCTGACACAGAGTGAACACGATTCTTTGAACTCTATGGAGAGAACAAATTACTTAACACACACACAACTACACTGAGAGTAAAGTCTTAAATGCCAGCACATTACGGCCCTGTGCTTATCCCGTTTCAATGAATCTTCTAGAGAACTGCCTATGTTCTCATAGAAAGCGGACACACTTTCTCATTCACATAGGTGAGTCTATCAAAGGTACTCATGTAGTTTGGTACCCCACTCTATACAGAGCTATAGACTTCATTAAGAGTTAAAAAAACTCAACCTTAACTCTCTTCAGGATATCATGCCATAGGAAAGGTGCATGATTCTATCTCCATATCATTTGTGAATCGTTATTCCCTTTGAACCTATTTCTAGGTGGGTATCCATCACAAAATGACTCAACTTCTAGTGGGAAAAAGTCCCATGCCTTTAGAGGTATATAATACCTTTTCTCTAGCTAATCCTTTCGTCAAAGAATCAGCTAAGTTCTCTTCGGACCTAATATGATCCACACGTACAACACTAGTTGTGAGAAATTCTCTGACTGTGCTGTGCTTTTGACGCATTTGTCGATTCTTACCTTTATAAAAACAGTTTTGTATTTTTGCAATAGCCGCGGTACTATCACAATTGATCATAATAGCTGGTATCGGTTTATCCCATACAGGAATTTGAGAAAGTAAGTTTCTCAACCATCCTGATTCTTCACTAGTTGCTGCTAGTGCTATCAATTCAGACTCCATCGTAGATTGAGCCAGAATTGTCTGTTTCTTTGACTTCCAAGACACAGCGCCACCAGCAATATTAAACAAATATCCACCAGTGGCTTTGGATTCATCTGAAAGAGATCCTTCAAGGACTGCAGGAAACCTCTTATAGTGTAATCCTAGGTTAACGGTCTTTTTAAGGTACCGCATAACCCTCTCAACTGCATTACAGTGTTCCAAACCAGGACAACTGGTAAACCTGCATAAAACCCCCACTGCATACGCAATGTCTGGTCTGGTACAATCAGTTGTATAACGAAGACTACCAATTATGCTAGAATATTCAGATTGTCTAACGCTATCACCAGTACTCTTAAACAGTTTAACACTAGCATCAAAAGGAGTACTCACAAGTTTACAATCGAAATAGTTGTACTTCTTTAAAATCTTTTCAATATAATGAGACTGATCCAAAGAAATTCCATCATTAGTTCTAGTAATCTTAATTCCCAGAATTACACTAGCTTCACCCAAATCTTTCATTTCAAAATTAGACTTAAGCATATTCTTAGTTTCTTCAACCACAGACAAGTTTGAACCAAAAATCAGCAAATCATCCACATACAAACAAATCATGATGCATGCATTGTTTTCAAACTTACAGTATATGCATTTGTCACTTTCATTAATTCTGAAACCATGTGAAATCATCAAGTTATCAAATTTTTCATGCCATTGCTTAGGAGCTTGTTTCATACCATACGGTGACTTATCTAACTTACACACTTTATGTTCTTGACCAGCAACAACAAAACCTTCAGGTTGTTCCATGTAAATTTCTTCTTCTAATTCACCATTCAAAAAAGCTGTTTTAACATCCATTTGATGAACAACAAGATTATGCACAGCAGCAACAACAATCAAAACACGAATAAAAGTCAATCTTGTAATAGGAGAATAAGTATCAAAGAAATCTACATCTTTTCTTTGTCTAAATCTTTTAGCTACCAACCTAGCTTTGTGTTTGTCTACTGAACCATCAGGGTTCAACTTCCTTTTAAGTACCCATTTAAAACCTATTGCTTTGCAATCAGGCGGGTAAATATGCTAGGTGCCAATTTCCATTTAGATTATGGGAGTCCATTTCATTATCTATGTCTTCTTGCCAAAAACCGGATTCAGAAGAGTTAAGTGCCTCTTGAAGACTAGAAACTTCAAAGTCAGAACCGTAGTCTGTCGCAATCCTAGCCCTTTTTCTACGCCTAGGTTCAATTTCAGCGTCTCTAGTTTCTGCAGTTCTAGGTTCTTCTATTCTAAATTCAGAACTTGTACTAGGTAGAGAACCCCCACTATTTTAGATTTAAAAGGAAATTTATCTTCAAATAAATCAGCATCAATAGATTCAATAATAATCGTATTATTCATATCAAAAAATCTATAATCTTTACTGTTTTGAGCATACCCAATAAAAACACATTCATAAGCTTTACTAGCTAGCTTTGATCTTTTAGGATCAGGAATACGAACATAAGCCAAACAACCCCATACTTTAAAATAAGATACATTTGGTTTTTTGTTTAAGAAATCCAAAGATCATACGGTGAAATTTTAGTTTTTGAATTTGTAACACGATTCAAAACATAACAAACAGTCAACAAAATTTCTCCCCACCAATAAGGGCCAGCACCATAACTCAGTAAACATGCAGTCACAAGAGTAGTAAAAGTACGATTCTTTCTTTCAGCTTTTCCTTTCATTTCATGGTTATAAGGAGCAGTTTTTTCATGTATAATTCCAGAAGATTCATATATTTCAGTGAATGGTTTAGAATCATATTTAGTTCCTCTCTCACTATGAAATATCTTAATTTTCCTACCAAATTGATTTTCAACTTCAGCAATAAAAACCTTAAATTTTTCGATAGCTTCATTATTATGACTTAGCAAGTAAACATAGGTATAATTAGAATAATCATCAATAAAAGTCATGACATATCTTTTTCCATTTCTAGTTAGTATGCCTTCATATTCACACAAATCAGAATGCACTAACTCTAAAGGCTCGGATTCTCTAACAACAGATTTATGGGAACTCTTGGTTATTTTTGCTTGACTACAAGATTCACACTTTTCAAAATCATGCGTGGATATTTTTGGAATAAGACCTTGCTTGCTCATGGTATCTACTGATCTACTGTTCACATGACAAAGTCTAGCATGGCAAACATTAAAAGTACACATCATATAAGAAGAAGATGCAATTTTATTCATTTCAACATTAAGCTTAAACATTTCATCAGCAGCATAACCTTTTCCTACAAACACTCTGTTTTTAGTAATTATGTAAACATCAGATCCAATAGTTTGATACAATCCAGCCTTGTTGAGAAGATAGCCAGAAACAAGATTCTTTCTCATTTCTCGAGTGTGGAGGACATCTTTCAGCATAATTGTCTTCCTAGAAGTAAACTTCAGTTCTACCGTACCAGAACCTTTCACAATAGTGGTATGGGAGTCTCCCAACAACACTTTCTTATCCTTGATTTCTGCATAGCTCTTAAGTAGGGACCTATCAAAACAACAATGGCGTGAAGCACCACTGTCTATCCACCACCCATCGGTTCCACCAACCATGTGAATCTCTGGATCAGAAACTGTGGCAATTATAACGCTTTCAGCAGCATTAGCTTAAGCGTTATTCTTTCCATTATTATTCCTGCAATCCCTAGCCATGTGGTTTGGTTTACCACAGGCATAACAAAGGAACTCATAATCAGAATTCTGAAATTTCCTTGATGGGTGTGGGTTCTTGTTTTGATTAGGTTTTCCTTTCCTTTGGTTCTGGTCAGGTTTCATCGGTTTTTTCTTAGGTTTCAAACTCGGTTGAGTCTGATTCTTATTATTGGAAACGATAAGAATCTCTTCCTTTCTGTCTTGTTTTTGTGCTTCCTCTTCAACCCTGAGCTTAACAATCAAACTTTCAAGAGAAAATTCCTTAGTTTTATGACGCAAAGCATTACGAAAATATTTCCAAGATGGGGGTAATTTATCAATCAGTACAGATACTTGAAATTGTTCATCAGTTTTCATACCTTTTGTCATAATTTCATGAGCTATTTTCTGAAGTTCATGAGCCTGAGAAACGACTGATTTTTCATCCACCATTTGATATCTCAGGTAGCGGCTTACAACATATTTCTTCGATTTGGCTTCTTCGGTGTCGTATTTTTTCTGTAAGGTATCCCACACATCTTTAGCAGTATCAAATGTGGATTAGTATTCATATAGATCGTCAGAAAAAGCATTCAAAATATAGTTTTTGCAATCAAAATCATTATCAATCCATTTGTCATAGGCTTTTTTTTTTCTTCAGCAGTTTGGGTCACAACAGGTTCTTCGGTTGGTTGAGGAGTTGCACTTGTTGCGGCTGGAGTTGCTTTCTTCGCAGCTTCTTCATCTTGTGGATTAGCTGGTTTGATGGAGGTCACCATCATGTGCAACTTCATCAGTTTGAGGTAGAAAAACAACTTTAGCTTCCATCTTCTGAAATGAAGTCCTTCAAACTTGAACGGCTTGTTGATATCAGCAACGGTTTTCTTTTCAGATCCCATGGCAGCAGGATACGTCCTAAAATTGTTGGAACAGTTGTTGATTTCACACATGCAAAACAAAGATTAGAACACAAAACAAAGTGACGGCTGAGTCACGACCAGCTCGCTCTCTTTAGGACGTTTCGTGGATCTGCCTTGAATTTTGTGCAAGCAGTTCTTTCTCCGTCACAATGCCCCCAGGATAAAACAGTCGAGAAAAACTTTCTTTCGATCTCTCATGCACACAATGAGAAATCGATCACTTCTACTCTCTCTATTCTTGCTCAGTATTTTTGGTCTCTTGATTCTTATAAAATAATCGTGTAACATTTATATTTTCTTTCTGTTCTCAAAACTGTTTTTATAACCAGGCAGTCAATGCAAATTAATGGAGAATAAATTGGATTAATTGCTGCAGTTAAAATTCTATTCGAAACAGTAAAAAAACGGGCAAATAAATCATGCCATAATTCGCGCAATTAAAACATAATTAAATGCAGTAAAAACGGTTTGAAAAAATCTTTTAAAAAGAGCAAAAAATACTTTCCAAATTCAAGAGACCTCCCAAGACCCCGCTCCCGGACTAATATAATATATATACAATAATAGGATGAGGGATTCGATCCTGAGACCTAACCCTCCGAGCCAAAATACTTAATCACTGGGCCAAGCTCGAATTGTTGATATAAATATAAAAAGAATTATTTTAAAACATATATCCCAACAGCTGTTCTACTACTTCGTTCTCGCCAACAAGATTGTTGTTGTTCATGAAGGCCATGGAGCGTGTATGAACAGTTCACCTACCGATTCTTCCAGAAAAAAAGAGCTTTTGTAAGGGAATGAAAACACAAGACAAGAGGAGACACAGATTCAGGGAAATGATTAATGAAGCTTAAATAATACAGTAAGACTCTTGGACGGGTGAAGCTAAAAAACAAGAAGATCCATGGATTTCTCAAAAGTTTAGATTATAGTAGATGGCAACTTCGCATTGAGATCTGAATTCTGAGCGCAAGTTGACAGTCATATACTTTATAATGTGACGTAATCTCAACTGCCAACAAGGTATGAAAACACGACGTTTGGACAGCTCCGCAATACTACCCAAAAGAACATAAGAGTACAACCAAATGTTTGAAAAATGTGTACTGAAGCCTGCATCCTCGAAAGTTGAAACTCACTACAGCAAGTCTACGGAGACCGATATATATCCTAATTTAATTGGGGGCCATAACTTACAATTGGGGGCAATGAAATTTTGTTTGCCCCCAAAAATTTTTAGGGGCGTAAATATCGCAATATGAATATACTATTTTATCTTTTATTAATTGAAAATCAGTTTCACTAATTAATTACTAATTAAGGTCCCTAATCTATATACCCTAATTAAATCAAAGAGAAAATCAGTTTCTCTTTTATCTTCATCTTCCTCTCCTCCCTTTCTCTTCTCCACCTCCACCATTAACGACTCCACCTCCACCGAGGAAAATTCTTCGAACCGATTCATCGCGTAATCGTCGGTGATAAAACTTTAATCGACAATTAACTTCTTCTACAAATATGGCTAAAACAAAGCAAACCGCTCGCAAAGCACTTCAAATTCCTAATCTTGTATATACGGTGAATCCAAAGGTGTACGTGCGAAGAGCTCCTGAAGCAAGCAAATCGAAACCCAAAAAGGGAATGACTCCAATTAGAGGGTACGTGAACTTAAACTCGCCTCCTATTCGATGTTTTAGTTGTTTTTTGATTGTGTAATCGAGATTGGTAACTGAAAAATAGAAGTTACAGAGTGAGAGTCGTTAGCGTCGAAGAAATAATACCCTAACGACTCTTACATTGCATGCTTTTTCTATGAAAAATCGTTAACCTGTTAGTGTAAATATGACGACCCTTGTTCTGCTACTTCGACCTTTTGTGCCCTAGAATAGAGTCGTCGCCATATTAGGTTGAAGATGACGACTATAGTTTGACGACCCCAAATTAGTGCGTAACGACTCTGGGTTGAACTTGAACTGCCTTCTGTTGGAGAAAACGATAGAGTCGTCAGTAGTATATAATCCCTAGACTAGAGTCGTCAGTAATCTATAATCCCTAGAGTCGTCATCTCTTTTATAGGGTCGGCAGTTACTTGTTTGACGACCCAAGTTTAATCTTTAACGACCCTTTAAGGACCAAAATCATCCTCACTGTCCAATTTTTGCAAAGAGTCGTTACCTTATAAATTACAGTCGTTAGCTTGTAATGAAGAGTCGTTAGTTTGTTAGAGCATATCATTGACGACTCTTTAACTGATAGAGATAAAGTTGATGTCTTATAAAAAAGAATTCATGTTTGGAATGTAGTGACAAGAAAACGAAAGACAAGGTTGAAATCACGATAACTCCTCCTTCGAAACCTCCCCGCAACGATAACTACTTACTTGTCGTTCCATTGCGTGGAAGAAGGCCGAGTGAGGCATCATTTTCTATCACCGAACCAAGAGACAAAGGTAATGAGTTGTCTGATTCGTCAGAATCAGACACTCCTGTTGTTTCAGCTAACACTAGTGCTGAAGAAGAAGATGAACAAGAAGAAGAGCAAGTAGAAGAGGAACAGGGTGTAGAACATGATATACAAGAAGAAGAGATTCAAGAAGAAGAAGAGGAACAAGAAGAAGATCAAGAAGAGGGTGAAGGTAATGGTAGTGGTGATGATGAGGATGATGGTAATGAGGAGGGACAACATAAAGGTAATAATGGCGGTGATGATAATGATGATGAGGAGGAAGAGAATGAAGGTAATGATGATGAAAAGGATGAAGGTGGTGATGATGGTAAAACCACTGTTGAGGATGAGGAGGAGAATGCAAAGGCGAAAAATCCGGTAAAGAGGGTTAAGAAGGATGGAACAGATATTGCACCCAGTGTGAGACACGTTCCCGCTACTCATTTGATGTTGCCTCCTCTTCGAGGTGGTAAACTTAGAGGAGAACCTAGAGATGGGGGCAAAGTTCTATTTGGATATCCTGGATCGTGGGACATTGCATTAGTGATACAATCGTAAGAATCCAAAATTTGTTTGCTATTTGATTAGTTGGTGTTAACTTGTTTATGTTTTGTTTTTTAAATACGTGTTTGTTTATGTTTTGTAGGATCATAAGGATGTCGCACGTCTTTTTCGGCACCAATCTTCTTTCAAGAAAATGGATTTGTGGCCGCTAGAAGGTGAATGTGCAAGAGTTAGAGATTTGGTTGAAAACTCAGGTTTGTACAATGTCGTTCTGAACTCTGTGATTGCGTATGACAAGGTCGTAGTATCTAGTTTCTGTGAAAGGTATCACTCTGAAGTCGACACATTCCAACTTCCTTTTGGTGAGATGGCGATAACTCCTGATGACGCAGAATAGATATTAGGGTTGCAGGTCGAAGGAAAACCAACCGGTGAGAAGTTCAAGAGAATGCCTAGTTGGGAAGACATCTATACATGGACCAAGAACTTGTTTGGATGGGATTCCGAGAAGACTAATGGGATTTTCGAGAAGGGACCTAAGTACCCGAAAAAAGAGTTCAAACTTGTAGATATTAGGAACATGTTTTCTGGGACAGAAAATAAGGAAAAAGAAGGAGGTCTCTCTGATATGGAATGTCGCTATGCGGCGGCTGGGTATTTGTTGTATGTCCTTGCATTGGTTATATTTCCTGACAGCAAAGGTAACCGGGTGAGCGCCAACCTTCTTCAGCTTTTGGATCCTTTGGAAGATGTGAGCAAGTACTCTTGGGGGACTGCCATAATTGCACACCTGAATGGTCAGCTTTCTCAGGGATCTCGCAAACTAACTTCTCAAATTAATGGGAATTTGGCTCTAATCCAGGTATTTGGATTGATGAAAGTTTTCTTATTTTTGTACATTTTAAAAATTGAATTATTTATGTTTATTTCATTGGTTGCTATAGGTGTGGATTTATGATAATTTCCCATCACTGATCAAAGATAATGAAGATGTGGAACTCAACCCAAAATGGAGCAAAGGTAGTCCAACGGGAACCAAATACTTGTTCACTGGTTCTCAAGATAGGGAACAAACTGATGCGTTGATACAAATGCGTCAAAAACTTGACAACATCACGGCTAAAGAGGTAGTCTTCAATCCATACAAGAATAATAGAGTTGGCGCAATGGAAGATGTCGTGTATTACCATGGCCCTTTGTTTCACCCTAACGGTTTTTCGTGTATTACCCGATGTCGTCAACTTGGTTTTATTCAAGATTCACCCGATGAGGATTATGTACCTCCGTTCAAGCACAAGTTGGAAAAGTGCGAGGCTGATGAAGCGGGTATAAAGGTGGCTTATGAACCTGAAGTTGATGTCAAGCATTGGAATGATAGACACTCTAGGCTTGTAGACATCTCATGGTGGGTGCATGCGGATGAAGGTCATGAGGCAACACCGGATTACGTCGAATGGTATGAAGGCTTCTCCCATGGTAGGGTGATATGGGTAGATCCGACTCCGGGTAGGAGAACCAACAGAGCATCCACCTCTTCTTCTTCTCAAGTCGACAGTAGAGATGCTACTTCCTTTCTGACACTAGTGGTGAGTATTTAATTTTGTAATTGTGTTATTCATCTACATATAAGAGAGTTAATGTGCAATTGTTTTTGAATACATATAAAGGGAGCGAATGAAGCTTCTTGTCAAGGATTTTTGTTGCTCGGCTGACAAAGGGGAAGTGATGGATCCTGCGAAGAAACGTCGGTACGCTGATTACTGCACGCACATTGAAAATCCTAATGCAAAGAAGATGTTCAAGGAGTTGGATAAGGAAGGTAAGAGGAGCCGGAAATCACGTAGCCAAAGAGCACAAGAAGTTGCTGAGCATGGCCAAAGTAGCCAACATCATGATGAACATCCCTCAGAGGTACAAGAAATTACTAGAGAAGATGTTGGTTCCCGAGAGGGTGCTCCTCCTAAGAAAAGCCGGAGAGTTAGCAGGTATTCAATAGGAATGAGTGACTTGTAACCACCAAGATTATGTCTACACGGGAGGCCAAGCCACGTCTCAGTTGTACAATTACAGTTCATCATTTTTCCACTTGAAGCTTTCGCTCGAAATCTGTGAAGTTCAGCCATCATATGCTTTATTGCCCACCATGACACTTGGTGTGAAACCCCGCGTAGCAATTGTTTGTCTTCCAGGTATTGCTTCAAAAAACGGTCCTTACTATACTCCATCTAAGTCACTATCTTGCTAAGATCATCCTGGGCGTGCTCATGAATAGCTTCATGTACAGTAACTACCCCACCAGTGTTTTCTCGAAGAATTTTCTTCAAACGTCCATGGGACTGCTCTGCGATACTGGTGGACTATTTTGGTAGTTTTTGTACTTATTGGTCCATGCATAAACAAACTTCTCCTTCCAAGGATTCAACCAGGTATCTTGGTAATAGTCGACCACCTTCTTATAATCCGTACTCCAAACATCGATGAACTTTTGCAAATTTGCATAGTACTTTACTTCGGTCTTCGAATGGGCCAAAAGGTCCCAATCTTTGCAGAAATCCTCTCATACATCCCCCTCTTCATAAAATTTTTCCTTGGCTTTCTTTTTCTCTTCCACTATCTTTTTTTTTTAAAGTTTACTAAGACGCTCGTCTTCCTCCTTGGAACGTTGATTACCCTTTGCAGGTTTGATCTTTTGGATTTGATTCTTGAAATTATTAAAAAGATTCTTTTGGATGTGCCACGTACAAAGAAAATGTCGATCAAGGGGAAAAACTTGACGAACGACATTCATGACTGCAACATCCCTATCCGTAAATATAACCTGCGGTGTCTCTTCGCCACGGTAAATCAACCTAACTTGTTCCAAAGACCAAACATAGTATTCTATTTCTTCCTTTTCCATAAAGCACCATGCCACGGTGAATGATTGCTTATCCGAAGTATGACTAGCCACGTTCAACAACGGCATGTTATACTTGTTGGTTTTATAGGTGCAATCTATGAACAAGACCTGGTAAAAGCACTGTGCCAAATCCATCATCCTAGGATGGGCAAGAAAAATATGAGTCACTTTGTCGCCCGGACCGACCCTTGTTTGCATGGCATAGTTATGTTTTTCTGCCAACCACTCTGATTGTTGCATAATTAATCTACCATCCCATTCAGTTCTCTTGATCGTTGCTTTGGCAGCGTAGATTGTGTAAAGAATAGACAAGTTTGACTTATCTTCCGCCTTTATTGCATTTAGAATCTTAAGGGGCCTACATCGCTTCATCTTCCATTTGATGTGGTTTCAATCGGGCATATGTTGGGTGCCCTAAAAGAGTACTAGGTGGAGGATGGTTGTGACGACCATCCGGAATACTATACATCCACCATAGTAGAGTTTCGGGATTCCTTTTGAAAACAATCCTGAAGGGGCATTTTATCTTCTTCGACGAAGTTTTGTAGACCCTCGTCGTCTTCTTCACATACTTGTAGTTCTTCCCTTTGTGACTTTCTTCCTTATCCCCCGCTCTCTCGCATACCATCTCCATTTGCTTACAATCAACGTGTTTGCTTTGAACAATTACACACATATTCTCTTTTTCCTTGGAAATAATCCATTCCTTGACCTCGGCCTTTGTTTTCCACTTCTACATTAAACAAATAACACGTTCATTATAAAACACTAATTAAACAATTTTCGTATGGATATACATTGACTCAAACAATAAAAACGTACCAAATCGGTCATATATGCTTGGGAGGTATCCGGGACGACGATGTCGAGGGGTTCAGGTTGAGAGATCACCCGTACAACCAACTACTAAAAAAGAACAACAAAATCAGTATAGGGTCGTCACTCTGTAAGATATTAATATGACGACCCAGACAGTCGTCAGCATAATTTACAGGTGAACGACTCTTTAAGTCGTCACCCAGATTTTCTGTAGACAAACGACCCTTTTCTCGACGTATGACGACTCTTTTTTATAAAGTGACGACTCTACATTGATAGATATAACCAGCTCTGCCCAGTTTTCACCTTGAATCGTCACCTTGTATGCATATAAAATAACGACTCTAAGTGTCGTTCTCTGGTACATATGAAGAGTCGTTTGGTTTTAATCTTTACGGATTAACGATTCATGTTAGTGGTTGCATTTATTTTTGAATTTAACTCAACCAAATGTGGTTGAGGCAGTTTGGTCGCTCCATTCTATATAGAGAGGCCCATATCTCACCTATTCCATATCAAAACCCTAACTATCAACCTCCTCTTCTCCTTCTCATTTAATTACTATTTAAGAGAAAGAAAAAGAGAAACATCATGACTCCATTCACTAATGAAGAGAATTGTGTCATTACAAGAGCTTGGAAAACAGTCACTAACCACTTTGAAAGTCTAGACAAAGACATTGATGAAACATCGGATGCTTGGTGGAACCGCGTATTCATCGTTTTTGTGGCGTTGGACGGAAATTGCAACTCAAGGTCTTTGAAACAAGTCAAGGAACGCTTCCAGAAGATACAATTCGAGTGTGATGTTTTGAAAAGAGAACTTAAGGCTGTAAGGGAAGCCTTTCCGGATATGCTGAGTGTTGTAAGAGTAAGTATTTGAACAAGAGGTAAAACTTATAAAAAGCTTTGATCGATACTAACTAAGTATATTTTCATTTTCAGTTGGGGAAGGCGTATCGCTATTATGAGGAGCTTCGTGGGGAAAAGTTCGAGCTCCACGATTGCTACTTTATCTTGGAAGACACTAGATATAACTACGCCATATATGATTAAGTGTATAAGTGCACCTTTATTATCTATTGTATTTCATTTCCTTCAATGCAACGCTATGCGAGATGTATGCCTTTTACGATTCAATGAAATGATTCTATGAAATCAAAAATTATGAGAATCTAGTGCAAGGGTCGTTACTTTATATAACTAATCAAACTAACGACTCTAAAAGAAATTATTAATTGATAGCTAGGATCGTCATTTCATATGACTACATGTATGACTACCCTAAGTGTTACTTTTTACAGAGAGTTTTGGTTTTAGAGTCGTCTATGTGTAAATAAAACAACAAAACGACTCTAAGTGACCTAGTTAAAAAGGGTCGTCAATGTTTAGCACACTACCCTAACGATTTTTCATAACCTGGAAAAGTTGAAGGTTTGAGTCGTTATTGGTAGTGTCAATATACTGACGACCTCAGAGAGTCGTTTGGGTATACTCCCCCCGACTATGACGACCCTTTCTCTGAGTTGTTCCATAGTGTGGATGATTCAACCACTTGGAGCACCATTCAGACAATTTGAAGAGTATAGGAAGTTTACCTGATCGTTTTGGCCTTGGGGTTCCTCATTTTGAGTGTTGGTTCCTTCATCTTGAGCAATGGGATCTTCATTCCAACCATTGTCCATGCCTTCCTCTATCAACATCTCCTCATCAAACATCCAACTCATATCATTAGTTGAGACAATCTTACCATCAACACAATCATTGTTGTTATTTGAAACTTCACCAATCTCATTCCCCACTTGAATCACCCATTTGTAAAAATCCTAGGTTTTCCTCTCAAAACTCCTCCTCTTCTTCTCAACACATAAAACACATTTTCCATAATTTTTTTCCTAAAATCAGATATTAATCCAAATACACTTACCACACTAATCAAACTAATTAATTCCTAATACTAATCATATAAGGGCATTTTTGCTATTTAGAAAATATTTTTTGGGTGACCTTTTTTGTCCCGTAATGCATGGCCCCCAATTAGAAGTTATGGCCCCCAATTAAACTAGTATATGTATAGTTAAAGATTTTATTAGTACTGCAGGGGCAAAAAATTCCGTGGCCATGTTAGATGTCCCGCCGATTTAGCATTTTTGGTTTTAAAAAACGCAGCTTAGGGACACTTTGCTGCTACTGTTTTTCGTACGTCCTTGATAAGGGGATCTTGGCAAGATGATGGTACGGTACCTCAACACATCAATGACTTTGATTTTAGGTCCTGAAACATGAAATATGCAAAAATAGGCTTTCCATCTAAGAGAAATAATGTTTAGTACGATTATTTTCACTTGTATTATGCCAATTGCCAACGCTATCCTGAAATATTTCCTGGGTTTCAGACATTTAGAGATTAGACCAAACCTGCAAGAAAAACAAGAAGATCCATAGATGTCTCAGAAATTTGATTTTAAGATGAAAACAAAACTGGCTTGCCTTGAGATCTGAGTGCCGAATGGATAACTTGACAGTCATATAGTAATAGCTTATAATATGGCTTCATCTAAAAACCATCAAGCCATGACATCACGAGGAAAATACGCTACAGCGGAGCATCCTTAATATGAGGATCTAGACAGGATGAATCAGTACCAGAGCTGAGCAAACTATTTATATTGTACTACTCCCTCCGTACCTATTATATAGGCGGGATTTTCATTTTTCCTTGTACCATTATATAGTCGGTGTATGTACACCTTTCATCATCCACCACGTGTACAAAGAGAGACACGTGGAAGGCATGCAAAACAAGATATCAAAACATGATAACAAGCATCTCATCAGAAGAGGTCACCGGTCAGCAGATCTGACGGTCAGGGACAGAGGATCACAGAGGTATGATGGCTTAGAGGAGCATCAGATAATACCCCTTGGGTGTTAATGCACCCAATCCTGAGGAAGATCCCAGATCAACGGCTGAGAGGAAGTTTGACTGACACATATGTGACCAGACAAAGAGACACTTGTCTGACACGAGCAGACATCCATCTACCCGCATTAAATACCAAAGAGATAAACACGTGTCAATCAGCTCGTGGAAGAGGCCAGGATAACCCCTCGTATTCAAGCTCAGGCCGCAGCATATGCCGAAGACCTCTGCGTAATTGGCACAAAGCACAAGAAGATAAGATTACAACGACACCTCAGAAGTAGGACCCACGTTCCAACCCTATAAATACCCCTCTCCACTAAGAGAGAAATGGTCGACCAATCCAGAGCAATTATAGGAGAATACAGGAGAGATAAATAGGAAGAGTAAGTAGTCCCCCTATTTCCGCAGACTTATGTATACTCTAAAGTCATTCGACTATCTTTGTAATCATTCAATACATAGTGAAACACCAGCCCCGTGGATGTAGGCCTTAGTGTCGAACCACGTAGATCTTTGTATTATTTACATTTCAGCACCTTACATTCAGCGTTGAACTTCATGTGTTTTACATTTATACTTTATTCTCTGTTTATTCCTTTATACGAACATTATTTATGATAATATTAGACTAGACAATGACAAGCTCGAAGGCTTCGAGTCGATGAATCGATATAATCATCCCCTTTACACATGCGGCGTACAATTCTAGAATTAGAATGTATGCGAATATTGTTTGTGAACACGTGGATGGCTTCGTGATTTATGTGTTCACAATCTGGCTCTAGAAACAGGGACTTTGTCCCGGTAAAAGATTTATCTTATCCTGTGATTTCACCTTAAACGCGCATTATGGTTGTGCCCTATTCTGGGTTCAGCGTGCTTTCAAAACCTTTTTTATTCTGGGTTCAGCGTGCTTTCAAAATCTTTTTTATTCTGGGTTCATGGTCTTCATTTTCACAAACACCATTTCAAAGCAGACAAATCCACGGCTATCTATCACAGATTTGCACGTGAGGCGTTTTTCTTTTAAAACTAAGACTTAGTAATCCAGATTCATGAGTTCTCGCGACGGATCTGCCTTTTCAAGAGTTTTCCTTTTCAAAAGTAGTCTGAAAACAAGGTCCATGATGGTGTATTAGAGGATTTGCATTGCGAAAACTAGACCGATGGAGTCTTTATGTTTCTCTTTTATTAAGGCCCTTGGGCAGCTCATATCCTTCTATTCCAATAATTTTGCGGATACGAATGGCACTAACCCGATCCTCGTGGTTGTCTTTGGTTCTCTTTATTTATTCCCCTATGCAGAAGAAGACTAAAAATGGAAAAGATACTAGAGGCAGGAAAAACCAAAGCCTCATCAAAGGAGACACCGAGGATTACCCCGGTCATGATCCGAAGCAAGCAGAAAGGAGACAAAGCTAAAACAGCTACTCAAAGGCAGGATGTTGCGGAAATCACTTCACCTATGAACACTAACTTCATTGCAGTCGCGGCTCTCAAAGCAGCATCCACAAAGAATAACGCAACTGTTGCGGCCCTCCAGGCTACAGAAGCTAACAAGACTTTGGTTTCAAACCAAATCCATCAACAAAGAGAAGGGGTGGCAGAATCTATGACACATCAGCCCGCACATCCACCAGTCTTCGGAATGCCGTCAACCAACGGTCAGAATCAAACCATACCAGTGGTTTTAGTACCCTGGGTGGAAGCTCAACTGAGGGGACCAAACTTGGAGATACCAACAATTGAAGTTGATCCTCTGCCACCCTTAATACACACAGTAGACGAAGGGGGAACTATGGCCGTAGGGGTATAAGCCGGAACTCCCAATCAGGGATCAAACCAGTCCCACCGACTGATGGTAGAGCTCGAAGAATTGAAAAAGAGCCAGAAGGTCTACGCAGATGCCGTAGCTCTTCTGGCCAGGGAGAACCGAGACTTGAAAGATAGGAATTCCCAAATCACTAAGACTAGCCAACAACTGGACGAAGCAAATTCTAAAGCACCAGAGCCTAATCGAAACCAAAGAATCATCCTAGCAAACGCCGCTAAAGGAAGCAGTGCATCCGATCCGGAACATGCCGCCAAAGACTTAGACTATTATGACAGTGAAGTTCGAAGAAAGAAACGCTCAACTGAGCATGAGAACGTGGGATATTACCGCGCAATGGAGGAGTTGCGTGATGAGATGATGGATGATATCATGCAGTTAAAAGCCAGACAAGACGGAGGAAGGCTTGAAGAGGTGATGAAAGAAGCTAACTCCACGCCCCTAACTCATCGCCTGGAAAATACCCCCATTCCGTTAAAGTGCCCTGTCCCAACTTTTGAATGCTATGACGGATCCAGTGATCCCGCGGCACATATCCGGTATTATAATCGTATCTTAGCCCGATGGAGTCAAAACGACGCCGTCCTCTGTAGGTATTTCCCATCAAGTCTGAAGGGATCGGCTTTGTCTTGGTTTGACAACGTGCCACCTGATTCCATAAACTCCTACGATCAACTCGCAGAGAAATTCTTGAGAACCTACATGTACAACAAATCTGTCAACACCGGAATGGATAAACTTTTTTATCTAGCAATTGGTTACAAGGAGAACACGAGGGAATACACCAACAGATGGCACAATATCTTCCAAGCCATAGGGAGTGTGGATCCCGTAGTAAGCATCAAATGCTACAAGTGGGGATTAGACCGAATGAGTCCACTATTTGTTGAGATCCACGGAAGCGTACCTAAGACAGAAGGAGATCTTCGAATAATTATTGAGAAGTATGCTCGTCTTGAAGAAATCCAGCGTGAGAACCCGAGTGCAAAAACGCATAGGTCTCACCGTACCAATTCCGCGGAACAAACCAGCGGGGACAAAAGAAATAGCTCAGTGGAACGACCGCACGAAGATAGGAAGGAACGAAGAGATGAACGACGAAAAGACGATCGAAAATTCGAAGATCAGGTTTACACGAAGCTCAATGCTAGCTACGCTCGGATCTTGCGAGAGATCAAAGGAAGGGAAAATTTGGAGTGGCCGTGGTCTAAGGGAAAACAACCCCCAAGGACCGAGAAGTCTAAAGATTACTGTGAGTATCATTGCTTCAATGGACACCAGACCGAGAAATGCAAAAACCTCAAAATAATGATCCAAAGATTGATTGATGCTGGCGAACTCAAGCAATACATACGAAAGGAGGTCACCGAGGATAGATCCAAACGAACCAAGCAAGTCCAACTTCCAGAGGGAAACCGCACAATCAACACCATCTCGTGTTCCGAAGCCGCAGGGCCCTCACTTACAGCGCATATAGGAAAGAGGCTACGAAAGCAATGCGAAGACCACTGCGAATTATATAAGATTGATGGCGTAGAGGTGGACGAGCACGAAGAGTGGATGGACGCACCTATCATCTTCGATACTGAAGATATCGAAGAAGATATGGAAGACCATAACGATCCATTGGTACTCACACTACCAGTGGCCGGATGTAACCTCAAAAAGATCCTCATCGACGGGGGAAGCTCAGTGAACGTTCTATTCTACGATGCCTTCAATCGGATGAAGCTCCATGATGAACAGATGATGACCTCTTATTACACCATCTACGGGTTCAACGGAGCGCCCACAAAGTCATTGGGAGACATCGTGTTGCAGGTGAACGCCGGGCCCATGAAAGTAGAAACACAATTCAGCGTGGTAGACGCCCCATCCCCCTATAACGCCATTATTGGACGAACGTGGGTACATAAACTCAAGGGAGTGGCGGAAACTTACTACCAATATCTCAGGTTCCCTACACCCGAGGGAGTAATGGAAATCAAGGGAGATCGGGTCTCTGCAAAAGAGTGCCAGGCCACTCATGATCGTATCAACAACGAACAGGAAGAGCAGCGAAAAACGCGAAGGATCAAAAATAAAGAAGCTGCGAAAGAAAAGGTCATAGACCTGTTCCTCGAGAAAACCGCAGGGAAGGGCTTGACAAAGGATGATAATGTCCTTAACACAGAGGCAAGTACTTCAGCAGCCAACGAAAGACAGAAACATACCAAATAGCAATTAAAGAACGTCCCAGTCCTCGGGGACCCGAAGCCGGTGTTCACACCAGTGGAGCCCGTAAAAGAAATCAACATAGGAACGGAAGAAAACCCGAAGATGATCAAAGTAGGGACCATAATGGACGAAAAAATAGAAGATTCCTTAACCAAATTACTTAAAGAATACGCGGATGTATTCGCCTGGAAGTTAGGAGACATGCCGGGGATTGATCCGAAAATAATCCAACACGAGCTGCGCATCAAACCAGGCACGCCACCTTTCAGGCAGAAAATAAGAAAAGTTGCATCAGAGTATCATAAGGCAGTAGAAAAAGAACTTCGGAAACTACTAGAAGCGGGCTTCATCAAGGAAGTCAAATACCCTACATGGATCACCAACATGGTCGTCGTTCCTAAGAAAAATGGAGGGGTTAGGATATGCATCGACTTTACTAACCTCAACAAGGCATGTCCAAAAGACATCTATCCCCTACCGAGCATAGATCAACTGGTTGAAGCAGTGGAAGGGTACGAAGAGCTGTCATTCATGGGCGGATATTCTGGTTACAACCAAGTAGCCCTGGCAGAAGAAGATCAACTACACACAGCATTCTACACCCCGCATGGGCTTTATTGCTACACTAGAATGCCCTTTGGACTTCGAAACGCAGGGGCAACTTACCAGAGAATGGTCGATGCTATATTCAGGCCATGGATTGGTAGTACCCTAGAAGTCTACGTTGATGACATGCTCGTCAAAAGTAGGCTGCGCAAAGATCACCACCAGGACCTGAGAGATATTTGCGAAGCAATGAGGAAACATCACATGAAAGTAAATCCAGGGAAATGCACCTTCGGTGTCACCTCAGGGAAATTCCTCGGATATCTGGTAACAAAAAGGGGTATTGAGGTAGACCCCGCGAAGATTCAGGCCACAGTGGAAATGCCATCTCCGAAGAATTTAAAAGAAGTGCAAAATCTCAATGGGTCCTTAGCATCCTTGGGCAGATTTATTGCCCGATCCTCGGACAAATGCAAACATTTTTTCAATATTCTCAAAAAAGGGAGTAAGTTTGAAAGGACCGCAGAATGCGAAGAAGCCTTCCAAAGAATCAAGGAACACCTGGCTTCAATTCCAATCCTGCAGAAGCCTGATCCTGATGAGGTTTTGGCATTGTACATAGCAGCGACAGAAGACGCAGTTAGCGCAGTGTTGGTCAAAACCAATACGAAGATAAAACATCCTATCTATTATGTCAACAAGACCCTCAATTCTGCGGAAAGGAATTACACGAAGATCGAACAACTCATCCTGGCATTAGTATGGGCTACTCAAAAGCTGAGAACCTATTTCCTAACTCACTTCATCTGCGTCCCATGCAAAGCACCACTGGAAGCAGTCCTCAAAAGCGCGGGAAAAGTATAGCCAAGTGTAACACCCACCTGGACCAATTCAACATCATTCATGAAATTCAACATTCCCAAAAATCCCAAGTTTTGGCGGATTTCTTAGCAGACCTCCCCCTGGACAACGATGAAGAGATTAGGGGAATACCAGAAGCCGACGAGGAAAGCAAGGATCCAGTTGATGTCCTCGAATCCGCGAGTCAAAGACAATGGGAAGTCTTCGTTGATGGTTCCAAAAATAAGGAAGGGGCAGGAATAAGCATTGTCATCACCACCCAACTGGAGAAAGGATCGTACAGGCACTCAGGTTAGAATTCAAAGAGCATACTAACAACATCGACGAATACGAGGCAGTCGTACATGCCTTCCGCTTAATAATAGAGATGGGGGTAACTGATGTAAGACTTACAAGTGATTCGCAGCTTGTCATACGACAAATAGGGCTCGAATAAAATGTGTACGACGACATCCTCTCAGCTTACATGGCCTTGGTCCAAACATTGGCATCGCAAATTCCGAACATCAAGTTCCGGCACTTATGCAGAAGGGATCTCAGGCACGCGGATGCCCTAGCATATATATCATCCATGCTGAAGGACAAGAGTATCGAAGCTATCAAAATAACAAGGGTATACGATCCTTCGATTGCATCACAATTTTCCTTTGCTACAAATCAAGATACAGTGGAAGAAAATATCGAAGATCAGGTGGGAGAAGACATCTGTGACGATTTTGACGAAGAAGATATCCTGTCAAAAGCAAACCAAGACGAAGATTTCAACAACGAAGATGATTGGAGTATGATGATCCATGCGTTTCTCAAGGATGGAACCTTACCCACGGATCACAAACAAACCAGGAAAATACTCTCCAAAGTAGGAAGATATGATATTCGGGATGGGATCATGTACAAGAAATCTTTCCTCGGACCGTTACTACGTTGCTTATCCAGGAAAGAGGGGCATCGAATTCTAAACGACATCCATTATGGTGACGCAGGGAATCATAGCGGCATGAGATCACTAGCCGACAAAGAAAAATGCAAGGATATTACTGGCCCACAATGATACAAGATGCTGCAAGAATGTCCCGACGATGTAAAGAATGTCAGCGTTTCGCCAAAAAGATACACGCACCAGCAACAACGTTGAATTATGTGGATAGTCCGTGGCCATTTGCAAAATGGGGCATAGATATCGTTGGGCCTTTCATCGAAGGATCAGGGAAAAGACGATTTTTGATAGTATCCACGGACTACTTCAGTAAATGGGTGGAAGCCAAAGCCTTATCCAGGATCAGAGACGTGGACGTGTTTACTTTTATATTCCAAAACATTATTTGCAAGTTCGGCATACCAGCGGAAATCGTGTCCGATAATGGTAAACAATTACAGGGGAAAAACATAGACATGCTCTTCGACACTTTCAAAATAAGGAAAAACAAGTCCACCCCCATATACCCTCAAAGCAACGGACAAGCGGAAGCTACTAACAAGACCCTCTCCCTTATCCTCAAAAAGCAATTAGACGAACACAAGGGGCGATGGTGTGAACAGCTACACAATATACTATGGGCATACAGGACAACGCGAAGATCTGCCACTGGGGAGTCCCCATTTCTCCTCACTTATGGAGCTGAAGCAGTCATCCCAACAGAGATCCTCATGCCAACCACAAAGACCGAAGCGTGGGAGAAAAATCCCACAACATACATGATGCTAGAGAGACTGGACGACCTGGAAGAAAGGAGGGAAGCAGTATTGCAAAAGATGGAAAATTATCAACGGAGACTAGCGAGAGAGTACAACAAAAAGGTTAAGCTTCAAAATTTTGTAAAAGGGCAGTATGTGCTAAGAACAATCCCGCAGTATCAACGACAGAAGAAATGGGGAAAGTTAGCACCTACATGGGGAGGACCTTTTATAATACACGACATTGCGGGAAACGGTTCCTACTATCTTCGCAATCTGAAAGGCGAGGTCCTCCGGCACCCTTGGAATGCTAAATGGCTCAAACCGTACTACCCATAGGAACAACGCAGCTTTGCATCTGCGTGAAGAATACCAGAAGAAGAAGGCAGCGCAACCACTTTACATGTTTCTATCTCTGGACAAGGAGTAGCAGGCCTCAACCTATCATTCAAACAAACTTTTTGGGAAATCTTCAAGCAAACGAAATGGTCAAAAGGCCCGCTGGGTGAACGCATGTACATTACATAATAAATTAACAATATTGGGGAAAGTAGTTAATCTACAATCTCTCAGGGATCCCCTATCAGTGTCTATGAGTGTAAGACCAGGGGGAAGGCACCCAGCAGAAAGAGATACCCAACCAATTTTAAGGCAGCGGGTCGGCGGAATGGGTGCATGTAAATATTTCAAATAAGCATTCCATATCCTAGAACGCTTCCTCAGCCCCCAACGTTTGGGAATCCTATGGCCCAGGATTCGCCAGCGGGGTGACAGGTCTCAAGACGATCACGATGGTATTTACCTTCGGTGTCGCACCCAAGCACTCTCAACTTTTTACAAAGCAATTTATTTCTAGTTTAGCACTTCACAATACTTAAAATAAAAATGAATTGATAACGCAGGTATGCCAAAAGGATGATCTATTTCATAAAGAGTTGATTACAAGTTCAGCAAATAAGATAAAGCAAGAAACACATCAAAAAATGATCCGAAATTATATAATCAACAAGGATCAACTTTCTATGACTAATAAAAGAAATCTACTTGGACGATACAGCTCCATCAACAAGGTTGTCTCTGCGATATGAAGGTACGCTACCACCTGAAGAAGGCCCAGAAGAACCAGGCAAGGGCGCGGGAAGGGGACGACGCGGATAATTCTTGACAAGACCATGTTCGACTTTAAGATCAAGTTCAATATTATCTAGGACTTTGTTGGTCTCTTCAGCCAACTGACATCGATCTTTATAATTGATAACATCGGTCCGCTGGTTGGCCTGAGACAGCAATGCAGATAGGCGTTCCGCCTCTTTGGAGGCAATCTCCGCTGCTTCCTCACGAGACGCTGCCAACCCTTTGAAATAGTTGGCTTGTTCTTCCTGCTGCACTAAGGCAAATTGAGTTTTTTTAAGCTCATCATTTGATGCGTGAAGCTGTCCCTCGAGTTCTGAAAACATGAAATACCAAGGGGTTAAAACGAAGAAATAACAGAATCACACTCGATAAAACGAGGTTATACCTTCGACATTAGCCGAAGCCTCTTCATACTCATTAACAACTGCGTCCAGAGCCTCATCAAGAAAGTCATATTCGTCGGATAGTTTATTATAATCCGTTTGAAGGTTCGTAAGAGCAAATTGACTCGCGTCTAAGTCTACCTGCTTCATTGAATCCAAGTGGCGAAAATGGTTGACTTCGTCATTCATCTCCCCCATCCTTTTATGGATTCGATACACATTCACTTCAAGATCTCTTTCAGATTCCACTTGGCGAAAAACATCAGCTCGAGACGCTGCTAGGGCTTTACTAAGAGCACCAACCTCAGCCCTAGCATTATCTCTTTCCTCGGAAAGATGCAGCATACTATCCCTAACCCCGGGGTCTAAGAAAGAACGAGCCTGTTGTAACTCTCCTTCCAAAAAGCGCACTCTAGCCTCTAAGTCCGAAGCATGTCCTCGAGCATCACGCAGGTTGTCACGCGTCCATAACAGCGTACCATTAAACAGACAACGGTCATGATTGTACTTATTTTGCATATCAACCATTAGTGTTCGCTTTTCATGCCACTCAGCTGCTAAGGCATTGTGCTCATCAGCACGAGCATTCAACTTTACGGCTTCGCTTTTCAACTTACCCACCAACTCTGCAATGCGGGATTTCTGCCGTTCCCTTTCTTTCCGAAGCCATATGATCTCGGGGACTCCACCCACTGAAGATAGGGTGGGGAGACTGAGACAGAACACCAGAGTACAAATAGGGAATCACGAGGAGTAAAAGACCAATAAAAAATATGAACCTGTGAGGGACGATACATTTCTGCGAGCTTGCTCCAATTCGTTGCGGACTATAGCAAGTTACGAACGGAGACTCTCCTCGGCATTACCCAGCCGCTCCTTTTCCTTCAGGCGACCCTTCAGTTCACTTATTTCCATCTCGGCCGCAGATAGTTCTTCTTCTCTATGACGAAGCTTAGCCTCCAAATTTAGAGGCTTTGCTTTAAAGAATTGGTATAGAACATGGTTACAATGTTCGCTCCTCATCATCTATGTCACAAACGACAAACATTATTATACCCAAGGGATCGGATATCGCGAAGAATACAATGTTCGTATATCATGAGGGAACCAGTACAAGGATTTACCTCTAAGACACGTTGCTGGGGAAAACCGTATTGATACCCATCAGCTGTGGCCATCATATCAGCAACAGAGGAGGGAGGGTCAACCACTAGGTTAGCATCTGAAGCTCTCAGATTCTTCTCCCACATCTCGGCAACGCGGACTTCAGAAGACACTTGCATCATCTGACGAGTATAAGCGTCATAATTCTTCTCACCGGGGACCACTGGGGCAGGGTTGGGGACGAACATCAGACTTTTGTTCTTAAGCCAAGAAAAAATGGCATCTTCGCCTTCAGTCATTAGTGAGTAAGGGAAATCCTCTGAAGGAGATTCAACCGCAGACTTCCCTTTGGCTGTTCTCCCCTCACTGGCGCAGGTCTCGACATCATCGGTCTCAATATGACCACCGACGTTTTCAGCCTGCTGACCGGTGGCATCTTCTTTACCAATATCCCCAAGCACATCCCAATCATCATTTGGGGAAAGAAATGATAAGTCTTCGGCAAGACCCATGGCAACACTCACATCAAAGGATTCCCCCGCGGAATATATCCTACCGAAAGAAAATTCAGGGGAAATAACGGGCAGAGTACCCACACCAACAATATTATCGCCAACAGGGGCAGATCCACCCCCTCCAGTACCACCAACGATAATATTGCCCTCAGACTCACCATAACCACCCGCGGCAATCCCTTCTTCACCATCACCACCCGCAGCAACTTCTTCTTCACCATTACCACCTTCGTCATCAGGGTGAGAAGTGTCGGTACGCTCTTCTCCATCGTACATTTCTTCATCCTCAGCATATCCTTCGTTTATAGGACTTGTAACCTCCTCATAAACCTCAGCCTCAACGGTAACCACAGTAGAAGATTGTTTGGGTCCAAGTTTCTTCTTCTTCGACACCTACAAACCAGTACACATCCCCACAAAGGCTCATTTTTTCCCTCACTTCAAAAATGAAAATTATTTCAAGCAAGGAAAAAGGGGCAAATAGAATAGAGAATATACCTTGGCAGCAGCAGCACTCTTCGGTGGATGGGTAGCACCAGAACCCTCCTCCTCATCTCCATCAACGACATCAAGAGAGTAAGGAAAATTCATGCCCGCGAAATTCGGACGCCAATGACAGAAATCTCCATAACGAGCAGGAGGAGTTTCACGAGGCTTGCTGTTTTCAGAAGGATACCAGTCGCGCGAACCAGGAATCCAACCATAAGCCCAAGGACCAACTACCTCAATAACAGTAGCATGCCATTCATAATCATGGTCACGTTTAATCCTTTCACGAGCAGGAAATAGTTTCCGTTTAGCAGATCCCTCAGTACCAGGAACATACTTCAGCTTGGCATCACTCACCTCACTCAAAAGACAAATTTCACCACGGGGAGCAGCAATATTACGAAGACTAACACTCCACGGCTTACGGTCTCTACTTTTGACATAATCCCCAAAGGAACTGTTAAAATTCTGAGGAGTGTACCACTCTCTCTCAGCAGGATTTGGAACATAGCAGGTCATCATAGTCTCCCCCTTGCTTCGCAGGTAACATTCCTTCAGTGAACGAAGATAATTCTCAGATAGTTGTGACACGGAACGATTATGAGTGTTCGTGGAAGAGCCTTCGCGACTAGCCAACACGTCATAATAAAAGGAGTCACCCGACTTATATAGGGGAAACATGAGACCCGCCTCGAAGGCTCCAACCGTAGTCAACAGATGAAACTCGTCAAACTGATACTTAGCAAGGAGCTCATAAGTGATATCATCGTCAGGGGCATAGAAGCGAACCTCAAAATCTTGAAGCTCATGTTTTTCCTTGAACATCTCAATATCAATATGCTTGAAAGTGACCTTCTTCTTACCAACTGAAATGATGCGTATCACGGGGACAGTTTCTTCTTCGTCTGCGGAATCAGTAGTATGACTCAATTCCAAAGCTTTCCTTTTAGAAGGAAGATTTTTAGACGGATCATCTCTTGACATAGTACCCTTGGAGTACTTCCCTTTGAAAGAAACCGTGGGAGGAGGCGGCAAAGATTTCTGTGGAGGCACTGAAGGAGGATCCATAGAACGAAGGGGCGGAACATCCAAGGCTTCATTACGAGGAGGAGGAGCCCGCGTACTCCTAGAGTCATCACGAGGAGGAGCCTGCGCACTCCTAGAATCTTCACGAGGACGAGAAGGGGCACGGTTAACATCATACCTAGACCCAGAAGGACCCTTCGGCACATCCCCTTTCTTAGTAGGTGCAACCTTCGCACCAGAGGAAGATGAAACCCTATGACCCCGAGGATCCGATTGCGAAGACTTGTAAGGACCTTCCCCAAGTGGAGATCTGTCAGAATCTCGACGCGGAGGGGATATTGGCGGACTAGACGGCGGGGTTTGGTAAGGAGCCCGCGGACGATCAGACATATCTACTAAGAAACACAAAAAAAATTTAGAGAAGAATACGAGGAGATCACTGAAGATCAAAAAACCCATAATTGATGGTTCATCCGGATAAACATTAAAAACCCTAAGAACTAAAAATAACCAGAAATACTCCATCCAACTCCAGGGATAATACTTAGATACAGATTCACAGACTTTGTAACAAAGAACAGGGGCAAGCATATGTGCTTCAACATGTGTGTTCTTCATCACAGAGCCAAGAATACAGCAGCAAGAAACAAACGAGTAGATACATGGATAAATCAATGATGAGCAGCTAATGAAGAACCCCATACCTGTATAAGAAGAGGACGACAAGCACCAACCACAGTCGAAGAAAGGAGGATCGGAGATATAAAAAAATTGAACGCTAGTTGTCTGCGATACAGGGGCAACAACAATCGAGAGCGAAAGAGGCATAAAATTGAATGATGTTATCTTCCTCACATGAATGACGATAATAAATGACTAAATAACAAGAATAGAAAACAAGAAGAGGATGAACACTGACAAGAAGAGGATAAATTTTTTTTTTCACATTCTCTTTCCTATTTATGAAGCTAGAGAAGACAATAACTGTCCCTCGTACCAAGGAGCAGTTATGGGGAAAGTTAATGCAAGGTGGGAAACGTGTAGGACGACCTTTCTTTTTCTAAATTGTAAAATGCGCCCAAGTCAGAAGAAGAGGGGCAAATTGTATGTACACCTTTCATCATCCACCACGTGTACAGAAAGAGACACGTGGAAGGCATGCAAAACAAGATATCAAAACATGATAACAAGCATCTCATCAGAAGAGGCCACCGGTCAGCAGATCTGACGGTCAGGGACAGAGGATCACAGAGGTATGATGGCTTACAGGAGCACCAGATAATACCCCTTGGGTGTTAATACACCCAATCCCGAGGAAGATCCCAGATCAACGGCTGAGAGGGAGTTTGACTGACACATATGTGACCAGACAAAGAGACACTTGTCTGATACGAGCAGACATCCATCTACCCGCATTAAATACCAAAGAGATAAACACGTGTCAATCAGCTCGTGGAAGAGGCCAGGATAACCCCTCGTATTCCGCAGCATATGCCGAAGACCTCTATGTAATGGGCAGAAAGCACAAGAAGATAAGATTACAACGGCACCTCAGAAGTAGGACCCACGTTCTAACCCTATAAATACCCCTCTCCACTAAGAGAGAAATGGTCGACCAATCCAGAGAAATTATAGGAGAATATAGGAGAGAGAAATAGGAAGAGTAAGTAGTCCCCCTATTTCCGCAGACCTATGTATACTCTAAAGTCATTCGACTATCTTTGTAATCATTCAATACATAGTGAAACACCAGCCCCGTGGATGTAGGCCTTAGTGCCAAACCACGTAAATCTTTGTCTTATTTACATTTCAGCACCTTAAGCGTTGAACTTCATGTGCTTTACATTTATACTTGATTCTCTGTTTATTCCTTTATACGAACATTATTTATGATAATATTCTACTAGACAATGACAAGCTCGAAGGCTTTGAGTCGATGAATCGATATAATCATCCCCTTTACACATGCGGCGTACAATTCTAGAATTAGAATGTATGTGAATATTGTTTGTGAACACGTGGATGGCTTCGTGATTTATGTGTTCACAGGCGGAGTCCAAATTTCGAAACGGTTTTTTTACTTATATTACCCCTATTTATTTGCTTGGGAATCATCACAATGTAGTATATGTCTCTAACATTGAGAATATAATTAAGGGTAAAACAGGAAAAAACATAAAAAATATATAAAATCAATAAAAAAAATTTAATCTAAGAGAATTGGTCCCTCCGCCTATATATGTGGTACGGAGGGAGTAATTAAATACTAGCAGCATTGACTTGACCAGTGACTTTCCACACATATCAAAGTCAAATGTTTACAGACTTAGAAAATCAATGCAATAGCTTAAGTTGGTTTTTTGGGAAATTTTCAGAATGGAAATGCCAAGTTTAACAGAGTGGCATTTGATATTGTGCCTAAAGCCACATTTGGTTTGAATTGCGCCTCATCCTAGGCTCACTTTAAATTGCAATGGCATCGGTGGAAATCTTTCAAATTCCGTTTGGCATGGTAAGTACATAATCATCAAAACTCACATGAAAAAATGGATCATTTGCATTTTTATGCTGCGGATTTACAAGATCAGGAAAACATATAGTTACGTCCCCAAGTCGATAAATTATATGAGTTAAGGTTAGTTTAACGAGAGTACCTGACATGTAAATTAAATGTGACAGATACTATTTGTTCATTTGCAAAATCAATTAGAAAGCTTTGGCTAATTTCAAATACAAATTGGAACTCGGAGGACCAAATCTATCTCATTCTACTAGAGACTTGTCTACACCGCAGTGAATGCAATGAAATTTTGTTTGTCATAGCCAGTTATCAAAAAAGTGCCACTAACAACTTGTTTTTTTGGCACCTGACTCAGTAACTCGGTCTATCACTTGGTCCGTGTTTCGAGACCAACCTCTGACTCGAAGCGTAGAGTCAGGTACCACAATACTCCTAGATTTTGGGTTTACTTTTATAGTTTTTAATCGATTTTATTGAATATGTATTGAATTTTAAGGTTTAATCTCCTTTTTAACTAGAAGAATCTTGTTACCCAAAAAAAAAAAAACCTATAAGAATCTGGTAATCCCCATGATTTCATGATTGCTAACGGGGATATTGGTATTGACAGGGGCACCGTTTGAATGATCCAACGTCTAGGATTGTTTTTTTATCTTTTTCTCTTATATAAAATGGTATCCCCTGAAAGATTTGACATTAGCCTTTATCAATCATGCATGATTTGATTGACTAAAATGGGTATGTTATGTTGTTTGGGTATGCTACGTTGTTTAGAAAATCTAGTAATAACATTGAGGGCCTTCACACACTTAGATTCCCATTATCTCACACTTTCGAAGATATTCATTCAATAAAACTTGAATGGTAAGTATTTGAAACTAATATTTTGGGAATATACTCGTCTAACAGAACTCTACATGCCCACAAAAAATGAGCACATTCTGAAATACTAAACTTCACCATCTACTGATCTTAATTTTAATTGTTGAAAATTCATTGATTTTCAAAACAGTAGATGGTGAAGCTATACGTTTCGGAATGCGCTCATTTTTTATGGGTATCTAGAGATTTATAAGATAAACATATCCCCAAAATATCAAACTTCAAATGCGTTACCGTTTGGTTTCTGTAACAAAAAAAAAATAGTGTCCAAAGTGTGAAATATAGAGAGTTCATTTTTGAAGCTAAAACTATTAAAAGAACGGATTCTTAGTGCTGAGTTACATTGTATATATAATTTGAGTACAAATTGCTGGCCTCACATTGAAAGTTAGGCCAAAAGCTTGAATTTTAGAGTTCCTGACTCCCGACCAATAAGAATTAAGGATTTTGAGAAATTTTCGGTCATTTTCTACCGCACACGAGTTATAAGTACCTTTATGAAATCATACAAAACCCTAATCTTCATCCGCCACTTTTCCTCTCCCAATTCTCCCTTACTTTCTTTCTCATGAAATCCTACACAGCCAGCGGAATCCTTATTCTAGCAAGTTCTCTTAAAGCAAGAAAACTTAAATCTCAACGGGTTTACGATAACAATCATCACAATATGTAGTCAACTCAGTGGGGTTTTTCGTGATTCTGATTTTTGTTTTATTGTTTGGTGAAGGTACTACTGATAACGGAACCGAGATCTAGTTATTCGTGATTGTTTTTGGAATCATTATTTGACATTAAAGGATTGGCACAAGCAAAAATACAAGGATTGGCATAGTTTTAGAAACGGCGGCGTAACTCATTACACAGGTGATTTATCAGTAGTCATATATCCATTTAATTAATCTCTTTTGTCGTCGACTGAAGTAGTATTGTACTATAATCTCTTTTGTCATCTGTAATACTATTCGCTACTATTTCGTGTATATAGATGTGATGGAATACTGCTATTCGTGTATTAATTTAACTCTAGCTGAAATCTCCTCGGCTAGAGTTGCGCTCTGGGGAGATGCTGGCGAAAGGAAACAACAAAAACCAATCAAAGAAATGTTTTTAAAATCAAATTGCATTAAACTATCAAAAAAACTAACTGGAGAAATACCTATGCAGGTATAAGCTAGAATTGCGAATACAAGATGAGTCTGGAACTGGAACGGGAACATTTGTTATCATAGGATCGGTTATTAACGTTCTATCCAATGACAATGAAAGGGTCACAACGTCTATGCCTATTAATGTACTAATGGGGAAGGTATATATACCAACCAATGACAATACATAACATATTTTGATAGCACCAAACTGAAAAAGTAATAATAAAATATTGCAAAGAATCTTGGCAGAAGATGTAATTGACATAATATTACTGGCCGGCGCACATACATATCTGAAAACCAGATTGTTACGGAAAAAAGTTCTGACTACAAGACTGTTTATGTGCAGAATAAATGATTTCGAAACTGCATTACAAGAATGTAAATGGGTTGTTAGTTTACTTTCTTCATTTGGATTTTCAAATATTTTAGATGCAGCAGTTTCGAGACACGCCATTAAGCCGGTCGAGGAGATCTCAAAAGAAAAAGACACTGCATAACAGTACAGGTATTCCGGTCTCCAAAGTCCAAACACTTCAGTTGAGCTAAGTTTCTGTAAGTTCAGTCAAATATTTTCCCTGATAAGTTGCTTATGTATATTTGTTTAACTGAAGACAGTGAAATTGTACATATCACGGTACTATATGTGGTTGGTGGCATCAAGCAGCTGGAAAATTTCTTAATGAAGGTAAGGTCGTATTTGAAGAATGAGATGCACTGCACTGTGCTGACCCAAACCAAAACCATACTACTATGCTATTATTAATATGCGAAGAAATTGAAATGATATTTTTCAATTTAATTGCACTATTTTTATTTTGTTTGAGATGCTGTCGTCGGAATTTTTGTTGTAATCTTCATACTTCTATTTTTTCCTGCTCAAGAGTTTTTGGAGGTTTGTAATCTATTAATTTGCAAGGATGAAATAAATATGTGCTTTTGTGAGATGTTTAAACAAATAGCAGCATTTATGCTAATGTGATGTGTCTCCGCCGAGGTGTGGAAACCAAACTTCTTTTCAAGCAGCCAAAAGTCCCAATTTCGATGCAGTTGATTTAGCTAAAGGTAAAAGCCTTATGGTTGTAACTTAGGCTTGAGCTGTGGAAGTTTGAACATATCATCGTGGAGCATTTGACTAAGGGTTGTGGATTAGCAATTCTGCCTGGAGATATACCATTCGAGGTTTGTCTTCTTCTTCTCCTTCAAAGTATAGTGTCCCTTTTTGCTGTCGTCGTCTTCTTTTAGTAGAAAAATGACATTGGTATGAAATTAGAAGTTGGGGCTTGGGATACAACATCCAATTTATTATACTATAAAAAGCCTCACGCTTCATCTGGTGATAATATATGTATGGTTAATTAATGAAAAATTGGCAACAAAATTAAAACTCCATCGGAAAAAAAAATTCTTTCAAAAATAAGCTTAAGACCTTAGGTTTTCAGCAGTGTCTGGGCAATATTTGTTGACACGGGATTTTGACTAAAATGTCAGTGTTATTATTTGAAGAAGAATTAAATTGCTTAGCATTTTTAGGGGCGACCCCAAAAGAATTAGGGGCGACACAAAAAGACAAAAATGGTCACCCAAGCGTAAATCTAAGCTATCCCTTATCTTCGATTTTTTGAAATGGCCGATATGTCCTTATATAATCGGTAGCAAACACGACAATCGGCAGTTAACGAATAATCGGTAGTAAATATATACTAATTGGTCTCCGATTATTGTATGCATATAACTTATAAGAACCGGGTTAAATTGGTGTTGTGCCGTTTTATTTTTTTAAGATTTTAAGAACCGGGTCTCTCAATAGCGGTTAGAAATTGATGTCTTTGTTTTGTTGTTTTGGTGCTACTTATGGTTTTGCTTAATTCTTACAGCCGGAATTTGATCAATGGACTCTGGAATAAATTATCAAATAGCAAAATTGCCAAAGAATGATATGTTGGAAGCGGATTGAGTAGGTAAATGTCTACATCATGTGAATGCTCATGATATTCTGTTGATAAACAACGAAAGGATTATAATCATGTATTTTCTCAAACATGCCATTGTAAGAACTACAAAACCATCTATTCCTATTTATCATGGTTGAATATTTTTAACAAATATTTTCCTCCTTAATATTTTCCTCCTTTGCTGACTATTGAGCAAGTACAAGCAAGTACAATAACGGCGGTTTGTGTGCTTACTAATAGGAATTGTTGCAACAACCATATAAATACGTGTTGCCCTAAAAGTTACGAGGCCGGTGTCATTGTAGTACATTGATAAAGTTATTGGGTGATGATACCGGTGACGCAAAACTCGCCAGCACTAAAAATTTTATCGATCAAAAAAAACTTAAAAGTTGCGAGCATAATTTCTATGAAAAGCAAATAACCTCTTCGAAACCCTGGATTATGTTATTGGTGCTTTGTGTTTTTCAGCTACAAATGAGAACATCAATGGGTACAATTTCTCGCTGAAGTCTAGAACTGTCAAATGATGGACAGAAAACCCATTTCACTATGCGTGTACTCAGAGACACTGGTGCTATTAGTGCTTTACATTGTGAAACAAGAAGAGAGATGTGGGACTTAGTTGGTGATACTAAAGATGACCTAGGACATCTGCGTCTATATCAACGACGATTGTTGATCCCTTGTGTTTGTATCAACAATCATTTTTTATTATTATCAATTTGATTATCCATGTTACCCTTATTTGTGCTACACTAAAAGATCAATGTCCGATTTTCTTTTCTTCTCTCATATTGAGTATTGAGTATGTTTTGTGGTTAACATTTTTGGTAGTTTTCCTGTGACGTAAAAGAGGGGTCGCGGAAGAATGAATATCGAAATTGCATTTTATGACCACCAAGACGTTACCAATATGAATAGTATGGTAACTCTTCTATTACCCTTCCCTATGGTATTGTCATGTATGTTCCAATTTGTTATCGATTTCACAGGTAGGTACTCATTCCAACCAATTGTCGTTGCACCATATTTTCTATTTTTTCGTTTTGATGCAGGTGACCAGTTTGTATCCTATAAGCACCTGATTTCATTTGAGCTATTTTTCATAATGTACATTTGAGAAAGATTAATTATGTCTTTTTTGTTTAGTCCTCATTTGACTGTTAATTAAAGACTTAAAGCAATTGTAATTGTATCCCAAATCATTTTGGCAGAGCTACGATATTTTTGTAGATACTATGGGTGATAACATGTATCTTTCGTAATAACCTATTTATTTTGTACACTTTTGTAATATAATGACTTATAAGGAGAGAGATGTTGTAAGTATAATTTGGTTTTGCAGGCCATATATTTCTTAGGACTATGTAAGGAACAAGGATGCTATTTTCTGACCAAAACTCATATGGACAGAGAGACATTGTTAATGTATACCAAAAGAGCAAAGTATGAGTATCATTGTATCAGTTTCTATAAGATATTTAATCCATCAGTTAGACAATGAGGGTTTTGTACATAGATGTAAAATTTATCCTACTAACTACTAAGATCACTAGATCAGTAATTAATCTCTGGACAACGCTGTAAACTATGTGTCAGTCGTCCCAAAAAGGAAGGTCGGTATGCTGATACTCTAAGATCTCTACAATTTCAACTAAAATAATAATCCAATTATCTGGGACTAAATTTCACCCCAGTTGTTTGCATTACGGCTGCAACTATTCGAGTTGTTAAAACTCTGCAATTCCTATCCAAGTATATACTACATTTTGACGCAATAGTATAGAGACAACTCCGATTTGCTAATACTCTGCGATCCTTGTACAAGTAGATATTACATTTTGACGCAACATGAGAGACCCATCTCTACACTTTCAACACAAATAATAATTCAATTAATTTATTCCCGTGCAACGCACGGGCAAGACACTAGTATGAAGATGATTTTATCACATTTTTGAATTGGCCCAGAGAAACTAAAAAAGGAACGATTTTTTTTTGGGACCATGGTTCTATTTTTAGTAAGACATTTAGAAGTAAATCTAGGTCACCCCTTATCTAGATATTTATATTAATACCTAAACTACCCTCCTAATTAATTTTGGATAATGATTAGCTAGTGAAATGATTAAGTTAAAGATAATTAGTTAGATTAAAAAATCAGATGGATTTTCTTAAAAGAAGTGTAATTATTGAGTAAAGTTAGAGAAGATGAAGAAGAAAAACATGGAAAAAAAATTGAGTTCACTAAGCTTGAGTATTCAAGTGATGATTCAATTGATGGCTCATCTGAATCATGTAACTGAACAAAACCGGAGGAAGAGTATTTGATTGCCCAGGTATGCTTCAAACTTAGATAATGTTGGTTGAATTGCTCCAAATTTTCAAAAAAATGTAAATTTTTGAAGTAGATTGGACTTGTTCGGTTACCTTATGTGAAGAACATGTAACCGAAACACATCTGGAAGTAGTTCGTTACTTTTTCCAACACGCAGGTTTACCGAACAAGCTCGTTAATGGAGGTTTTAGTCGTTCGGTTAAAGACATGTTACCGAACTTTGTTTATAGGATTTACAGAGTAATGTTCGGTTTGCCCGCAATGTTACCGAACTTTAGGGTCTAGAAGTTCTGTTGGTTCGCAAACAATATCTAACGGAACTTTACGTGAACATAAGATTTTACCAAGTGTACATGGTTCGGTTGGTTCGCAAAACTCATACCCAACCAACTATCTAAACGAACTTTACGTAAAAAAAAAATTTATACCAAGTGTAAGAAGTCGGTGGTTCGCAAACTTTTACTCAACAACATATCTAACCGATCAATATCAGAGTGAAGTTCGGTTAAAGTAAAAAACTTAACATTTTTGCGACGAACGAACTTTTGGACTTCTCATTATTTTCGTAAACTAAAGTTCGGTGATATCCTTATTTTACGAAGGAACCGAACTTATGGACTTGTGTTGTTCTAATACAAGGGTTCGGTTAAAATTTTTTTTACGAATCAACCGAAACTCTGAGTCGGTTAAGAAAAAATTTCATTGATTAACCGAAACTTTTGCGATGATGAAACCGAACGTTTTGCGACGTAACCGTACTAAAGTTCGGCTGAGACTTGTTTTTGCGACGTAACGAACCTTTCTCTGAAAAAAACCCACCATTAACCTCTCTGCACTTCCATTTTCAACTCATTTGATGATTATTTCTCATTTCTTCAACCAAAAACAAATGACAAGTAATGGGTTTGTGGGAATATCTTTGTTAATGATTTAATTAAGTATATATATATAGAGAGGTGGTGGTGTTGGTGGTGGTGGTAATCGGAGGTGGTGGTGGTAATCGGTGGTTTGTGGTGGTGATAATCGG
Source organism: Papaver somniferum (assembly GCF_003573695.1). Taxonomy (NCBI): domain Eukaryota; kingdom Viridiplantae; phylum Streptophyta; class Magnoliopsida; order Ranunculales; family Papaveraceae; genus Papaver; species Papaver somniferum. The sequence goes on from NC_039360.1 coordinate 125,741,747, forward strand.
CGGTGGTGGTGGTGGTAATCGGGGTGGTGGGCGTGTGGTAGTGGGAGGAGGTGGTGGTGGTGGTAATCGGCGGTGGTAGTGGGAGGTGGTGGTGGTGGTGGTGGTAATCGGTGGTTGGTGGTGGTGATAATCGGAGGTGGTGGTGGTGGTAATCGGTGATGTTGGGCGGTGGTGGTGGATATATATCTATATATATATAGTTGGTTATAAGGGTGATTTTAAATTAAATTAGGTTAAGGGTAGATTAGTCATTTCAATGCTTTAGGTCACCCCTTATAACTATAGGGAAGGTGGCCTAATAAAACCATGATCCCCTAAAAAAAACCATGGTACCTACAAAAATCGTTCTAAAAAAGAAAGCAGAAAACAGAACAGATCAAACCAATATGTTGCTTTTGTGGCCCAATCTTCAACTCCTGTCTTCAATTATGTGACTTCACACAATCTTCACAATGGATACTTTTACCTAATTTTATTTTTAAGGAAATCCGTAGTGGTTGTAATGGATTATGGCACCAGAACAAGTTTACTCAATTATTTCCTAAATTATTATTTAAGACACTAATCACCAAGAAATGATGTTATTAAACAAAAAGGATATGAAAAACATGCACTACTGGCTACTGCCCAACTAGATCAATTCAATACAAAGAACACAACAAAGAACAACCTAATGCCCCACCCCCAGCTATATCAAATCAACTTCCATGGAGATATTATTTCATTGATTAAGAAATGACGTTTTAAGCTGGTTGTATATAACAATAATACAACACTAAAACCCCAACCACTGTACACTACTTTGTGGTACCAGTACTATTGATCAAGACCAAGGGCTTTTGCCAAAAGCCACATATTCTACTTAAAATTAATCCAACTCATTACAGTAATTTTGTTCAATTTCATAAGAAAGCTGGTGTACAAAAGCTACCATGAGTAGGTCGAGATTTAATAAGGTTGCTCCAAACGTGGGTCTTATTCAGCCATACATGTCTGAGATGTACAAACATCAACTGTATTCTGTAACAAATTACCTGAAAACCAAATCCACCCCTCTTTACCCTTGGGATTATATTCACCCACAAGAATGCATTAATCCATTCGTTCATCACAGCAACAACTGCTACTTGCACATACTCTTATGGGGCAGTGATTCCAAAGTGGCTAACCCCTGTCGCAAAGACTTCCACGTATGAGGGCTTACAAGATGCTTGGAGTATATCAGTCAGGGTCCATTTCAATTATAATTTAAGAATAGAAAGTCTTGACAGTTACTGTCTCTCTTTCATTCTTATATAAGCAGCAATTTCGCTAACCTCGTTGTTTTCTTCTTCTTCTTCATTCTGTCATATGAATGTATAGCAAAATAGTGAGAACAGCAATATGAATGGAGAGATGAGGAAACCGTTCATAATCAAGCAAACAAACAGTATTTCAGATCAACAAACACAAGTTGAAGATGGGTTATTGAAAGAAAACAAAGAAAGTCTATGGATGGTATACTTGAGCACTTTTGTTTCAATTTGGGGCTCTTTTGAGTATGGTACCTGTGTAAGTATTTCACATAACTCAGGTGTCTTCACTTACTGTATGTACATCTGAGCAAGTCTTTTCATTGTGTGTGTGTGTGTGTTTGACTGTGTATGTGTTTGTAGGTAGGGTACTCATCGCCTACTCAAGCTGCAATCACAGAGGAGCTCAATCTATCGTTAGCAGAGGTTTGAGTTGCTAAAAGTCTCCTCCCTTCCAAATGCTAAATAGCCTAAATTACTACTCTATCTTTAGAACTGGCAGAGGTTTGATAGAGGAAACAAAAAACTCTTTGCTGGATTGTTTTATGATCGGTCAGAATTAGAATGCCGACAAGTTTCAAACATAGGTGATAGGTCACTGAATTATCAAGTATCAAATCCGAACTTGCCACTCAATATTCATTTCTAGAAATTGATGATGGTTTTTTTGTAATCTACAACAGGAGACTCAAAATAAGCACTTTACAGCTAGGAAGGCAAATAATGATTTGGCTGATAAATAGCTGAAGAATGAATTTCTAGATGTACAGATTGACAACAACAAATGTCTGGATTCATTCAAATGAAAGAAGGAAAATATTTCTAAAACAACTAACTACAGTTAAGATAATAAGTCAGCTGACTGTTAGGTGAATACTATTGTTACACTAATTATACAAAAGACTCTTTCATGGGTACAAGAACAAGTAAATGGTATCAAATTATGACTAACGATGGATAAATAAGCTGTGGGTAATTGTATTTTTACATATGCAGTTTTATAATTATATGGACTTTTACAAGTTCAATTTATAAAAAAATGGCCTGTTCCTTTCTCAGTACTCAGTATTTGGCTCTATATTGACTATTGGTGCAATGGTTGGTGCAGTCACAAGTGGATCAATTGCTGATTTCATCGGTCGAAAAGGGGTAAGAATAACAAAGACTCAATACTCAAGTCATTTATTACCTATCTCGTTTTACGGGTTCTGTGAGTAGTATGACCCTCTTACTAAGTAACGGTTCCTTCATTTGATCTCCTGGAAACAGGCAATGAGAATGTCAAGTGCTTTTTGCATTACAGGATGGCTTTCCATATATTTTGCTAAGGTTGGTTATCTCAATGATTCTTAAGCTGTAGTAGCTAGTCAGAATTATCAGCTTCTGTATTACTATTTTCATGCCTGATCTTCTGTATTATTATAGGACGCACTGGCACTCGATGTTGGAAGACTTGCTACGGGATATGGGATGGGAGTCTTTTCCTACGTGGTACGCTCTTTCTTTCCCTAAAGATCAAATAAGCATTACGAAAACATAACAAGCAAATGGATCGAACAGGTACCTGTTTTCATAGCTGAAATAGCACCCAAGAATCTTCGAGGAGCCTTGACAACATTGAATCAGGTTCAGACCTTGGCACACATTTTTATTATTAAAATTTGTAAAATGAAAGATGAAAACTGTAAAATATAAAAAAGAGAAATGATATAAACGAGATGTTTACTTACTTTCAACTTTCTCAACAGCTTATGATTTCCTGCGGAGTTTCTACTTCATTTTTGATAGGACAGCTTCTACCATGGCGCAACCTGGCATTATTTTGTAAAATCGAAAAACCTTAACAACTCAAAGGATTTATTTATAAATAACACAGACAATGTGGGGGTTCTGTAGGGTGGAACTGTGAAGATGGACTGACTAAGTGAATTGATTTGCAGCATTAGTTCCTAGTGCCATTATGCTTGTGGGTCTTCTCTTCATTCCAGAGTCTCCTAGATGGCTGGTAAGGAATGATAGTTACTGAGTTTGTTTCTGGTGTATTCCGTGCGAGAAGCAACGCGAAATGATTAATTATATTTAATTATAAATATATGCAGGCGAAAATCGGAAAACAAAAAGAGTTTGAAGCAGCACTACAACAGCTTCGGGGAAAAGAAGCTGATACTTCTAGTGAAGCAACCGAAATCCAAGTTGGTCTTAATCCTAGTTTCCAGCATAAAAAAATTATAAGAGGTACCTATAAGTAAATGTGAAGAACCATGAAATGACGATTTTTTGTGGTTTGTCAGGATAGTATGGAATCTCTTCAACAACTCCCACAAGCCAAATTAAGGGACTTGTTTCAAATAAGATATTTACGTTCAGTCACTGTAAGAATCTCTCTCTCATACCCCATACTGAACTTCACAAGCAAAAAGTTTATTTTGGTTACTCACTTTTGACGGACCTGGAAATTTGATTCAACTCTTATTTCCATTTGATGATCAGATTGGAGTAGGATTAATGGTTTGTCAACAATTTGGAGGAATAAACGGAGTCGTATTCTACCTAAGACAAACTTTTGTTTCTGCAGGTAACTTAATTACCTAGCAATATATGCTCTGTACAGCAAATCCTCTAGCCAGTTTTATCTGTTCGACCTTTGTATTTTGGCTTTTTATTGGTACTACTATTTGTATCATTTCAGGATTTCCACCAGACCTTGGAACAACTATCTGTGCCATTCTTCCGGTTTGCAGTCTCCCTTTTTACAAATCTGAATATTTTCCTTCCCGTCCACTGACGAAATAGGTTATCCTTTTATGCAGATCTTCGTTACCGCCCTGGGTGTAAGTTTAATAGATAGAGCTGGACGAAGAGCACTTCTACTGGTAAGGTGTCAAATATGAAATAACTAAAGCTATCTTACAAAACATCACAATACTATACCTTTTGAGATAAATATTAGCCCTGAATTCTTTTTCTTTTCTAGGTCTCAGCAACAGGTCTGGTTCTAGGTTGCCTCCTAGATGGAGCTGCATTCTTTATGAAGGTAGTTACCAAACAGTTTGTACAACAAGAAACTCATCTTCCATGTTAAACTTTTTTTCTTCATATTCTGACCACTTACATAAATCAGGATCATGAATTGCTACTCGACGCAGTACCAGCACTTACTGTAACAGGAATCCTGGTAAGACTGATAGAACTACACGCAGTGCAAAGTAAATCTATTTGTAGCCGAGGTATTAGGTTAATCATCTTTGGCTCTTAATTCAGGTGTACATAGGATCATTCTCTATAGGAATGGGAGCAGTACCATGGGTTGTAATGTCTGAGGTATTTCAACATTCTAATTTTTTCTTTTTTTTATGTCTTTAGCTTGTAAAGCCAGAACTCAGATATTACTCTATCTTTCATGCAGATCTTCCCGATAAATGTAAAGGGAGTTGCAGGAAGTTTAGCAACATTAGTTAGTTGGTTTGGCACATGGGTGGCTTCCTATACTTACAACTATCTCATGAGCTGGAGCACTTACGGTAACAAATCTTTTCAATCTAGAGAATACCAACATTTACCCATATTTATTTCAGCGTGTGAGCAAGGAAATTAAGTAAAACAGCCAATTACGATTAAAGTAAACTGATCAAACACCCTAAGTTGTTAGTTGGGTGTCAAGGTTGGAAGTTATTTTCAAAATTTGGCCTCCTAGGACAAGAATCATATCAAAAAGATATCGATTAGAAGAGTAGAAAAACTTACTCGTAACTGTGTGTGCTTTCAGGTACATTTATGATATATGCCTTGATCAATGGACTAGCTATTATCTTCATAGCAAGGGTAGTGCCTGAAACAAAGGGAAGAACCTTAGAAGAAATTCAAGCTACCATCAACAATCATGAAGAAGATCAAGAACATAGGAAATAAGCTGATGAACTCAAATTAGCATGTATTATATGTATATTGTTGTCCAAAGTCAAAAAGAAAAAAAGAAACAAACAAACAAACAAAAGTAACTGATTGGTTCTGCATTTGTCACCCGGGCGATTCTTGGTATATGAAACACATAATAAACCAAGCAAAATGCTTTATAGATTCACATTCAGGCCAAAAACACAAATTTTCAGCTTATTCGAAAGCCCTCAAAATATGGATGATACAAGTTCACAGATTATAAACTTTTGGTTATGCAATTAGCTTCATTATAGCGTGATGAGTATTAGTATATCAATTTACTATGAGCCTTGAAATGTTGGTGACACAAGTTGAATCTACATTATACTTGGATTTACAGTATAGAATCTTCAATTACTCACTTAAATTAATGAAACGGGATTTGTGAGGTTCAAATGTGATCTTTTCTGGGAATCATGAACGTAGTAGGATACAAACTAAGCTAAACCCTAAATTCAATCATTAAAAATGCGATCAAAATTTCTAAGGATCAATAAGTTGAATTCATAGTTCATCATCAAACCCCATATAGATAGAGATGTACCTGTAGCCGGAGACAACGAAAACCAAGAGGACGAGAACCGTAAGGGACTCTTAAGATACGATGAAAATGACAGGGGGTTAGTCGTGGGAGAGTTTGAGAGATTTTAATGTATTTAGGTTTTCTCCCGTTAGTCCTGAGGGAGTTTGAGGGAGTCTCTCCAAATCTCCGTTAGTCGTGGGGGAATTTAGAGGAGTCTCGTAAACTCTCTAGAAAACACCTGTTAGTCGCTGGGGAGTTTAAAAAAAGCTCTTGAACTCCCTGTTAGTCATAATACCCTGCAATACTAGGGAGTTGGTTGCTTTGGGGAGTTCGAAGGAGTTTTTAGTGTATTTTGGTCTCACAACAAATCTCTCAAAAGGGTAGAGATTTGGGAAGGAGTTTGGTGCGTAGAAAACCATAGGAGAAAGAAGAGGAAACGTTTTTTTCCAGGTATGTTTTTTTTCTTCTTTGATCTCCATGATTGTTTATAATAGTTTGATTTGTGTACTATTTTGATTGTTTTTCATATCTTTGATCTCCATGATTGTTTATTTTGATTGTGTGTATAGTTTTTTTTGGGTACTCTCTCTCTGTCAAAACCCTAATTTGTGGTTCAAAAGATCTTGGTAAGAAATTGCATGATTTGATTATAATGATATCATTAAATTCAACCGTTGGAATATTATGAAATTTGAGTATGTCGTAGTTTACCTTGTTATAGAAGTACAGTAAAATTTTCACGCGGATCAGGTCACGTTTGCTACTGCAAAGCTTGCACAATATATGACTATGATCTGCTGAGTTTAAATCCCGAATAGGGGACTGATTCCTATTTATCTCATTCTCCGCTTATCGGACAAAGCTGAAATTTTAGTATGATGTTTGTATATATGAAGGTTTCCTACTGTAGAAATTTCATGAAGTTCTGATCACTTTAGGTACACCAAAGTGTGAGAAATCCGGAACTGAATTCTGTATTCACGTATTGAAAGTAGTCGGGTTCTGAGTAATGTATATTTTTAATGAACCGTTGGAATGCTATGATTTTTGAGTGTGTTGTGGAATATTGAGTTGTAAGTGTACTGTAAAAATTTCAAGAGGATCAGGTAAGTATTAGTACTGCAAAGATTGGACAATCTGAAACTGTGTTTCGGTGAAACAGAATTCCTTTACAGCTATCTTCATAATTTGTTATGTCATCATGCATTAATTGGCTTGCTACTTTTCATGGGTGTCATTGAGAATCACTATCACTTGTTAATTCCTCTTATTTAGACACATACTTCTCTTCTATTCTATATGCCAAAGTTCAATACAGTGGCGTACTTCATTCCGTATTGGCGTGTTTTAGCCAATTCATACGGTGCTTTTGTTGCAAGGAGTTGCTAAGGGATTTTCTTTGATTAACAATTTGGCTAAGTAGCTCTGCGTGTTAGTACTGTGTAATCTAGTATCACATTTTTTTATCATGTTTACATTAGACTGTTCGGTGTTATTACTATCCTTGCTTTGTTAAGTTCTAGTATTAGTCTAAATACTAATGTAGCTAACATGTCACACCATAGAATGGAAAAATCCAGCCAACCTGCTGAAAACAACAAGAAAAAAAAGAATGTTAGGAAGAATAAGAATACGGAACCGGAAACGGAAGTGACTACGAATTACAAACAATGGACAACTCGAGAGACTGAGAAATTATTGGAACTGTTGGTAGAAGCTGCACTTGAGAAGAAGAAAGACACTAGTGGATGTTTTACTAAGAAAATAATGGAAGAGGAGATACTTCCCCCTGGGTTTTTATTTTATTCATCTTCCTCAGCTTTTAAAGCAGTAAATAAAAACGGATAAGAATGAAAGATAGAGGCAGGCGTCCCTTGATTTCCTATGAAGGGTGTTTCTGGCATTATAATTTAAGTATCATCGATATCTCCCATAGGGATTTGGGACTTGTTTTTACCAATTGGAGCACAGTTGTCGTGTATTTAGATATTATTCTTCACCTGAGCACAGTTATTACTTTGTAGCACGTGAAATTTTGGTTCTCATGAATCACCTGAACATATTATTCTTCGCTGTGATTTCTCTAAGGCTGTTTGGTCTCTGTGATTTCTCTAAGGCTGTTTGGTCTCTAACACCTTTTGCAGATGCCATTGAACAAGATAGTTCTTTGAATATTAATCTGAAAGACTGGGTCACTAAATGGCTTACAGATGTTGCAATAAATAAGAATGCAGGTGTCGTTTTTTCTATTGCTTGGAGCATTTGGAAAGATAGATGTTACCATGTTTTTCAGGGGAAAAATCTTAATCATCATTTAACTGTTAGACTCTCTCTTAAGCTTGTTAATGATACTGAACTATATCTGCACAACTCTGATACTCATGTTAATACTAGATCAGTTCCTGTTGTGGATAAAACAATTGATCAAGTTACTAGATCTTTGCCTATTGATTGTCATGTAGTTTCCAGTGATGCTGCCTATAATAAAGATACTAACCTATCTGGTATTGGTTTGGTCTTGACTGACCTTGCAGGCTCATTTATCGGATGCAAGCTCAAAGCCGGGAATGTGAGGAATGCTGAAGAAGCTGAAAGTCTGGCCTTGTTTGAAGCAGTGAATTGGGAAAAAGACAAAGGCCTAGATAAAGTATGTTTTGCAAGTCATGCTAAAGCAGTTATAGACTCTTTTAATTCTAGTAATAGCCAATTGCACTGGGAAAATAAAACAGTAATAGATGACTGTAAATCAATCATTTCTTGTTTTAGTCTAGTTCGATTTGAATTTCTAGAAAGAAACAATACTATGTTGGAAGACAAAGCTGTAAAGTTCTGTAGAAGGTCTAAAACCTCTAGGGAATGGATGGGGTACATTCCTGAATTCCTAAACTCTACTATGTAACTTTCTCAGTTAATATAATTCATTTTTTTTAGCAAAAAAGTTGTGTGTTTAGATATATATATAGCAGAAGTAGTCATAAGCAGAAACATTTTGCGGCACAAAATATTTTGGAGTTAAGTGGGCTCAGCGGAGTTCGAAATGTTTTGTGAGAATGTGGTCCAAATAAGAGCACCGGAAGATTTGGAAAATTATGCGGTATGCTGCCATTTGCAATCTGATGGAATGCGTGTAGAGAGCGAAATAACATAATTGTCATTTTTTTTTGCGTCACAAAGTTAATTATTTTGTTTTTTGAAGTCATTTCAGAAGTCAAAAATTAACTAGTGGGTATGTATCCAAACAACCTATTAATTGCCATTGGATGATGACCCTCCGAAGTTCTTTTTTTTGTTTTGGCACATTCCGCTGGAATCTCCCACGTTAATTGTACAGTATGGCCTATTCTACCATCTGCATAAGCTTCATTTTTTTCCCCTATAAAACACAAGATTTTATTCAAAAGAAAATGAAACAGCCTACTTTACAAGGGGGTCCTTGATGACCTGAAAATTACCAATGCATCAGAGCAAGAAGAAAAATAACCATTTATGTATGCCACCAACAGAGTGAACAAAAACTAGCACACACCTATGCTCACAAACCGGCCTAAATGCTATACATACCCTTGTAACTAGTGTACTAATTAGATGATTGAATGCCCATCTAATTGGTCTTCCATAAACATCCGCCATAGATTATCACCAAGGTACAATTCATTCCAGGACTGGTACTCCTCATTGTCGTTGTGCTCAACCTTACCACCTTCTTCGGCTCCTCGACTATCATCACCACAACTACCAGTTTCGTTCTTAAGTTATTTCCCCTTTCCAAAATCTAATATGGCATTAGTATTATCCGTAATACTACTAGATGTTCCTGTTGGTGTTAATGCTTCATGAATAATCGGTTTATATCTGTTGGAGAAGTTTCGACCCATGCCCATGCGCGTGTACCAAGCACCAAGTCCGTGTCTACTTGAAATTATTTTTTGCAAGTTTTTAACTTGATAAATAATTTATTTAAGAGTTTTATTTATGGAAAAAATTCTTTTTTGTGTTTAATTGTTTTGTAAGAAAAATACATGTTCCAACCCATGCCCATGCGCATTTACCAAGCACCAAGTCCGTGTCTACTTGAAATTATTTTTTACAAGTTTTTAACTTGATAAATAATTTATTTAAGAGTTTTATTTATGGAAAAATTCTTTTTTTGTGTTTAATTGTTTTACAAGGAACAAAACTCGTTTTATAAGAAAAATACATTTTTCGACCCATGCCCATGCGCGTGTACCAAGCACCAAGTCCGTGTCTACTTGAAATTATTTTTTGCAAGTTTTTAACTTGATAAATTTAATTTAAGAGTTTTATTTATGGAAAAAATTCTTTTTTGTGTTAATTGTTTTACAAGAAACAAAACTCGTTTTATAAGAAAAATACATGTTTCGACCCATGCCCATGCGCGTGTACCAAGCACCAAGTCCGTGTCTACTTGAAATTATTTTTTGCAAGTTTTTAACTTGATAAATAATTTATTTAAGAGTTTTATTTATGGAAAAAATTCTTTTTTGTGTTTAATTGTTTTACAAGAAACAAAACTCGTTTTATAGAAAAATACATGTTTCGACCCATGCCCATGCGCGTGTACCAAGCACCAAGTCCGTGTCTACTTGAAATTATTTTTTGCAAGTTTTTAACTTGATAAATAATTTATTTAAGAGTTTTATTTATGGAAAAAATTCTTTTTTGTTTTAATTGTTTTACAAGAAACAAAACTCGTTTTATAAGAAAAATACATGTTTCGACCCATGCCCATGCGCGTGTACCAAGCACCAAGTCCGTGTCTACTTGAAATTATTTTTTGCAAGTTTTTAACTTGATAAATAATTTATTTAAGAGTTTTATTTATGGAAAAAATTCTTTTTTGTGTTTAATTGTTTTACAAGAAAAACTCGTTTTATAAGAAAAATACATGTTTCGACCCATGCCCATGCGCGTGTACCAAGCACCAAGTCCGTGTCTACTTGAAATTATTTTTGCAAGTTTTTAACTTGATAAATAATTTATTTAAGAGTTTTATTTATGGAAAAAATTCATTTTTGTGTTTAATGTTTTACAAGAAAAAACTCGTTTTATAAGAAAAATACATGTTTCGACCATGCCCATGCGCGTGTACCAAGCACCAAGTCCGTGTCTACTTGAAATTATTTTTGCAAGTTTTTAACTTGATAAATAATTTATTTAAGAGTTTTATTTATGGAAAAAATTTTTTTTGTGTTTAATTGTTTTACAAGAAACAAAACTCGTTTTATAAGAAAAATACATGTTTCGACCCATGCCCATGCGCGTGTACCAAGCACCAAGTCCGTGTCTACTTGAAATTATTTTTGCAAGTTTTTAACTTGATAAATAATTTATTTAAGAGTTTTATTTATGGAAAAAATTCTTACAAGTCGTTTTATAAGAAAAATACATGTTTCGACCCATGCCCATGCGCGTGTACCAAGCACCAAGTCCGTGTCTACTTGAAATTATTTTTTGCAAGTTTTTAACTTGATAAATAATTTATTTAAGAGTTTTATTTATGGAAAAAATTCTTTTTTGTGTTTAATTGTTTTACAAGAAACAAAACTCGTTTTATAAGAAAAATACATGTTTCGACCCATGCCCATGCGCGTGTACCAAGCACCAAGTCCGTGTCTACTTGAAATTATTTTTGCAAGTTTTTAACTTGATAAATAATTTATTTAAGAGTTTTATTTATGGAAAAAATTTTTTTTGTGTTTAATTGTTTTACAAGAAACAAAACTCGTTTTATAAGAAAAATACATGTTTCGACCCATGCCCATGCGCGTGTACCAAGCACCAAGTCCGTGTCTACTTGAAATTATTTTTTGCAAGTTTTTAACTTGATAAATAATTTATTTAAGAGTTTTATTTATGGAAAAAATTCTTTTTTGTGTTTAATTGTTTTACAAGAAACAAAACTCGTTTTATAAGAAAAATACATGTTTCGACCCATGCCCATGCGCGTGTACCAAGCACCAAGTCCGTGTCTACTTGAAATTATTTTTTGCAAGTTTTTAACTTGATAAATAATTTATTTAAGAGTTTTATTTATGGAAAAAATTCTTTTTTGTGTTTAATTGTTTTACAAGAAAAAAACTCGTTTTATAAGAAAAATACATGTTTCGACCCATGCCCATGCGCGTGTACCAAGCACCAAGTCCGTGTCTACTTGAAATTATTTTTTGCAAGTTTTTAACTTGATAAATAATTTATTTAAGAGTTTTATTTATGGAAAAAATTTTTTTGTGTTTAATTGTTTTACAAGAAACAAAACTCGTTTTATAAGAAAAATACATGTTTCGACCCATGCCCATGCGCGTGTACCAAGCACCAAGTCCGTGTCTACTTGAAATTATTTTTTGCAAGTTTTTAACTTGATAAATAATTTATTTAAGAGTTTTATTTATGGAAAAAATTCTTTTTGTGTTTAATTGTTTTACAAGAAACAAAACTCGTTTTATAAGAAAAATACATGTTTCGACCCATGCCCATGCGCGTGTACCAAGCACCAAGTCCGTGTCTACTTGAAATTATTTTTTGCAAGTTTTTAACTTGATAAATAATTTATTTAAGAGTTTTATTTATGGAAAAAATTTTTTGTGTTTAATTGTTTTACAAGAAACAAAACTCGTTTTATAAGAAAAATACATGTTTCGACCCATGCCCATGCGCGTGTACCAAGCACCAAGTCCGTGTCTACTTGAAATTATTTTTGCAAGTTTTTAACTTGATAAATAATTTATTTAAGAGTTTTATTTATGGAAAAAATTCTTTTTTGTGTTTAATTGTTTTACAAGAAACAAAACTCGTTTTATAAGAAAAATACATGTTTCGACCCATGCCCATGCGCGTGTACCAAGCACCAAGTCCGTGTCTACTTGAAATTATTTTTTGCAAGTTTTTAACTTGATAAATAATTTATTTAAGAGTTTTATTTATGGAAAAAATTTTTTTTGTGTTTAATTGTTTTACAAGAAACAAAACTCGTTTTATAAGAAAAATACATGTTTCGACCCATGCCCATGCGCGTGTACCAAGCACCAAGTCCGTCTACTTGAAATTATTTTGCAAGTTTTTAACTTGATAAATAATTTATTTAAGAGTTTTATTTATGGAAAAAATTCTTTTTTTGTGTGTTTAATTGTTTTACAAGGAACAAAACTCGTTTGATAAGAAAAATACATGTTTCGACCCATGCCCATGCGCGTGTACCAAGCACCAAGTCCGTGTCTACTTGAAATTATTTTTTGCAGGTTTTTAACTTGATAAATAATTTATTTAAGAGTTTTATTTATTGAAAAAATTCTTTTTTTGTGTTTAATTGTTTTACAAGGAACAAAACTCGTTTTATAAGAAAAATACATGTTTCGACCCATGCCCATGCGCGTGTATCAAGCACCAAGTCCGTGTCTACTTGAAATTATTTTTTGCAAGTTTTTAACTTGATAAATAATTTATTTAAGAGTTTTATTTATGGAAAAAATTCTTTTTTTGTGTTTAATTGTTTTACAAGGAACAAAACTCGTTTTATAAGAAAAATACATGTTTCGACCCATGCCCATGCGCGTGTACCAAGGACCAAGTCCGTGTCTACTTGAAATTATTTTTTGCAAGTTTTTAATTTGATAAATAATTTATTTAAGAGTTTTATTTATGGAAAAAATTCTTTTTTTGTATTTAATTGTTTTACAAGGAACAAAACTCGTTTTATAAGAAAAATACATGTTTCGACCCATGCCCATGCGCGTGTACCAAGCACCAAGTCCGTGTCTACTTGAAATTATTTTTTGCAAGTTTTTAACTTGATAAATAATTTATTTAAGAGTTTTATTTATGGAAAAAATTCTTTTTTTGTGTTTAATTGTTTTACAAGAAACAAAACTCGTTTTATAAGAAAAAACCTAAACCTAACTTGATTTTCAAGTTAATTTTCCTATAAATAAAACTCGAAAATCTCTTTTCAAAACACACAACTCGAAAAATACATGTTTCGACCCATGCCCATGCGCGTGTACCAAGCACCAAGTCCGTGTCTACTTGAAATTATTTTTTGCAAGTTTTTAACTTGATAAATAATTTATTTAAGAGTTTTATTTATGGAAAAAATTCTTTTTTTGTGGTTAATTGTTTTACAAGGAATAAAACTCGTTTTATAAGAAAAATACATGTTTCGACCCATGCCCATGCGCGTGTACCAAGCACCAAGTCCGTGTCAACTTGAAATTATTTTTTGCAAGTTTTTAAATTGATAAATAATTTATTTAAGAGTTTTATTTATGGAAAAAATTCTTTTTTTATGTTTAATTGTTTTACAAGGAACAAAACTCGTTTTATAAGAAAAATACATGTTTCGACCCATGCCCATGCGCGTGTACCAAGCACCAAGTCCGTATCTACTTGAAATTATTTTTTGCAAGTTTTTAACTTGATAAATAATTTATTTAAGAGTTTTATTTATGGAAAAAATTCTTTTTTTGTATTTAATTGTTTTACAAGGAACAAAACTCGTTTTATAAGAAAAATACATGTTTCGACCCATGCCCATGCGCGTGTACCAAGCACCAAGTCCGTCTCTACTTGAAATTATGTTTTGCAAGTTTTTAACTTGATAAATAATTTATTTAAGAGTTTTATTTATGGAAAAAATTCTTTTTTTATGTTTAATTGTTTTACAAGGAACAAAACTCGTTTTATAAGAAAAATACATGTTTCGACCCATGCCCATGCGCGTGTACCAAGCACCAAGTCCGTGTCTACTTGAAATTATTTTTTGCAAGTTTTTAACTTGATAAATAATTTATTTAAGAGTTTTATTTATGGAAAATTTTTTTTGTGTTTAATTGTTTTACAAGGAACAAAACTCGTTTTATAAGAAAAATACATGTTTCGACCCATGCCCATGCGCGTGTACCAAGCACCAAGTCCGTCTCTACTTGAAATTATGTTTTGCAAGTTTTTAACTTGATAAATAATTTATTTAAGAGTTTTATTTATGGAAAAAATTCTTTTTTTATGTTTAATTGTTTTACAAGGAACAAAACTCGTTTTATAAGAAAAATACATGTTTTGACCCATGCCCTTGCGTGTGTACCAAGCACCAAGTCCGTGTCTACTTGAAATTATTTTTTGCACGTTATTAACTTGATAAATAATTTATTTAAGAGTTTTATTTATGGAAAAAATTCTTTTTTTGTGTTTAATTGTTTTACAAGGAATAAAACTCGTTTTATAAGAAAAATACATGTTTCAACCCATGCCTATGCGCGTGTGCCAAGCACCAAGTCCGTGTTTACTTGAAATTATTTTTTACAAGCTTTTAACTTGATAAATAATTTATTTAAGAGTTTTATTTATGGAAAAAAATTCTTTTTTTTTGTGTTTAATTGTTTTACAAGGAACAAAAATCGTTTTATAAGAAAAATACATGTTTCGACCCATGCCCATGCGCGTGTACCAAGCACCAAGTCCGTGTCTACTTGAAATTATTTTTTGCAAGTTTTTAACTTGATAAATAATTTATTTAAGAGTTTTATTTATGGAAAAAATTCTTTTTTTGTGGTTAATTGTTTTACAAGGAATAAAACTCGTTTTATAAGAAAAATACATGTTTCGACCCATGCCCATGCGCGTGTACCAAGCACCAAGTCCGTGTCAACTTGAAATTACTTTTTACAAGTTTTTAACTTGATAAATAATTTAGTTAAGAGTTTTATTTATGGAAAAAAAAAATTGTGTTTAATTATTTTACAAGGAACAAAACTCGTTTTATAAGAAAAATATATGTTTCGAACCATGCCCATGCGCGTGTACCAAGCACCAAGTCCGTGTCTACTTGAAATTATTTTTGCAAGTTTTTAACTTGATAAATAATTCATTTAAGAATTTTATTTATGGAAAAAATTCTTTTTTTGTGTTTAATTGTTTTACAAGGAACAAAACTGATTTTATAAGAAAAATACATGTTTCGACCCATGCCCATGCGCGTGAACCAAGCACCAAGTCCGTGTCTACTTGAAATTATTTTTTGCAATTTTTAACTTGATAAATAATTTATTTAAGAGTTTTATTTATGGAAAAAATTCATAAAGTCCGTTTTATAAGATAAATACATGTTTCGACCCATACCCATGCGCGTGTACCAAGCACCAAATCCGTGTCTACTTGAAATTATTTTATGCAAGTTTTTAACTTGATAAATAATTTATTTAAGAGTTTTATTTATGGAAAAAATTCTTTTTTTTCTGTTTAATTGTTTTACAAGGAACAAAACTCGTTTTATAAGAAAAATACATGTTTCGACCCATGCCCATGCGCGTGTACTAAGCACCAAGTCCGTGTCTACTTGAAATTATTTTTTGCAATTTTTAACTTGATAAATAATTTATTTAAGAGTTTTATTTATGGAAAAAAAATATTTTTTTTTGTGTTTAATTGTTTTACAAGGAACAAAACTGATTTTATAAGAAAAATACATGTTTCGACCCATGCCATGCGCGTGTACCAAGCATCAAGTCCGTGTCTACTTGAAATTATTTTTTGCAAGTTTTTAACTTGATAAATAATTTATTTAAGAGTTTTATTTATGGAAAAAAATTCTTTTTTTGTGTTTAATTGTTTTACAAGGAACAAAAATCGTTTTATAAGAAAAATACATGTTTCGACCCATGCCCATGCGCGTGTACCAAGCACCAAGTCCGTGTCTACTTGAAATTATTTTTTGGAAGTTTTTAAATTGATAAATAATTTATTTAAGAGTTTTATTTATGGAAAAAATTCTTTTTTTGTGGTTAATTGTTTTACAAGGAATAAAACTCGTTTTATAAGAAAAATACATGTTTCGACCCATGCCCATGCGCGTGTACCAAGCACCAAGTCCGTGTCTACTTGAAATTATTTTTTGCAAGTTTTTAACTTGATAAATAATTTATTTAAGAGTTTTATTTATGGAAAATTTTTTTTGTGTTTAATTGTTTTACAAGGAACAAAACTCGTTTTATAAGAAAAATACATGTTTCGACCCATGCCCATGCGCGTGTACCAAGGACCAAGTCCGTGTCTACTTGAAATTATTTTTTGCAAGTTTTTAATTTGATAAATAATTTATTTAAGAGTTTTATTTATGGAAAAAATTCTTTTTTTGTATTTAATTGTTTTACAAGGAACAAAACTCGTTTTATAAGAAAAATACATGTTTCGACCCATGCCCATGCGCGTGTACCAAGCACCAAGTCCGTGTCTACTTGAAATTATTTTTTGCAAGTTTTTAACTTGATAAATAATTTATTTAAGAGTTTTATTTATGGAAAAAATTCTTTTTTTGTGTTTAATTGTTTTACAAGGAACAAAACTCGTTTTATAAGAAAAATACATGTTTCGACCCATGCCCATGCGCGTGTACCAAGCACCAAGTCCGTGTCTACTTGAAATTATTTTTTGCAAGTTTTTAACTTGATAAATAATTTATTTAAGAGTTTTATTTATGGAAATTTTTTTTTGTGTTTAATTGTTTTACAAGGAACAAAACTCGTTTTATAAGAAAAATACATGTTTCGACCCATGCCCATGCGCGTGTACCAAGCACCAAGTCCGTCTCTACTTGAAATTATGTTTTGCAAGTTTTTAACTTGATAAATAATTTATTTAAGAGTTTTATTTATGGAAAAAATTCTTTTTTTATGTTTAATTGTTTTACAAGGAACAAAACTCGTTTTATAAGAAAAATACATGTTTTGACCCATGCCCTTGCGTGTGTACCAAGCACCAAGTCCGTGTCTACTTGAAATTATTTTTTGCACGTTATTAACTTGATAAATAATTTATTTAAGAGTTTTATTTATGGAAAAAATTCTTTTTTTGTGTTTAATTGTTTTACAAGGAATAAAACTCGTTTTATAAGAAAAATACATGTTTCAACCCATGCCTATGCGCGTGTGCCAAGCACCAAGTCCGTGTTTACTTGAAATTATTTTTTACAAGCTTTTAACTTGATAAATAATTTATTTAAGAGTTTTATTTATGGAAAAAAATTCTTTTTTTTTGTGTTTAATTGTTTTACAAGGAACAAAAATCGTTTTATAAGAAAAATACATGTTTCGACCCATGCCCATGCGCGTGTACCAAGCACCAAGTCCGTGTCTACTTGAAATTATTTTTTGGAAGTTTTTAAATTGATAAATAATTTATTTAAGAGTTTTATTTATGGAAAAAATTCTTTTTTTGTGGTTAATTGTTTTACAAGGAATAAAACTCGTTTTATAAGAAAAATACATGTTTCGACCCATGCCCATGCGCGTGTACCAAGCACCAAGTCCGTGTCTACTTGAAATTATTTTTTGCAAGTTTTTAACTTGATAAATAATTTATTTAAGAGTTTTATTTATGGAAAATTTTTTTTGTGTTTAATTGTTTTACAAGGAACAAAACTCGTTTTATAAGAAAAATACATGTTTCGACCCATGCCCATGCGCGTGTACCAAGCACCAAGTCCGTCTCTACTTGAAATTATGTTTTGCAAGTTTTTAACTTGATAAATAATTTATTTAAGAGTTTTATTTATGGAAAAAATTCTTTTTTTATGTTTAATTGTTTTACAAGGAACAAAACTCGTTTTATAAGAAAAATACATGTTTCGACCCATGCCCATGCGCGTGTACCAAGCACCAAGTCCGTATCTACTTGAAATTATTTTTTGCAAGTTTTTAACTTGATAAATAATTTATTTAAGAGTTTTATTTATGGAAAAAATTCATAAAGTCCGTTTTATAAGAAAAATACATGTTTGGACCCATACCCATGCGCGTGTACCAAGCACCAAGTCTGTGTCTACTTGAAATTATTTTATGCAAGTTTTTAACTTGATAAATAATTTATTTAAGAGTTTTATTTATGGAAAAAATTCTTTTTTTTGTTTTTAATTGTTTTACAAGGAACAAAACTCGTTTCATAAGAAAAATACATGTTTCGACCCATGCACATGCGCGTGTACTAAGCACCAAGTCCGTGTCTACTTGAAATTATTTTTTGCAATTTTTAACTTGATAAATAATTTATTTAAGAGTTTTATTTATGGAAAAAAAATTCTTTTTTTTTTGTGTTTAATTGTTTTACAAGGAACAAAACTGATTTTATAAGAAAAATACATGTTTCGACCCATGCCCATGCGCGTGTACCAAGCATCAAGTCCGTGTCTACTTGAAATTATTTTTTGCAAGTTTTTAACTTGATAAATAATTTATTTATGGAAAAAAATTCTTTTTTTGTGTTTAATTGTTTTACAAGGAACAAAACTCGTTTTATAAGAAAAATACATGTTTCGACCCATGCCCATGCGCGTGTACCAAGCACCAAGTCCGTGTCTACTTGAAATTATTTTTTGCAAGTTTTTAAATTGATAAATAATTTATTTAAGAGTTTTATTTATGGAAAAAATTCTTTTTTTGTGGTTAATTGTTTTACAAGGAATAAAACTCGTTTTATAAGAAAAATACATGTTTCGACCCATGCCCATGCGCGTGTACCAAGCACCAAGTTCGTGTCTACTTGAAATTATTTTTTGCAAGTTTTTAACTTGATAAATAATTTATTTAAGAGTTTTATTTATGGAAAAAATTCTTTTTTTTTTGTGTTTAATTGTTTTACAAGGAACAAAACTCGTTTTATAAGAAAAATACATGTTTCGACCCATGCCCATGCGCGTGTACAAAACACCAAGTCCGTGTCTACTTGAAATTGTTTTTTGCAAGTTTTTAACTTGATAAATAATTTATTTTAGAGTTTATTTATGGAAAAAAAATAAATTTGTGTTTAATTGTTTTACAAGGAACAAAGCTCGTTTTATAAGAAAAAAAACCTAAACCTAACTTGATTTGCAAGTTAATTTTCCTATAAATACAACTCGAAAATGTCTTTTCAAAACACACAAGCAGCGACCATCTCTAGGTCTAATTTTCTTTATCTTCTTGCTTTTATTTTCGTGCGGTGTTTTACTTCCATCCCCGTTGCTGAGTTTAAGAGTGGGTAACTTGTATTGTGCTAATACAAGTTATATCGGGCAGTCTTATCCTGGACACATCTTCGCACGTTGGGGTTTAGCATTACTTTAGAGTATACCCGCGAACTAATATGTTAAGGACAGCTTGTTGAACATGTGATTCTGCCCTCATCAATTGTTCGTGGTAGAGTTGTTTGATACGGTTCTTTATATTTATTGTTTGATACATCTGACGTTTCTTCTATTGTTGCAAGACTCCAACACAAGTGTCAACTGTAGGTACCAAAGTCGGGTGCCGAGCAAAACAAAAAATGACAAAACATTTTACACTTTTAGAACAATTTTCTATTATCTACTGATAATTAAGTTTAACGAGCACCTGCTCTAAGAGGAACTCGATGCCATTTTCCTTCACCATACTTTTGGATACATTTCCTAAGAAGAAGATCTTCTTCTGCGGACCAAGCTCCTTTCCTCAAACCTCTTGAGGATGAAGAACCCTCCATATAGCTAAGAGATTTCGTATTAGTATTGGTTGTTTCGATTATATGATCAGAGAGAGAGAGAGGATTACTGGAGGCTAAAGTGCAGTTGTAACTGAATGCATATACAGACATGCATTGCGAATAGTATGAAATAAGAAGTAGAGAATGAAAGTGATCTGTGTATATATAATTAATGATGGCTACAATAGTGCAGTTGTTCTCGTGACAATATAGATAGGTAGTAGGTACATGCGTTGCCACAGCTTACGTGCAAATGTTGAAACCTTTGTGCTAGTATTACGTATTTATAACAACTTACGTGCAACTGTTGAAACATCCCCACTTAGTACTTTTGGGATCAAATTCTTCTTGCTTATGGTTTAAGCAAGTGAAGTTTATTAGTAGATCTAGCAAGTCATGAATTCTGGATATGAGATAGACTAGACTTCTTAGCAAAAGAAAAAAAATGAGACAGACTACATGTACTTCTGGTGTCAATATTGCATCCAACTTGATACGTTTAGATTTAAGATTCCACACCGTGGAATCCAAGCTATATAAAACATGGAAGAAGGGTGAAAGATTTAGTCGAAGCTCCAAATAGAAATTTTTCAAGCTACATTACAATGCTCAAAATGAAAGATACATAGTGTTGAAACCGTCTCGTGACGCTCTATCTGACCGTTGATCTTGACAATGGTGGAGCACTAACTTGAGATCTTGGCAATGCTCATCAAACTTACTATTCCAAACTAATGGACTTGACGACTTGTAACTCAGAAAATGTTCCACCACAAGGCACACAAACTTTGGTTCTCAAATATATAGATTTTTATTGATTAACCGATAACAATTACAACTCTATGTTGAGCTATTTATAGTTACGCATACCTGGCCTACAAGTATTCTAAGGTCACACGTATACCTTTCCTACACTATACAAACTTGAATTACAAGAAATAATAACTCAACACTCCCCTTCAAGGTGGCCCATAGATATCATACATGTCCAGCGTGACAATTAATAGAATCACAAAATGATGTGTTTGATACTGTCTTAGTTAACACATCGGCCAATTGCTCAGAAGAACGACAAAATGGTACTAATTTTACATTAATTTCTAACTTCTTATAGATGAAATTTCAATCAATCTCAGCATGCTTGGTTTTATTATGTTGAACGGAATTTTGTGCAATTTTAATTGCTGACTGATTATCACAAAATAACTTCATAGTAATAATTCAATAAGTACCAAGCTCCCCCGTGAGCTGTTTAAGCCATACTAATTCACAGATTCCTTTAACCATTGCCCTATATTTGGCCTCATCACTAGACAAGAAACATTTTTTTTTTTGTTTTTTACTTCTCCAAGTAACAAGGTCACTTCCAACAATTGTGAAATAACATGTAATATAATTGATCTTCTTTTATCTCCTTTTCCACCCCAATCTGAGTCAATATACCCAAAAATATCCAGATTTCCATGATTTGAAAACATCAAACCTCTTCCAGGTGTAGACTTTAAATATCTAAATATTCTTATGACAACATCCATATGTTGTTTGCTAGGATTATGCATAAACCAACTAACAACACTCACTGCATAAGCAATATCAGGTTTAGTACTTTAACAAACATCCTACTAAACTTTGATATCGTTCTTTGTCTGTTGGTAATTGATCAGAAACTTCATCTAGTTTATGATTTTGCCTAATAGGAAAACTAATAGGTTGACAACCTACCACACATGTTTCCTTGAGTAAATCAAGTACATACTTCTGTTGAGATAAGAAAATACCTTGATCGAATTCGTACGACTTAAATTCCCAAAATATATTTGAGAGCCCCGGGATCTTTCATCTTAAACTCTGAAGATAAATATGTCTTTAAGTTTCGCATCTCATCTGCATCATAACCAGTTACCACCATATCATCAACATAAATAATTCTTTAACAACAAATTATGACTTGCATTACTTTGTTTACACCCAAACTTAGTCATTGCATTATGAAGTCTCCAAAACCAAGCATGTGGTGATTGCTTCAAGCCATGCAAAACTTTACTCAATATACGTACAATATTAGGATCTGAATCACCAAACCCTGGTGGAAATGATATGTAAACTTATTCCTCTAAGCCTCCATGTAAAAAATGCTTTTTTCACATCATATTGTTGTAGTGGCCAACCTAAATTTTCTATAAACAACAATACACGAATGATATTCATTTCCTTATATCTGTCAATAGCACCATCATGATTAATCTTCACAGAGAATTCCCATCTGTAACCAACTGGTTTCTTTCCTTTTGGTTGTGTGAGGGCATTGCTCGATCGACTCGCAAGTTTTTCTATCTCAAGCTTGTTGTCAAATTTAGTAGCACAAAATTATATCTTGCTTTCTAGTCTAAATTTAGTCAAATCTCGGACTAGGATTAAAAGTGTGTAGTTGACTACCAGACTGAAAAGACGAAGGTACCCAAATACACCACAATCTTTTATTTATCAACCTATAAGTCCTCTACCGAATGTGATCGTCTATGGACAGAGTCGAGATAATACGACAATTCGGTTCATATTTCGTGATCGTCTATGGATACGAGATCTATACAATAAAGCAACAAGATAACTTGTGTGATTGACTATGGTACAAGATCGAGACAATGCAACAACAAAGTGGGCACTTGATAATAGGTTCGGTAAACTTTATAGGATCACTATCAAGTATTGCGGAGTTAACGTAAAGTGCAATTTATTTTAACTATAATAAAACAATTATAATGCGGAAAAGTAAAGTAAATGGCACAACAAAATTTTGTTACCGAGAAAACCGCAAATGCAGAAAAAACCCGAGATCTAGTCCAGTTTTGAATACTCTCAGAATTAAGCCGTTATACAAAATCTAATACCAACTTCGTATAGTTGAGACCAAGTAGACTACCCCTAGTTGTTTAGTTCCCTCAGTATCCATGTACCTTCGACTTCTAGAGTCACACACGTGAATAGCAAGTCCTTTGGATCGCATTCCAAACTGCAAAGGAAGAATTTGTTTGGTAACCACTCTAATCAATCTTGCTACAAGATTTAGATGAGTCGTTGACAAAGGCTCTTCCGTTTAATATAATAAACTCTTTTGTCTGGTTAGATATCAATCTAACTATAACTACCGAAATAGTCAAGTATAGATTCGCACTCAATCAGCATAGATCTCAAAGAGAAATATAGAGAATTTCGATCTCATGCAACTAATCAATCAGATCTATCAAAGATAAATCGATTCTAGTTGGATCCCAGACGATCAAGGTTTCTGCACTAAATCCACAAGATATGAAAACTAATGAGAATTCTTCTTCGTCTTGAAATCTTCTATTGCCTTCAAATACCTGCACAACACCACTTGAATCTCTTGTGATCAATCACACGTAGAACGGAGTCTGTTAACAATGGCTTATCACAAGATGTATTTGTAGGATCCAAATATCGCACAATAATAAGGTCTCGCGAGAATGTAGGGAAGCTTGCGAGAGAACGTAGCATGTGTGCAAATTAAGATCCAACGTGAGCCTGCGAGAACATCGCATGGTGATTCCGAAATTAAGGGAAATGTTAGCCGTATCCCACCATATATGAGCTGTCATCCACTATGTAAATATCTATATAAAGAGAAAGGTAGGAGAGAGAAAAGGAACTGGTATTATTATTATCTTCTTATTTTTTCCCAAAAGCCAGAGAGAGAGAGAGCTCCAAATACTCATTAATGGAGTCTCAATGTAATTCATATGTAATTCAATGATCATAGTGAAACCTAACCCCGTGGATGTAAATCAAATTGATCGAACCACGTAAATCTTGTGTCTTATTTTCTATTTTCATTATCTTTATATTTATTTTCATATCAAATAAGTTTAGATCTAAAAATTATAGTCATGATAATACAAGGGGTGTGTTATGGGATTTCCTGCAACTACATAATGGCGCTAGAAACAGGGAGAATCGAGTAAAGGATTTATCCTTCCTGTAACTTGTTGATTCAAGAAATTTTCATGAAGATTAGCTACTATTCATATTTTTCTAGATCTACAAAATTTAGGTTCAAAAATGGAAATTTTATGGAAGAAATCACACTTTCAGGGAGTAAACATCATCAACAATTCAAAGACATGAAAAGAGTGAGAGAAAAAAAATTAGTTGTTGTGGTGAAATTTGAGGAGAAAATGGAAGTTTAAGTGGAAGATTTTCATGTTTAGGAGAAGAAGGCAAATGTGAAAGAAGTTAAGGAAGGACGAAGAAAAGATAAGAGGCAGATGCTGCAATTTTTATAACAAACAGAAATTCGCACAAGTGGTAGCACAGTTGGTCAAGCTTCGCTAGAGTGAGTTGTAAGACTCGAGTTCGAATCCCTCATCAAGCTTAATTTTTCGCATATTTTTGAAATCCTAAAGGCGAAGAAATGGAATAAAGTACAACATTGTGTGTTTCTTTCGCAAGCAACAAGTAGCACAGATGGTCAGAGAAGGAGTATGCAAACTAGAGGACATGTGTTCGATTCTCCCTGCGACCAAATAATTTTTGCTTCGCAAATATTCATTTCGCAGAGTTGATATTTGATTACTTCGCACAGTCTTGATTATTTCGCAAGAGAGGGTTAGCACAGTTGGTCAGGAGGCATGAATGCAAGCAGCAGGTCGTGGGATCAATTCTTGCTTCTCGCATGTTTGTTTTTATTATGCGAAATTTATACAGAGTTGCCTCTTACACAGTTGGAATTTGATTATTTCGCAGGAACTTTGATTATTTCGCAAAAGAGGCTTAGCACAGTTGGTATGGTGCGAGAAAATCCAAGAAGCAGATTAAGGGTTCAAATCTCACTTCTCACACTTCTTTTTTGCTGCGCGAAATTCATACATTTCAAGGCATTTATTCACTTCTCTGATAACAACAGCGACTCACATGAAAGATAAGTACCACTTCCTTGAACATTTTACTTTATACTAAGAACGAATAAAAAGATTTTTGATTTGATTTACAAAAACGATTCAATCACACGATAACAAAAATTTCAAGATTACAAAAATTACTAAGATTTCAAGATTTAAAAAAAAAATAAAAATAAAAAAAATTCCATTTATATATATTTCTTTTACAGAAAATAAAAGATTTTTTATTTGATTTACAAAGATTTCAAGATTTCAAAGACTATAAAGATTACAAAGATTTCAAAATTACAAAGATTGCGAGATTTCAAAATTACAGAAAACTGAGAAAATTCAATTTACATATTTCTCTAGAATATTTCTTTTGCAGAGAATAAAAAGATTTTTGATTTGATTTACAAAACGCGATAGAATCGCAGAATTACAAAGATTTCACAACTACAAAGATTTCAGAGTTACCATGTATTAGAATTTCTCTTGAATACTTATTTTGATTCAAATGATATGATATTATGAGAATGAAAGAAGGAATGAAAGAGATGACATAAATGAAAGAATGAATGAAAGAGATGACAGAAATGAAAAGATGAATGAGAGAATAAAGAAATGCGAACATTTTGCAGAAACAAAGAGACGCGAAAATTTCGCAGAAACGCGAATAAAATTTCGCAGATAGGGGCGAACCTTTATGGCGTACACCCTAGTTCGCGAATAAAATTTCGCAAGAGGCAAATGTAAGACCTAAAGTACGTCATAGAAGGGGGTACCTGTAGCATGACTCAGGGAAAACGTTACACCGCCCCTGGAACCTGAGTCATGGAGATTTGGGGTCAATAAAGCCCATCCGGGAGAGGCACCTTGGATTCTCAGCCTAAGCATATGACTTAGGTTGGGCGACTAAGGTAATAAGGACTCTCCCAAGGAGTGCAGAATCTGATCAAGGCGCCGAGGTACACGGTTGAGTCAAGAGTGCCAGGGGCGTTTGAAGCGTCCTTGCCATTCTTGACAAGTATTGGCTTATACTGCACTCGACCCGAAGAAAACCCCACTTAGGGTGCAGTATCGTAACCATAAGCCCTATAGGTAAAAGGGATAAGAGGATGCGAAAAAAACTGGTTGTTGTTAAGACCGGATGGGAGGAGCTAACCTTGTATGATAGAAGTACGCCTCCTTGAAGGGGCAACCAGGGGGGAGATAAGGGCGGCACCCTCCATTAGGGAGCTGATAAGTGTCTTAAGACGCAAATGTCATGAGGCTTTTTACTCGCAAGGGTATTAAGGCTTGTCATATCTGTGCAACAATCCTGAAGAGGCAATAATACTAGATAAAAAGATAAGACGAGATCAATGGGTCATTACATGAAAGTGTGAAGACGTCTTGCGATTTCGTCGCAAGACGGCAATGTCATGGGGCTTTATTTTCGCAAGAATATTTAGGCCTGTCATATTGTCGCAACAATCCTGAAGAGGCAATAATACAAAAGAGAAAGTTAAGGCAAGATCAATGGGTTTTTGCATGAAAGTGCAAAGACGTCCTGCGATTTTGTCGCAATGACAAGAGGTGGCAAAATAAGACCTTTAACTAGGAAGGAAAAATAAGACCACATAAGAAAATGAGCAAGCAAGTAAGCTTGCGAGAATGATTATATGTAAGCAAACAAGCTTGCGAATATGTACATGGAAATGAAACTGAGGCAGTGAAAATGCCGCAGACTTGATATTATGATCATACTGTTATGAGATACTAATAGTGCAGGAAAAAGGAAAGATGAAACACAAGTAAGAACTTGTGTGGAACAATAACTACACGAAGAGGAATGCATACACTAAAGAAAAATCCAGAGAAATGGAGAATGGAGGCAATTTAAAGCTACATCAATTTTAGCGTGCAAAATGAGCTAAGTAACGCAAACATTAACTATACATTGTAATAGATAAGCATTCTCATCATACAAGCATCATACTCGCATCATAAAAGCATTGCACAAGCATTTCATGGCATAAGCATCGCATACACATTTCATAACATAATCATCACATAAGCATTAGATTCGCAGAATTGTTCAGAATTTCGCAGAATTGTCAGAATTTCGCCGAATTATTCAGAATTTCGCAGGATTATTCAGAATTTCACAGAATAGTTAAGAATTTCGCAGGATTGTTCAGAATTTCGCAGAATGATTCAAAATTTCGTCAAATGTGTCAGAATTTTGGAGAATGTGGTTATTCCAAACGATATGATTATTTCGCTCAATTATTTCGCACAATTATAAGCAACTTGAAGAGATTATACTATCGCATGAGCACAACACATGAGACAGAGGCAAGATAAGAATGAGGAAACAATTCACACATTCAACATTTTCTCAAGGATTCTACCTTCATAGATAAAGAACAGAGGCAACTATGGATTACCAAGAAAACATTTTATGTTCTTTATCTCCTCGGAAAGAATCATTTCCAAAGTGGACGTACAACAACAAGAATCCTCACCAAAAATGAAGTAATAATTTCGCACGAATAGAGGCAATACTTATTATTCAAGGATAGATACTTCTTATTTACTTCGCAACATTCCGGAACTTCACAAAAGAATAGAGGCAAGTACGTACTTTTCAAATACAGTATTCTTTCGCTCGTTCCTTCATCAACAAAGATTAAAGACTACTCCAACAACTTCAACAAGACGGATTTTTCCTTAAAGATTTCTATTCAAGCAATATTCAAGAAAAAAGAGGCAAGATGTAGGATCCAAATATTGCACAATAATAAGATCTCGCGAGAATGTAGGGAAGCTTGTGAGAGAACGTAGCATGTGTGCAAACTAAGATCCAACGTGAGCCTGCGAGAACATCGCACGGTGATTCTGAAATTAGGGGAAATGTTAGCCGTATCCCACCACATATGAGCTATCAGCCACTATGTAAATATCTATATAAAGAGAAAGGTAGGAGAGAGAAAAGGAACGGGTATTATTATTATCTTCTTATTTTTTCCCAAAAACCAGAGAGAGGGAGAGAGCTCCAAATACTCATTAATGGAGTCTCAATGTAATTCATATGTAATTCAATGATCATAGTGAAACCTAACCCCGTGGATGTAGATCAAATTGATCGAACCACGTAAATCTTGTGTCTTATTTTCTATTTTCATTATATTTATCTTTATTTTCATATCAAATAAGTTTAGATCTAAAAATTATAGTCATGATAATACAAGGGGTGTGTTGTGGGATTTCCTGCAACTACAGTATTTAGATCTAAAAACAGTTCAAAGATCCCGTTGATACTTCGATCTAGTTTGAGTGAATGTTACTTTCTCAATTGCGTCATTTCTTCGGTTTCAGCAATTTCAGTGATTTCTTCTTCATCAACTGTTTTTGTATCCCGTTTGTGTTTAATTACTTTTATAAATCCAGGGTCTTCAGTACTGGGTATTCTATGCGTGTTTTTCATATGCTTCGGATTATGCATTTTTGAAGATTAATCGACGATGGAATTTTCGAATCGACGAGTTTTCAACCGATTTTTGATAAAGGGGGGACCAATTTCATCCAGTATGGTAGAAGAGAAGAGGGAAGTGGAGAAGATGAAATGAAAATGAAATGAGAAGATGAATTAGGTTTACGTTTAATTATAATGGGAAAGGGTAGTTTTTTAACTTCACCCGTTAGGACTCCCCCCTTATCCCTTAAAAAGAGTCCACTTAAAATCGGGTCTACCCCAATTAATCTGGGTCTACTCCAATTTGGCAAGGTTTTTATACTCAATGAATTCTTCTCAAATTTTTTTATTAATGAAAAATATCTTTGAAATAATGTTCAACAACCTAGTTTTACATTTCATTAAGTTCCAAATGTTAGAGCACTGCTCGGTCGAACTCGCAAGCGTTGCTATCTCACGCTTGTTTGTCAAGTTTAGTTGCCAAAACTATAAGTCTTGATTTCTAGTCTACTTATAGCTAAGTCTCGGATTAGGATACTAAGTGTAGTTGAGCATTAAAATTCACGGCGTTCATCGATTGAAGAAGAAAAACTACTAAGGGGAGCTTGTTAAACTCATATATTACTCAATAGTCTATCTACTCTATCTCCTATTTGATAAAAAAGTCGTTTAGCTATATAGACTTCGATTATGCACATTTGATATTTTGAGCTGAGTTTAACTCGCTTATATATGTTGGTAAGATTTCGCTTTAACCAAGTTCATCTTATATTCTTGACGAAAATCAAAAGATGATCATGTGAAAATCACCTGGTAACATCTTACACGATTTGTGTGAAACGATCATTTGATGTAGACTCGGAATGTTTCGTATTGATCACTCGTTCACTTGAAAATTGCTTTGAAGCTAATAGTTTGTGTGATACAACTATTGTGGTCTTCTAAGAATGTTTCAATGATTGAAATGGGAGTTTAGAATATACCATGATTGGATATAGCACATTATGCGTACTTGTATGCTAAACTGTTGCATGTTATTCAAAGTCCGGGAACCATAGTATGCATACCCGTATGCGTACTGGTTGGTTAATGAAAGTCCGAGAACTTAGTATGATACCCGTAGGTGTATTGGAGTAAAGTTCATGTCCGGAAATTCAACTGAGTTTGGAGGTATGCATACCCGTTCGCATACTGGCGAACCCAAACTTAGTCCGTCCACTTAGGTATGCGTACCCGTTTGCATACTTGAGTAGGTTATGTTCTAAAATCGGTTTGTTCATGAACTAATACAATTATATATTAAGGAATGCAATCTTTTTCAAACCGTGGCTATAATGTTCATGAATTGATTCAAGTGAATCAAAATTGAATCTTCTTCAATTGTGTCTTGTATACTTCTATGAGAATATAAACAATTGAACAACTCTAGACCTAGTTTCATTTGAGTCATTTGAACTAGTTATGGTTTATATGAATAAGGTTGATATGAAAGTGTTCATATGGCTAACTTCGGTTAAATATTGTTGAGCCAACAAGGTGCACACATTTAGGTACGGTTACTCATATCTAAATGAAGTTGAAAAAGCAGGGGTACAACAACCACACCCAACAATTCGATTAGGAATCTGTATGGACAAACTCCAATATACTTTTTAGAGAATCAACTACACAGTCAGACTCAATTTAGAGAAAAGTATATCAAAGAGTTTATATCTCAATCTCTCGATTTGATCTTTACTCAAGCAAATGGAAATCTGCGAGTCTTTATCAAAGAGAGATAACTTGGATGGTACCAAAGACCAATATCCAAGTGTCAATCAATTTAAATCAACAACCAAAAGGTCATATATTCTAATTGATTGAACAACACACAACATGTGATATTTCAATTATATAAACAAATATAATGCGGAATAGAAATAACACAAACACCAGAATTTTGTTAACGAGGAAACCGCAAATGCAGAAAAACCCCGAGACCTAGTCCAGATTGAACACACACTGTATTAATCCGCTACACACACTAGACTACTCCAAACTAACTTCGGTCTGGACTGTAGTTGAACCCCAATAAATCTCATACTGATCCAAGGTACAGTTATACTCCTACGCCTCTGATCCCAGCAGGATGCTACATACTTGATTCCCTTAGATGATCTCACCCACAACTAAGAGTTGCTACGACCAAAAGTCGAAGACTTTAATAAACAAATATGTATCACACAGAAAAGTCTACGGTAATAGATAAATCTGTCTCCCACGAATATACCTATGAGTTTTTGTTCCGTCTTTTGATAAATCAAGGTGAACAGGAACCAATCAATAACCCGGACTTATATTCCCGAAGAACAACCTAGTATTATTGATCACCTCACAATAATCTTAATCGACGCAGCGAAAAAAGATATTGCGGAATCACAAACGATGCGACGAATATGTTTGTGACTTCTTTTCTATCTTGCCTATCGGATATATAAATCTCGAGCCAATTATTTCAATTGTACTCGTAACGATAGAAATAGCAAGATCAGATCACACAACTACGATAAAAGTAGTATCAGTCTGGTTTCACAATCCCAATGAAGTCTTTAAGTCGTTAAAATGGTTTAGAAGAAGAAACCAAACGTTAAAGGAGAATCGACTCTAGCTTAGCACAACTAGTATCACACAAAATGTGTGGGGATTAGGTTTCCTAGTTTCTTGAGTTCTCCCTTATATAATCTTTCAAATCAGGGTTTGCAATCAATGTTAGCTTGGTAACAAATCATTCAATATTCACCGTTAGATGAAAACCTGATTAGATTCAAGCTAATATTTCTCAACTGTTGGATCGAAAACTTAGCTTGTTACACACAAATGAAATGTCCAATTTTGGGTTTATGAACCGTACCCAAACATTAACATTTGTTGGTTCAACAATAGTTAACCAAAGGTTAGCCATATGATCACTTTCATATCAACCATCTTCTTCTTCACCATAAATAGTCCAAATGACTCAAATGAACTAGTTAGAGAGTTGTTCAATTGCAAGGAAATCTTATGTAACTACACAAGACACAATCGAAGCAAAATCGGTTTGATTCACTCGAATCGGTTGATGAACTTTATAGCCACGGTTTGCAAAAGCATTCCTTAGTTTATTTAAACATTAGTTCAAGAACAACCGGTTTTAGATTAATCTGCTCAAGCTCGCGGACTGGGTTCGCGGACTTAAGTTCATGAAAGGAGTACACAAACTCCAGCAGAAATTCTCGGGTTTGAGAACTTCGCCAGTTCGCGGATTGAGTTCGCGGACTTGGCTCACGCCACTTCCATTTCTCTTGATCAACAAAGTTCGCACACTTTGGTTCAAGGAATAAGGACTTATACATATATGTGTTTCCACAACAATGGTTATGTAATCTAAACTCTCATTTCAATCATTTGAAACATTCTCAGAGAACATTATATAGCCGTTATTCATAGACCGTTTTTCGTCAGAGCAATTTCCAAAGTGATTGAAACATTACATGACTTTCGTCACTAGGCAAAGATGAATTTGGCTAAATCGAAAGCTTACCAACACATATTTCGAGAAATAGATAGACGAGATAAACTCATCTCAAAATAGCAAATGTGTATAATGAAAGTCTATACCAAAACAACTTTTTGTCTCAAGAGTAGGAGATAGAGTAAATAGACTTTTGAGTGATAGATAAGTTCAAGTCTCCATATACCTTTTAGTCGATGAAGATCCACCAGTTCCTTGAGTAGTCCTTCGTCTTGTATGATGATTTCCATGGAGTCTTGAGATCAACTACACTTTCTATCCTAGTCCGAGACCTTTAGCTAAATAGGCTAGAAATCAAGACTTATAGTTTTGATCACTAACATTGACAAACATGCTTGAGATAGCAACGCATGCGAGTTCGACCGAGTAATGCTCTAACAGAAGTCACTTTTTATTTGTGTGTAACAATCTAAGTTCGATCTAACGGTTGAAAGATATTAGCTTGAGTCTAATCAGTTTTTCATCTAACGTTGAATATTGAATGCTTTTTTTACCAAGGTAGCATTGATTTGAAACCCTGATTTGAAGACTATATAAGGGAGAACTCTAGGAACTGGGAAACCTAATCCTCACACCTCCTGTGTGCTACTAGTTGCGACTAGAGTCGATTATCCATTAACCTTAGGTTTTTTCCAAAACCCTGTAGGATAACGACTTGAAGACTTCATTCAGATTGTGAAGCCAGACCCAAATATTTTCTTTGTAGTTGCGTGTTCTGATCTTGTTGTTTTCTATCGTATTGAGTACTATATTCTCTAAGATTTGCTCTAGATTTAATCTCTGATAGGCAAGATAAAAAGTAATCACAAACATCTTCGTCTCATTGTTTGTGATTCCACGCTGTTTTTCGGGAATATAAGACCGGTGTATGAATTGGTTCCTGTTCACCTTGGTTTATTAGTCCCCACACGTCTGTGTGATACTAGTGCGCTCGCTAGAGTCGATTCTCCTTTAACCTTTGGTTTTCTTCTCTAAAACCAGGTTAACGACTTAAAGACTTCATTGGGATTGTGAAGCCAGGCCGATACTACTTTTATCGTAGTTGTGTGATCTGATCTTGCATCTTCTATCGTACAAGTACAATCGATTGATTGGCTTGAGATCGTAAGAGTTCTCTGATAGGCAAGATAAATAAGTCACAAACATCTTCGTGTCACTGTTTGTGATTCCTCGACAAACCGCCTGTGTAGTCAGGAAGGATTGTAGAGAGGTGATTGATTAATCTAGGTTGTTCTTCGGGAATATAAGACCGGATTATCAATTGGTTCCTTTTCACCTTGATTTCATATCTTAAGACGGAACAAAACCTAGGGTTTATCTTTCGGAGATAGATTTATCCTTTGATAGACTTTTCTGTGTGAGACAGATTTGTTTATTATCAAGACTGCGATTTTGGGTTGCAACAACTCTTGGTTGTGGGTGAGATCAGCTAAGGGAATCAAGTGCGCAGTATCTTGCTGGGATCCGAGGCATAGAAGTACAACTGTACCTTGGATCAATGGGAGACTGATTGGGGTTCAACTATAGTCAAGTCCGAAGTTAGCTTGGAGTAGGCTAATGTCTATAGCGGCTTAATACAGTGTGTATTCAATCGAGAGGTTGAGATATAAACTCTTTGATATATCTTTTTATTGATTGAGTCTGACTGTCTAGTTGATTCTCATAAAAAGTATATTGGAGTTTGTCCATAAAGATTGCTAAGTGAAATATTGGGTGGTGTTGTTAGACCCCTGCTTTTTCAATTGGTATCACAGCAGGAAAACACGTTTCAAGACCTCATCAGTTTGTGTTTGTAGAGATCTGACTCTATGGACAAGAGTATTATCTCTGACAATGCAACATCAGTACAAGACTACTCAGATAAGTTTCAAAAATCTGAAACCACTAAGGAAAACTCCTTCTCATCTCCTTCAACCGAATCTAAATCCAACTGAATCTCTTGATGAACGGTTGGATGATCTCTCGGATGATAGTGATTCTGAAGAAGGACAAAGTCTTGATGAGGAAGTTTCCCAATACATCAAGTTGTTTAATTGTGATTTGAAGGAAACAAGGACAACTGCTTGCTTGAGAAAGTATATGAGTCCTCTCTGTCAAGAAAACAGAAAGTTAAGAAAACTCTTCAAAGGTTATGATGGTGGATACAAACTGTTACAATCTACCGTTGAAGATCATGAAGAAGAGGTTCGCTCAAAAAAATCTGAATGTGATAATCTTCTTCGTAACCTCTGTATATTAAAAGAGAGGCTTGCCGAAAGTGAAGCAAGATGTGAATCTCAACAGAAGTGTTTCAATGACAAAGAACACAGTCTTCTTATCAGAGAGAAACCCTTGGAAACCAAACTCACTGCTGCTCTTAATAAGGTAAAATCACTGGAAGAGAATTTAAATCACTAGACAGTCAGACTCAATATAGATAAAAGTATCTCAAGTAGTTAATATCTCTCTCTTGATTTGATTTTTACTTAAGCTAAAAACAATAACGAGTCTTTATCAAATACAAGGAATAACTTGGACGGTACCAAGGACCAATGTCCAAGGATCAATCAATATCAATCAACAACCAAAGGTTGGATTTCCAATTGATGATCACGAACGCACAACCTGTATCATTTCAATTATATAAAATATAATGCGGAAAAGAAATAACACAGACACCAGAAGTTTTGTTAACGAGGAAACCGCAAATGCATAAAAACCCCGGGACCTAGTCCAGATTGAATGCACACTGTATTAAGCCGCTACAGACACTATCCTACTCCAAGCTAACTTCGGACTGGACTATAGTTGAACCCCAATCAGTATCCTACCGATCCAAGGTACAGTTGTACTCCTACGCCTCTGATCCCAACAGGATACTGCACACTTGACTACCTTAGATGATCTCACCCACAACAAAGAGTTGCTGCAACCCAAAATCGCAGACTTGATAATAAACAAATCTGTCTCACACAGAAAAGTGTATAAAAGGATAAATATGTCTCCCAAAGATAAACCCTAGGTTTTATTCCGTCTTAAGATATGAAATCAAGGTGAACATGAACCAATTGATAATCCGGTCTTATATTCCCGAAGAACAACCTAGATTAATCAATCACCTCTCTACAATCCTTCCCGAATACACATGAGGTTTGTCGAGGAATCACAAACAGTGAGACGAAGATGTTTGTGACTTCTTTATCTTTCCTATCGGAGAACTCTCAC
The DNA here is from genome assembly GCF_003573695.1 of Papaver somniferum. NCBI lineage: Eukaryota > Viridiplantae > Streptophyta > Magnoliopsida > Ranunculales > Papaveraceae > Papaver > Papaver somniferum. The sequence goes on from NC_039360.1 coordinate 125,777,106, forward strand.
GATCTCAAGCCAATAAATAGATTGTGCTCGTACGATAGAAGATCCAAAATCAGATCACTCAACTATGATAAAAGTAGTATCGATCTGGCTTCACAATCCCAATGAAGTCTTTAAGTCGTTAACCTGGTTTTAGAAAAGAAAACCAAAGGTTAAAGGAGAATCGACTCTAGCGAGCGCACTAGTATCACACAGACGTGTGGGGATTAGTTTTGCACAATGCTAGATGTCTCCTTTATATAGCCTTGAAATCAGGGTTTTGCCTTAGTTACAAAGCAATCCATATTCACCATTAGATGAAAACCTAATTTAGACTCAAGCTAATATTTCTCAACCGTTAGATCAAAAACTTAGCTTGTCACACACACTTGGGTAGACGTTTACTGGGTTTGCAAAAACCATGCCCAAACGTGTACGTGTATGTTGGTTCAACATAGTAACCCAAAAGGTTAACCATATGAGCATTTCATATTAACCTTGTTCTTCTTCACCATAACTAGTTCAATTGACTCAAATGAACTAGTTGAAGAGTTGTTCAATTGCTATGAGATCTTATGTAACTACACAAGACACAATTAAAACAAAGATGACTCGATTCGATTGAATCGGCTCATGAACTTTAGCCACGTTTTGCATAAAGAATTCCTTAGTAATTTAAGTTTCATGTTCAGAGCACATCTTTAGATCATAACCACTTAAGCTCACAAATAAGTTCGCGGACTTAAGACAACCGGTGGAGTTTTCCAAACTCAGCAGAAAATCTCGGCAAAGAGATTTTCTCCAGTTCGCGGACTAACACGCAAACGAGTTTTTGGAAAATCCCAGCAGAAATTCTCGGTACGAGAACTTCCGTCAGTTTGCGGACTGAATTCGCGGACTAGGCTCGCGGACTGGGTTCGTGGACTTGGCAAACCCAATTCCTATCGTTTCTCTCAATCAACAAAGTTCGAAAGCTTCGGATTAAGGAATACATGGTTATGTAATCTAAACTCTTATTCCAATCATTGAGACATTCTCAGAGGACGTTATATAGCCGTTATTCACAGACCGTTTCACGTCAGAGCAATTCTCAAAGTAATTGAAACTTTTCATGACTTTCGTCACTAGGTGAAGATAAACTTGATCAAAGCGAAACGGTTTATTAACACATGATTTCGAGATATAGATAGGCGAGATATACTCGGCTCGAAATATCAAATGTGTATGATCCAGTCTATATAGCATACGACTTTTGTCTCAGAAGAAGTAGGAGATAGAAGAGATAGACTTTTGAGTGATACATAAGTTCAAGTCTCCACATACCTTTTGTTGATGAAGTTCCACGGTTCCTTGAGTATATCTTCGTCATTGTATGATGAATCGCCATGAAGTCCTTGAGCTCAACTACACTTTTCTATCCTAGTCCGAGACTTAGTTATGTAGGCTAGAAATCAAGACTCATAGTTTTGATCAATAACATTGACAAACATGCTTGAGATAGCAACGCATGCGAGGTCGACCGAGCTATGTTCTAAAAATCTCCCCCTTTGTCAATTTTAGTGACAAAACTATTAATATATATGGAATACAAAAAAGATAAACTTTAGTGGATCCTATTTCATAGTCTAATATTCAACGTTCCCTGAAATCTTCGTCCTTCCAAGTACTTCAATGATCCCAAAGGTTGTAAGTTTAGCATCACCGTTGTTGAAAATCCTTAGCTATAACAATGAGAGAAATCGAGATTCTCGATCATCATTATACAGTGACATAGTATTATTATGTAACATCAAAGTCCAATTGCATCACTAATTTAACAATAATACTACGGTGATATGTATCACTCCCCCTTAGTCAATACTCCATCTAGATTATGGAAACCACTCCCCCTTACATAATGATCCGAAAACCATATGTATTTGTAGTGTGAACTACATTATTTCTCCCCCTTTTTGTCAATAAAATTTTCAAAGGTACAAGAACGGGATCATAATGAAATTTCCACAAGAGACATTTCATAGACTAAAAGAACATACCAACTTAATTTAGATGCAATCATAAAGCCGAAGCTAAATCCATATCGCAAGACTCCCAGCCGATCCCTTTATGTTCAATGGAAAAATCTGCAAGAAAAAAGAGGTAGATTCATCATAACCTGCGCTTTACGGCTTTACCTATAAAAGGCATGGCGGACAGTTTTAAGAGTGCTGAATTTACCTCGGACCTTACAACCCATGGTATTGCACCCAATCCTATAGAGAAAAATCCTATGTACACCTTACATAAGTGAACAATCATGAATATTCTAGCACCTCGATAATGACAGGAGTTAGTATACAACTTTACTGTTTTAAAAGTCTTACCAGGATTCCTGTCAGAATGAATGCTGGTACTGCATCGAGCAGCAATTCATGCTCCTGATTTACTTAAACTGGTCAGGATTCAGGCATAGAAGAAAAGAAGGCAGAAAAATGGAGAGTTCTTTGTTGGAAAAATCGTTCAATTACCTTCAGAAAGAATGCAGCAGCACACAGGATGCAACCTAGAACCAGTCCTGCTATTGAGACCTATATAGAGAGCAAAAAAAAAAAGAGGCAGCGCTAAGATTGATGACAAACGACATTGCGTATAACTTTTTTGTAAGTATGATAAAAACAAGTTTGAAACTTTACCAGTAGAAGTATTCTTCTTCCAGCTCTGTCTATTAAGACTGCACTCAGAGCGGTTAACACGATCTACAAAATACGAAAATCTATCACCATATTGCAGAGGCAGGGAAATGTTCAGATATGCAGAAGGAAGAGTGCAAACCTGAAGAGCAGCACCAGCATTTGTTCCAATGTCTGGTGGAAATCCTGAAAAATGAGGATAGACAGACAAAAATCACCAACCAGAACCAAAAGAGGATAAGATAATGAGATTGATTGGAGCAAGAGGGTCTATTAGCTATAGCGGTGTTACCTACGGACACAAAAATCTGGCTTTGATAAAAAAGAATGCCAGGCAATCCTCCAAACTTTTGACACACCATCAGTCCTACTCCAATCTAATTTCACAGAGGCAAAATGAGTTGGATAAAAATCCAAGTGTTTCAAAATTGATAAACTGAAAATAAAAGACTTCCACCATGAAGTTTCAAAATCCAAGTGTTTCAAAACTAAAAGACATTAGTTTTGCACAATGCTAGATGTCTCCTTTATATAGCCTTGAAATCAGGGTTTTTCCTTAGTTACAAAGCAATCCATATTCACCATTAGATGAAAACCTGATTTAGATTCAAGCTAATATTTTTCAACCGTTAGATCAAAAACTTAGCTTGTCACACACATTTGGGTAGACGTTTACTAGGTTTGCGAAAACCATGCCCAAACGTGTACGTGTATGTTGGTTCAACATAGTAACCCAAAAGGTTAACCATATGAGCATTTCATATTAACCTTGTTCTTCTTCACCATAACTAGTTCAATTGACTCAAATGAACTAGTTGAAGAGTTGTTCAATTGCTATGAGATCTTATGTAACTACACAAGACACAATTAAAACAAAGATGATTCGATTCGATTGAATCGGCTCATGAACTTTAGACACGGTTTTCATAAAGCACTCCTTAGTAATTTAAGTTTCATGTTCAGAGCACATCTTTAGATCATAACCACTTAAGCTCACAAATAAGTTCGCGGACTTAAGACAACCGGTGGAGTTTTCCAAACTCAGCAGAAAATCTCGGCAAAGAGATTTTCGCGAGTTCGCGGACTGACACGCAAACGAGTTTTTGGAAAATCCCAGCAGAAATTCTCGGTACGAGAACTTCCTTCAGTTTGCGGACTGAATTCGCGGACTGGGCTCGCGGACTTAGCAAAGCCAATTCCTCCGGTTTCTCTCAATCAACAAAGTTCGAAAACTTCGGATTAAGGAATACATGATTATGTAATCTAAACTCTCATTCCAATCATTGAGACATTCTCAGAGGACGTTATATAGCCGTTATTCACAGACCGTTTCACGTCAAAGAAATTCTCAAAGTAATTGAAACTTTTCATGACTTTCGTCACTAGGTGAAGATAAACTTGATCAAAGCGAAACGGTTTACTAACACATGATTTCGAGATATAGATAGGCGAGATATACTCGGCTCGAAATATCAAATGTGTATGATCCAGTCTATATAGCATACGACTTTTGTCTCAGAAGAAGTAGGAGATAGAAGAGATAGACTTTTGAGTGATAGATAAGTTCAAGTCTCCACATACCTTTTGTTGATGAAGTTCCACGGTTCCTTGAGTAGATCTTCGTCGTTGTATGATGAATCTCCATGAAGTCCTTGAGCTCAACTACACTTTTCTATCCTAGTCCGAGACTTAACTATGTAGGCTAGAAATCAAGACTCATAGTTTTGATCAATAACATTGACAAACATGCCTGAGATAGCAACGCATGCGAGGTCGACCGAGCTATGTTCTAACAATCTCCCCCTTTGTCAATTTTAGTGACAAAACTATTATTACATATGGAATACAAAAAAAATAAACTTTAGTGGATCCTATTTCATAGTCTAATCTTCAACGTTCCCTGAAATCTTCGTCCTTCCAAGTACTCCAATGATCCCAAAGGTTATAAGTTTAGCATCACCGTTGTTGAAGATCCTTAGCTATAACAATGAGAGAAATCTATATTCTCGATCATCATTATACAGTGACATAGTATTATTATGTAACATCAAAGTCCAATTGCATCACGAATTTAACAATAATACTACGGTGATATGTATCACCCCCCCTTAATCAATACTCCATCTCGATTATGGAAACCACTCCCCCTTACATAATGATCCGAAAACCATATGTATTTGTAGTGTGAACTATATTATTTCTCCCCCTTTTTGTCAATAAAATTTTCAAAGGTACAAGAACGGGATCATAATGAAATTTCCACAAGTGACATTTCGTAGACTAAAAGAAAAATACATACCAACTTAATTTACACAAATATGAGCATTCAGCTCATTAAATGAACATTGCTTTTGTTTGGCCTTCCTTCTTTGATTATCACTCAGTTTAGAAAAATAAGACATAGCTTGTTCTGCATATTCTTCTGAAGGCTTTCTCTGAGGACTAAATCTAGGACCTCTTGTAATTGGTTCAAGGGGATCAGAAAAGATGGGAATCCATTTTCTAGGTTTAGATTTACCAAAAACATTCTTATAAACACTGGGAATACATTCATCAGTAATATGAGAGTTAGAATGTACCTTTGTCTTGTGATGACTTTTAGGAAGAATTCCATGTTTATAAGGTTCTTGGTTTTCTGTGGATATACGATTCACTGTGGTAGTCGTCTGACTATTTTTTCTATCGATAGTGGATAAAAACAAATTACGAAGCTTATAAATTTGTTTCTTTCTGGAAAAAACATGGAGAGCATAGTGATTTCCTTTTCCACAGAAGGTACAAGTTCGTGGTGGAGAAGTAACAACATGCACTTGTTTGAACTTCATAGCCACCGGAGAAAATTGTAAGTTATGAAAAAATTTCTTGACACAATCTTCATCTGGAGAAAGTTTCATTCTATACAGTAATTCATGAGAATTAGTTTGTGCAGAAGAACTTTTCATTAAGACAGAGTTTTCCTTTTCCAGGGATTTGCACTGTCTATGGGCTAGAGCAAGTGAGGTTTCAAGTTTCTCAACATGAAGTCTGTCTAGATCGGATGAATGCGTCTTGATCAAACATTTTTCTCTAATTGAGCCTTCTCTGACCAGCTTTTCAAGATCACAAATCTTTTCACGCTGTATATTGTTTTCTTGAAGAAGTTTCTCAATTTCCTTAGAGAAAGACCCTAGAATGTTGTAGAGTACCTGTTCACGATCAATAGACTTCTCGAATTCATCAATGAGCTTGAGATCAACAAACTCTGTAGAATTTTTTGTAATTCTGGTGAGCTCCATTTCAGCTTTATCTATTATGTCCAATGTCTCATTGGAGGAAGAGTGGCTGACACAAGATGAGACAGTCTTCCTACCTCGGGATTCGGAAGAATCAGCTAAGGAGTGATCCTTTGAGATATTTCCGAGACACTTGAAAAAGTTGATAGCTTTAAGAGGCATTTTGGTATGCGTATGAGATTCTGTCCACAAACCCAGATAGCCACAAACACAGACTTATAAGGTCTTTGACGTGTTTGCCTGCTCTGATACCAATTGAAAAAGCGGGGGTCTAACAACACCACCCAATATTTCGCTTAGCAATCTGTATGGACTAACTCCGAAATACTTTGCTAGAGAATCAACTAGACAGTCAGATTCAATCTAGATAAAAGTATCTCAAGGAGTTAATATCTCTCTCTTGATTTGATTTTTACTCAAGCTAAAAACAATAGCGAGTCTTTATCAAATACAAGGAATAACTTGGACGGCACCAAAGACCAATGTCCAAGGATCAATCAATATCAATCAACAACTAAAGGTTGGATTTCCAATTGATGATCACGAACGCACAACATGTATTATTTCAATTATATAAAATATAATGCGGAAAAGAAATAACACAGACACCAGAAGTTTTGTTAACGAGGAAACCGCAAATGCATAAAAACCCCGAGACCTAGTCCAGATTGAATACACACTGTATTAAGCCGCTATAGACATTAGCCTACTCCAAGCTAACTTCATACTGGACTATAGTTGAACCCCAATCAGTCTCCCACTGATCCAAGGTACAGTCGTACTCCTATGCCTCGGATCCCAGCAAGATACTGCGCACTTGATTCCCTTAGCTGATCTCACCCACAACCAAGAGTTGTTGCAACCCAAAATCGCAGTCTTGATAATAAACAAATCTGTCTCACACAGAAAAGTCTATCAAAGGATAAATCTGTCTCCCAAAGATAAACCCTAGGTTTTGTTCCGTCTTAAGATATGAAATCAAGGTGAACAGGAACCAATTGATAATCCGGTCTTATATTCTCGAAGAACAACCTAGATTAATCAATCACCTCTCTACAATCCTTCCTGACTACACAGGCGGTTTGTCGAGGAATCACAAACAGTGACACGGAGATGTTTGTGACTTCTTTATCTTGCCTATCAGAGAAATCTTACGATCTCAAGCCAATCAATCGATTGTACTTGTACGATAGAAGATGCAAGATCAGATCACACAACTACGATAAAAGTAGTATCGGCCTGGCTTCACAATCCCAATGAAGTCTTTAAGTCATTAACCTGGTTTTAGAGAAGAAAACCAAAGGTTAAAGGAGAATCGACTCTAGCGAGCGCACTAGTATCACACAGACGTGTGGGGATTAGTTTTTCACAATACTAGATGTCTCCTTTATATAGCCTTCAAATCAGGGTTTTGCCTTAGTTACAAAGCAATCCATATTCACCGTTGGATGAAAACCTTATTTAGATTCAAGCTAATATTTCTCAACCGTTAGATCGAAAACTTAGCTTGTCACACACACTTGGGTAGATGTTTACTGGGTTTGCGAAAACCATACCCAAACGTGTACGTGTATGTTGGTTCAACATAGTAACCCAAAAGGTTAACTATATGAGCATTTCATATTAACCTTGTTCGTCTTCACCATAACTAGTTCAATTGACTCAAATGAACTAGTTAAAGAGTTGTTCAATTGCTATGAAATCTTATGTAACTACACAAGACACAGTTGAAACAAAGATGATTCGATTCGATTGAATCGGCTCATGAACTTTAGCCACAGTTTGCATAAAACACTCCTTAGTAATTTAAGTTTCATGTTCAGAGCACATCTTTAGATCATAACCACTTAAGCTCACAAACAAGTTCGCGGACTTAAGACAACCGGTGGAGTTTTCCAAACTCAGCAGAAAATATCGGCAAAGAGACTTTCGCCAGTTTGCGGACTAACACACAAACGAGTTTTTGAAAAGTCCCAGCAGAAATTCTCGGTACAAGAACTTCCGTCAGTTCGCGGACAGAGTTAGCGGACTGGGTTCGCGGACTTGGCAAATCCAATTCCTCCGGTTTCTCTCAATCAACAAAGTTCGAAAACTTCGGATTAAGGAATACATGGTTATGTAATCTAAACTCTTATTCCAATCATTGATACATTATCAGAGGACGTTATATAGCCGTTATTCGCAGACCGCTTCACGTCAGAGCAATTCTCAAAGTAATTGAAACTTTTCATGACTTTCGTCACTAGGTGAAGATAAACTTGATCAAAGCGAAACGCTTTACCAACACATGATTTCGAGATATAGATAGGCGAGATATATTCGGCTCGAAATATCAAATATGTATGATCTATTCTATATAGCATACGACTTTTGTCTCATAATAAGTAGGAGATAGAAGAGATAGACTTTTGAGTGATAGATAAGTTCAAGTCTCCACATACCTTTTTGTTGATGAAGTTCCACGGTTCCTTGAGTAGATCTTCGTCGTTGTATGATGAATCTCCATGAAGTCCTTGAGCTCAACTACACTTTTCTATCCTAGTCCCAGACTTAGCTATGTAGGCTAGAAATCAAGACTCATAATTTTGATCACTAACATTGACAAACATGCTTGAGATAGCAGCGCATGCGAGGTCGACCGAGCTATGTTCTAACACCAAGTTCATCTTATATTTTGGTCGAAAGTCAAAAGATGATCATGTGAAAATCGCCTGGTAACATCTTACATGATTTGTGTGAAACAGTCATTTTATGTAGACTCGGAATGTTTCGTATTGATCATTCGATCACTTGAAAATTGATTTGAAGCTAATAGTTTGTGTGAGACAGCTATTGTCCTCTTCTAAGAATGTTTCAATGATTTAAATGGGAGTTTAAAACAATTAAACATGATTAAATATAGCACAGTATGCGTACTTGTATGCTAAACAGTTGCATGTTATTCCAAATCCGGGAACCATAGTATGCATACCCGTATGCGTACTAGTTGGTTAATGAAAGTTAGGGAACTTAGTATGCATACCCGTATGCGTACTGGAGTAAAGTTCATGTTCGGAAATTCAACTGAGTTTAAAGGTATGCGTACCCGTTCGCATACTGGCGAACCCATACTTAGTCCGGCCACTTAGGTATGCCTACTTGAGTAGGTTATGTTCTAAAATCGGTTTGTTCATGAACTAATACATTTATATATTAAGGAATACTTTTGCAAACCCTGACTATAATGTTCATGAATTGATTTAGTGAATCAAAATCGATTTTGCTTCAATTGTGCATTGTATACTTCAATGAGAATATAAACAATTGAACAATTCTGGAACTAGTTTCATTTGAGTCATTTGAACTAGTTATGGTTAAGATGAATAAGGATGATATGAAAGTGTTTATATGGCTAACTTCTGTCAACTATTGTTGAGCCAACAAGGTGCACACGTTTAGGTACGGTTACTCATATCTAAATGAAGTCACTTTTCATTTGTGTGTAACAAGCTAAGTTCGATCAAACAGTTGAGTCTAATCAGGTTTTCATCTAACGGTGAATATTGAATGCTTTGTTACCAAGGTAGCATTGATTCCAAACCCTTATTTGAAGACTATATAAGGGAGAACTCTAGCAACTGTGAAACCTAATCCCCACACCTCCTGTGTGATATTAGTTGCGAGTAGAGTCGATTATCCTTTAACCTTAGGTTTTTTCCAAAACCCTGTAGGTTAACGACTTGAAGACCTTATTGGGATTGTGAATCCAGACCCAACTATTTTCTCTGTAGTTGTGTGTTCTGATCTTGCTGTTTTCTATCGTATTGAGTACTATCTTCTCTAAGATTTGTTCGAGATTTAATCTCTGATAGGCAAGATAAAAAGTAATCACAAACATCTTCGTATCATCGTTTGTAATTCCACAATATCTTGTTTCGCTACCATATAATTAAGATTATTGTGAGGTGATTGATATTACTAGGATGTTTTTCGGGAATATAAGGCCGGTGTATCAATTGGTTCCTGTTCACCTTGATTTATCAAAAGACAGAACAAAACTCATAGGTATTTCTGTGGGAGACAGATTTATCTATTCAATAGACTTTTCTGTGTGAGAGAGATTGGGTTATCAAGTCTTCGACTTTGGGTTGTAGCAACTCTTAGTTGTGGGTTAGATAATCTAAGGGAATGAAGTGCGCAGAGTCTTGCTGGGAATTCAGAGGCGTAAGGAATGTGATTGTACCTTGATTAGTGTGAGATTGGTTAGGGCTCAACTACATTCCATTCCGAAGTTAACTTGGAGTAGGCTAGTGTCTGTAGCGGCTTAATACAGTGTGGTGTTCAAATCTGGACTAGGTCCCAGGGTTTTTCTGCATTTGCGGTTTCCTCGTTAACAAAATTTCTAGTATATGTGCTATTTCTTTTCCGCATTATATTTGTTTATATAATTGAAATATCACAGATTGTGTGTAGTTCAATCAATTAGATAATCCAACATTTGGTTGTTGATATAAATTGATTGACACTTGAACATTGGTCTTTGGTTCCGTTTCTTATAATAATCAAGCTCATGGATTTCTATCTGTTTGATTTGCTGATTACATTAAGAAACAAAGATATAACTCTTTGATATATTTCTTGATTGAGCTCGCTTTATTAGTTGGTGCTCTCAGAATTATATTAGGGGTTAGTCCATACAAATTGCCTAAACGAAATATTGAGTGAGATTGTTAGACCCCCGCTTTTTCACCAACATTTTAATAATAAGCAAACGCTATCGCATTACATAACTCTTAATCAAAATTAAATCCGTGCACATGAATCTTGTAGAGTTGATAGCGTCCATCATGCTTAAACTTTCTTCTGTAGTCTTCAATATATTTGATATGAGCTCTAATTTTCTAAAAAACAAATAAATAATAATAAGTTAATATTTTTAAAATTAAGTAAAAGTGATTTGTTAAAAAAACAAATAATATACTCATTAATTAGTTGATGGACAACCGAGGATGATCCCCTTTATTTGTGTACAATCAATCCGAGTTCTTCTTTTCCTAAATTTAATTTTATCATGGAAATATTTCGTACTTAGATCATCAAACCTAAGTACATTTTCTTTAGCCCTTTGCATGTAAAAATCGTACTGCACATTATACCAGTGGTTAAGTTTCTCTTCTAACTCAAGTTACTCAACTATAGGCTGGCTCCCTATTTGCACTTCTATTCGGATTGACATTAGCAAGTTGATCCTAGTTTTCCTTAATCTGTTGTTGGATATTTCCAAAGGGTTGCCAGTTCGAGGTCTAAGCATTGCTTTAACATTATGTAAAGACTTAACAAGCCTAAAAGCATTTGAGCCACTAATACTAGCATTGCTCATGTATTTCTAGTTTTATTGTGTTTGTTCATATATTTCAATTTTGATATTCTTGATGGACGTAAGCACTCTTTTATATGTGAAATTGGAAGACCTCTTCTTGTTCCTTCTTCTTAAATCATTTTTGACCATGACACTCATGTCCCTATACATTTTTCTAAAAGGATACTCAGATTTTCTTTATTATTTGACTTGGCATTCCCAATATATACATTACACATGTAGTTATACACTTGACGCATAGGAGAGTACTAGAGTAGGACTTTAAGAGAACCAATCGTTGGTCGTTGGGCATGGTCCAGCAAAGAACCAGGTCATTAGCCAACAGAAACGCAGATATTGTTCACCCATGTGATATTAGATGAACAACAAGGCCCACCTAACAAATGCTGTCCATAGGCTGCACGCAGCCTCGCTGGCATTGCAATCTTCTTCTTCTTCGACTACTTCTTAATTAATTCTCCGACACAAATTAAAACTTCTTAAAAGAAAAGATATAGAATGTAGGGAAAACATTGAATTCAGAAGCAAGTACACCATGAAAGGGGAAGTAAGAAAACCACTCATAACAAACAGTAACCCACACCAACATCATCATCATCAAGAAGAAGAAAATGGGGTACAAAGAGGAAACAAAGAAAGCTTATGGATGGTTTACTTGAGTACTTTTGTTGCTGTTTGGGGTTCTTTTGAATTTGGTACTTGTGTAAGTACTTCCATGTCTTCACCATTTTTGTATATGTTCACCAGTGTTTTGTTTATCTAACCGGACTTATTTTTTTGTATGGGTCTGTGTTTTTAGATAGGGTACTCATCGCCTACTCAAGCTGCGATTACGGAGGAGCTCAATCTATCTTTAGCAGAGGTTTGAGTTTGGATTATGTTTTAGTACAGTCTGAATTACTCCAATACTTATACTCATTGGAAAAATTGGTGGGGACTTGTAAAGAACTCGCTTTACTTTACGAGTAGGCCACATACCGAAATCAGGACTTATGATGCTGATAGATATGCACTTTAAATGTGAAATAGGTGGTGATGTTTTTGTGCATAATTTGGTATGGTTTCAATTATTACTTTTGAACTTTTGATTTTCTTTCAATTTTCAGTACTCGGTTTTCGGCTCCATTTTGACAATTGGTGCTATGGTTGGCGCAGTCACAAGTGGGTTGATTGCTGATTTCATCGGGCGGAAGGGGGTAAGAAATACAAGACCCTCCCATACCAAAAAGTTACCGTCTATAGTTTGGCCTTTTCACCAGTAACTGGGTTATTTCATTCCGCGGACACTTGCAGGCATTGAGAACATCTGCTGCTTTTTGCGTTGCAGGATGGCTTTCCATATACTTTGCAAAGGTTTGTTAAATGATTATCTAGCCTTGATTCTTGAAAATTGAATCTTAGTAGCTATAAGTAAATGATCAGTTTGCATGATTTATGTTACTACCCAGGGGGCCCTGGCGCTCGACTTTGGAAGACTAGCTACAGGATATGGCATGGGAGTTTTTTCCTATGTGGTAAATTTTCATTTTTCTAGGAGCAAACCTTGGTAATAAACTAAAATTGTGTAAATTTGAAGTTGTAACATATAAATGGATGGAACAGGTACCTGTTTTCGTTGCTGAAATATCTCCCAAGAATCTTCGAGGTGCCTTGACAGCATTGAATCAGGTTCAGATCCTGGCACATACAATTCTAATGAAAAATAGTTAATATAACGGCAGAAAGACTAAATTTCTACATTTACAGGTTATGATTGCCTCTGGAGTTTTTGCTTCATATTTGATGGGGACGATTCTAACATGGCGCGTCCTAGCGATATTTTGTACCGTCAAAAACCTTTAGTTTGCATTGTATATGGAGCCTTTAAACCATAGACAACAGCATCAAAAGTACTGATTCATAAACTTTGATTTGCAGCACTGCTTCCTTGCGCTGTCATGCTTATTGGCCTTTTTCTCATTCCAGAATCTCCTAGATGGCTGGTAAGGGACTACTGTCAATAACTTCAGTTTTTGTATATTGTGCAAGAAGTGTAAAAATGAAATTACAGAATCATAGTACTCCGGCGATATTTATGTGTAGGCCAAAATCGGAAAACAAAAAGAGTTTGAAGTGGCACTGCGGAAGTTAAGGGGCAAGGAAGCTGATATTTCTGGTGAAGCAGACGAAATTCAAGTTGGTCACAATCCTGAACCCCCCAGCATTGCTAGATTTTAAGAATTAAAATTGATGTAATGAAGTGATGATTTTTTGTTGTTGTTTTTCAGGATTATCTGGAAACGCTTCAAAAGTTGCCGCAGGCCAAAATGTTGGATTTGTTTCAGAAAAGATATTTGCGCTCAGTCACCGTTAGTACCTCTCTTGCATAATGTGTATTGAAACTTCATGGTGGAAGTCTTTTATTTTCAGTTTATCAATTTTGAAACACTTGGATTTTTATCCAACTCATTTTGCCTCTGTGAAATTAGATTGGAGTAGGACTGATGGTGTGTCAAAAGTTTGGAGGATTGCCTGGCATTCTTTTTTATCAAAGCCAGATTTTTGTGTCCGTAGGTAACACCGCTATAGCTTATAGACCCTCTTCCTCCAATCAATCTCATTATCTTATCCTCTTTTGGTTCTGGTTGGTGATTTTTGTCTGTCTATCCTCATTTTTCAGGATTTCCACCAGACATTGGAACAAATGCTGGTGCTGCTCTCCAGGTTTGCACTCTTCCTCCTGCATATCTGAACATTTCCCTGCCTCTGCAATATGGTGATAGATTTTCGTATTTTGCAGATCGTGTTAACCGCTCTGAGTGCAGTCTTAATAGACAGAGCTGGAAGAAGAATACTTCTACTGGTAAAGTTTCAAACTTGTTTTTATCATACTTACAAAAAAGTTATACGCAATGTCGTTTGTCATCAATCTTAGCGCTGCCTCTTTTTTTTTTGCTCTCTATATAGGTCTCAACAGCAGGACTGGTTCTAGGTTGCATCCTGTGTGCTGCTGCATTCTTTCTGAAGGTAATTGAACAATTTGTCCAACAAAGAACTCTCCATTTTTCTGCCTTCTTTTCTTCTATGCCTGAATCCTGACCAGTTTAAGTAAATCAGGAGCATGAATTGCTGCTCGATGCAGTACCAGCATTCATTCTGACAGGAATCCTGGTAAGACTTTTAAAACAGTAAAGTTGTATACTAACTCCTGTCATAATCGAGGTGCTAGAATATTCATGATTGTTCACTTATGTCAGGTGTACATTGGATTTTTCTCTATAGGATTGGGTGCAATACCATGGGTTGTAATGTCCGAGGTAAATTCAGCACTCTTAAAACTGTCCGCCACGCCTTTTATAGGTAAAGCCGTAAAGCGCAGGTTATGATGAATCTACCTCTTTTTTCTTGCAGATTTTTCCATTGAACATAAAGGGATCGGCTGGGAGTCTTGCAATATGGATGAACTGGTTCGGCTCATGGGTGACTTCCTATACATTCAATTATCTTATGAGCTGGAGCTCTTACGGTAACCAACTAGTCTCCATTTCATCTACCGAATTCAAACATTTACGTATAGTTACTCAAAAAGTAAAGGAAAATCACTCGAAAAACATACTGAAAGAGCTTTGAATCCGTTTTCAGGCACATTTATCTTGTATGCTGTGATAAATGGACTAGCAATAGTATTTATCGCCATTTTAGTACCCGAAACAAAGGGAAGAACTTTGGAAGAAATTCAAGCAGCCATCAACAAGTGATCTTGGAAGAAATTCAAATGCAAAAGGCAGTTGATGTTGGATTCAAGTTACCAATAGCCTATATTTTTGTCCGAAACAAAGAGATTAATTATGTAATTATCAAAATTTCGAAAAAACGAAAACACATTGTTGATCGTCACGCAATTTGTTTCATATATATGTACAACAGTATACCTTATTTTCTAGTAGAACGGAATCATATTACTGAAACTTGATTACAAGTTTCATACATAAATAAAAGTCTCATTACAATTTCCATTTGCCACCAGAAGACCCTGCCCTCTTACACAAGAACATTACTTTAGAAGAAATTACTTGGCTAAAGCCAGAAATGGATCAATTTCCATTTCAAGAGTAGGTTAGTCATTTCAACATTTTAGGACACCCCTTATCAAATATTAGTCCCCTTCAAAATGGAGTAGTGCCAAAAAAAAAAAAAAAAAAAAGACACGGTTCAACTTTAATACATAGACCAAGACCCCAAAAAATTAAAGTAATCTCATGAAATGCTTCTTTTAAAACACTGTGGTACATACAGTTCATCATAGAGTCCCATACTCTTTATGTACTGTCTTGTCAAACCAGCTTTCGTGATCAATAAAAATCATTACAGAAATGGAGCCCCGTATGAAAGCCCACAAGGTTTACAATCATGGGTGACTGCTCATCTGACAGATGAGATCAATCACGTTGACAAGTTGTGATTACATGTGCATACATACACAGTCCTTTCTTGTACGATTCACATGGTAGAAAAAACAACGATTTTTTAGGGACCACGATTTTTTTAGGAGACCATGATTTTATTATGCCACATTCCCTATAGTTATAAGGAGTGTCTTAAAATGTTGAAATGACTAACCTACACTTAACTTAATTTAATTTAAAATCAACTTAATAACCACCTATATATATACATATATAACCACCACCTCCTCCCACCACCACCGCCCACCATCGCCGATTACCACCACCACCACCTCCTCCGATTATCACCACCACCAACCACCGATTACAATCACCACCCACCACCGCCGATTACCACCACTACCACCTCCGATTATCACCACCACCAACCATCGATTACCACCACCACCTCCGATTACCACCACCACCAACCACCACCACCTTTATATATATAACTTAATTTAAATCATTAACAAAGATATTCTCACAAACCCATTACTTGTCATTTCTTTTTGGTTGAAAAAATGAGAAGTAATCATCAAAATGAGTTGAAAATGGAAGTTGCAGAGAGGTTTAATGGAGGTTTTTTTCCAGAGAAAGGTTCGGTTACGTCGCAAAAAACAAATCTCAGCCGAACTTTTAGTTCGGTTACGTCGCAAAACGTTCGGTTTCGTCGCAAAAAGTTCGGTTATCACGCATTAATTTTTTCTTAACCGAATTCCTTCTATTAGAACAACACAAATCCATAAGTTCGATTCCTTTGCAAAATAAGGATATCACCGAACTTTAGTTTACGAAAATAATGAGAAGTCCAAAAGTTCAGTTCATTCGCAAAAATGTTAAGTTTTCTTTGTAACCGAACTCTACCTTTGATATAATTTTTTTTTAGAAACTCGGTAACCGAATTCTACCTATTACGGCAACAAATAAATTCCAAAGTAACCGAACTATAGGTTAGTTCTATATATGCATTTGCAAGTTCAGCTTGGTTGGATCGCAAAAATTGTTAAGTTTTTACTTTAACCGAAATTCACTCTAATATTAAGTTCAGTTAGATATGTTGTTGGGTAAAAACTTGCGAACCAACCGAATTTTTTACACTTGGTATAAATTTTTTTTACGTAAAGTTCGGTTAGATAGTTGGTTGGTATGAAGTTTGCGAACAAACCGAACTATGTACACTTGGTAAAATCTTATGTTCACGTAAAGTTCGGTTAGAGATTGTTTGCGAACCAACCGAACTTCTAGACCCTAAAGTTCGGTAACATTACGGGCAAACCGAACATTACTCTGTAAATCCTATAAACGAAGATCGATAACATGTCTGTTAAGCGAACGACTAAAAACCTCCATTAACGAGCGAGTTCGGTAACCTACGTGTTTGGAAAAAGCAACCGAACTACACTTTCAGATGTGTTCGGTTACATGTTCTTTATATAAGGTAATCGAACAAGGCCAAATCTACTTCAAAATTTTACATTTTTTTGAAAATTTGGAGCAATTCAACCAACATTATCTAAGTTTGAAGCATACTTGGGTACCCAAATACTCTTCCTCCGATTTTGTTCGGTTACATGATTCAGATGAGCTATCATCGATTGAATCATCACTTGAATACTCAAGCTTAGTGAACTCAATTTTTTTTTCATGTTTTTCTTCTTCATCTTCTCTAACTTTACTCAATAATTCTACTTCTTTTTAAGAAAACCCATCTGATTTTTTAATCTAACTAATTATCTTTAACTTAATCATTTCACTAATCATTACAATAACTAATGTTAACACTCGCTAATCATTACCCAAAATTAATCAGGAGGATAGTTTAAGTATTAATATAAATATCTAGATAAGGTTGGCTTAGATTTACTTCTAAATGTCTTACTAAAAATATAACCATGATCCCAAAAAATCATGGTCCCAAAAAATCGTTCTAGGAAAATGATAGATGATGTCCAACCCCAAGGACTAATCACCCAGCTGTAGTGGCCACCCAAGTTGGACAATTCAGGTGTCATCTTGTTCTACAATTACAGTACATAATTTGGTGGACAAAATATTCCCTGGTATAATAACATCCACTAGGAGCAAGTCTCGAGTCTCTTCAGTCTTGACTGCGGTGGTGAGTCTGGTGACTATAAATCCCAGGTTCACCCAAGAAAACTATACAAGATGCAAGTAATAAGGTTCCTTGTAGGCTTCCAAATATATGCTCATATTAAAGCATCTTCCACGGTTTTATGTAGAAAACGCCTTGGAATCCAAAAACAAAAAAAGGCGTCGTGTCATTAATTACGAGGAACATTTTTTCTTTGTTAATCCAAAATGTATTGATAGACTCGGGAAATACCATTAGGTCCTACAAATAATATATCAGAGAAAGTCTAGTCTAGTTGACCTAGTCAACTATCTGTTTGATCCTATTTGGAAATATAAATCATAGTTTGGTCCTAAAAGTTACGATTTGGTTCTAGGGTGATGTCATGGATGATGTAAATGTCATTGTGTGGGGCAGAAATACCCTTTTGGGACCACATATATAGACAAAAACTCTAGAAAATATCTTACTTTCAGATTTACTTTCTCTCTCCATATATTTTCAGATTTATTTTCTTTCTCTACTGTTTTCATATCTAGTTTCTTCTCTCCATTTCTTTTTTTCTTTTTCTTTCTGCTACTGTTTTTTTTATTTTGCCGACGAAGAAGATGATGCTTTATGATGATGATGATGAAGAAGAAGAAACCGATGACGACGATGTTCTGCTGCTGTTTTTGATGTTGCCGTTGACGACCGTGATGATGAAGAAGAAGAAAACGGTGGCGGCCATTTTCTGCTGCTGCTGTTTTTTATTTTGTTGTTGATGATGAAGACGATGTTATTTGTTTGATGATGAACGAGGTTTAATACAGTCCCTGAAAACGATAACGACGATGATGAAGAAGAAAACGATGACGACGATGTTCTGTTGCTGTTGTTTTTGATGTTGTTGTTGAAGACGATGATGTTTGCTTGCTGCTGTTGTTGAAGACGTCCAAGAAGATGAAGAAGATGATGTTGTTCATTTCTAGAATGAAGTCTATTTTTTTTAGGTTTCTATATGGAGTTCATTTCTGAAATGAAGTCTGTTTTTTTTAGGTTTCTATATGGAGTTCATTTCTGGAATGAACTCTGTTTTTTTAGGTTTTTATATGGACTTCATTTCTGGAATGAACTATGTTTCTATATGGACTTCATTTCTGGAATGAAGTCTGTTTTTTTAGGTTTTTATATGGACTTCATTTCTGGAATGAAGTCTGTCTTTTTTAGATTTTTATATGGACTTCATTTCTGGAATGAAGTCTGTCTTTTTTAGATTTTTATATGGACTTCATTTCTGGAATGAAGTCTGTTCTTTTAGGTTTTTATATGGACTTCATTTCTGGAATGAAGTCTGTTTTTTTAGGTTTTTATATGGACTTCATTTCTGGAATGAAGTCTTTTTTTTAGGTTTTTATATGGACTTCATTTCCGGAATGAACTACTTCAAAAAAAATAAATACAAATTATCACGAAAGGGTACTTCAATTTAATATTTTTAAATAATTAAAGACCAAACAGTAAAGACATTTTTCTAAAGGACCAAACCGACATGGACCCACCTAAAAAAGTACCAAAAAAATATTTTTCCCTTGATAGATAGGAAAATTACAAACAAGAACGTAAGAAAAGAGGACAAATCCTTAAAGCTTACAAATTATAAGGTATATTTTGGATATTCAATAGAATTTATTTATAGAATGTGGACCATCGTCACAACTTAATCTTTCTCCATTATCTAATAGGCAGCCTCTGTTAGTCATGCCCCCGCAGTAAAATTTGCTTCGCGGTAACTATATTTCATATGATGAACTGTACCACAATGATTAAACTTAACCATCTCATAACGAAAAAAGAAAAGACTTCACTAGGAAAAATATAATAAGGACCTTCCCTTCTTCTACTTTGTCCTTTTCCATCCATCAAATATGGGATATTCGAAGGTAAATAGGTAATCGCAAACAAACCTATCCCTTTTTCCATGATTTTTAATTTATGACATAACTCAGAATCGGAATAAATGTTGTTGTTTTTGGGTTACAAAGTTGGCTCCGGCTAGGGTTTTTTTCAGACCAAGCGGACATGGTTCAAATAGGAAAAATAATAACAACTTAACAAAATCTCAATGATGTTAGAACACCAAGTACCATCATCCTAAAAAAGAGACTCTGGCCGTCTTATTTTGACTAAGGCGGTTAGGATTTGACAATTTTTTTTAGAGTCTCGTCGGTTTTTATGGCACCACCGTCAAGTGGTGTTGCTGGTTCTTCTAATGGAGGGTCTCACTCTCTTTCATCTTCTCCCAAGGTGGTAGAGGGGTCTGTTCAGGGAGTGATTTCAATTTCTTCGGCAAAAGATAGTGTTACGGGGGAATTTCCACCACTGTTGGGTGGAAAGGAAGGTCAATCTAGGGTTTCTTCGATTCGATCTAACACCGGATCGACTTCAAATTCATGGGATGAGATGGCTTCTAAATCTAGGAATGGTCATTCGTTGAGGAAGGAGGAGCCTATTGCATATCGTGCTCCACAAATCTTTAACGGTAAGAAGGCTTTTTCTCTTTCTGATTTTTCAGAGGATACTAAACAATTTGAGAATTTGGTTATGGGTGCTTTTGTTGGTCGTCGATTACCGTTCTTTTTTGTGAAGAATTCATTGATGAGGATATAGATTGAAGGGTGAGGTCCATATGACCTTACACGGTGATTCTACATTTGTATTTGAGTTTAGCTCTGATGAGGATAGACAAGCAGTTCTTGAGCAAGGACATGTTTACATTGCTAGTAGACTGTTTACGATCCGGCCTTGGTATCCTATGGTGGAGAAAATGGTGGAGGATTTGAAAACTATTCCAGTATGGTTTACCCTCAAGAAAATTCTTACGTTCATGTGGAACCAGAATGGTATCGGCATCATTGCTAGTTATTTAGGCATTCCTCTAATGACTGATAAGAAGACTCTTGAACGGTCTAGAATGAATTTTGCTAGAGTGTGTATGGAGATAGATACTTCCTGTGATTTTCCTAGTGAGATTCATGTGGTTATAGATGGAGTTGAGACTTTCACTGTTACAGTGGAGTGCTCTTGGAAACCACCCAAGTGCAATGGGTGTAAGACTTTTGACAATCAGATTCTAAGTGTCCTTTTGTTCAACATGTTGAGGTTGAAAAGAAGAAGGTGCAGCCTGGTCCAAAAGTTCATAGAAGTGAATGGGTTGTGAAAACAAATAAGAAGGACAAAGGGGTTATTATTGGTTCAGGGCAAGACCAAGATCTTATTGAGGAGGTTATGGATGAAGAAGTAGAGGAGCAGAGAGTTATTACTGAGGTTGATATGACTAACCCACTCAAGGAGATGATGTCAGAGTCTAGGAAGAGACTATTTGATGAGAGTGAGACTGATCCTGGAATCAGTAAGCTCAATAGTGACCAAGGAAGTTTAATTGTGATTCCTACAAGCAATTCTTTTGATGTTCTCATGGAGTTACTAAGGTTACTGATGATGTAGTAAAGGGGAATGAGAAATCTGGGGGTCCTTCTTCCTTAACTGAGAATTTGAACGGTGCAGCTACGATGTGGTCAGGCCACATACTTTAAGTATGTGCCCCATCTTAAAATAGTGACACGTAGATTTTGTTTTCTCCAATACAGTTTTATTACCTAACTTTTTGTTTTTTTGTTTTAACTTCCTATTTTTCTTTCTCATAAAGGTAAATCCATTACGGAAATTTAGAGGGGGAAGATTTTTAATTTGAGTATGTGTCAAAATACTAAGAGGGGCCACATACAAAATGTATGTGGCCTAACCACATCTTAGTCCGAGCGGAATTTGATTCCTAATTTGGAGGTTAAAGGCAAAAATTCTTTCTCTGTAATAGGGGGAAGTAGTGATAGAGCACATTACACAAAGAAGAATCATACTATCGTTAAGAGTATTCATCATATGGGTGCAGATTTGAAGAAGTCTGCTAGAGGTAGAAAACCAAAACCTCTAGCAATTCTTGATGTTTAATTTAGGTTGCTAGAACATAAGAGGGCTAAATGACCCTTTTAAACAAGTAGAAGTTAGGCCTTTAGTTAGTTTAAATAAGTTGTTTATTTTTGGCATTGTTGAGACTCATGTGCAATGTCAGAATAAAGAGAGAATAAGTAGGACCATTAGGCCTGATTGGAAGTTTGTAGATAATTATCAATAATAACTTTGGGAGGATTTGGGTTGGGTGGAATGGAACCCAGTGGAGGTTAATATTTCCGTTCTTTTTTCTTCTGATCAAGTTTTATTTGTAGAAGTTCTTACTAATAGGAATTTGAAGTTTGTAGTAGGCTTTGTCTATGGTAGTAATGATGCAGCTATTAGGCAACAGTTGTGGGCTGATGTGCAGAGGTTTACTTCTTCTATTCGATTACCTTTTATGCTGCTGGGGGATTTAAACTCTATCATGTTTCCTCATGAGAAGGTTTGTGGTACTGTTTCTCCTCAAAACTACTTGGATTTTTGGAATTGTACTCAGGACTACCAGGTATTTGATCTTGCTTATTCTGGTTGTTTTTATACTTGGGCGAATGGTCATACTGATGATACTAGGATTTTGTCAAGATTGGATAGAGTTCTTGTTAACTTGGATTGGGTGAAGAGCTTCTCTGACTCTCTATTTGTCTTTCTTGAGGCTGGTGTTTCAGATCATTCATCCATGATAGTATCTATTTATGAAAATCGTCACCATGGTCCTCCTCCATTTAAATTCTTTAATTTCATGATTGAGGAAGCTGATTTTTTGGAGATGGTTAGGAGTGTTTGGGATGTTCCTGTTAGGGGAAATCCCATGTTTGTTTTTGTCACTAAATTGAAGAAGGTAAAATCTAGAATTATTTTATGGAAGAAGGAAAGATTTAAAAACATTCTTACTCAAGTGGAGTGTGCTAAGCTTGAGTTGAAGGCTATACAACATCACATTCAGAAAGACACTCTTTGTGTGGAGTCTGCTCAAAAGGAGAAGGTTGCTATTAAGCATTATGCTAAAGTCACTCGTTATGAAGAATCGGTGGCCAAGCAGAAATCCAGAGTCAAATGAATGGACTTTGGGGATTCAAATTCGCATTTTTTTCACAATTTTTTAAAGGAAAGATATTTTAGGAACAATATCCTCACCCTTCGATCTAGAGATAATGTTTTACTTCAATAGGATGATGATATTGTCTTGGAATGTATTGATTTCTACTCAACTTTGTTTGATGATTCTTCTAGCTCTTTTGTTGATGATCCTGCTGTCTTTTATTCTATTCAGTTCGATATTACTCTTAGTGAGGAGGACATGCTTAATCTATCAAGACCAGTTACAAGGGATGAAGTAGTGATTTCTTTGTCTTCTATTGGCTCTAATAAGGCACCGGGTCCGGATGGCTTTTCCAGCTGGTTCTTCAAGTTCTGTCGGAGTATCTTGGGTGATGATTTCACTGCGGCAGTTCAGAACTTCTTTAAACATGCTAAGATGCTCAAGGAGGTAAATAAGACCTTTCCCACCCTAGTTCCTAAAAAAGATAACCCTAACTCTGTGTTGGATTATAGACCCATTGCTTGTTGCAATATCCTATATAAATGTATTACAAATATTATTTCTCTGCGCATGAAGCATGTTATGGGTAGACTGATCAGTGCCAATCAATCGGCTTTTGTGTCATGTAGGTCTATTCATGATAATGTGTTGGTTTTTCATGAACTGTTAAGAAACTATCATAGGAAAACAGGGACCCATAGATGTGCTCTTAAAATTGATCTCAAAAAAGCATATGATACTGTTAGTTGGAGAGATGTGCTTATTGCTTTACAAAAATTTGGGTTTCCTGATATTTTTATTGAGTGGATTAGGTGTTGCATTACTTCTCATACATTCTCCATTATGATTAATGGGGCCCCTTATGGTTTTTTTGGTGCCAAGAGAGGGTTGAGACAGGGGTTCCCGTTATCCCCTTATCTCTTTGTGATGGTGATGGAGATTCTTAGTGTCTGTTTAAAGAAGCAAGTGCAGAGTGGAGAGTATGAGTTCCATCCTAAATGTCAGAAGACTTACATTACACACTTATACTTTGCAGATGATGTGCTTGTTTTTTTTCGGGGTGATCTTCAGTCAGCTTCCTCTCTTAATACTGTTATTCAACAATTAAGTGCTTCTACTAGACTTGATGTGAGTAAGGAGAAGACTTCTTTGTTCCACTCAGTTGTTAATGAGGTGAATCTTCGCAATATTATCTCTTGTCTTGATTGAGGGGTGGGTGAGATTCCTGTTAAATACTTGGGTTTGTCCTTGCTTTTTTCTAGACTTTCCTTAAAGATTGCCAGCCTCTCATTGACAAAGTTACTAGCCGTATAAGATCCTGGAAGTCTAAGCATTTATCTTACGCTGGGAGGCTTTTACTTATAATTTTTTTTGTAAATGGCATGGTTTTTTTTACTGGTTGTCTTGCTTTATTTTACCTAAAAATGTTATCAAGTGCTTAAATTCGATTTTTAAACGCTTTGTTTGGGATGGGGCTGACCTGGATAAAAAAGCTAACTGCCCTATAAGCTGGAGTCAAATTTGTGCTTTTTATAATGAAGGGGTTTGGAAGTTAGGGATATTCAGATTACCAACAAAGCAGCAGGTATGAGGCATGTCTGGGATTTGGTGGCTGATATTAATTCTGTTTGGACTGACTGGATCAAAGCCAATATAATAAAAGATATGAATTTTTGGAGTATGAAGTGCCCTCAATATGCTTCTTGGAGTTGAGGATCCATATTGGTAAAGTTAAATCTACTTCGTTCTTGACTGGCAATTGGCACCCAAATGGCAGGTTGGTGGATTGGGTTCCCGGGGAGATTATTCATTCTAAATTCATAGATAAAAGGGCTAACTGCCCTATAATCTGGAGTCAAATTTGTTATTTTTATAATGAATTGGGTTTGGCTATTATGGATATTCAGATTACCAACAAAGCAACAGGTATGAAGCATGTCTGGGATTTGGTGGATGATATTAATTCTGTTTGGACTGACTGGATCAAAGCCAATATAATAAAAGATATGAAGTTTTGGAGTATGAAGTGCCCTCAAGATGCTTCTTGGAGTTGGGGATCTATATTGGTAATGGTAAATCTACTTCGTTCTTGACTGCCACATACTTCTGATATTTTTGTTAAGGCCTATTCCTATGCACATGCCAAAAAAAATGGTGTTTGGCATACCAGGTGGCATGGCAAACCATTTGCGCCACTATGGGAAACCAATAAGCGATTGAGTTTCTATCGAGCGATATAGTCAATATCACTCGATAGTAACTATGTCGCTGGCGTTGTAATCAATATCTCCAGCATGTGACATTCTAACGCCTATAAATACCTCACCTTCAATCACTTCTTAAACAGTTCCACCCTTCACAATTCCCTTCTCAACTCTTCTGTTTCCCTTCTCAACTCTTATTCTCTCACAATCACTTCTTAAACAAATATGGAGAGAAGAAAAAGAAATAGAAAAGCCAAAGGATGTACTAGTACCTCAGCCAGTGGAATAAGTTTTGTGGAGGATACAAATTATGAGTTTAATAATGTTAGACAAGTAGCAGGTGATGGTATGTTCTTTAATCACCTATCTGACCATGGGGAGCGAGTTAATTCGGTAACTCTAAGAGGTGGATGGACTGAGTTACAAGTGATTTTTCAATTACTTCCCCCTGTTGTTCAAGAGAGAGTTAGAAGATATCCTTGGCGACATCTATATCTTATTCAACGTAGAAACCACATGACTCAAGGAGTTCAAGTTATATTAGAAAGATGGTGGAAGACTACAAACACGTTCTTTTTCAAGGACTTTGAATGCGGTAAGTTAGTTTTTTTCTAGTAATTTCATTTTTAAATTATGTATTTTGTTTTATAAAAAGCAACAAACTCTAATTATGAAAAATTGTTGTTAATAGGAGTTTCACCGCTAGATTTGTACATGTTAACAGGAATTCCATGTGAGCGAATCTTACTTCCATTTAACAGACTAAATTGGATGTCAGAATATAGATGGAAACAAAGACGTCCTTTATACTCAAGTGAATTAGAAGGAAATCCAGTACATAGACAAATAAAAGCGTATGGGTTAAAAGTGGCTGGGTTGAAAAGTTTTTTACAACTTTTATACTAGGAATATGGAGGAGAACATGGAATTTGGTAATCAATATTTGTTCCTAACCTTATGAGGAGCTCGAAAGGGTACTAGACCAATGTCTATTTCCAAATGCTATCTCAGTGGTCTTAATTGGTTTTCTCGAAGCATTAGAAGATTTAGAGCAAGCACCAACATATGATTGGGGGTCTGCGATTTTATTAGAGATTTACATGGCCCTTGGTGATAATTCGACGTGTGTCAAAGATAGTTTTAATGCTTTTGGGGGAGTTCTGGAGGTAAGAACCAATATTTTTCCAAATTGAACAGTACCCTTGATCTAGAAAACATAGGTAATTAGGTCTTTGGTCAAGAAGGAAACGACCAAAGAAATCAGTAGGAATGAGTAGTTTATTTGCATAATTTAGTTTAAATATTTCAAATGTAATCTTTTTATTTTAATTAATGAAAACTATCTTTTTACGTTAATATTCAACTAAAAACTAGTTTTACATTTCAACATAATATTTCAAATCTATATCCCTTGCAACTGAAACCCAACATCGAATTACAAAAATATCTTCTTAAATTGTGAGTTGAATTCGGGTGCTTATAATCGTGAAAAATTACAGCCGTTGGATGATGAACTACTTAGTGATAATCAAACAAGCGAGCGACAGCTTGACTAACGCTAGCGATGGAATGACCAACGAGCGTTGGAATGACCATCGAGCAATGGAATCTCTATCGCTCACTGGAAACTTTGTCGTGTATGCCTATATTCCAGGACTGATATATAGGCATATGAGTTTGGCAGTTTGGCATACCCATGGTGGGTGCATATATGACAAATATCAGGTTTTGGCATGTCCATAGGAATAGGCCTAAGTCTATCTTTAATCAGATTGGGTCTGTTTGTGTGGATTCCTGTGAGAAGGATAGGGTGGTGTGGGCTCCAAGTTCTTCTGGTAAATTCAATGTTAAGGACA
Source organism: Papaver somniferum (assembly GCF_003573695.1). NCBI lineage: Eukaryota > Viridiplantae > Streptophyta > Magnoliopsida > Ranunculales > Papaveraceae > Papaver > Papaver somniferum. The sequence goes on from NC_039360.1 coordinate 125,803,993, forward strand.
CTTACAAAGCTCTGAGGACTAGCTCTGCGTCCCCTGTTTGGTCTAAATTAGTTTAGTTTCAATTTAATATACCCAAACATTCGTTTATTACTTGGATAGATTTAAACCACAGGTTGAAGACTAAAAGCAGGCTCCGAAATTGGGGGATGGATGTATCTCTTACTAATCAAAGAATTGAAGATGATGACCACTTATTTACACAATGTCATTTTTCCTCACAGATTTGGCAGGATTGCTTATTAAAATGGGCTATGTGACAGGCCAGAGAGATAATTGGATTGAAGAGATTAAATGGTGCGCTGACTCTTTTGTGGGTTCTTCCATCATTACCACCATCTGGAAGCTTACTTTTAATATCTATGTCTATCACATATGGAAGGAGAGGAAAGCCAGACTCTTCAAGCAAACCAATCTATCCACTGATAAGGTCTGTTGGCTTATTATTCGAGACATCCAACTGAAACTTGCTTCCCATGATATAGTAGTTGATGTTATTCCTTTCTCTAGAAGTTTCTTTCATATGTGGAATGTCACTTGTATTTTCCAACTGAAAGTGGAACTTAGATGCACTTGGGTAAGGCCTGAAGGGGACACTGTGATGATCAATACTGATGGATCTCTAAGACTTACAATGGGATGTTTTGGTGTTATTATTAGATATGGTCTTGGGGTTTGTCTTATTGCTTTTGCTGGGTCTAGCATGGTCATATCTGTTCTAGGACATGAGTTACAAGGGATTGAAGCAGGGATGTTGGCTGCTATACATAGGGGTTTTAAGAGAAGTCACTTTGGATTGGACTCGATGGCTGCTGTCACTTTAATGAATAATACAGATCCTGATCCTCCTAGGAATGTGAGGTATATTTGGAGACATATTGTTAGATTGCGAAAGCAACTCGACTGGATAAGGATTGATCACATTTATCGTGAGACTAACAGAGCTACAGACTGGCTAGATGGAATTTATCCTCCATCAGCTTTTGAGATCATTGACTGGGAGCGATTAGGGGAAGAGTTTGCTGGTATTCTTACTGATGATAGTAGTCAGATAGTTTACTTTCAATTGTAATTTGTTTCTACCTAGTCTGTTCTACGTTGTTGTTTTTTTTTTCTTTGTTGGGTTAGGGGCCCTTAATCCCTGCTGAATGTGTCAAAATTAAAAAATAAAATCTCAATGATGTTCTTCATATGTGAAGATCAGACTAGGATTCAGTTGGGAAAAATATTTACAACCACGTAAAAGGACGCTTTTAGCTTCTCTATTAGATTCATAAAAGGAATACTTTGCCTCGCTTTGATCTGTCTGACGCCCTGCTTATTTATCAATTTGAATGAAAGACATGTCTTCTAGGCTATTACTTGAAAAGGGAAAACAAATTTCTCTAGCAGTGCTAGGGCAAATATGATCTAGGGCACCATATTAGACCACGTGGAAATTTGTGATGTCATCCAACCCAACCTTTAATCCTATTTATATCCAAACCGTATTTTTACCTAACAAAAATACTCATACTTATTCTGAAGAAAAACCACGGGAAATTTGAAACTATCGACATATATACTATAAACTCTTTTTGCCTATATCTAAAATAACTGTTCATGGAGGTCAAAGTTCAGAACATATTCAATACATAATATCCGTCTTCTTATCAACTGGATTTCCTCATGGGGAGTGAGTATAGTGGCGTAGGTGCAGAAATTCGAACTCCCATATCACAAAGAATCCATCATAACCAAATGAGTTCATATGTGGTGTGAGCAAGAGATCGACACTCTGCTTCTGCACTTGAACTTTGCTTCTTACTTCTCCATGAAATCAAAGAGTCTCTCAAGAACACACAATAGCCTGTAATAGATTTTCTGTCTGTAACATCCCCAGCCCAATCAGAATCAGAGTAAGCTCGAAGAGTGAGATCAGACTTGGATGAGAAACACATACCTTGATACAGAGACCCCTTGATATATCTTATAATTCTGAGAACAACCGCATAATGAGTAGACCTTGGAGCAGACATAAACTGACTGACTATGTGAACTGCATGACTTATGTCTGGTCTCGTAATAGTCAAGTAATTTAGACTCCCTACTAGTTGACGATACAATGTTGGATTAGACAATAGAGTCTCATCTGTAGGACTGTATTTTACATTCAATTTAAGAGGTGCGTCAGTTACCTTATTGTCAGAAAGCCCCGCATGTTGTAGAAACTGAGATGCATATTTGACTTGTGATATGAAATAACCAGTGGATGACGTGCAAACTTCAATGTCAAGAAAATAAGTTAAAGGTCCAAGATCTTTCATCTTAAAACAATCACTGAGATATGACTTGAGTTCAGTAATACCTTGTAGGTCACTGCCAGTAATAACCATGTCGTCAACATATAAGAGAAAAATGAGAATTCCTTTTTCTAGACGAACATAACTGAATTGTTGAAGCTTTGTGTAAATCAATCCTGGAAAATTGCATTGATAAACTTCTCAAACCAAGCACGAGGTGCTTGTTTGAGTCCATATAATGCTCGTCGAAGCCTACATACTTGATTAGGTCCATGAGGCAAACCAGGAGGAGGTTGCATGTAAACCTCTTCTTGTAACTCACCATGAAGAAAAGCGTTTTTCACGTCCATTTGATGAAGCCCCCATTTTCGTGTTGCAACAACAACAAGTAATGTACGAACCGTAACCATTTTGGCCACTTGTGCAAATGTTTCTTCATAGTCAACACCATACTCTTGTGTATAACCTTTTGCAACAACTAGTGATTACATCGTTCAGACTCACCATCTGACTTGGTCTTAACTTTATAGACCCATCTGCTTCCAACAACTTATTTTCCAGGAGGAAGATCCACCATTTCCCATGTCCCTGCCTCTACATGTGCTTCCAATTCATCATCCGTTGAATCTTTCCATTCTGGAATGGTTGCAGCTTATCTGTATGTTTTTGGTTCATAAAATGAAAAAATAGAAGACAAGGAACAATGATAGTATGCATACTTAGCTGGTGGTCTTCGATTGCGAGGTGGCAAAGAATTTTCTTTAGAATCAGGATCTCGTTCCTGAATTGCACTGTCAGGTTGAATTATAGAGTGGTCGGGTTCTTCTGGAGTGAGTGTAACGTTCTCAGGGTTTACTAATGACTTTGGGAAAAAGCTAGTGATATCTAATGAAAAATGATCCAAATATGTAAAACTTTCAAAGGTTGATGACTTACTACTTGGGAGGGTCCAAAAGGGAATCTTTTCCCAGAAAGTAACATGACTAGATACACGTAGTTTGCGATTAACTGGATCATAGCAACAATATCCCTTATGTTCTACTCTGTATCCAAGAAAAACACACATGACATTTTTGTGACTAAGTTTGTTTCGTTCACGTTCAGGTAAAAGAACAAAACATGTTTAACCAAAAGTTTTAAGCTCAGAATAGTTAGGTTTGTTTCCATACAAACACTCATAAGGAGATATTTCACCTATAACAGCTGTTGGCACACGATTGATTGTATGCACTGCTGTGAGAACAGATTCACCCCAAAAGTTAGAAGGAACTGAAGCTGAAATTAACTGAGTTCTGGCTGTTTCAATGATGTGACGGTGTTTGCGTTCTGCAACACCGTTTTGTTCTGGTGTTTCAGTACAATAAAGTTGAAGAATAGTGCCTTGAGTTTTGAGAAATTCTCGAAAATGATCGGATATGTACTCCCATTCTTCTTTTGGATCCTTTGTTTGTACTTTTTTTCCTTTGCCATTAGAACTGCTTGATGTAGGGGCTTTTTCTATACCATCAACATACTTCCACATACTCTTTCCTTTAAGAAAGCTCCTCATGAGGAATGACCAATGATTGTAGTTTGTTCCATCAAACCAAACAGTGATAGGTTGAAAATCTTCTCTTGACATGATTACTATATATGTTTCTGAATGTAGGGTTTATACTTTGAACTAGGTTATGATCAGGAGGCAAATACGAATGTTTTCTCTGGATTGTATTGCAGCGCAAAACTGATTTTTAGATCTTTTTTAGCTCTGATGCCATGTTAAACATGAGCATAGAGATTCTACAGTTGTTATGAGATTAACTCAATGTATTGATTGATAGGCAAAAGTGCCTGCTTTATACAAACTTACATAACTTGATAAGACAAGAATAAGATACACCTAACAATATCTAGAATAAATACAGAAGGAAATATATATGTAGTTACAACCGTATAACAACACAATAATGCTAAGATCGTATAATATCTTGACCATATCTTAACAAGCAAAACCCAAGTCCCGGAATCGAAAGCAAAAATGAAATCTAAAGGAAATGTACGTTTTTGTTCACACTCTTGTCATTTCTACCTAATCAGTTTTTCCCCAAAACAGCTTTTCATAAATTTCATATCTCCACAAACACGTACTACAAGATAAGACTTTGAATTGGCATGAAATTCAACTCGAGTGTAAAAGTTTGCCTGATGCAACTTGCTTATTGTCTTGGTCCACTCTATCCCCACTAGTGAATAGGTGTTGTATGACAAACTAACCAAATCTTTGTGGAATTTCAAGACTTGGTCAGTGCAAAATTTTGTAAAGAATGGCTAATGCAGTTTAGAACAACTCATAAGTTTCTGAAATGTGATGCATACCTGTCTACAGACATACGATACTAAACCCAACGCCTCTGGCATAATGATTATAGTAATCATATGCTTTTTCTTCTGAATCAAATTGCATTCCAATTTTCTGCACTTCTACATTAATGCCCTTTAGGCCTTCACTCATTGGAACATCTTCTTCCATAAGCAAGTCAGTATTGTCTTCTGACAGAGAATGATTTTCAAGGATCACCATGACCTGCTTGATTCCAACAATTGGCATGAGTACTAGTTAATAGATTGTAAACACTTTAGACGGTGTATCTCTAATTCTTATTAATGAACGGCATTGTGCTCCGACTTGTGAATCAATTACAGTTGTTCCAAGTATTAGACATATCCTATTAGAACTATCTTATATCGTATGCACTGACCAAAAACTTGAATCTTAGCGATTAACATATAATTCATAATTATTATTACAAAACTAGTCATAAAAACCCAAGGTGACCAAACTTGTGGTACGAAAACCCCACTCAAATGTTGGGATCCATTAAAACTCCATCGTAAACAAAATTGATACAAAAATCCCAAATTTTTAAAAATTGATACAAATACTCCAAATTTAAATGTTGGTTTAATCATAAAATTTGATGAAACCAAAATAAAATTTGGGGTTTTTGTGTTAATTTTGTTTTGATGGGGTTTTTGTGTTACTTTTGTTTTGATGGATTTTTTGTGGAAGGATGGTGACACCTCTGGGGTTATAACTCGCGGACCGCTATTATTAAGTGAAAAACTCTATGTCTGGTTGCATACTAAAAACATAGCAAGGGTAGATTATTGTTCTGATAACAACACTTCAAATGTTTTAACAAATACAGTAACTGGTTTATGCTCGTAGTTGAAGATTACTTTTTTCCTTGCATACGTTGCCTTACTCTAGCTTTCAATTTTGACAAATAAAAAGAAAGACTTGAGTTGTGAATCGAAGAGGGTTTATTTCCTGGGGTTTTTGTTTGGAATACGTATAAGTATTTTTGTTAGGTAAAATTAGGGTACACGTACGTATCCGCTCCGAACTACTCTCCTAACAACGAACCATTAATCGGATTTTTGACTGAATCTGATCTACCCGAATCCGGATAATTCCCGTACGTATGTCATCCCGAACTTCCCTCCGTACCCTGAATTGCTAACTAGGATTGACGCCAATTTTATTAACTAGAAAGTCCAAGAGATAAACATTAAGAAAAAAAATATACTCACAAATCTAGATTACCTGAGTCTTGACTACTTGGACGATGTTGTAAATAAAGGAAATTTTGTTCATAAAAGGCAAAAAGAAAACAAAAATAGAGGGGCACATAAGCCAGAAACATCAAAGAAAGGAAAGAAGCAGAATAGAAAATAAAAAACAAAAGAACCGAAAAAGCGAGAAATACTCTCTGCAACATCTTGTGTTGATGCAATACTTGGACCGGTAGAAATTGCGTCAACTTCCACAGAGTGGAATATTTTATTCGCTATATTTGAACATTGAACAACATCCGTGGTAGATTTATTTTTACCAGTGACCTTCGATATTATTGCATGTTTATGTTACCACCAGGATTACACTTTGCTACTCTCCCTTATCAACAACATTATTTTTCATTAAATGTATTCTCCTACATTCTGCCAATGCATGTCCAATAGTTTTGTAATGGTCATAATACGAAGGAACTTTTTCGTATGCTTCAGAGCCAAAGAAAGCAAAGCCCTCACCCTCTACCAAAATCTATGTTCTTACTGGCTTTGATAAATCTACTTCCACCAATACTTTAGCATATAACCCAAATCTTCATGAAATAACATTGTTCATTATTTCACTACTCGGACGAACTCGTAAGTTTTGTTATCTCAAGCTCGTTGTCAATGTGAGTTGCAGAAAACTATATCTTGATTTCTAATCTACTAAAATCAAGTCTCTCAATGGGTTAGAGTATTGTAGTTGAGTATCAGACATCACTGAATAACCCTTGAAGATTGAAGATTAAACGAAGACATATGGAGAACTTCATCAACAAAGAGGTATGTGAAAACTGAACCATCCTATTTACTCACGACATTTACCAATATATCGGTATAAGACTATGTCGTATGATTTTGGTAGCTTTCATATTGCAATGAAGAAATTTAGAGTCAAACTTGTCTTGATAAATCTCTCTAAATATGATTCAAGCAATGGATGTTCATAGATCTTTAACAAGCTAAGTTAAGAAAAAAATTATTGTTCTAGAGCTATTTTTGTTTCAAGTTGATCATTTGGAAATTTTCCAAGCAATGATATTTCATGTCTATGGCCATTTGGAATGTTTCAAATTGTTTAAAGAGAGTTTTTCAGAACTACTGAAATTCTAGATGGAGGCTAGGTACGCGTGCCCTATACACATGAGTTTCAGAACAGGGTAGGTACGCATACCCAGTATGGGTACCTACAGGGCCCGAGTTTGTGAATGTATAAGGGTACGAATACCTAGTACGCGTACCCAACAACCTGAGTTCACGAACTGGTCTATAGCTTATAGGTATGCGTACCCCTACATTTACATGCCCAGTATATCTAAACAGGTGCTCATAAACTATTGTCACAAATACGTTTGTCATCGCTACAACTCTCGTAAACACTTCTAAGATTACCATGTTCACCGTTTTGTCTTTTTGAATCATGGTATAAGTCTTGAGTGTTAATGAACAAGAATATGCTTATAATTTCATAAAACATATTTTGCCAATAACTATTATTGTACACAGTTCTGTAACCCTGGACCATAGTGTGTATTGTTCTGCGTAATTTCTATGCGAACTTCTCACATGCTTACATGAATTCCTAACAAGAATTTCATCTAAACTGGGGAAGTATTTTCTTAAATCGAAATATTCCTAGAGCCTTGAAAATCTATAAATAAAGAGACTCAAACAACTTGGAAGTTCAATCTATGATATTTTAATTTCCTAGTTGCTTGCTAGATTCGTTCCCTATTAACCTAGGTTTCCTTTGAGAAACATATATAGTTTTGTTTACGACTTAAAGACTTCAGTAAGGAATTCGTAAACTTAGGTCTAACTATCTTATACTTGATATTTCATGTATCCTGATGTTATTCTTATTGAACATTGAGTTTTTCGTCAATCTTCGATCAAGAACGAGATAGATGGAAATAGCAAAGTTCTCTTCGTCTCAGACTTGTGATTTCCCATGATAGATATCTAAAACTCTTCTTTGTTGATCGGTTTATTTAGATTATTCTTGAGAGGTGGTTAGTGATCCATGCCTTCTTAGTTAACTGAGTGTAACTGTTCCGGATTCGTGAGTTTTGCTTTCCGAGCCTTGATCTAAACAATCTCAAAAAAAGATCAAATATGCTTATCTGTTAGAGGCAGATTGGTATCAAAAGTTTTCACTTAGGTTGAAGCAATTCTTAGGCTGTAAGACGTCAACTAAATTAATTGTATAAAACCTTTCAAGGTTAAAGAGACTTAAGGAGAACGATTGCATCTGAATTACTTAAAGGTTTGATTCGGTCTCAACTGTATTTTAATCCAAAGTCTGATAGTAGGCTAGTGTCTGTAGCGACTTAATACTGTTTGGTGTTCTAAGCTGGAAGAAGTCTCGGGGTTTTTCTGCAGTTGCAGTTTTCCTTGTTAACAAAGATTATGGTGTCTTGTGTTTTCCTTTTCCGAATTATATTGTTTTATCTTTATCATATAGAAATAGCACAAGTAGTACGCATTAAATTCATATAGGTTAAGTTCTTATTAATTGTGATCCATAACGAGACTTTTTCTTGTTGAATTCGTATCTTAAAAGATAAATAACATGTTTTACACTTGGCAGAATTTAGATCCACTTGATTTGGATACGACTAGATTGATCTTGTATATTAATTTTTTATATCATCTAAGAACTCTTCTACCACAATCAGGTTCACGACTTTATCAGTCTAGACATATTGATTATGGAAAAGAATGAGAAAAAATGTATATACCTATTATTCAGGGATCTTCAATTTAAATCTACTTGCAATTGTATTAGGTTTTGTCCATACAGGTTTCCGAACGAAAAAGATGGAAGTGTACTTGTTACCCTCTCTATTCAATTGGTATCTGAGTAGGAAAACACTATTAGACCTAATAAGTTTGTGTTTATGGCTGATATGAATCAATTGACAAGAGTTCAATCTCTATTAACATACCACCAGCCTTAGATGGCACAAACTACTTATGGTGAAAAATATTAATGCGCTGCTTCCTTCAAGCTCATGAGTTTCAAACATGGGTTCTTGGTGTAAAGGGGTACAATCCTCCAACAGTTCGAGAAGGCGAAAGAACTGTTGTTAAGGACAAAACCATCTATAGCGAAGCTGAAACAGTGTTGCAAAGAAAAATTGTGATGGATTGAATGCTATCACCCATTCCATAAGTCAAGATCTTCAACATAATGTGTCTACTTGCACTATGTCGAAGCAATCTTGAGATATCTTAAAGACCGTGTTTGAAGGGAATACCTCGGAAAAGGAAGCAAGGTTTCAAAACTTAACTTCTGATTGGGAAAACCTTTCTATGGTTGATGAAGATTCACTCAAAGAATATAATCATAAATTATCTGATATAATGAATGCCTATCATGTGTTTGGTACGACTATTTCCTAAAGGAATGTTGTGATGTAAATACTGAGATCAAGAAAACTTTAAGACAGATAAAAAGAAAATCTCTTTAAAAGTGTTCTTTATCAAATATTTAAAAGAAGAATATGGTTCAGAATCGGAACACTTCTCTAGGTTCCAAGTGTCTTGGTTTTAGACATCATATTTATATGTCCAAACAATGAGTTTTGTATGAAAGCTAAAATCTTTATGGACACTTTAGACTACTATTCAGAAGATTATCATACTTGTAAGAATGGGTATCTTACTTATTTTTATGATGTTCATGATTCTATCAGCATTGATAGTTTCCCACAGTGCAACCTTCTTACTTTAGAAGAGCGAATCAATTTTTTGTTAGAAGAAATTCACTTAATGAAGGTTAATTTCCAACTAGAGAAAGAGTGTCTCTCTAAAAAGACTGAAAATGTGGAATGTCAGTTGAATCTCATCAAAAAGGAACAAATAAATACTAATAAGCTTATCCATGATCTTAAGGTTTAAAATGAGAAGAATCGATTCACCAAATCGAGAAAAACTCAGAAAAACAACAAGACTCCTCAAAGCACGTTTATTGGGCTAATTTCTTTATTTTCAGTTTGAAATAATACCAATCTATATGCAAGGGAACAAAACATATATCTCAGTGCTCTTTGTGTAAAGAATGGGATTATCCAGATAATCAATATGTCTTGAGAATCAAGCCTCAGAGAAAACCTCGTTCACGTACTCCTCACCCTTGGAAGAGAAAGAAAGCTTGGAAATCAAAAGAGACATGCCTTTCAAAAGAAATAGGTAAAATCGTACTTGATCTTCAGGGATCTATCAAAGTAATAAGGAACAAGCTACGAAACATGAAAAGACGTACAAAGTCCTCAGGTAACTCTTCTGACTTTATTCTTGATACCTTGGTTTATGAGGAAAAACATCAAATGAATACGAGTTTTCTAAAGAACTTTGCTATTCTTGAAAAACAACAAAACCCCCATTTAGTGGGAGGCATTGGTTTATGAAATGATCCTCTAGTTGGTTATAATCTTCCCTTGGGGTGGGAACTACAACTTGAAGAGAATAAATTTTTCTGATTAACTTCTCCTAAAGACACTGATAGAAAACAAAATTGTTGGATTATATCAACAATGGCTGAAAAAAGCATCTCGCAAACTGTTGAGCTATGCTCCGGTGAGATATATATATACTTGTTCAATAAGTTTTTATGACAAATCGTTAAAAGTTTCCCATGACGAAAACATGTTTTAGTAACTTAGTAGCCTTATCTGCACATCAAATAAGTCAGTTTGAATTGGTGCCACCACACCATAATAGTGAGTCCTAAATGTAATGAATGGATATGGGTATTAACTATTTTTATGCTCTATATAGTGAATTCTCCCCGCCTATCTGACTCCTAAGAAAGAGACGAAAACAGAAATCATGGAAATTCTTACATAATAAGCTAAGAAAATTATGCATTAAGATTATTCATTTTATCACAACGTACGTTGATATATAAACTTAAAATTATAACTCCTTTAGAATACTTTGTTTACCAGTAGAATGTCTCCAGGAAGAGTTTAAACCAAGGAAAATTTGAAGATTTTGAAGAAAATCCCTAGGGCAATATCTAACATTCTTATTCATCTTGGTAGCATCAAGATTTGAAGATTTCGTAGAAGAAGATTCGGTCGTGAAAACATAACCCAAAATCACCAAAATAATTCTCGTGAAAATTCGGAGTTAACATGTTTTGACTCTCTTTCATGTGAAATATGCGTTAGCTAAGGCTTAGCTTGCGAAAAATGAGTATTTCTCCACGTCAAAAATCCGGTTTCAGAATTTGTCATAAAATCCAGGTGGCCTAAAACAATCGAATGGCCTATGTGTTAAATTTTTATGGGGATATAAAAAAATTCCAAAGAACCCATGATTTTTTTTATATTTGGATAAATTTTAAAAAATTTGGGTGCCTAGAATACTCTAATGTCACCCCAGTTTCCTTACTGTTTTGGGCCCTACTTTGAAGTCTTAATCTTCAAACTTTTGATTTTAGGGTGGTATACCAAGGATTCGATCACAGATAACAAGTTTGACCTTTCAAGAATAACCACGTCATTAGTCAATCAAATCAATTATCGAAAACTATAATAACAATACGATTCAGTTTTCTACTACCAGTACTACTAAGCTTCTTAATCCCAATGAATTTTTTAAACGAAGGCGACAAAAAAAATATCACCTGATTAGATTACTCTCCACTATCAACGAGTTGGCTTCCAACACAATCACATAAGGTCATGTGTCACCCGATGAATCTGTAATAGTACAAGCTTCACTATTTATAGTGTTATGACCAAGGCTTATTTTGAAAGACAATGAATTTACCAAATCCGAGAACCCTTAATATAAAATGGGAATATATTTTCGTTTTTGAAAAATTCCAACCGTAATCCAACTATTATTGTTAGAGCACTTCTCTGTCGAACTCGTAAGTTTTGTTATCTCAAGCACGTTTTCAATGTTAGATGCACAAAATGATATCTTGATTTCTAGTCTACTAAAGTCAAGTGTCGGACTAGGAATAGAGTATGACAGTTGAGTATTAAATATTACTGAATAACACTCGAAGATAGATGACTGGAGATCAAACGAAGGCATTTGGAGAACTTCATTGACAAAGAGGTATGTGAAGACTAAACCATCGTATTGACTCATGGTATTGCCATTATATCTTATAAGATTATTTCGTATGATTTTTAGTAGATTTAATGGTGCAAACAAGAAATTTCGAGTTAAGCTTGTCTTGTTGAATACCTCGAAATATGATGCAAGCAATGGATGTCCATAGATCCTAAACAATCTTAGACAAGAAAAATTTATTATTTCAATTTGTCACTTGGAAATTTCCCAAGCAATGATATGGCATATCTATAGTGATTGGGAATATTCTAGGGAGTTTTTAGAACTACTGAGGTTCTGGACACATGGTAGGTATGCATACTATTGTACCCCATCAACTGAGTTCGGGATCAAGGTAGGTACGTATACTTAGTAAGCGTACCCCAAAGTTCTGAGTTCGTGTAAAGGGGGAAGGTATGCATACCCAGTACGCGTACCCCAAGGGCCTTAATTTTTAAACGGCTAGAGGAATGCATATCCAATACTCATACCCTAGCAGCCTGAGTTCACAGACTGGTTTATAAGTATGTATACCCTAGTAACATACCTGCCCATTACGAATTAACCAGATGTTCATAAACTATTCTTGGCATTGCTACGACTCTCACAAATACTATTAAGAAATCCATGATCATTAAATCACTATGTGCTTGTGAGTCATGATTTAAGTCTTGAGTGTTAAACAAACACGGTTACAAGTGTTCATATGGCATACTAGCTATGGACTATCATTGTACACGGTTCCAGTACCCTGGACTATAGTGTATATTCTTTAGTGTAATTTCAAAAGAAACTTCTCACATGCTTATGTGAACTCCTTACAAGAGTTCCATCTAAACTGAGAAAGTGTTTGATTGAATCTCTAGTTATCTTAGATTGAATTTCAATATTGTTCTTGAGAGGTGGCTAGTAATCCAGGCTTCTTAGATAACTAAGTGCAAGTGTTCCGGATGGTTAGGTCTGCTATATTTGTCTATTTCAAACATATTTCCAAGCCTTGATCTAAAGGGAAATCAAATGGGCTTATATTTTAGAGGAATATTGGTATCGAAAGTCTACACTTAGGTTGAAGCAACTCTTAGGCTGCAAAGGACGTCAACTAAGGGAATCAATTGCGTAGAGCCTTGCGAGGTTCAAGGGACGTAAGGAGCATGATTGCAGTTGAATTTCTTAGAGGGTTAATTCATTCTCAACTACATTTCAGTCCAAAGTCTAATAGTAGGCTAGTTTCTGTAGCAGCTTAAAACAGTTTGGTGGTCAAAGCTGGACGAGGTCCTGGAATTTTTCTGCAGGTGCAATTTTCCTCGTTAACAAAACTTCTGGTTTCTTGTGTTTTTCCTTTTCTGCATTATGTTTTTTTATCTTTACAATAGGAATAACACAAGTAGCATGTTTTTAATTTAGGTAGTTTAATACCTTATTAATTGTGGTCAATTACGAGACTTGCTCTTGTAGAATCCATATCTTAAAATATAGATAAGTTTCACACTTGACAGAATTCAGATTCTCTTGATTTAGATACGACTAGATTTAACTTGGTTATTGATTTGTGAGATCGTCCAAGAACCCTTTTACACAATCAGGTTCACAGACTTTGTTGTCTAGATGTATTGATTGTGGAAGATATAAGAGAAAACTTTATATACATATTGTTAAAGGATCTTTAATTAGATTTAATTGCAATTGTATTATGTTTTGTCCATACATGGTAGCCGAACGAAAAAGTTGGTGGTGTACTTGGTACCTTCTCCTTTTCAATCATACTGAAATCACTCTTAATTGACAATGAATATTAGCTAGCATATATATACTTTACTAATATAATAACCAGAGATATTCAAATATCTGGGATATGGAAATCCAAATATTTAAAAGATATATGAATATTTCGGTTTCGGGATCTCGCCTTCAAAATCATGGAAAATACTTGAATATTAGGTAATAAGAGTTAAACATATGCTAAACCACTATGTCGACATTATGCGAACATTCCAAGTTGAATCTGAATACATCCCGATGTTTTTCCAAACCTTAAGTAACTACATTCGCCATACGAGAACTTTAACCAACGACTTTATTTTTTGAATTTAGGCTGCAATAGGTATTGGTTTTTTGGCGGCTTTTGGCTTAGCTATACTATAGCCAAAGCCAAGCGAAATGGCACATCATAATGCTTGGCTTAATAGTTGCAATCTTTTGTAACTTAGATTATCATAGTGCTCACTTTAACCTCAATCTATTTTGATTTTGTTCAAAGAGATCTAACCCGGGGGCGGAGCCAACCCATAGCAAGGGTAGGCGCCCAAGTTTTTTTTTTTCCTATTCTAAGCATCTTTTCGAATTCCAAGCTTATTTTTTTGCCTTTTTTCTATTCTAAAAATGTTTTGCCTCCCCATGGTAGATTTTCTGGCTCCGCCACTGGATCTAACCGCATGATTTAAAAAAATTGATATCAAAATTAGCATGAATACCATTTGAGTGATCGAACGTCAAAACCTATTAGAATTTGAACCAACTTCTCGTCTCTATGAAGATTTTCTCTCTCATCGTTTTAGGATGATTATCTCTCGTCTATAAGACGATCCTAATCCTTTTCTAATATGCTTTTAAGTTTGTTTGTGTTTTGCAGGTTAATTAGTTTAATTGCGGCTCACTTTTCATCTCTCTTTGCTTGGTTAGATCTACAACTATGGCATCTTCCTCATCTCACCAGAATACATCAGAGTGTGAAGAGATTACTGCAAGAATGACATCTCTATTCAAAAATGATGAAGAATCGTATGAGACCTCAGAAGATTTGGTTGAAACGAGTTCTGAAAATAAGTTTTCCTTGGTACAAAGATCATGGAGACCTTCAGGAAATATGGATATATCTAGTTATGGCAAAGCAATATACTTAGTGCACTTTGAATTAAGATGTGACTACAACACAGTTCTCACAAGATCTCCATGGGCTCTTACTGAAGATTTGATGCTGATAGAAGTTTGCGATCCAGATAAACTCCCACATGAGTATGAATTCAAATATGTTGACTTCACAATCCAAATTCATGGCCTTTCTCTGAGCAACCAGAAGATCAAAATGGTGGAGTTCATAGCCTCAAAGATTGGAGTCCCTTATCCTATTTAAGCAGCAGAACAAGCCAAATGAGAGAGTTTTGCAAAAGTAAGAGTGAAGATTGATGTCACAAAATCTTTAAGACATGATCTAACCTTCATATTACCATAAAAAAAGGAGTACAGAGTCTCTTTAAGGTACTAAAGACTACCAAAAGTGTGTTTTTTCTGCGGAAGATTTGCACATATCATGAAACAGTTTCCAGAATTATCAAAGGAATGCGAGAAGATGGGTTTTTTCTCCCCAGAAACGTTCATGGAGAAATAATATGAAGCTTGCTAGATTTACTGAAGAAATTAATGTTGGTTTTAAACCAAAAGAAAATCCAACTTCCACCATTACCAGGAATAACCAGGAAAATACAAAAACCATTCATGGCGGGAACCCTAATTTCCAATCGACAAGTCAAGCTAGTCAATCAAAACCATCTATCAATCCCTACAATCACTCAACCACAATATCTCCACAGCTGGAAAAATCTCCTCCCAATATTCTGACGAAAACGAATCCGCAGCTAACAAGCAAACTTCCATACCCTTAGCAGTCAACTTTCAATTCAAAATCCATAAAAAACTCGATTTCCATCTATCCCAAACTCTAATACTAGAAACAAAGGAGGGAAATTTTCAAAACATAAAACCACCTCATCAATTATTGCTATAAAACCTCCCTGAGTGGATACCCATAATTCCCACCAGATCCTCACTCATCCATCTAAGCCCATATCAGAATCATACCAATTCAACCCACTACCCAATACCACCAACTCCATCATTACTCCGAAAAATAATTCCACCTAAAATATCACCACCCCACCTGAAATTTCAGCAAACAAACCCTATCAAATGCTAAATAATAAGAAATCCCAGCACCTCAAGACAGCAAAAACCGGGATAGCATTCAAGAAAATACAAATAGTTTGAAAACAGTGGAGAAGATAAATCAGATCTCACCACACAAAAAAAGGAAGCAAAACCCACCACCTTACCTGGCAGCAAAAGATCACCAGAACCAATAGATTGTGACCCACCAGTAAAGCAACATTGCAACAACTCTAAAAAGGCTTTGGCGACTTTCCTATAAAATTCGTAGGATAAATGTTAATACAATTCTGGAACTGTCATGGATTAGGGAATGAGACGATAGTTCTGTCCTTAAACTTATTCCTGCAAGCTGCAAACCTTCTATCTTTTTTATCTCGGAAACAAGATTGAATTAATCCAATAACATAAGAGTTTGCAGCTCACTCAATTTCAGGCATTATGATTTTGTAGCTGCAAATGGAAGAAGTGAAGGTCTTGCTTTACCTTGGCAAGATAATGTTGATATGGAAGTGATTTCTAAAACTCAAAATCTAATACAATATAATATTGGTCCACAGTTAAGTATTTCAGAGTGGAGACTGATGTGTGTATATGGAGTAAAAACATAAATTATACCATTGAACAAATGATGGAGAATTGATTTCAGATCATGAACAGATTAAAGAACACCTTATTTCTTATTTTCAAAATATGTTTTCTAAGGATTCTAATGTTTCACCTAATTCTGTTTCTTTTGAGAATTTTTCTAATATTAGTGAAGAACATTATAGGACTGTTGGAAAAATCCCTGATGGTGAGGAGATTTTCAATGTTGTAAAAAACATGGCTTACTGAATACTACAGAACCGGATGGATATCCTGCACTAACCTACAAGAAGTATTGGGATGTAGTTGGTGTTTGAGCATTGCTCGGTCAACCTTGCATGCGTTGTTATCTCAAGCATGTTTGTCAATGTTAGTGATCAAAACTATAAGTCTTGATTTCTAGTCTACTATAGCTAAGATCTCGGACTAGGATAGAAAGTGTAGTTGAGCTCAAGAACTCCATGGCGATCATCATACATGACAAAGGACTGCTCAAGGAACTGGTAGATCTTCATCGACTAAAAGGTATGTGGAGACTTGAAATTATCAATCACTCAAAAGTCTATCTACTCTATCTCCTATCTTGAGACAAAAGTTGTTGTGCTATATAGACTTTGATTATACACATTTGCTATTTGGAGCCGAGTTTATCTCGCCTATTTATTTCTCGAAATATGTGTTGGTAAGCTTTCGCTTTGGCCAAACTTATCTATACCTAGTGACGAAAGTCATGTTATGTTTCAATCACTTTGAAAATGGCTTTGATGACAATAGTCGATTCTTTATGTCTAATGAATATCATAACATTATAGAAGAATGTTTCAATGATTGAAATGAGAGTTTAGATTATATAACCATTGTTGGATATAAGCATTGTTGTGGAAACACATATATGAATAAGTCCTTATTCCTTGAACCGAAGTTTGCGAACTTTGTTTATCAAGAGAACCGGAAAAAGAGCCGTGAACTCAGTCCGTGAACCCAGTCTGAACTGGCGGAAGTTCTCGACCCGAAAAAATCTGCTGGAGTTTGAGAACTCCTTCCGGGAACTTAAGTCCGCGAACCCAGTCCGCGAACTTGAGTTAGGTTATATTTAAAGACGATTGTTTGTAAACTCATTTTTTTATATAAATTAAGGGATGCAAGTTTGCAAACCATGGCTATAAAGTTCATGAACCGATTCAAGTGAATCAAATCGTTTTTGCTTCAATTGTGTCTTGTATAGTTACATAAGATTTCCTTGCAATTGAACAACTCTCTAACTAGTTCATTTTAGTCAATGAACTAGTTATGGTGAAGAAGATATTGGTTGATATGAAAGTACTCATATAGCTAACCATTTGGTTAACTACTATTGAACCATCAAATGTACATGTTTGGGTACGGTTACACAAACCTAAAATCGTACATTTCATTTGTGTGAAACAAGCTTGGTTTTTCGATCTAACGGTTGAAAGATATTAGCTTGAATCTAAATCAGGTTTTCATATAACGGTGAATATTGAATGCTTTGTTACCAAGCTAACATTGATTACTAACCCCGATTTGAAAGACTATATAAGGGAGAACTCCAGCAACTGGTAAACCTAATCCCCACACCTTCTGTGTGATACTAGTTGCATATCTAGAGTCGATTCTCCTTTAACCTTTGGTTTCCTCTTCTAAACAAGGTTAACGACTTAAAGACTTCATTGGAATTGTGAATCCAGACCAATACTACTTTCTCGTAGTTGTGTGATATGATCTTGCACATTCTATCGTACGAGTACAATCGCAAAGATTGTCTTGAGATTAATATCTCTGATAGGCAAGATATAAACTTAATCACAAACATCTTCGTCTCATCGTTTGTGATCCCACTACATCTTCTTTCGCGGCGTCGATTAAGATTGATGTAAGGTGATTGATAATACTAGGCTGTTCTTCAGGAATATAAGTCCGGTTTATCAATTGGTTCCTGTTCACCTTGATTTATCAAAAGACGGAACAAATCTCATAGGTATTTCTGTAGGAGACAGATTTACCTATTATTATAGACTTTTCTGTGTGATACATATTTGTTTATTTAAGTCTTCGACTTTCGGTCGTAGCAACTCTTAGTTGTGGGTGAGATCAGCTAAGGGAATCAAGTGCGTAGTATCCTGCTTGGATCAGAGACGTAGGAGCATAAATGTACCTTGGATCAGTGTGAGATTGATCGGGGTTCAACCAAAGTCTAGACCGAAGTTAGTTTGAAGTAGGCTAGTGTCTGTAGCGGCTTAATACGGTGTGTGTTCAATCTGGACTAGGTCCTGGGGTTTTTCTGCATTTGTGGTTTCCTTGTTAACAAAATTCTGGTGTCTGTGTTATTTCTATTCCGCATTATATTTTGTTATATAATTGAAATATCACAGGTTATACGTTGTTCAATCAATAGAATATCCGACCTTTTGGTTGTTGATTTAAATTGATTGACACTTGGATATTGGTCTTTGGTACCATCCAAGTTATCTCTCTAGTATTTGATAAAGACTCGCAGATTTCTATTTGATTGAGTATATATGTAATCCAGAGATTGAGATATAAACTCTTTGATATACTTTTTATCTAGATTGAGCCTGACTGTCTAGTTGATTCTCTAGAAAGTATATTGGAGTTTTTTCATACAGATTTCTAAGCGAAATATTGGGTGTGGTTGTTAGACCCACGCTTTTTTGATTGGTATCAGAGCAGGCAAACACGTTAAAGACCTTACAAGTCTGTGTTTGTAGCGATCTGACTCTATGGACAGAGGTGCTATCTCAATAAACATACCACCAGTCTTCGATGGCTCTATTTATTTATGGTGGATGCGAGCTTTTCTTCAAGCAAGTGATTTTAAATCATGGATATATGTAGTTAATGGATATAATGCTCCCGTTGTGGCAGTTGGAGATGTAAACGTTCCCAAGGACATTGGTGAATACACCCCTGCCGAGATAAATGCTGCAAAGCGAAATTCCGACGGTTTGAATGCCATTATACATGCCATCACCCCAAATCTTCAACACCATGTGTCAAATTGCACTAAGTCTAAAGAATCTTGGGATATCTTGGAAACCGTATTTGAAGGAAATACCAGTGAAAAGGAAGCTAGGCTTCAAAACCTTAATTCCGATTGGGAAAACCTTCGTATGGCAGATGAAGAAACATTTGATGAGTTGAATCAAAAAGTGTCTGAAGTTCTTAATGCATCTTTTGCATTGAGTAAGACTATTCCTGAAAAGGACATTGTGATGATCGATGCCATCTAGATACGACTTTAAGAAGCATGCCATCGTTGAAGAAAATAACCTTGATACTCTTTCCAGAAATACTCTTGTTGGAAAAATTAAAATTTTCGATCTCGAACTTAAACAAAGAGATAAAAGTCAATTGTTTAGCAACCATGTTGCTACATCTGATAAAAGGTCTCATCGTCCCAAATTGATTGATGAATGGGATGAGAATTGCTTTATTTCTACTCTGTCACTGTTTATACGACGACTTAAGAAAGTTCTTAGACAAAGTAAAAGAAAGTCTCAAAAGAGAACCCAATCAATCAATAAAAAGGATAAGAAAGTTCAAAGAAACTATGCTAGCAAAAATAGTTTCAAGTGCTATAAAAGTGTCAATGATACTCCTAATTATCCTGACACAGAGGTTTGTGAGTTAGCTAAAGCATGGATGGCTACTCTTGAATATTGTCCCGAGGATGAAATATATGAATTTTCTCTTAACCTCTTTGTTGACAATCACATTTTCCCTCCTAATAGTCCGGACTATTCCGTGATAAATAATCATTCCTCTCCTGAAGTGTTTCAATTAGAAAAGAAAACTCTGTTTAAAAGGATTGAAGATCTGGAATGTCAACGACTTTATTCAAGACTGGAGGTTTTCAAATGCAATTGTGATTTTTATGAAATATGTCAGACCTCTTTGATTGAGTCTGTTAAATATAATCAACAAACATCTCCTGACCCTGTATCATTCTCAAGTCACACTGACAAAAAGGATGATATGGAAAATCACAAGAACTTTCCAAGATCGTTGGTCACCTTGTGTGATGATCAAGATCATCTTAAAGATATTGCACTAGAGATCTAAAGCAGTTCTCCTCTACTAAATGCTTGCAAAGGAGGAAAAAGAAAGCTTCTAGGAAACCCTCAGTGTTTTCAAAAAGGATTTCCAGAGCACTGCATAGTTTGCAAGAATCAACAATCAAGTTTTTCAAAACTATGCTAAAAAGTGGAAAGAATGACGTGTGTAACTCTTCTTTCCTAAAAACAAAACAAGGAACAACAAATACTTCATCCTGTCGTAAGAAATCGCCCAATTATGCATTGGATTGGGACGAGCACTTTCTGTAAATTTTGTTACAATGATTTATGTCTATCTCTCTTAAGACAAGAATCATATTTTCAAGAGAGTTGTGATGAATGTTTTGTGCCTTTAGGGTTTTTTGTTTGTTTTTCAAAAACGTTTTTGCTCATGAACGGCTCCTTCCTATAAGACTTCTTCTGGGGATAACCAAATTCTATTATGGTTTTGGTCAAGGTCTTTGTTGGAAATTCATTCTTATCTTCATTCCCTTTACATGATGAAGATTACTCCTCTGTACGAACATTTCATTTATCTCTTCTATCATGTCCTCATCAAGTCTTTCTATCCAAGAAAGTGATGTTTGGACTGTTCTTTTTCCCTCTAAGAAGATTCGATTTGATTCTTCTGACAATGAGATGTGCTCTGACAAATGGGATTCCACCCCAGATGGGAACTCCTTTATCTCTCTTTTTGACAAGCTCTCTTTAACCATGAATCTCGTCTTGGAACAAATATGTGCTCTGAAAAGTGATCTCGAAGCTTCTTCCAAGAAACTTGAAGAAAAGATGGATAATCTTGAATCAAGGATTGATCTGATCGAAGATGAGCTTGGGGAATATAGGGAATATGAGAAGAGTATTCAAAGTAAGTGAAATGCTTTATATGAATTTTATTTGCCTAGTAAATCTTCTATTTTTCTTGTTTTATTTTAGAAGAATAACTAGAGTTTGGAATAGCCCTTATTGTGATTACACATAGCTATGTCTAACATTTTCATCTTCATGTTTTTAGGTTTATTTGTTTAAATTCTAAAATTTTTTTTGGAAGATCATTTTTGCAGTATTAGTATTTATGGTTTTATATATTTGCAAATGTGTTATGGGATATGTGTGTTTGCGTCCGTGAACTATGATTGTCCCATACTTTGTCAAAAGTAATGTCTTTCGTAAGTCGATAATCACGTATTGATAAAAGAATGAATGGAGTTTTGACAAATAACAAAAGTTAAGCCTATTATTTCAATTATTGATGGAAGATAGGTTAAAATCTTTTGTTTACAAGGATTATGTCTATTGTATGTCATTGTGCAAATAGTGATAGAAAATAGAATGAATCCTTGTGTATTCCGCAGTATTGATCTTCCCTGATCCATAATCTTTTATGTATTACTGTGAGGCTCCATAAGTTTTCTTGAGTTGAGCACTATCGACAGAGTTGATTATACTTTTATGATTAACTTAGTTGTTGCTCCGTGAGAATCCTTAAAGATTGAGAATGACCAATTGATCATACTTGTGTGGTCAATTTAGTTATTGCTCCGCAAGTTCTCTTATGTCGAACATAACCAATAAAAATCATCACTTTTTGTGGTTAATTTGATTGTGTATTCCGATTAGATTAATTATGGGTTCTCTTGTGATTAATCTAATTGATCATTGTTGAGTCTCCATAAGTTCACTTATGTAGAGCATTTCCGATTAAATTAATCATAGGTTCTCTTTTGGTTAATTTAATTGAGTATTTTTTGGATTCAAATTCATACTCGTATGTGATTTGTTATGTCCAAAGAAATCCTTCTTTTCTTTCGAAATTAAGGTCGCTCTTTTTGTTCTTTCGGGAATGACATCAAATGGGGGAGAGTTCTTTTGAACTTGTGCTTAATGCCAAATCTTTGTGGGGAGTGTGGATGTGGAATATTATAGGGGTTATCTTGTATCTTTATAAACTTCTTGATGAAATCATTTAGCTTCGGCTTTATGATTGCATCTAAACAAGTTGATATGTGCTTCATTTGGTCATGAAATGTCTCTTACGGAAATTTCATTAGGATCTCGTTCTTGTACCTTTGCCAATTTTATTGAAAAAAAGGGGGAGAATCAATATGTAGTTCACACTACAAATACATATGGTTTTCGGATCATTATGTAAGGGGGAGTGGTTTCTGTGTGAGATGGAGTATTGACTAAGGGGGAGTAATAATATCACGATAGTATTATTGTCAAAGTTTTGATACAATTGAACTTTGATTCCGTGTAATGATACTATGTGTAGATGGTGGATTTTCGACAAAGGCTAAAATCGTAAATTCATAATTATACGAAGCTCTGATTCAGCAATCAGACGTGAGTATGAGACATGGGTCTCTCATCGAATTCTCAACGGAGAGTACTTTCTCTCAGAGTACATGTAGATATGTAGTCTCACGACTGGACAACGACATATCTCATGAATACTGAATACTTTCAGTGATTATTTCTAGATAGCATCACGAGATGGACGGCTCCTAGAAAGCTTGCTCTGCTAGTATAGAGCGATAACGTCTTCAGGAACAAACAACAAGTTTACCCTGACTATATAAAGGATATGACTTACCGACAAGCTCATATCGGGATAATTAATGCTCCTAGACAGCTTGCTCTGCTAGTATAAAGCCACAAAGTTAATTATTCCTAATTACAATTGCTCCTATTCCATGGTCGAATCCACGATTGGTCCCATGGAATGGCAATAACAATTTCTCCTATTCCTTGGTCGAATCCACGACTGGTCCCATGGAATGGCAATAACAATGGATCCTATTCCATGGTCGAATCCACGAATGGTCCCATGGAATGACAATAACAATTGCTCCTATTCCATGGTCGAATCTGAGACAGGTCCCATGGAATGGCAATAATTTTTTTTTCTGATTCTATGATCAAATCTACGGCTTGATCTCATAGAATAACAATAACTGTATTATCTCATTACTCCGATTTCATGATCGAATCTACAACTGGTCTCATAAATGGTAATAGATAAATTTTAATTACTCCGATTCTATGGTCGAATCTACGATCCCATGGAATGGTAATGCTCACTTTATTATTCTAAATTCGTAGTCGAATCCTTAGCTAATCCTATGAATTAATAATAAACATCTTATTACTCAGTTTTGTGAATTATTCTCCACTGAATTCCACAATTAGTAATAAATAATCAACAACCGGGCGTCTAAGCTACCTCTAAGTAAGCCCCGATTCAAATGGTGAAGGTGTATCCAACGACGATACACTAACAATCACCGCATGAACGAGTATTTCAAAAATACAACGAAACGATGAACCTATGCAAAATAGAGAAGAAAATAATAAATAATTAAAAATATTGACCAGGGTGCTGGGAGCACGGACACGACTAACCGACCGTGTCGTGGTCAATTCCACGCCAGTTTTATATTTTTAATGCATTTTTATTATTTTTCATGATTTGATGAAAATTCTCTCATTTTATCAAATTTCCTTCGTCTCGAGGAAACTCCTCGGTTTCATGGTACTTTCATAAATCCATAAAAAATAATATATAATTAAGGAAAGGAGTGTGGGGCATGACCATTGGCCAACCGGCCATGCCTTGGTCCCAACCGGCCCACACCCACGGTTCCTTATTATTTTATTATTATTATTATTATTTCTCTAATTTCAAGAAAAAACTCGTTGATTTCATGGTATTTTTGCACAAATCATCAAATAATAATAAAATAAAATAAAATAAATTATGAAAACTTGTGGGACCGGGCCTTGGACGGCCGGCCATGCCCTACCCGGTCCCACACGCCCCTTTGTTTTATTATTTTATTATTAGTTTTCCTTGAATTCATAAAATTCCTTGATTTCATGGTATTTCTCTCAAATTAGGAAAAATTCCCTCAAATCATCAAAATACTTAAAAATATTAAAAAAATAGGGAAACTCGTGGGACCGGGCCATAGCCGGCCAGCCATGCCCTCCACGGTCCCACACGCCCTTGTTTTTATTATTTTAATATTTTTTGCTTCCTTGAACTCATGAAAACTCCTTCAATTCATGGAAACTCCCTAAATTCATCGAATTTTTCATAAAATCAATATAAAATTAGGGAAACTCGTGGTACCGGGCCCTAGCCGGCCGGCCATGCCTTCCACGGTCCCACACGCCCTTGTTTTATTATTTTAATATTTTTTTCTTCCTTGAACTCATGAAATCTCATTCAATTCATGGAAACTCCCAAAATTCATCAAATTTCTCAAAATTCATGAATTTTTCATAAAATCATCAAAATATTATAAAATTAAGGAAAAGGAACCACGGGACCGTGGTCACGACCGGCCGACCATTCCTTGACCACGAAGGTCCCACGCCTCCTAGTTCCTTATTTTATAATTATTTTTCATCATCTCATGGTGTTTTCCTCAGTTTCGTCGAAACCCTAATTTTGGCATATTTTCTCGAATGATGCTCAATTGCACGCCAGAAAATATCAAAATTCTAAGGACTGAGATGCGGACGCCTTGGGGACACGAGCACGCTATCTTTACCTACCAAGATTGGCTCTTTGGCTCATGGAAGCCGGTCCCATTAATTTTCCCAGTTTTGACCTAATTTGCACAATTGCTCGTATTAGGTCCAAAACTCTCTCAAACACTTTGGATTTTCATGAAGTGATCGTCAGGCGGTCACGGGATAACCCAGGGCCGGTTTCATGACTCTATGGTCGGTGCCTCGCCTCGTCATAATTAATTAGGTTTTCTCACCTAAGGCTCAGACGAGTATTTTGAATAAATGATTAAGCCATCATTTAATCATTCTTCCACCAACAAATCGTCAACTCTTCAGGAGTTCTTCATATTTGCTCACGTGAGCATATGGACACTACATGGTCGATCCACGATCCCATGTAGTCGCTCCCTCCTTCATCCCATGGTTAAACTTCTGACGAACCATGAATTCATCAATTGATAAAATTAGGGTTTCTGAATCCAAGGATCATCATTCCAGATTCCAACCTTAATAATTCTACGACGACCTCATGGTCATTAATTTTATTAATTATGCTCGGTTCAACAACCAATATTCTAATTAATATTTTGGGTACGCTGCCAATAATCCGTCAGATGAGCAACACATGCTCAGACGATCAAATATTCAACAATTCATCACATGAGCAACACTTGCTCAGATGATAAATATTTGCTCAAACCAAGGAATATTGGTTCAACAATCAATATTCAACGATCCATCGAATGAGCAACTTGGTCACTTCATTGTAAGAATTATACCTCTTTCTCATGAGATGTTCAATTCATGACTTTCAGAACATCATGTTCGACATTCAGCAACTACATGGACTCATCGTCCCATCAAACCACGAAGTCATCAATTGACTAACAAACCACGAGACGTCAATCGTGTCACTTGGGGGGATATCACTTAGGGTTTTGGTCTAGCGGTCTACGAAACATGTGTTCAAACACACGATGGAATGTGAGCAAGTCGTGCAGTCAGTTGAAGGAATTCACGAGGTAGTGGGTGGAAAATCAACCAGGTCTCCACACGTTGAGCAACTGGTTTCAAACACGATATCCACTTCCCCACTCCTTGATTCCATCAACTGTCACACTTCATGGGGTCACGGTGTCTAAAATTCCAGCAATATAAATAAGTCTCTGAATCATGATTGAATGATAGACATCATCAGTATCATCAATCTCACGTCAAACTGACAACACGAGATCAGAGCAACCCATCTCCCTCTTTGCGACCGAATTGACTCTGGAACGGCCATTAACTTGGTTTAGACAGGAGTCCTACAGATTGATCTCTCGAATCTAAGCACTCCCTTTGCAGTGCATCTGTATGAGGTTGAACAGTTTGCTCGGTTTAGGAGTCTCGACAACACGCTCATCTCTTCAATTCCCTGAAAAACCAGCGAACCGTTTTTCCCCATCTACAGATTGGCGACCACAGTGGGAGATCATTCTCTCGGTTGCAATCTCACAATTTCACAAGATGGTTGATCTCATGTCAAGTTCAGTTACGAATCCTAACACAAACCGTGCTAGCACTAGCAACAACAACAATCAGAATATCCCGGAGACAATTCACCTCCAACACTGATGGCGGTGACACTACTCCTCCTCACGCCGAAGGTCATCCACTGTTCGGACGACACCATTAAGAAGTCAGAGGAGATCCACCGCCTACCATTGCTGATCTTATTAAAGCGTAGGAGAATCTTGCAAAGAACCAGACTGACATGGCTGCTACACATAAGGAGCTGTGTAATTATCTCAAAACTCTTACTGACAAGATGTCAGAGAAGACTCAAGAGAAGGGAAAGGAGAAGGATAAATCCTCAGACGACGGTCCTGAAGTAATTCCAATCCATACAGTAGAAGACGACGAAGTCCACAAAACTACTGCAGACAACTCATCAGCGAAGGGATCATCGAATTTCATCACTCGCGAGGATCTGGAGCACCTTTTGGAGAACCGTGGAAAAGAAAAAATATCGCATGTCCATCGTCATCAACCTCCTTATCCTGCCGCTACACAGAGGACTCCACTCCCCAAAGGTTACGTTTCTCCAATCTTCACCTTATATGATGGAACTAGCAATGCTAGGGAACATGTCTCTCGTTTTCTCGAATCCCTAGGAGAACATGAACACAATCATGTCGTCCGTCTCAAGGAATTCTCAAAATCTCTGAAAGGCAGAGCATACACCTGGTATAACAACATCGCACCAGGGACTATCAACAATTGGGGAGAAATGGTTAATGCATTCTACAGGAAATACTTCTTCGTGTCAGAACAAGTCACCCTCTCCGATCTTGGAATGATGTTTCAGAGGGTCAGTGAAAATCCCAATGATTATGTGAAAAGATTCAGAGTCCAAGCCCTAGATTGTCATGACCCAAACGTCACGGAGCAACAACTGATGAACTTGTGCATCAATGGCATGCTCCCGGTCTACAGGGCCTTGCTAGAAAACCTTCGATTCCAGACTTTCTCAGAGCTTCACGAAGCTGCGAAGAGGTCCGCAACCACTGCACCCGCTCTTTTGGAAAGAGCAAAGTCTACAAAGACTTAAGATTCAAAAGACACTCGAGGAAGCAGGCGTTTGATCAAAAAGCAGTATAACCTGCAACCTTCAACAAATGCTGTTGGGAGTAAGCGAAAAGCAGAACCACAACACACGCAGAATTCCTCCACCCCTTCAAAGACACACAAGAAGGAGAATTCGAAAATCTCTCCTCAGCATACGGAAGATCCAGAAGCACCTGATTTTCCCTGTCCAATGAAAGAAGTTAATGAACTACTCGATGCCTGGATTCAATACGACACAATCAAATTTCCTTATGTCAAGAAGGAACCAACTGAAGATGCCATGCAAAATCCTCGGTATTGTCGCTTCCATAGATACGTCAGTCATCCCACGAGTGATTGCAAAATTTTGAAGCGCATATTCAAAGAAAGGGTCGAATCAGGAGAGCTCAACCTGGGGACTAAGGGGGTGCACAAAAACCCCCTCCTAGTCAGAAATTTTACCATCTCTGAACCTCCTGTCAAGGAAACGGTCCAATCTCTGATCGAACATGTCTGCGAGCTGTTGTATCTTTCGAAAGATCAAAGGAAAGACATGTTTGCTGCACTGAACCACATCGTGTCCGGAAGACGTCCGCTGATCCAAGAGACCACCACCGGACCTTCAGCCACCGACACAGAAATGTATGACTGGGGACTGCTCACTACAGTGCACATTAAAGGAAATGAGTTCAAGAGGGCGTTCGTCGATGTTGGTACCGCCGTCAACATCATCTCTTTGAAAACTCTCAGAGCTGCTGGTATTACTCGACGAGAAGCCACCCACGCTCCCATAGCAATCAGGGACCACGAAGGAATCTCCAGAAACGCATACGGTTTCATCACTCTCAAAGTTACGGAAATATTGATCTGCACTGAGGCCGAGTTTTTCATAATCCGGGAAGACCCTGGATACGACATGGTCCTTGGGAGAACTTGGATTCATGCTGAAAGGACAACGATGCCTTCAACACATCCTGTCATCGACAAGGATTCCGAGTCGGAAGACGAAGCAGAGGACGCACCACCGTTTGAGCATCTGGAAGAAGTAACAGTTCTGATGGGGCTTACGCAAGGACTTGGAGAAAATCCGCACACCTTTGTCAGAATGTTTCGAGCTCAGGCAAGTCTTATTCCTCCTCTTGCTCCAATATTACCAATGTTCAAATACGCTACTATGGTCCAGGGACTTCTCCCCATGAATAATTTAGCAGTCATCAAAAAGTACGAGTGGGTAACTTCACCTCAGCAATATTACACTCAATGGTTGGGTTCAGAACTTCTTAAAATCGGTTACTCCATCGAGAGGTTTATTGTTGAAGACTTGGCTAAGCATGATCAACACTATGCTGGATACTCTCTTCCGCGCGAGTGTCCATACGGGCCACAATCGTGGAATTCCATCAAACAGGGAATTCCGAATCAGCGGAAGATATTCAAGGCACGATCGACCAATCCCAACAAGTTTCATGAAGGGAACCTGGTTCTCAAAGCAGTTCAGCGCGGTCTTCATTCTACAAGGAAATCCAATTGGGAAGGACCATTCATGGTCGCTGAGTCCGTGGCCGGAGGATACTACAAATTGACCAACACAGAAAGCATAACCCTACCAGTAATTCACGAAAATTGGCTCAAGGCATTTATCTGAAATTATTGGACATTTAAGGTATTGGGCGTTTGAAGCACTCATGGCATTGGGATTTAACATTTAGGATTTTCTTTCATTTGTATTTCAATTCCTCCAAAACATTTGCAATACTTGCAATCAGTATTTGAATTTAGCAATTTATCAAAATTCAGTTCATATTTCGTAAAAGAAAATCTCTATCAAATCTACAAGAAAATCCTCAACCATCAGTCAATCCAAAACCATCTAAATATCAAAACCCATGTATGAGCCTCACATCTCTTAGAAGTTCAGAAGTTCAAGAATCATCAAGAAAAGGCTTTCTCTTATCAGCATCCTTCAAGATTTGCAAAGCCGCCCTCTCCTTGTTCAACTCCTCGGTCAGCTTGGAAATCTCGTCCTCCTTCTCCTTCACAGCATCATTGGGAAAGGGTATGTTCTTTTCACATGAATCCTTGATAACGTTTATTTGCTTACGAAGCCATTTCACGTTGAGGCCAAGTCTTTCTGAATTCTCCAAGTTAAACTCCCAATCAAAGAGTATATCTGGAGTCACGGTATTCCTGGGTCTCGTATGCATATCACTCACGACACGCAAGATAACGCCTACTTGCATGGTTAAAGCATAAGCACGCCCAGGGTTCCTGTCAACGATCATGTGGCCAACTTCTTCCATATCGTCTCGTACAAGCGTGCATATCCAATGGGAACGCTGAATCCACCGACCAGTTCATGATACGGGAGTGAAGTGTTAAAGGAGGATCGAAAGCCCCCTGCAGTTGGATATTCATACACTATTATACGGTTCTCAGTCACTGGAGCGGCTTCCCACGACAAAGCAACAGTTCCTTCGGTATTCTCCGCTGTCTCGGTTTCTTCTATCACTGAGGCAACAACCATCTGGGTTTCCATAACACAGTAGCGACCTTCTCATGGCCTTGAAGTGCAGGGATGGTTGTCTCTTCATCAATAACTCCAATGGTTAGAGTTATCATCGTTGGCTCCAGTATCCTCAACTTCGGTATTTAGCACCTAATACGAAGATTACATGAGGTTAGAGTCACGAAGCCAAAGGAGATTATGAAACACAGTATACCAAGGCAACATCATCAAGGTTCATCATATACATTCAAGGCACGAGCAAATAACATGAAAGTCATGAAAACACATTTTACGATGAGTCCGTCTGAAGAAACTGAACTCTGCCTGTACTAAGAGACGAACTGGGAGCAATATACAAGGAATTGAGGATGGGTCATATACCATTCTCTTCGTATGGATGTCCTCTGACATGTCAAAATTTCATGACAATCCGATGAACGAGCAAGTAGATGTGGCCAAAATATCAAGTGATGCGCAATCTGAAAAAGTTGGAAGTCTCCTGGAAGTTTACTATTTCGCCTTTTTCAGGCTCTGAACGTGCTCAAAACTTAAAAACTTCTTTGTAAAGCTTGGAAATTTTCCGGGCTTGAATTTTCACATGCAGATCATCAAAATCCGATCCGGACGAAGATTCTACGGTTTTTACTAAAAAGCTGGGTTCTGAATTTTCTGACGACGAAATTCGACTAAGTTTTCATATACGCACATGGATTCACATTCATTCATTCAAAAATCAGCACTTTTATACTTCTATGAAGAAGGTACAGGGTATATGCTTACTTGAGAGGTATCCAAAGCGTTCAAGGAGTTGGGATTGTCCGTGTCAACGATGGGAGGATCATTACTTTCATTCGGCTCCAAATCCTTGGCACCGCCTGTGTCCTATTCTCAAGACGGTCGAGTAGCAGCACTTCCATTTCCATAACGACATCCTCCTGGACATATTCTCAAACAATTAGCGTTTCATCAATAAGCATCATAATCGAACATGTGAAGAGATACTTACAACTTCTTCTTCATCGCTCAAGTCAGGAATTGCTTGCTCAAGGCGGAGAACCGAAGACCATCAATACTTGATGGAGCAAAATCTGCAACGGAATAACAATATCGGTTTCAGGATCCTAATAATAGGGCGAGAAAGAGTCACAACAAAGAAAATACTGGAAACTCACCAAAGCACCAATGGGGACTTTACGGTATTGGGTAACAGCTTATAACCTTTATGCCTGCCTTCTCCGCCATGAAAGCCGCCTCAGTCTCTGAGAAATCTACACCGATTCGAGGTCGTATATTACGACCGTCCTGTGGTGAAATCCAGTAATATAATCAGAATACAGTTCTTATAATTTCGTGAAGATTATATGAAGAAACATACCTGAGAGCATCCTGGAGACGACTTTCGTTTATCACCAGAAAGATACTTCAATCTTGGTCGACTAAATCATCTCAGCCGAAGGAAGATCCTTGAATGGAGGTCTGGGAAATCTTACAAAGCCACGCAAACGCCCAAGTTGTGATCCCAGAATTCTACATAACCTGGGGTTACATAGGCGAATCTATCAGAACCAGGAAACCAGTAGCTACTCCCTTCCACGTGAGTATGATCCAAATGAGTCCTGAGTTGCTCAACTGATGGCTTCCTTCTCCGTATGGTTGGAACACACTGATCCATACCCATTTGTCGAGCTGCTCTATCAATATTATACTCCTCCACTGAAAGCTCTCCAAACGTGGATGATAGCAAATGACCAGGGGTGCAACTCAACATGAAAGATCTTTCGCCATCACTCAGATGCGCACCAGACGTCAAACTCGTGCTTTCTCCAGTATTGAAAGTCATCGGCTGAGAAACATAATCAGGGACTGACACCCACGGGAGAAATTGAACTCAGATTCTTCATCTAACACATCAATAAGCGTATTTTAGAACGAGGCTGCTTTGTGGACCAACGCATGATCCTAGCATTATCTTTCTCAGGGAAAGTATGGCGCATCAGTATTCGGTCCTTGCAGAACATTACGTGGAAGGTGCATAATTCTTAAAGTGCTCCCACATCAAAGCTTGAAGAAACATCGTGTTGGCATAACACTCAATCTTCATAGAGCCGTTCGACACACTGGAGTCTATAATCAAGGAGTCCAGGTTGTAATACAAGGAGCCTAAGAATAAACTACCTATCGGAAGTTTCTCACCTTGAGCCATCTTAATAGAAAAGGGAATCACAAAAGGCTTCAACAAGTTTCCACTGTCTTCAAAAACGTCTCTGGACAACCATAAACATAAGAAAGCAGCAATGGGTAACATGCCGTCGATGGGTTTATCAGAAATCTCATCTTTGGGCCACCAGTGTGTCAACCAGGAAGCATAGCATCCTTTACTGCCAGCCTTATTCGCTTTCTCCATTGCAGCTGTCAAGACATGATAAACGACGGTCTCCTCATCTGAAAGATCCCCAGGAAGATTTCCCGTGATCGGGAGATGCATCAGAGCCGCCACGTCTTCCAAGGTAATGGTAAACTCTCCCCATCTACAAATGAAAGTGTGAGTGGGAATGCACCAGCGAGCAAACAGAGCCACAATACCACTTGCGTCATGATAAATGAACAACTCTCCAGAAGCTTGAATAGCTCTCGTCACCTGCGCCTGGTCGAGCATAGTCCTCACATGAGGAAAACCCAACATATGCCTCGCCCAGCCGGAAAATTTCTCCAAAGGTCGTCGAGAAAGCTTAAACTCTATGATTGATGAGGTGAAGATCCCTCGTTCAAGACAAAATCGAATCATTGTCTTAGGAGTCAACAGATTCTTCTGAGTAACAGTTCTTGGATTTATCAAAAGACGATACACTGGGGATTTCAAATGTTGTTCAGCTCCTGGAATATCTTTTTCAAAGAATGCATCATCTATGTTCGGGACATTCTTAATCCGAGGGATTTCGTCTTCGTCTCCCCCAACGGAAGTTACATCCATGCATGTCTCATCTCTGGAAATACCATCATCAACGCACATCTCTTCCCTCGAGGCGTCGCCAGCTTGGGAACTGGTCATCTTTGCTGAGTAGCTGAAAATTCTACTTCAGTATGCCGTCCAGATATAAATCAAGAAAATACAAGCAAAAATGGTAACTCACAACTCTTACCTTTTATACTTCCACTAACAATAATGATAGTAATGCTAGAGTTAACACCTCAAAATCGTTCGTCTCTTCGAAAACTGCAAAAACGAACGAAACTTTATTTAATTTCTGAAACTGATTTTTCTTGAAATCATGGACACAATTTCCATAATGTGAACACTCACACAACTGACCTATGAAGTTTACAACAACAAAATATTTCATCATAAATATATTTTCTATCTTCGAAGGTTCCTCAAAACCCACGTTTTGATTTTTCAAAAGAAAAAAAAACAACAATTAATGCAACATTGCTTACATAAATTCTTAAGAATTTTATCTAATGAAAACAAATTCATGCAAATAAAATATACCATCATATTTTACACAATATATGTCATGGATACATATATATATATATATAAAAAATTTATTTTTCCTTCGTATCGTCGTTATTTGTCTTTAAAACGAAGGTTTATTTCAAAAAATATTGTGAAAGCTCACATCTCATACATATAATAAAGTTTTGTATTTACATGAAAGCTCATAAGCAAAATTTTATCACTGGACACAAGTTCATCATGCATATTTTCCTTCGTGTCATCGTTATTTGTCTTTAAAACGAAGGATTATTCCGATTTCATGAAAATTCACTTCTTTTATGATAAAACCTTGGTACACATGAAAGCTCATAAACTAAGTTTTATCACTGAACCTGGGTTCATATACTAAAAAAAAAAACTCTCCTAAATCAGGGATTATAGTTAGTTTACAAAACTAACGATCGAACGAACATACGTTTTCAAAAAACGAGGGTTTTTCATAAAACTCACACTAATATACACACATGTATAATTTCATCATGGTTAAAGCATGAACAATTCATGAAGGTCATAGAATCAGAAAACATCCAAGAACAAAAAAACGCACCTGGAAAGTTCGGCCGAAAATTGGCCGGCGGCGGCGCTGGAACATGACGACTTCCTGCTGCTGGCGTGATGAAGATGAAGAGTTGATTAAGGTGCTGGTCGTGTGAGGGAGGAATAAAAAAAAGAGGGATTAATCCCTTTTATATCAATTTTTATATCCAAAACCTAATTTTCTAAGGATTTCCTTATTGGACCCGACCCGCGAATCCTAACTGACCACGGACTCGTCGTCCAAACCAGCGGTTCAACACCAATTTATGCTCATCAAACGACGCTCCAATCATGAAATTGAAGCCTTCATCAAGTCGTGGGTTGCTCATGATCTCTAAATCCGGTAACGTCTCAACTTAGTTCAATTACTGGTATTAGTATTTATGGCCGGAAAATCGCCATTTAATGCTGACTGAGGAACATATCTTTCCTCAGTAAGCAGGGGACTTAATATAGATGGTGGATTTTAACAAAGGCTAAAATCGTAAATTCATAATTATACAAAGCTCTGATTCAGCAATCAGACGTGAGTATGAGACACGGGTCTCTCATCGAATTCTCAACGGAGAGTACTTTCTCTCAGAGTACATGTAGATATGTAGTCTCACGAATGGGCAACGTCATATCTCATGAATACTGAATACTTTCAGTGATTATTTCTATATAGCATCATGAGATGGATGTCTCCTAGATAGCTTGCTCTGCTAGTATAGAGCGATAACGTCTTCAGGAACAAATAACAAGTTTACCCTGACTATATAAAGGATATGACTTACCGACAAGCTCATATCGGGATAATTAAGGCTCCTAGACATCTTGCTCTGCTAGTATATAGCCACAAAGTTAATTATTCCTAATTACAATTGCTCCTATTCCATGGTCGAATCCACGACTGGCCCCATGGAATGGAAATAACAATTGCTCATATTCCATGGTCGAATCCACGACTGGTCTCATGGAATGGCAATAACAATGGATCCTATTCCATGGTCGAATCCACGACTGGTCCCATGTAATGGCAATAACAATTGCTCCTATTCCATGGTCGAATCTGCGACTGGTCCCGCGGAATGGCAATAAACAACTGTTCTGATTCTATGATCGAATCCACGGCTTGATCTCATAGAATAGCAATAACTATATTATCTCATTACTCCGATTTCATGATCGAATCCACAACTGGTCTCATAAATGGTAATAGATAAATCTTAATTACGCCGATTTTATGGTCGAATCTACGATCCCATGGAATGGTAATGCTCACTTTATTATTCTGAATTCGTAGTCGAATCCTCAGCTGATCCTATGAATTAATAATAAACATCTTATTACTCAGTTTTGTGAATTATTCTCCACTGAATTCCATAATTAGTAATAAATAATCAACAACCGGGCATCTGAGCTACCTCTAAGTAAGCCCCGATTCAAATGGTGAAGGTGTATCTAACGACGGTACACTAACAGTCACCGCACGAACGAGTATTTCAAAAATATAACGAAACGATGAACCTATGCAAAATAGAGAAGAAAATAATAAATAATTAAAAATATTGACCAGGGTGCTGGGAGCACGGACACGACCAACCAACCGTGTCGTGGTCAATCCCACGCCAGTTTTATATTTTTAATGCATTTTTATCATTTTTCATGATTTGATGAAAATTCTCTCATTTTATCAAATTTCCTTCGTCTCGAGGAAACTCCTCGGTTTCATGGTACTTCCATAAATCCATAAAAAAATAATACAAAATTAAGGAAAGGAGTGTGGGGCGTGACCATTGGCCAACCAGCCATGCCTTGGTCCCAACCGGCCCACACCCACGATTCCTTATTATTTTATTATTATTATTATTATTTCTCTAATTTCATGAAAAAAATCCTTGATTTCATGGTATTTTTGCACAAATCATCAAATAATAATAAAATAAAATAAACTATGAAAACTTGTGGGACCGGACATTGGACGGCCGTCCATGCCCTAGTCGGTCCCACATGTCCCTTTTTTTCTTATTTTATTATGATTTTTCCTTGAATTCATCAAATTCCTTGATTTCATGGTATTTCTCTCAAATTAGGAAAAATTCCCTCAAATCATCAAAATACTTAAAAATATTAAAAAAATAGGGAAACTCGTGGGACCGGGCCCTAGCCGACCGGCCATGCCTTCCACGGTCCCACACGCCCTTGTTTTTATTATTTTAATATTTTTTGCTTCCTTGAACTCATGAAAACTCCTTCAATTCAAGGAAACTCCCTAAATTCATCGAATTTCTCAAAATTCATGAATTTTTTATAAAATCATTATAAAATTAGGGAAACTCGTGGGACCGGGCCCTAGCCGGTCGACGATGCCTTCCATGGTCCCACACTCCCTTTTTTTATTATTTTAATATTTTCTGCTTCCTTGCACTCATGAAAACTCCTTCAATTCATCGAAACTCCCAAAATTCATGAATTTTTGCATAAAATCATCAAAATATTATAAAATTAAGGAAAAGGCACCACGGGACCGTGGTCACGACCGTCCGACCATGCATTGACCACGGCGGTCCCACGCCTCCTCGTTCCTTATTTTATAATTATTTTTTATCATCTCATGGTGTTTTCCTCAGTTTCGTCGAAACCCTAATTTTGGGATATTTTCTCGAATGATGCTCAATTGCACGCCAGAAAATATCAAAATTCTCAGGACTGAGACGCGGACGCCTTGGGGACACGAGCACACTATCTTGACCGACCAAGATTGGCTCTTTGTCTCACGGAAGCCGGCCCCATCAATTTTCACAGTTTTTACCTAATTTGCACAATTGCTCGTATTAGGTCCAAAACTCTCCCAAACACTTTGGATTTTCATGAAGTGATCGTCAGGCGGTCACGGGACAACCCAGGGCCGGTTTCATGACTCCATGGTCGGTCCCTCGCCTCGTCATAATTAATTAGGTTTTCTCACCTAAGGCTCAGACGAGTATTTTGAATAAATGATTAAGCCAGCATTTAATCATTCTTCCACCAACAAATCGTCAACTCTTCAGGAGTTCTTCGTACTTTCTCACGTGAGCATATGGACACTACATGGTTGATCCACGGTCCCGTGTAGTCGCTCCCTCTTTCGTCCCATGGTTAAACTTCTGACGAACCATGAATTGATCAATTGATCAAATTAGGGTTTCTGAATCCAAGGATCATCATTCCAGATTCCAACCTTAATAATTCTACGACGGCCTCATGGTCATTAATTTTATTAATTATGCTCGGTTCAACGACCAGTATTCTAATTAATATTTTTGGTACTCTGCCAATAATCCGTCAGATGAGCAACACATGCTTAGACGATCAAATATTCAACAATTCATCACATGAGCAACACTTGCTCAGATGATAAATATTTGCTCAAACCAAGGAATATTGGTTCAACAATCAGTATTCAACGATCCATCGAATGAGCAATACTTGCTCACTTCATCGTAAGAATTATACCTCTGTCTCATGACATGTTCAATTCATGAGTTTCAGAACATCATGTTCGACATTCAGCAACTACATGGACTCATCGTCCCATCAAACCACGAAGTCATCAATTGACTAACAAACCACGAGACGTCAATCGTGTCACTTGGGGGATATCACTTAGGGTTTTGGTCTGGCGGTCTATGGCACGTGTGTTCAAACACACGATGGAATGTGAGCAAGTCGTGCAGTCAGTTGAAGGAATTCACGAGGTAGTGGGTGGAAAATCAACCAGGTCTCCACACGTTGAGCAACTGGTTTCAAACACGATCTCCACTTCCCCACTCCTTGATTCACTCAACCGTCACACTTCATGGGGTCATGGTGTCTAAAATTGCAGCAATATAAATAAGTCTCTGAATCATGATTGAATGATCGGCATCATCAGTATCATCAATCTCACGTCAAACTGACAACACGAGATCATCAACTCATCAATTGAGAAACTACTCTCAATTGAGCAATTTCAATCATTCAGAGCTTATCATATTCAGAATTCATACACCCACAATCTTTGGTTACCATTGATTCCACACATTTCCCAGCTTCCCTCCTACAGAGCAACCCATCTCCCTCTTTGCGACCGAATTGACTCTGGAACGGCCATTAACTTGGTTTAGGCCGAAGTCCTACAGATTTATCTCTCGAATCTAAGCACTCCCTTTGCATTGCATCTGTGTGAGGTTGAACAGTTTGCTCGGTTGAGGAGTCTCGGTAATACTCTCATCTCTTCAATTTCCTGAAAAACCAGCGAATCGTTTTCCCCATCTACACTATGACACTGTATAACAATGATCGAGAACTTTGTTTTCTCATTGTTATAGCTACGGATTTTCAACAACGATGATGCTGAACTTACAACCTTTGGGATCATTGGAGTACTTGGAAGTGACGAATATTTCGAGTAATGTTGAAGATTAGGCATGTGGAATAGGATCTACAAAAGTTTATGTATTTATTTTTTGTATTCCATATGTATTAATAGTTTTGTCACTAAAATTGACAAAGGGGGAGATTGTTAGAGCATTGCTCGGTCAACCTCGCCTGCGTTACTATCTCAAGCATGTTTGTCAATGTTAGTGATTAAAACTATAAGTCTTGATTTCTAGTCTGCTATATCTAAGGTCTCGGACTAGGATAGAAAGTGTAGTTGAGCTCAAGAACTCCATGGTGATCATCATACAAGACGAAGGATTGCTCAAGGAACTGGTGGATCTTCATCGACTAAAAGGTATGTGGAGACTTGAACTTATCTATCACTCAAAAGTCTATCTACTCTATCTCCTATCTAGAGAAAAAAGTTGTTGTGCTATATAGACTTTGATTATACACATTTGCTATTTCGGGCCGAGTTTATCTCGCCTATCTATTTCTCAAAATATGTGTTGGTAAGATTTCGCTTTGGCCAAACTTATCTTTACCTAGTGACGAAAGTGATGTTATGTTTCAATCACTTTGAAAATGGCTTTGATGACGATAGTCGATTCTTTATGTTTAACGACTATTATAATATTATAGAAGAATGTTTCAATGATTGAAATGAGAGTTTAGATTATATAACCATTATTGGATATAAGAATTGTTGTGGAAACACATATATGTATATGTCCTTATTCCTTGAACCGAAGTTTGCGAACTTTGTTGATCAAGAGAACCGGAACAAGAGTCGTGAACTCAGTCCGCGAACTCAGTCCGCGAACCCAGTCCGCGAACTGGCGGAAGTTCTCGACCCGAGAAAATCTACTGGAGTTTGAGAACTCCTTCCGGGAACTTAAGTCCGTGAACTTGAGTTAGGTTATATCTAAAGACGATTGTTTGTGAACTCATGTTTATATAAACTAAGGAATGCAAGTTTGCAAACTGTGGCTCTAAAGTTCATGAACTGATTCAAGTGAATCAAATCGTTTTTGCTTCCATTGTGTCTTGTGTAGTTACGTAAGATTTCCTTGCAATTGAACAACTCTCTAACTAGTTCATTTGAGTCAATTGAACTAGTTATGGTGAAGAAGATATTGGTTGATATGAAATTACTCATATGGCTAACCATTTGGTTAACTACTGTTGAACCAACAAATGTACATGTTTGGGTACGGTTACACAAACCTAAAATCGTACATTTCATTTGTGTGAAACAAGCTAGGTTTTTCGATCTTACGGTTGAAAGATATTATCTTGAATCTAAATCAGGTTTTCATCTAACGGTGAATATTGAATGCCTTGTTACCAAGCTAACATTGATTGCAAACCCTGATTTGAAAGACTATATAAGGGAGAACTCTAGCAACTGGGAAACCTAATCCCCACACCTTCTGTGTGATACTAGTTGCATAGCTAGAGTTGATTCTCCTTTAACCTTTGATTTCTTCTTCTAAACCAGGTTAACGAGTTAAAGACTTCATTGGGATTGTGAAGCCAGACCGATACTACTTTCTCATAGTTGTGTGATCTGATCTTGCATATTCTATCGTACAAGTACAATCGCAAATACTGTCTTGAGATTAATATATTCGATAGGCAAGATATAAAAGTAATCACAAACATATTTGTCTCATCATTTGTGATTCCACAACATCTTCTTTCGTCGCATCGATTAAGATTGTTGTGAGGTGATTGATAATACTAGGATGTTCTTCGGGAATATAAGTCCGGTTTATCAATTGGTTCATGTTCACCTTGATTTATCAAAAGACGGAACAAATCTCGTAGGTATTTCTGTGGAAGACAGATTTATCTATTATTATAGACTTTTCTGTGTGATACGGATTTGTTTATTTAAGTCTTCGACTTTAGGTCGTAGCAACTCTTAGTTGTGGGTGAGGTTATCTAGGGGAATCAAGTGCGTAGTATCTTGCTAGTATCAGAGACGTAAGAGCATAACTGTACCTTGGATCAGTGTGAGACTGATTGGGGTTCAACTACAGTCCATATCGAAGTTAGTTTGAAGTAGGCTAGTGTCTGTAGCGGCTTAATACAGTTTGTGTTCAATCTGGACTAGGTCCCGGGGTTTTTCTGCATTTGCGGTTTCCTCGTTAACAAAATTCTGGTGTCTGTGTTATTTCTATTCCGCATTATATTTTGTTATATAATTGAAATATCACAGGTTTTGCGTAGTTCAATCAATTAGAATATCCGACCTTTTGGTTGTTGATTTAAATTGATTGACACTTGGATATTGGTCTTTGGTACCATCCAATTTGTCTCTTTTGTATTTGATAGACACTCGCAGATTTCTATTTGCTTGAGTATATATCAAATCCAGAGATTGAGATATAAACTCTTTGATATACTTTTTTTATCTAGATTGAGTCTGAATGTCTAGTTGATTCTCTAGAAAGTATATTGGAGTTTTTCCATGCAGATTGCTAAGCGAAATATTGGGTGTGGTTGTTAGACCCCTGCTTTTTCAGTTGGTCAAGGGGTAGTTCAACTCATTCAAGAATGCTTCAGGTACTCATGTATACCTCCGGGTCTAAACTACACTTACCTTGATCTAATTCCAAAAAAGAAGAAATATAGTACCACAGCTGATTATAAGCCAATAACACTTTGTAATGTGTTATACAAGATTGTTACTAACATCATAACAAATAGGTTAAGTTCGTTCCTTTATACCCTGATTGAGAACACTCAATATGCTTTTGTGCCAAGGAGGCAAATTCTAGATAATATTATTATGGCAAAAGAGTTGTTCCATTCCATGCATACGTCTAACACTTTACAGGTCTCTTTTGCTCTTAAACTGGACATGAGCAAAGTATATGACAGAATTGACTGGGGATTTTTAAGTAAATCCCTAGAAAGTGTAGGAGTATTTGGCAGAACACATGATCTTATTATGAGTTGTGTCTAGAGTCCATACCACATCTTTTTCTATTTTTATTAATGGCCAACCATAAGGTTTTTTTCAAAAGGGAGAGGGGTATAAGACAAGGTTGTCCTTTATCATCCAGTTATTCATAATATGTTTTCATTACTTATCAGGGATTATTAGCAAACTGGAGGAAGATGGTATCTAAAGTGGTTATCAAATTAATAGATGGGCACCAAGTATTTCACATGTCATGTTTGTAGATGATTTAATGCTAGTTGGCAATACA
This sequence comes from Papaver somniferum, assembly GCF_003573695.1. Classification (NCBI taxonomy): domain Eukaryota; kingdom Viridiplantae; phylum Streptophyta; class Magnoliopsida; order Ranunculales; family Papaveraceae; genus Papaver; species Papaver somniferum. The sequence goes on from NC_039360.1 coordinate 125,845,821, forward strand.
AACACCAGCACCATAAGCTCAATCACCACCATTTTGCAACAATATTACATGTATCATACCAACTGGTAAATTACTCCAAATCATCCATCCATTTCAGCAAGAATGTTATAGATTCATATACATAAAAAATCATACAAACATTGGGAGTCTCAATAATGAACAAAGAAAATAAGTAATTGGGAGTTAAGATACTTCAATAAGGAAACAGAGTTTCTAATCTCAGTTTTCTCATTGAAAAACTCATAGGCTGGAAAAGACACAATCTTTCTCATGCAGGGAGAACAACACTAATTCAGTCAGTGTTAGCTCTTATTCCGATGTATTACATGGCCACTTCTGCAATCCCAGAGACTATTCTTAACATGTTAAATCAAATCATAAGGGATTTATAGTGGGGACGTGATATAAACAATAGAAAATGAATTTTCTTAAGCGGGAATGGTTCAATCTCCCAAAGGATAAACGAGGAGATTTTTACATGACAAGGACACACTTTGGAAAGAATTCTACTGGATAAATACTTAAGAAATCAGTCTTTTTGGGAGACAAAAAAGCCAAAAAAAAATGCTCTTCGACATGGATGGAAATTCTGGACAGCGGGAAAGAGCTGAAAAAAGGTTGTAACTGGATGCTTAGAAATGATCAAGATATTATCATATTTGAATATCCATGGATCCCCTTCATCCCTAGAGGCATTCCTGTTAGAAGACAAGATGCTGACAAAAACATTACTAAAGTCCATCAATTCTTCAAGTTGTAGATGATTACACTACCTCCCTTATCAGTCAAGTACTAATCAATTCAGAAGCTGCAAATATCCTCATTTTGAAGCTAACAACACCTAGGGATTTTACTTCTCAGTTCTTCCAGAAACTACTTCTCAATAACCAGGGCGAATCATCCTGAAAAGATGAGGGTACCAAAACAAACCACAATCTCTTAAATATCAACCTATAAGTTCGGTATCTTAAGTGATCGTCTATGGACAGAGTCGAGACAATACAACTTAAGTCATATACCTTGTGTAATTGTTATGTATGAGGTCTAAACAATACGACAACAAGATGTTTATTTGACAATAGTTACGACAATAACCGATTGACTATTAGGAACAATGTCAAGTAATTCAGATTAATGTACGTGTGTAGTTTACTTAATTATAAAAACAATTATAATACGGAAAATAAAGTAAATGACACAGAAAGATTTTGTTAACGACGAAACTGAAAATGCAGAAAAACCCCGGGACCTAGTCCAGTTTTGAATACTCTCAGAATTAAGCTGTTATACAAAATCTAATACCAATTTCGTATAGTTGATGAAGAATCGGGGGTCTAACAACCACACCCAATATTTCGTTTAGGCAATCTGTATGGACTAACTCTAATATACTTTCAATAGAGTCAACTAGACAGTCATACTCAATCAAGGAAAAGTATATCCAAGAGTTATATCTATGTTTCTTCATGTAAACAACAAATCAAGCAGATAGAAATCCGTGAGCCTGATTAATATAAGAAACAACTTGGACGGTATCAAAAGGAAATATCCAAGTGTCAATCAATTCAATCAACAACTCAAAGGTCGGATTCCAAAACTGATTGAACTTACGCACAACCTGTGATATTTCAATTATATAAACAAATATAATGCGGAAAGAAATAATACAGACACCAGAGATTTTGTTAATGTGGAAACCGCAAATGCATAAAAACCCCGGGACCTAGTCCAGATTTGGACACCACACTGTATTAAGCCGTGATAGACACATTTTTGTGTCTAATTTGACCTCAATACTATATATTGTTGGCACTCGACTTTGTACTTATTATGGTGTTTTAGGTGCGTGTAGGTATATTTGGGGAATAAACATTTTTGGAGAAATCGGCTCGAAAAGTTGCAAAAGGCACCTCCGGAGGTCACCCGCTATTCGGAGCCTCACTTTGGATAAGGGGTACCTTAATTACTAAGGGGAACCCTAGATGCTATTCGCACTCCACACCTGGATAGGGGGACACTCATCTTCCTCGCGAGAGAAACATTTTTGGCGGGAAATAACCATCTTCATCTGCGTAATGTTCTGGAATCGATTTGGAGGCGATTTCATGAGATTTTCTCGTGGATTTTATTTGGATATATCCTGTTTTGATTAAACAGGGATGGTACTTCAGTTGGACTCGAGAAAATATGGCTGCAACGTGGATTTCCAACAAAACAGGGTTGAGTTATTCTCGGGTTTTCTGTTAGTTTTTCACGAGTGGATTGAGTTATTTTTGGCAGTTGCACGAGTTTCTGAGAGTTTTGACTTTATCCATATTGTGTTGGAAACGTGATGGAAGCATGTAGGAGATAAAAAATGGAGATTATGGCTGGTGCAGTTGCGCGATAAACTTAAATAGGGAATAAATATTTGCGCACTCTCTGTTGGTGTTATTTTGGGAAAGAAACGTGCAATAAGAAAATATATCGATTCGGCATTCTATACTATTGATGGGTAGATATTTTACATCTCATTCAAGCGTGAAGAAGAGAAGAAGAAAAGGAATTATTGATGTATCTCCCTGTAAAAGGAAAGGAGATTATTGTGAGTTATTTCACATGATTTTTTTTTACCTGTTGAGTATATAAACGATGATAGGGGACCGGGGAGGGGGATGGAGAGTTTGGAGATAGTTTAGAACATCACAGAGTCGAAAAATTGAAATTTCAGAGAACGCTATTGTTGCTGCTGGTGGAGAACTCGGGAAGAACATTAGACGACAGAAAACAGTCTTAATTTTCTACAACAACAACGACAGCCATGGAGAAGTCGTAAATAAACAGTGACAGTGGCAGTTCATTTATATCGTTATTTGTAACAGCTCGGTTTGTAACAATTATAACTGTTACAAACACGGTTTTAATCATTTTTCTCTCATTTTCATCTTTGTAAACACTTTGAGCAATGAAATCAACTTTTGAGCGTGTTTCCAACATGATGAAGAGCTAAACCCATCCTCCGGGGCGATGGAGGAAGCCATTCTTTTAAAGGTTATGTGGTAAAATTTATTTATGCAATTCTTTCATGATTATTTGCACCGAATGAAAATTGAGTAAATGATTTTTATTAATTAGTTGTGTTTTCTCTTGATGAAGTATGCTTAGTTTAGGGCTTTTGATACTTCATGCTTGCGATTAACAATTGATGTTTTGAAAATCTAATTTAGGCAATGATTAGAATCACAATCTCTTTTGATTGGAGTTATATTGTCTAGAATTGCATGATAAAAATGAACATTAAATCACATGAATTTTGGTGAATGGTAAAATCTTGAACTCCGGTGTCTCCATAATTCTCACAACACCTTGTTATTTGAGTTTATTATTTTCTTTTATAAAATTAAGTCTAAAAAATCTGCTTTCACAAGTCTTGAACGAACTCTACTACTACAACCACTGTAAAAATACCATCAATTATTGGCGCCGCCGACGCGGACTTGTCTTTAGGCTAGAGTTTTTAGATTTATTTTTTTTTTTATTTTTTATTTGTTCTTCTTTACGTTTTTGGGTTTTTGTCTTTTCCTTACATATTTTGGAATTTGGAGCGAAAGAAAAATTTGCCAAAGCTTTTGGTGAATACTTAAAGAATTGGAGTAGAAGCAAAGCGAAAGGAGTGAAAGAAAAGAAGAAGAAAAAAATTAATTTAAAAGAAAGAGAGAGAGAGAGAGACATTTTATTCTATTTTAATTTTATTTTTTTTAGAACTTTTTTTAGATTGTCTTTTTCTTTTTCTTTTGCACTTTTATTTTTGGACTTTCTTTTGGACTTTGGACTTTGAACTTTGGGACATTATTTTATTTTTTTTAAAACCCTACGGGAGGGTCGTATTATATATAAATTGTTTGCAGAGAAGGACGGCGATTACGATATCGTTTCGGCCCCTCGGGTTCGTACATGACATAGGAGTCGTGGCCCGAGTCGACTTCAACGGTTCATCCCCCGTCTGGTACGGGAGGTAAGTTTATCGAAACACCCGCGAATCTCCTGTCAGTGGGTTTAATTACTGTATTCCTTCGTTTGCATATATGTCGAGGAACTGAATACGGATGCTTTAAATTCCTAGTAAAGGGAAATGACTGGCCATACAAGATAAGGGTTCGGATTTCATCACCGTTCTCTTCTTGCCCGCCTTAGGAAAACGAAACCAAACGCGAACCTAAGCCTAAAATTTGGAATATAACGAGACCTATAGGGTAACGAGCTTAATATGAAAGTCGTTCGAAAAATATTGGTTACTCTTTTGAGCATACTTTGAAGTTCATGATGGTTTCTGTGAGTTGAATACGCCGCCTTGTAACGCCGGTGAGGCCTTGGGTATCAAAGCTCCACGCAGCTTCCCTCGTCTCTATTCAACTTACTTTAACTCAGATTGATTCCAGAGGGGTTTGCTCAGATTGTAACGAATTCCTTTTTGAAAGAATAGAAGCTGGTCTAGAAACAATCTAAGTGGAACCATCATGCTTTTTGTTTGCTAGAAATCAGTAGGTTTGCTGTGGTGGAGTCAGCCTTGTTTCTGTTTGCATAGAACTTTCCTTCCTTTTAGGAGTTTTTTTTTTTTAATTTTGTTTTTCTAGTGTATGCCCGAGGTCATTAGAGGACGTGCTTGGAAAAGAGACACTCTAGGTCGATTGATTAGTGAAAAACCTAGTAGTTCTTCTTGTGAAAACAGGGAGCTCGAAGACTCTTCTTTTGAGAGCCCTGTTTTTGGAAACTTCAGTTTTGAGAATCTGTCTCTTCGTGAGGAAAGTACCCCTAGTACTTCAGTTGTGCCAACGATGGCAACATTGAAAGATTACATGTTCCCAACTAGGACCAACCGAGCTTCGTGCATTAAACTGCCGGCCACTACGGCTAATTTCGAGATAAAACTTAGTATTCTTCAGATGATCCCTATATTCTTAGGAAAGGATGATGAGAACCCTTATTTTCATATTAGGGACTTTGAGGAAATTTGTGGGACAATTAGAATAAAAGACCTTACTGATGAAATCTTGAAACTTAAGATGTTTTCCTTTTCCTTGAGAGATAAAACCAAGACCTGGTTGAACAACCTATCACCTGAGTCCATTGAAACATGGCAGGAACTTGTTGCTGCTTTCTATATGAAATTCTACCCTAAGCATAAAACTGCAGCTGTTATGAAGAAAAATAGTTCCAGTGCGCAACAAGAGGGAGAGTCTCTTTATAGGTTTTTAGAGAGATTCAATGATCTCCTATCCCAGTGTCCTCACCATGGATTTGATAAAATGAAACTCGTAGAGATTATTTATGATGGTTTAGACTATTTGACCAAAGCCATGGTCGAGTCTATGTGCGCTAGTGAGTTCACTAGTAAAAATGCTGAGGATGCCTTTTCCTTCCTAGGAGTTGTTGCTGAGAAATCCCAACAGTGGGAGTCTTATATTGAACTCCCTAAAATACTTTTGGTCAATAGAAGTAGCACCAATGTGGTAGATACAATATTCGGGTCAGATGCTAAGTTTGCTACTTTATCTAGAAGGTTAGAAGCTTTGGAATTGAATCAGCCTAAACATAGGTCTCTTGTTGAAACTGATGATAGGATTAGAGCCTCTCAAGTCTCTAGTTGTGGAGTAGAACCCAATAACTCGGTTTGGAAAGGTCAGGTTAGTGAAGAACAAGCCCATGTTGTCTATAACCCATACTCAGAGACCTATAACCCTGGTTGGAGAAACCATCCTAATTTCTCTTGGTCTAAAGGCTAGAATCAAGGTCAACCTAGTAATTCTCAGCCTCCCCCAGGTTTTGGCTATAATAAGAATTCTTCAGAGCAAGCCCAATTCCAGAACCCTTCTGAGAATAGAATGACTAGCTTAGAGGAATCTCTTAGTACACTAAAAAAGAGCCAGGATGTGTTATCACAAAGCCAGGAGATGTTAGTAAAGACCCAGGTTAATTTTCAAGAGGAAACCAAGCAGAATTTTAAGAATAATTCCCAGTCTCTTGCTAAATTAGAACTTCAAGTCGGTCAAATAACTAAGTTTCTCACTGAGAGAGAAGATGGAAGGTTCACTAGTCATACTGATCCTAATCCTAAAAGACAGAAATCGTACAATCATGTGAATTCTATTACAACCCTTAGGAGTGAAAAGAAAGTTGACAATAAGGTTGCCATGCCTGATAGTGAACATGCTGTAGTTCACCCTTCTGAGACCGAAAATGAGGAGACTGATAGAGTCTCCAAAGAGACCAATGAGGGTCCTGCTGAGCCCGACTTTGTTCCTAAAGCCCCATTCCCACATTTGTTAGCCACAACAAAGAAGGAGTCGACTTTCAACGATATAATGGAAACATTTAAGCAGGTGAACATTAACATTCCATTGTTAGAAGCAATTAGGCAGATGCCTGCTTATGCCATGTTCCTTAAAGATCTTTGTACACGAAAGCGTATGCTTAATGTCCAAAAGAAAGCCTTTTTAGCTGGTCAAGTAAGTTCCATTCTTCTGAACCAAACACCCCCTAAGTATAAGGACCCTGGATGCCCCACCATATCTTGTGCGATTGGTAATCACATGGTCGATAAAGCTTTACTTGACTTAGGAGCTAGTGTTAACTTACTCCCATATCATGTATACACCCAGCTAGGTCTTGGTAAGTTGAAACCGACTAAAATGACACTACAATTAGCTGATAGGTCTGTCAAATTCCCTCGTGGTGTCATAGAGGATGTTCTGATTGAGGTTGATAAGTTTATTTATCCAGTGGATTTCGTTGTTCTAGACACCCAGCCTGTTCAGGACCCAAGTGCTCAAATCCCAGTGATTTTAGGTCGCCCATTTTTAGCCACAACTAACACTGTCATCAACTGTAGGACTGGGCTTATGAACATATCCTTTGGTAATATGACCACTGAACTAAATGTCTTTAATGTTACTAGACAACCTTCTGAGAACGATGATTTAGAAGAAGTGAATATGATTAGCACTTTAGTCCAGGATAATTGGCTTGACACTTTACTGGTAGATTCTCTAGATGATTTTGAGGAAACCATTCTCTTAGATTAGATGTGTGATCAATCTTTGGAAGAAGCTCTTGAGTAGTTTAAAGATTCTATGGACCCTGAAATTCAGGCAATAGTTTTAGGTCTTTTTGAGAGTAATGATGACCCTAAGTTTGGGGGAAGAGAACTAGAAAAATATCTTGAGTATTTTAAGGACTCTGAAGATCCGGAAATTCAAGCAATAGTTAGAGGTTTGTCTGTGAGTAATGAAAACCCTAAGTTTGGGGGTAGTGATGGTTCTTGTGATTGTCACGCATCCCTAATTAGAGTCCCTAACTTGGGACTCGAGCCTTGTGCGTCTGAGATATTACTTGAGTCTATTCAGACTCCGCTACCCGATCCTCCTGATACCGTCCAGGAGGTAACCCATGTATTAGAGACCCGTTTTTAGGATGAATATATTTATCGAGACACACATATGAAGTTCAATTACGCGCCGCCGATAAACCCAGTTGTCTTGACAGAAACCTTAGATGAGGATGTGCTCCTTCTTTTTATTTTTCTGAACCGGTGCATTTGTCTCATACTGGTGTCAGCTCTATTTGGTCTTATGGACCCACAATTTTTTCGACTATTGATATATTACTTTGGAAGGTGACAATCCTTTTTGAGGTATTTGATGTCTAGCTAGATACTTTAAATTTAGCATTTCCTGGGAGGCACCCACGCTCATGCTTACGGTAATATCCTTCCTTATTTATTTTCCCATCCATCAAGTGGTAACAGTTTATTCTTGTTCATGCTTTTAATTTCATCTTTAGAACATTGAGGACAATGTTAGATTTTAAGTTTGGGGGTGGGGAAGAAACTTTTTGGTTAGATTTTTGAAATAAATAAACTCTAGAGCCTAGAAATTTATTCTTATTAAGGTTGGCACTAACCAATCTAAGTGGATGGGAACATCTTGGTTGTAGGAGTTGAGGAACCAACATGATTAGATGGAAACATCTAAAGAGTCTATTCATAAAAGCACAGAGCTCAGGTGTTAGAATTAAAAAAAACACGGTAGTTTCGCCATATCTCGTTGAATCCTAATCTTCTGTTTTTATTTTTTTAAGTGATTTGGAGGGGCACATGATTCAAGTTGTTACCATTGCTAGGGTGAAATAGAGTGATTGTAAAAAAAAATTGAGATACCAAAAAAAGAAAAAATTGAGACCAGACCATCAGACCAACCAGAATAAATTCAATAAAGTCGACCACTGGTGCCCTTGTATATGCCAGTTGTGTTGACCTAGAGTTAGGTTTATCGACCACTGGTCATCATCAAAGCAGAAGAAAATCAATGGGAAAACCCTAGATTCGGTGAAATCAAACAAGATTTTCCTATATTTTTGATGGAAATTCGTTTTGGATCTGATTTTTTTATTCGTTTTCTTGTTACTCCTTCACCAACAACAAAAAGGAAGAGAAACATTGTTACTCCTCCACCATCAACAACAAATACAGAGAAAACATTGTTACTCCTTCATCAACAAAATGGAATAAAGCATTTTTACCAAAAGAAGGTACAAATCTAAAATTCACTTCTAATTTCGCTTCTAAAAGGAACAATACATATCAAGATGTAATGTTTGATAGTTAGATTAGTGTTATGTGCATGATCTAATAGTACATATTACATATTGGTAGTACTTATTAATATGTAATGTTGAATAATTGGATTATTGTTGCGTGTACGATGCAGTACATATGAATATATATTTTTGTATTATGTAAACCCTCTTTACGCTCTCTATAAGCATCAATACATATCAATATGTATTGTTGTACTGTGTTACTTTATACATATGAATAGGTGTTGTTGTATTATGTGAAACCCTCTTTATGCTCTCTATAAGCATTAATACATATAAATATGTAATGTTGTACTGTGTTACTTTGTACATATGAATATGTATTGTTTTCCTTGTTGTTGTGTGTATGCATCTGTACATATCAATACGTTCTATTGTACTATGTAAAACTCTTTTTTAGTTCTCCGTAAGCATTAGTGCATATCAATATGCTTTGTTGTACTAAAATCTCTTTTATGCTCCCCACAAGCATCATTATATATCAATATGTACTTTATCCAAAAGTGACTCGTTGGAGTACATATAATTATATATCGCATAGACCCTTAACCCTAGTTTATGCTTGAATATGATACTACAGTACATATTGACATGTACTAGGTTATTAATTGATATACCATATTAATATGTACTGTAATAGATACGGATATGTACTGTGTAAAAGCATTAGTTACTGATATGTATCATGTGAAACCAGTGAACCTTATTTCTTTTGTACTGCAGAACTAGCCTTATTTGTTTTCTCCTTATCTTGACTAGTACTGTAGAAAACTTGCACTTGTATTAGGTCATATCAACATGTGCTACCTTGCACGAGGAAAATCACATGTAAAACCAGCATGTTTCTGATAAGAAATATTGATGTGTAATGCTTCAAAAACGGGGTAGTTTTTGACAATGTCAACTGTCGCCAGTACATATTCGATTATACTGGTAAAAACTGCAGTACATATCTGGTTGTACTGTGATAAACTTGGTGGTTTTTGACAGTGTCAACTGCCAGTACATATTTTCTTATATCGTGAAAAACTAGGTGATTTTATTTCCCTTTCAATAAATATTTGTTGCAAAAATTGGTTTTAACATTAAGCTTTTATGGAAAAACTTATTAGTTGCAGCGATGTGCACATGTTGCGGTGTATAAATATCTAGAATTTATCAAGTCAGCAGAAGCTTGAGATTATGAATGTGTTGCATAGAAAACGGGTGCTAAAAAGACTGTAAAGTTCGGAATTGAAGGCGTTGATCGTCACTTATTGTATTACAGCAAGGCATAACTCCGCTTGTTTCAACTTCTCCTTTTGTTTCAGTGTACAAAGTTTACTTAATGCAAGTTCCCCTCCTGAGTACATTGTTTTATATACTGTGGTTTCTCCGGATACATCATTTATATACTGTAGTTTTTCCGTAGCATATCATTTGTATACTGTGAGTTCAACTCATATTTCCCAATAAAATCTTTTTATTTTGATAAACAAAGTATATACAATAATCTTCCAAAGTACAGGACTCATAAATCCTACTACAAAGGCAGGGCTAGGAAAAGGTTAACAAAAAAATATTGGAAACCTTGAATACAGGCAGTACATCATCTACTGTAAAACCTGAAGCACAAACTCAATTTTTTTTTTGTAATGTATAGTGGCATTGAAAAGTAAAGTGGCGTTAAAAAGTATGAAGCCTTAAATAGTGGCATTACATATCTTGTTGTAATGTAAAACCTGGCGGCAAAGAAAATTCTGCCAAAAAAACATAGCTCAACAACTCATCAAGTTGATGAGATATTTCCTCCAATCTCTCTCTCATCCTTACAACCTCAATGACTTGTAGATGCATCTCCAGCGGCCATAACTGTTGTTGTTGTTTGTTTTTTGAATTTAAGCTTCTTCTCAAACATCACCATAGCTTGTTATATTTCATACATCCCCTTCCGCAAAACTGTCATCTGTCAAAGACGTAATAAAAACTATCAAGAGTCAATGACTTAACCATTAAGGACTAGAGAACGCTAAAAATACAGAACACCCAAAGAATCTAGCACACTCCTGCAAAAAACATCAAGATTAGAATAAAAACACATTAAGAAATAGACATAAATGAATTAGTACATTTTGATATGTACTGAGTAAAAACCTAGTACATATTGATATGTATTAAGTGAAAACCTAGTACATATTGAGATGTTCTAGACTGTTTGCGGCAATTGGAAGTTGCTGACTCTTAGGATTATTTTGAACTATAATACTTACAACCTTGGCAGCCTTTGCTCGGATGCCTGCATTCGAATTCTTCAGGTGTTCAAAAAGGGGGACTAAACCACCAATTGTATGCAAATCTGTGACACACATACAAACTAATTACATTATATAATAAAAAAAATCCCAAATTAATAAACTTACCATTTTCCATGTCAATGAATTCAACATGCTCTTGCAATTCATCCAACATAGCTGCCAATTATTAAAACAGACACAAAAAGTAACAAATTAAAATCCAAGCCGACTCAAAAAATTGCAAATTAAAATCCAAAGTGATATACATCTCATCATGTAAAGAAATGTTTGCTTATTAATCTAGCAAATAAACATCAGGATACGAAAAAAATGCATTAAGAATTCACATAGACAGACACAAATAAATTAGTACATGTTAATATGTAATCTCCCCACAATGTTCCTGGTCCTTCACCACATTGTAAACAAATTCTGGCACAATTTCTCAGTCAAACACCGGTTCCAGGGGAAAACTGCAAGGGGCATATAAATTTCCTATCCATATTTATACTATATTCCCTTAATATTACTGCATCAAAGTACATAGTTCATCTTCGTTTAGATGTTTTACATTCTCACACAGAATCCAGAATTATGTCAAATGAAAAAAAGAGCACAAAATAATTGAATGCTGAGAAGGTACTAGCAGCAACACTGTTTTTCTTTTCCCGAGTTTGCGAATTCAGGGCAACAACAATCACATATCCCTGTTACCTGCTCAGCATATGTATAATCACAACAACCATTGAATGATAAATGAAGTAAAAATAATTGCAAACTCTAGCACAAGTCTACATGTTAGAGCTAGTACATATAAATATGTACTGAGTGAAAACCTAGGACATATTAATATATACCGAGTTAGATCATTTCCCTGCATCGTCAAATGTAAATGTTACCCATGGCCTCCAAATAGGAAAAGTGAATCCAACCTCAATACCATTTTTCATCAGATTGGTGAGTTATAAATTTACTATGGAGTGTTTTATATAAGATAAATTATGAAAGAAAAATGTGTTGAATTCCTATTCATATTTATATACGCGTCATATTACTGCCTCAAAGTACATAGTGCAACTTCATTTAGATGTTTTACTTTCTCACACAAAATCCATAATTACGTCAAATAAAAAAAACACCACATAATAATAGATCGCTTCGAAGGTACCTGCAGCAACAATGCTTTTCCTTTCCCGAGGTTGCAAAGTTAGGACAATGTATGTATCCATGTTACTTGCTCGACAAACAGTTAAATCTTATAACCACAACAACCATTGAATGATAAATGAAGTACAAAAAATTGCAATACAAATCTACATGTTAGAGCTAGTGAAAACCTAGGACATATTAATATGTACTGAATCAAAGCCTAGTACATAACGATATATCTTACTTAACCATTAGTCTCAACTCGCATAATTAGCAAAAAATCACTTCACACACACAGTAGGTTCAACATACAAATAAAGAAAAATAATAATTCAATAACATCATATAGTATATACCTTGAGAAACTTCTGCATTTTACACATGCATGGTGTAACAACTTGATTTCACACGTATTGACACTAAAAATGTTACTTACATCTAAGAATACAAAAACAACATAAACATCTATAAAACTTAAAGATCTTAAACCAAAATCAGTTCAACCCAATTTATAACGAACTAAATTCCGAATATTCAATCAAATCAACAATTAATAATAGTACTTGAACAATTTTACCCAATTCTAAATCCCTTACTAATCCATGGCTAATTAGTTGTCTACGGACTCATATTCTTCACATTTCATATGTTTGTTACTATCAGATTATAAAAATGATGAAAAACCTAGTTCTCGCGTCATGAAAAGAAAAATCAGGAAAATCAATCAATAAGAAATCGACGAGGAGCCGCCAATTAAACCCTAAAAATATAAAATTAAAGATGAGGAAAACAAAAATTAACAATTATCATCGTCACTGATTTTGGTTTGCAGAGAATTAGATTTCCTTGGCTTTTCTCCATCAATCGCCATGGCAAAGCTCTTCGTCGGAGAAGAAACTGAAAGAAGGAACTAGATCCAGAATGTTATCATCGTACGAGGGCACTTTAGGCATTTAGGAAAAAACGCTTCATAACTCTCACACGTGTTTGGACTGGGAGTTAATTCTTTTGGTCCAAAAACAGAAAATCGGACTACCGCTTAAAAGATATCTAATGATGGACTACACATTAAGCGGGTTCTAGTAAACAGGATTAACCAGTAATTCCTAGATTTGCGCATTCTCTATTGGTGTTATTTTGGGAAAGAAACGTGCAATAAGAAAATCTATCGATTGGGGATTCTATACTATTGATGCAGAGATATTTTACAGCTCATTCAAACGTGAAGAAGAGAAAAAGAAAATGAATTATTGTTGTATCTCCCTGTAAAAGGAAAGGAGATTATTGTGAGTTATTTCACATGATGTTTTTTACCTATTGAGTATATAAACGATGTTAGGGGACCAGAGAGGGGGATGGAGAGTTTTGGGATAGTTTAGAACATTACAAAGTCGAAAAATTGAAGTTTCAGAGAACATCATTGTTGTTGCTGGTGAAGAACTCGGGAAGAACATTGGACGTTAGAAGACAGTCTTATGTTTCTACAGAAACAACGACACCTTGTTGGCAGTCGTAAATAAACAATGACAGTGGCAGTTCATTTCTATCGTTCTTTCTAACAGCTCGGTTTGTAATAATTATAACTGTTACAAACCCGGTTTTAATCATTTTTCTCTCATTTTCATCTTTGTAAACAATGAAATCAACTTTTGAGCGTGTTTCCAACATGATGAAGAGCTAAACCCATCCTCCTGTGCGATGGAGGAAGCCATTCTTCCAAAAGTTATGTGGCAAAATTTATTTAAATTTATTTATGCAATTCTTTCATGATTATTTGCACCGAATGAAAATTGAGTAAATGATTTTTATTAATTAGTTGTGTTTTCTCTTGATGAAGTATGCTTAGTTTAGGGATTTTGATACTTCATGCTTGCGATTAACAATTGATGTTTTGAAAATCTAATTTAGGCAATGATTAGAATCACAATCTCTTTTGATTGAAGTTATATTGTCTAGAATTGCATGATAAAAATGAACATTAAATCACATGAATTTTGGTGAATGGTAAAATCCTGAACCCCGGTCTCTCCATAATTCTCACAAGACCTTGTTATTTGAGTTTATTATTTTCTTTTATAAAATTTAAGTCTAAAAAATCTGCTTTCACAAGTCTTGAACGAACCCTACTACTACAATCACTGTAAAAATACCATCAATCCGCTACAGACACTAGCCTACTACAAGTTAACTTCGGACTGGAATGTAGTTGAGCCCTAACCAATCTCATACTGATCAAGGTACAGTTATGTTCCTTACGCCTCTGAATCCCAGCAGGACTCTACGCACTTGATTCCCTAAGTTAATCTCACCCACAACTAAGAGTTGCTACGACCCATAGTCGAAGACTTAATAAACAAATATGTCTCCCATAGAAAAGTCAATTAGATAGATAAATTTGTCTCCCACAAGAAATACCTAAAAGGTTTTGTTCCGTCTTTTGATAAATCAAGGTGCACATGAACCAATTGATATACTTGACTTATATTCCCGAAGAACATACTAGAAATATCAATCACCTCATAATAACTATTTGTGACGGGTTTTTGTACTATTTGTGACGGGTTTTTTCTATTTGTGACGGTTTATGGATCCTCACTAATGGGACATGTTTTTGTAGTGATAAAAGATTTATACCACCCTGAACCAGTTACAAAGAGAAATAAAATGGAACAAAAAGAGAAAGAAACAACCCACAGACAGGCAAATGCTTAAAGCCAGCTAAAAATAGCAACCTAAGAAAAGACAGGAACACACCAACGCCCTACTGCATGTTAATGAATCTCAAAAAAGATTGTATGCCAGCTAGTCATAACATCTGTGGCAGAGAGATGTTTAAACTCCTTGATAGCCAGAGACCAAGAATATTGAAAAAGCGGGGGTCTAACAACACCACCCAATATTTCACTTAGAAATCTGTATGAAAAAACTCGAATATACTTTTAAGAGAATCAACAAGACTCAATCAATTAAAAGTATATCAACGAGTTTATATCTCTCTCTTGATTTGATTTCCTCAAATAGAAACTGCGAGTACTAATCAAATACAAAGAATAACTTGGATGGTACCAAAGACCAATATCCAAGGATCAATCAACATCAATCAACAACCAAAGGTCGGATTTCCAATTGATTGATTCAAACACACAACCTTTATTATTTCAATTATATAAACGAATATATTGCGGAAATAAAAATAACACAGACACCAGAATTTTGTTAACGAGGAAACCGCAAATGCAGAAAAACCTCGGGACCTAGTCCAGATTGAACACACACTGTATTAAGCCGCTACGGACACTAGCCTACTCCAAGCTAACTTCGGACTGGACTGTAGTTGAACCCCAATCAGTCTCCCACTGATCCAAGGTACAATTGTACTCCCCACACCTCTGATCCCAGCAGGATACTGCGCACTTGATTCCCTTAGCTGATCTCACCCACAACTTAGAGTTGCTACAACCCAAAATCGCAGGCTTTGACAATAAACAAATCTGTCTCACACAGACAAGTCTATCAAAGGATCAATCTGTCTCCCACAGAAAAACCCTAAAATTTTTATTCCGTCTTTTGATAATAATCAAGGTGAACAGAAACCATTTGATAATCCGGTCTTATATTCCCGAAGAACAGCCTAGATTAATCAATCACCTCACGACAATCTTAATTGTATGGTAGCGAAACAAGATGTTGTGGAATCACAAACAAAGAGACAAAGATGTTTGTGATTACTTTTTATATCTTGTCTATCAGAGATATCAAATCTCAAGCCAATCAATCTGATTGTACTCGTACCGTAGAATATGCCAGATCAGATCACACAACTACGATAAAAGTAGTAGCGGTCTGGCTTCACAATCCCAATGAAGTCTTTAAGTCGTTCACCTGGTTCTAGAAGAAGAAAACCAAATGTTAAAGGAGAACCGACTCTAGTACGCAAACTAGTATCACATGTAAGGTGTGGGGATTAGTTTTACACAATAGTAGATGTCTCCTTTATATAGTCTTTCAAATCAGGGTTTTTCCTTGGTAAAAAAGCAATCAATATTCACTGTTAGATGAAAACATGATTCAGATTCAAGCTAATATTTCTCAACCGTTAGATCGAAAACTTAGCTTGTTATACAAAAATGAAATGCATGCTTCTAGGTTTGTTAACCGTACCCAAACGTTTACATTGTTGGTTCAACAATAGTTAACCAAAAGGTTAGCCTTATGAGCATTTAATATCAACCATGTTCTTCACCATAACTAGTTCAAATGACTCAAATGAACTAGTTAGAGAGTTGTTCAATTGCAAGGACATCGTATGTAACTACACAAGACACAATTGAAGCAAAGATGATTTGATTCACTTGAATTGGTTCATAAATTTTTATATCCACGGTTTTTAAACTGCATTCCTTAGTCTTTTTAATGTTGAAGTTCAGAAATCATTTTCAGATATATAACCTTGTTAAGTTCGCACACTAGGTTCGCGGACTTAAGCAACCGGAAGAGTTTACAAACTCCAGCAGAAAATCTCGGCAAAAGACCTTCCGCGGATTCGCGGACTGGGTTCGCGGACTGGTACTCACACAACTAGTTTGTCAACTCTAGCAGAATTAAGTTCGGAAGTTCGCGGACTTGGCAACAAGCCATTCTTCCGGTTTCTCTTGATATACAAAGTTCGCAAACTTTGGTTCAAGGAATATGACTTATACATAAATGTGTTTCCACAAAAATGCATATGTCCATCATTTTCAATCATTGAAACATTCTTAGAGGACGTTATACAGTTGTTACACCATTTCTCGTCAAAGCAATTCTCAAGATGATTGAAACATATCATGACTTTCGTAGGTAAAGATAAACTTGGTCGAAGCGAAAAGCTTACCAACACATATTTTGAGATATAGATAGGCGAGGTATACTAGGTTCGAAATACCAAATGTGTATAATCCAAGTCTATATATATATCACACGACTTTTGGTCTCAAGAAGTAGGAGATAGAGTAGATAGACTTTTGAGTGACAGATAAGTTCAAGTCTTCACATACCTTTTTGTCAAGAAGTTCCACCGGTTCCTTGATTAGTTCTTCTACTTTTATGATGAATCTCCATGAAGTCCTTGAGCTCAGCTACACTTTCTATCCTAGTCTGAGGCTTATCTATAATAGACTAGAAATCAAGACTTATAGTTTTGATCACTACCATTGACAAACATGCTTGAGATAGCAACGCATGCGAGTTCGACCGATCAATGCTCTAACAATCTCCCCCTTTGTCAATTTTAGTGACAAAACTATCAATACATATGGAATACACAAAAGATAAAGAAACTTAAGTATCTCTTATTCCACATGTCTAAACTTCAACATTCCTCGAAATCTTCGTCACTTCCAAGTACTCCAATGATCCCAAAGGTTGTAAGTTTTGCATCACCGTTGTTGAAGGTCCGTAGCTATAACAACGAGAAATCATCGGTCTCGATCATTGTTATACAGTGTCATAGTATTATTACACAGCGTCAAAGTTCAATTGTATCATAACTTCAACAATAATATGATGGTGATATGTATCACTCCCCCTTAGTCAATACTCCATCTCACATGGAAACCACTCCCCCTTACACAATGATCCTAAAACCATATGTATTTGTAGTGTGAACTACATATTAATTCTCCCCCTTTTTGTCAACAAAATTGGTAAAGGTACAAGAACGGGATCATAATGAAATTTCCGAGAGAGACATTTCATGACTAAAAGAAAAAAATACATACCAACTAATTTAGATGCAATCATAAAGCCGAAGCTAAATGCATTCATCAAGGAGTTTAAAGATACAAGATAACCCCTATAAAATTCCACAGCAGCACACCCCTCAAGATATGACCATTAAGCACAAGTTCAAAAGAACTCTCCCCCATTTGATGTCATTCCCGAAAGAACAACAAGAGTGACCTTAATTTCAAAAGAAAAGAAGGATTTTATTGGATACCAAAAACCATAAGAATGATTTTCCATATCCAAAAACTCAATCAAATTAATCACAAGTAAAACCCGTGACTAATTTAATCGGTATACGCAGTCAAATCAAACACAAAAAGTGATCAATTCAATTGTTTGTGCTCAACATAAGAAAACTCATGGAGACACAAAAATACTCAACTAGATTAATTACAAGAAAACCCATAATTAATCTAATTGGAACTCACAACCAAACTAATTACGAAAGTAATCAATTTAATTGTCAATTGTTTTGCTCGACGTATGAAAACTTATGGAGCAATAACTAAATAACCAAACAAGAAGATTAATTTAGTTCAAAATGCTCAACATAAAGTACCTTATGGAGCAACCAACAAAGCTAATCAAAAATAATCAACTTGGTTGTATCGTTCTCAACATAAGACACGTTACGGAGCCTCACAGTAATACATAAGAATATGGATCAGGGATGATCAATACTGCGGAATACACAAGGATTCATTCTATCTTCAATCATTATTTGCATAACAATAGTAATAGACATAATCCTTGAAAACAAAAGATTTTAACCTATCTTCCATCAACATAATTGACAATATAGGCTTAACTTTTGTATTTGTCAAAAGTCCATTCATCCTTTTACCAGTACGTGAATACCGAAAACGAACGACTTTACTTTTGACAAAGTATGGGACCTTCAAGTTCACGGACGCAAACATACATATCCCATAACAAGTTGCAATATAAAAAAATCATAAAGATTAATACTGCAAAAACAACATCCTCCAAATATTTTTAGAATTTTATACCAATAAACCTAAAAAATAACATAAGAAGATGAAAAAAATAACAGCTATGTGTAGTCACAATCATTGTTATTCAAGCACTAGTTATTCTTCCAACTAAACCAAAAAGAAGACCTACTAGGCAACAAATAAACTCAGTTTTCCTTGATGATTTCATACCTTTGGAATGGTCCATCGAAATAGGAGTCACTGATATCCTTGATTTTGTTGACTGTAGACACACCATGTTCATGAGTCAGAACGTTAGTTTTTCGATCAAAAATGCGAACAAAGTGTCGAGCCTTAGCGCAGTCAAGAATAACTTTCTTCTGATTTCTGATCAAGATATTCTGAGTACCAAGGATTTTTGTCTGTTCATCAATAAGCTGGTTTATCTGCAGTTGAAGATTAGCAAGTTCGTTCTTTACTTCATTCTGAACGAGAATTAAATCCTTGACCGATTCTCCAATCCAAGAGTTATACTCTTTTCTTTCATGTGTCTTCTTCAAAATAAACTCTTTAGAAGGATAACTTCCTTTGAGATCATCCTTTACAGTAGGGTTAACTTCTTCGTTGAGAACAGTTTCCATCGAGTTCCTTTATGAAGATTAATGAACGCATATATGATATATATATATATATATATATATATATATATATATATATATGTTAAAAAATACATCCTGGATAGAAACCCTAGAGTTCCTTGAGGAGATAAGGACGTTCGTGGACTAAGCCATAAAACAAAATGGACCCAACCGGGAAAACTGCATACTGTGTCGCTTTTAAAATTTCTCCAGCCCTAAAAAGAAGGTCACAGTGATGAAAGAAAGAAATACTAAAAACTCATATCAATAGATATCAATCATACATACTAATGAAAATCAGATAATTACTTGAGCATCTCTCAAACATCATCCTCGTATCTCTCAAGCTAGATACAAGAACAGAACTTTAGCAGAGGGAGACATAGTCTCACCATAGGTTTTGAGAGAGTAGTTGTGATTTCTACCAGGACATCTGATCTCAGCATTTCTTGTCTTCCCATGGTAGTTTCCATTTTTAGGGAAATTTCTCATAGGTCTTATTGAAAGCTCAAGAGAAGAAGCTTTCTGATTACTGAGTCTAGGACCTCTAGAGATCGGTTCAAGAGGATTTTCCGAGATGGGTTTCCAAACTCTAGACTCAGATTTACCAGAGTTGTTCTTATAAGCACAGGTCATGCTTTCTTCAGCAACATAAGAATTTAAACCACTAGAATCCACAGAAGTCCTGTAATGATTCTTAGGGAAGAGATCATTTTTATAAGATGTCTGGTTTCTTGTGAGTATGAGGTTCACTGCAGTAGTCGACTGACTATTTACTCCATTGACTGTGGAAAGAAGCAAATTACGAAGTTTAGAAATTTGTTTCTTCCTGGCAAAGCAAAGGATATCATAGTGATTCCCTTTTCCACAGAAGGTACAGTTTCGTGGAGAAGACGCAACAGACGGCATCTGTTTTAAGTTTACAGCCCTGTGAGAAGATTGTAAGTTATATAAACTTTTTTCGACACGATCTTCTTTTGGAGGATATTTCTTCATGTACTGTATGTCAAGAGGAACAGTTGGAACATAAGAACTTTTCCTTAAAACAGAGTTTTCCTTTTCCAAGGGCACACACTGTTTATGGGCTAGTGAAAGTGACGCTTCTAGCTTCTCTTTTTTAACACGAAGTCTGTCAAGATCGAATGAATGCGTCTTGATCAACCATTTTTCTCTAATTGAGCCTTCTTTGATAATCCTTTTAAGATCACAAATCTTTTCACGCTGTAGATTATTCTCTTGAAGAAGTTTCTAAATATCCTTAGAGAAGGACTCAATAATGTTATAGAGTATACGTTCTCGATCAATAGACTTTTCAAATTCATCGATGAGTTGATCATGATTCTGAAGATCAACAAACTCAGTAGAATTTTTTGCGATTCTTGTGAGATCCATTTCAGCTTTTTCCATTGTGTCCAATGTCTCATTGGAGGAAGTGTTATCAACACAAGATGAGTCAATTTTCTTACCTCGGGATTCAGAAGAATCAACTAAGGAGCATACCTTTGAGGTATTCCCGAGGCAACTGACATAGTTGAAAGCTTTGGGAGGCATCTTGGTATGCGTAAGAGATTATTTCCTCAGACTCAAATTGCTACAAACACAGACTTGTAAGGTCTTGAACGAGTTTGCCTACTCTGATACCAATTGAAAAACCGGAGGTCTAACAACACCACCCAATATTTCGCTTAGCAATCTGTATGGACAAACTCAAATATACTTTTAAGAGAATCAACAAGATTCAATCAATTAAAAGTATATCAACGAGTTTATATCTCTGTCTTGATTTGATTTCCTCAAACAGAAACTGCAAGTACTAATCAAATACAAGGAATAACTTGGATAGTACCAAAGACCAATATCCAAGGATCAATCAATATAAATCAACAACCAAAGGTCGTATTTCCAATTGATTGATTCAAACACACAACTTGTATTATTTCAATTATATAAACAAATATAATGCGGAAATAGAAATAAAACAGACACCAGAATTTTGTTAACGAGGAAACCGCAAATGCAGAAATACCTCGGGACCTAGTCCAGATTGAACACACAGTGTATTAAGCCGCTACAGACACTAGCCTACTCCAAGCTAACTTTGGAGTGGACTGTAGTTGAACCCCAATCAGTCTCCCACTGATCCAAGGTGCAGTTGTACTCCCTACGCCTCTGATCCCAGCAGGATACTCCGCACTTGATTCCCTTAGCTGATCTCACCCACAACTAAGAGCTGCTACGACCCAAAATTGCAGGCTTTGACAATAAACAAATCTGTCTCACACAGACAAGTCTATCAAAGGATCAATCTGTCTCCCACAGAAAAACCCTAAAGTTTGTGTTCCGTCTTTTAATCATAATCAAGGTGAACAGGAACAAATTGATAATCCGGTCTTATATTCCCAAAGAACAGCCTAGATTAATCAATCACCTCACAACAATCTTAATCGTATAGTAGCGAAACAAGATGTTGTGGAATCACAAACAATGAGACGAAGATGTTTGTGGTTACTTTTTATATCTTTCCTATCGGAGATATAAAATCTCAAGCCAATCAATCTGATTGTACTCGTACGATAGAAGATGCAAGATCAGATCACACAACTGCGATAAAAGAAGTAACGGTCTGGCTTCACAATCCCAATTAAGTCTTTAAGTCGTTAACCTGGTTTTAGAAGAAGAAAACCAAAGGTTAAAGGGAAACCGACTCTAGTACGCAAACTAGTATCACACGTAAGGTGTGGGGATTAGTTTTGCACAATACTAGATGTCTCTTTTATATAGTCTTTCAAATCAGGTTTTTTTCTTGGTAACAAAGCAATCAATATTCATCGTTAGATGAAAACCTGATTTAGATTCAAGCTAATATTTCTCAACCGTTAGATCGAAAACTTAGCTTGTTATACACAAATGAAATGCACGCTTCTAGGTTTGTTAACCGTACCCAAACGTGTACATTGTTGGTTCAACAATAGTTAACCAAAAGGTTAGCCATATGAGCATTTCATATCAACCATGTTCTTCTTGACCCTAACTAGTTCAAATGATTCAAATGAACTAGTTAGAGAGTTGTTCAATTACAAGAAAATCTTATGTAACTACACAAGATACAATTGAAGCAAAGATGATTCGAATCACTTGAATCGGTTCATGAACTTTTATAGCCACGGTTTGAAAACTGCATTTCTTAGTCTTTTTAAAGTTTAAGTTCAGAAATCATCTTCAGATATACAACCTTCTTCAGTTCGCACACTAGGTTCGCGGACTTAAGAAACCGGCAGTGTTTACAAACTCCAGCAGAAAATCTCGGTAAAAGACCTTCCGCCGGTTCGCGGACTGGGTTTGCGGACTGGTACTCACGCAACTAGTTTGTCTACTCCAGCAGAATTTCTCGAGATGAGAAGTTCGGCAGTTCGCGGACTGAGGTCACGGACTTGGCAACAAGCCATTCTTTTGGTTTTTCTTGATCAACAAAGTTCGCAAACTTTGGTTCAAGGAATAAGACTTATACATAAATGTGTTTCCACAACAATGCTTATTTTCATCATTGGTTACGTAATCTAAACTCTCATTTCAATCATTGAAACATTCTTAGAGCATGTTATACAGTTGTTACACCATTTCTCGTGAAAGCAATTTTCAAGATGATTGAAACATATCATGACTTTCGTCACTAGGTAAAGATAAACTTGGTCAAAGCGAAAAGCTTACCAACACATATTTCGAGATATAGATAGGCGAGGTATACTCGTCTAGAAATACCAAATGTGTACAATCCAAGTGTATCTATATAGCGTACGACTTTTTGTCTCAAGAAGTAGGAGATAGAGTAGATAGACTTTTGAGTGACAGATAAGTTCAAGTCTTAACATACCTTTTTGTCGAGAAGTTACACCGGTTCCTTGAGTAGTTTTTCTAGTTGTATGATGAATCGCCATGAAGTCCTTGAGCTTAACTACACTTTCTACCCTAGTCCGAGACTTAGCTATAATAGACTAGAAATCAAGACTTATAGTTTTGATCACTAACATTGACAAACATGCTTGAGATAGCAATGCATGCGAGTTCGACTGAGCAATGCTCTAACAATTATAGACATTATATAGCCTTATTTGTAACTGCCACTTCATTAGAGACCTTGTCAGTAAACACTCCTGCATTCCTTTCTTGCCAAATTGACCACAGAATTGCAGCAAGAATTAAATTCCAAACTGAGGGTTATAGCTGGTGAAGAGTGTTTCAAGTACCAAGATTGCAACACAGTTGGGATGTGATCAGGCAATGAGAAAAACCAGTTTAAATTTTCCATAAACTTACTCCAGACCTTCTTAGCAAAAGTACAATGAAGCAACAAGTGGCATGGACTTTCAACATCATTACAAAAAAAGGCATTCAGCAGGAACATCCATACCTTTTCTTCTCAGAGAGTCTCTAGTTGGCAGTTTACCATGAGCAAGTAACCAAATGAAAAACCCAATCTTAGGAGCGTACTTTTTCTTCCAGATGAATGAAAAAATTGCACCATCTTCTTGACTTGAATCAATCACTGTTACAGAATCATAAAGAGATTTAACAGTAAAAACTTTTTTAGAGCTTAAAGACCATTGCAGTTCATCACCAAAATCTGAAGTAAAAGTGAAGTGTTACTGAGGTCTGAGATAACAATTGAGTGTTCAATAGCAGCTGCACCCAGTAGTCTTCTAGGAATATTTGAATTCCAACTAACTCCATCACAAATAGGCACCCTACAACAGCTATTCTCATATTTTTTGATCTTGAGACAAGAAATAAATTTGGATAACAGTCTTTGATTGGTGTATCATACAGCCAAGCATCCTCCCAAAATCTTGCAATTTTACCAGAATTAATCTTGAATCTGACCTGTTTGAGCAAAAATTGATTACACTTCATAATTGCTTTCTAAACAGACATTCCATAAGTATATTTAGGTGTTTTAGCTTGCCAACTAACATCTCCTACACCATACTTCTCAGCAACAATCCTTCTCCAAAGAGCCTCTTCCTCAGTGGCAAATCTCCAAGACCATTTACTTAAAAGAGCCTAATTTATCTTCTTCAAATTTTTAACACCCAAACCTCCATATTTCTTCTTCCTAGCAAGAGCAGTCCACTTAATATGATGCAATTTCTTTTTTCCATCCTTCTCATGCCATAAAAAATCCCTCATAATCTTCTCAACTTTTTTGCAGACATAACTAGGCATTTCAAATAAGCTCATAAGGTAGACAGGCAAACTAGCTAAGACATTGTTAATAAGAGTGATATTACCAACCCTTTTGAGCAGCACCTTCTTCTAACCAGCAAGTCTTGCAATAAACTTTTCTATCACCTTGTCCATTTTTGCTACACCTCTAGATTTATCACCAAGAGAAAGGCCCAAATAAGTTGTAAGTAAACTCCCAGAACAACAACCCAGAATATCACAGAACTGAGATAAGTCACCTTCAAAACCAACTCCAAATATCTGACTTTTGCTGAAATTTATCTTAAGACTAGTTAAGAGCTCATAAGATATAAGAATCAGTCTAAGATTTTTAATCTGCTCACTATCAGCATCTAAAAAAATCAAGGTATCATCAGCAAATTGCAAGTGACTAATAAGCATACCTGCATTAGTGACTTGAAACCAGAAATTAAACCTTGAGAATGAGCTTGTTTAGTCATAAAAGTAAGAGCCTCACCAACCAGAAAGAAAATAAAGGGAGACAAATGGATCTCCCTGTCTTATACCTTTGTCACTTGTGAAAAAAACATAAGCACTACCATTGATCAACACAGAGAACTTCACGAATTCCACACAACATCTGATCCAACTTCTCCATTTATCTCCACAACCCATAAGATTAAAAATGTCATCAATAAAGTCCCAATTGACATGATCAAAAGTTTTTTCAAAATCCACTTTGCATAATAAACCAGGAGTACCACTTTTAAGTCTTAAATCAATAAGTTCATTTTCTATCAGAACTCCATCTAAAATTTGTCTTTTTTTGATGAAAGCAGTTTGATGTTGAGAAATGATATTAAGGAGAGTAGTTTTGAGACTTTCTTCCAACATCTTGGAAATGATTTTATAAACTCCATGAATCAGACTAATTGGTCTGAGATCTTTAATTTCTTCTATGGTGTCCTTCTTTGGAATTAGAGCAATGAAAGTATTTTTCAATCTCCAATCTAAAAAGCTTCTAGCATGTAAATCCTTCACCACATTAAAGAAATCATCCTTGATAATGTCCCAGCATAATAAATAAAAGCTTATTGGAAACCCATAAGGTCCAGAGACTTTATTTTGACCCAACAATTTGATAGCAGCTAGACATTCTTGCTCATCAAAATCCTTCTCCAACTAAGAACAAACATCTTTAGAAATTGTGTTGAATTGCATACCCTCTATAGAGATACGTCTGTGAGAATTTGCTTTGAAAATATCTTTAAAGAAAGGAATAATACCATTTTTAATTTTTGCTCCATCAGAAGTAACAACCCCATTAACCTTAATAGAACCAATATAACTTATTCTTCTATGATCGTTTGCCAATATGTGGAAATATTTGGTATTGTTTTCATTATTCTTTATGTCATTTACTCTGGCTATGTTTTTCCATTTCTCAGCTTTGATTAAAGTTAATCTATACCATTCTTGTCTAGCAGCAACTCTCTCGTCCCATTGTGCAGGAGATAAACTATTATGAAAATTTTCTTCTATATCCAAGTTGTTGAAAGTATCTTCCAGCTCCTCCAATCTCCTTTCTAAATCTCCATATTCTCTTTTGCTCCATTCCCTTAGCTTTTGCTTTAACAACTGAAGCTTTTTGCAGAAAACAAAACCAGCATTTCCTGAAACAGAAAAAGACTCCCACCAATTTTTGATTAGAGAAACAAAATCAGGATGAGTGAACCAATAATACTCACAGTGAAATGGTGAAGGACCACGTTTCAAACCATCACAGATGAGAGATATAGGGATATGATCAGAGACAGGTCTAGGGAGAGCTTGCTGAATTACATTAGGATACTCTAGTTCCCAAGGCAATGTAACCAAAATTCTGTCAATACGACTTCTCACACTCTGTAATTGTTTGTTAGTCCAAGTAAAAGAAGCACCAATGAGTGGAAGATCAATTAGTTGATGTTTAGAGATGAATTTAATGAGCTTCTTCATTCCAATTGTTGAAGCACTACCATTGGACCTTTCATGACCAAATCTTATTTCATTAAAATCACCTCCAATAACCCAAGGGAAATTCCAAAAACTTCTTACTTCTTCAATCTCTCTCCAAATTCACTAACTTCATCATTGTAAGAGGCACAAGGAGCATAGATACCAGTAAACATCCATTCAAAAGAAGAACTTATAGTTTTACAAAGAATTATAATTGAGTAAGGCCCCATTAGAAAATCCAAGACTTCAATTTGAGAAGAATCCCACATACAGAGAATACCAGAACTTCCTTGAGAGGGAGAATCAATCCACTTCATATTCTTATTACCCCAACACTGCCAAGCAATTAAATCAGTACAACGTTGAAGCTTAGTCTCCTGCAGAAGCAAAATTGAAGGTCTCCAATCTCTAACCTTTTTCTTAACAATATCCCTTCTATTCAAATCGTTTAACCCCCTAATATTCCACCAAATAATCTTCATTTATAAAAATAAAAACCAAACTACCAAAATCAGAGAAACAAAAAGTAACCAAACCAGTTAAGAAGAAACTGATTTACCAAATTGTTTATCATAATTTCTAAGATGAACACGAATTGTATCCATCATCGAATCATTAATCTCCTCTTTAGAACCTTCATAATTTAAAACAATTCTTGGACCCAAATTTATCATTTGAGTAAAAACATTCTCAAATTGATTTCTAAGATCCGGACATACCTTATGACTTAATGAACTCCATTTTTCAGTAGTTTAATGTAGTAGAAGAAATTTTTCCATGCTTTTAGTTGGTTCCACCACAGAGATAGGAGTCGCTTCCTCAAAATAATCTGCATCTAGCTTCTAAAGATAAGGGATAAAAACTGCATTCTCCAGATAGTCATTTACTTCATCCTCATTATGAAAAGTAAGGGACATGACCGTTGTATCACTTTTATTTGAAATTTTACCCGAACCCGAATTATCCGAACCTGAAATACCCGAATCCAAATTATTCGAACCCAAAATATCTGAACCCAAAATATTCGACCCAGATTTTTCCAAATCTTCTGAATTGGTGGGAGAATTTGAATTTGAATTAGTTACCAAAGATAACTCTTTTCTGTTTGCATGAGAAAATCTTTTGAATAATTCTCTCCTCCTAGAATCAAGTGGACGAAGTATAGGTTGTGGAATTTTTGGCCATTCAACATTAATAGCAATATTCACCGGCTTATCTGCAGGCTGATTAACCGGAATGATAGCCGAGTCAAAGTTGAATTTTGCAAACACTCACTTTTCGAAAAAGAAGTTCCGGTTCACCATTGATGAGCTTCAAAGGCTTAATATTGATAGTAAATAATTTTCCATTAAAGTGAAATAAGATGCTCGTAGAAGAATGTAAAACATCTTTTACCTTGATGCGAATACCAGAGATATCCTCCCAACATAACGTGGAAGTATGGACCTCCAGCAATCCTCCAAAATTTCCTCATAATGCATTGTACAGTTTGTCTCCCTAAATATTGAACGGGACCCCTTTAATTTCAATCCATGAATTTTCCAAAGAATCTTCAGAATGAGTAACAGCATTAACAGAATCCCAACATGGTAAAATTCTAATGGAAGTACCATTTATTGTCCAAAATCCTCTTCGTACCAAGTTATCTTTGAAATCTGCAGTCACAAAGAAAAATACTTTGTTGTCTTCAAAAGGAAAAAGATCAACTTGTTCTTGAACTCAAATCTATGAGCAATTTCCTGGCCAACTTAATCCCAAGATTTAGACTTGTCTGAAATCTCAACAACGAGAGCATTATCCCAATCACTAGCAAGAGAATCAATCGGAGAATCAGTCGGAGAAGACTCAATAGGCGTTATAGGAAACACACCTTGAGAATCTTCTTGAGTCTTTGATGATTTTGTAGAAACAATATCAGAAAATGCAGTTATGAAATGAGACCATCTATACTCATTAGATTCTGATGGAAAACACATTGCTTGTCTCATCTTGTTAGAAGAAAAGGAAGCTCTAAAAAATTCACCATATTTATTCTCATTTCTTGAGAACAAGATATGTTCATCATTCCTGTGAAAAGTCCAATACCATTGACCGTAAAAAGATTTTTTTGACTCCTTCCTCATAATATTCTTCATCCAAACAATCGCCTCCCTGCTCACCATGATTTCAATTAAATCCTTTGTATTTATTGTTTTTTCATCAAGCAACAAACCATGATTTTTCTTTGTAACAGTAAAGGTTTTGTATTTGCAGTCAATCGAAACCTGTTGCACAGATGAAGTTTTATTTTTATTTCTTGATCTCTTGCTTGAAACCATCTGCCATTCACCTCTATTTTCCTGATCTACATTACCAACGACTCCATGCATGTTACTATTACCTCGAACCACCTCAGTCCATTTTTTTTTGTTGCTCCCGCTCCATTCTTCAACCCTTGAAAGCTCTTGCCTAATCTCTGATCTGACCCTGTAACCCTTTCCCTGATATGATTAGATGATGATCCAATCTCCATTGTCGCCGGGCCAAACCCGGACACTCTCTCTCCTCTCCAGTTCTCGTTGCTCAACTTTATGGTATAATGATGTTTGGATACCAAAAGCAGAAGTTAGTCCCAAAAATCATAAGAAAATTGATTTTTTACCTTTAGAAGAAGTTATATTGATTCTTTCTGCTTCTACAAGTCAAAAAGTAGATTCTTAAGTGGTATCCAAGCATGATATAGACACCCTCCGATATTCTTACGCAATAAGAAATGAGAGATTGATTCGAAAGGAATAGTATCTTATGAGAAAAATACTTGGAGAAAACGTCATTTATTTTATTTAGATTTATATTTTGTTCTCTCAATAAAAAGTTTTTCATTAGGTTTTCGATTCGGCCAATGTTTCCCTGATTAATATTTAATTTCTTTTAAAAAATTGTGAATTACTGTAAAATAAGGTTCCCCGAATTTTGTCTCTAGTCTCTACCATTGTAGTTATTATTATTTGGATAATTGGCTCTAATACCAATTGAAGGATCCAACTGGCTAATTTCGGATCCAATCTACATAATACCGATAATGTCCAAACTTTAACAACTTTTAGCCACACGTATACGATTTTTATGTAACACCCCGAGTTCCGGACTAGGGTAAAACTCATATGGAGATCCGAACTCCAGACGCTATGGGTCGGAACGAGACTGATACATATATTTCTCTTACTTCATTTCTTATACCAAACATGATTAAAGCTTTATAAAACATAAATTGACGCATAATAATTTACTAAACATCTTTAACAACATTTTAGTTCAAATTTACATTTTAAGCAATACAATAAAACAATACAATGATTAAACTAACTTCTTAGTTTCCACTTCCAACTTCCATGAAATCTGCTAGAATGTCAATTGGGGTGAGATGACAGCTCAATAGCATTCGCATTCTCAAAAGATGCGAAGAAATATCAATCAATTAAAGAGAACATACAACAAGAGATTTTGCACAACTTAGAGAATTAAATTATATGTTAAATTAAACAAGCTCACAAAGTCAATAACATATCCAACAAATAAACCAATTTAGGGTTCAATACATTAATACACAATACCATTTATGTTTTCAACAATTCATCCATTTGAATTTCAACACGTGAGTTCATAACACCAATAATAATTTCAACAGTTCATGCAATTAAATTTCACACATGAGTTCACACTACAAATGTCCTTGTTTCGTACACCCACCTATCATTTTTCAGTACGGACAGTCGCCATCGATGGTCAGGAACATAAGTTCCTATGGGGATCATTACCCATTTAACTCTCGGAAATGTTTACCCGTTTTACTCTCGGGGATCATTACCCGCAGTTATCCAGGAACCATGTTCCATCTAACGGTAAAACATGAACTCATTATCAATTTATAATTCATTTTGACAATCAATACAAGCAACCATGGCTTGACAATATGACAAAGAACGTGAGTTTCTTTCGTGTATTTATGCAAACAAGCTAACTGTAGACATTTTGCATCATTCTTCTCAGGGTTATTACTTTATCCGGCCTTGCTAAAATTTCAAGAAAACATACATAGATCACTAAACAACCGCATATCTGAATTTCGCAGAAAACCAACGGTTCAAACAAAAGATATTGATTTTATAATGGCATCTAAAAAACTGGGCAGATTGCATATTATTACCAAACAATTCATGATAAATTCATAATAACCTGAAATTAAGAAAATCAAAAGCAAAATGAAAGATATCATATGTAGCTACAACTTTTGTCAAGAATACAAATCATTCTTGTTGATACATGAAAATGGTTACCCCTTAACAGGGGTAGGTAGCCCCTAAAGGGAGGATAAGCCCACCAAGAAACATAAGGGACTAAATCCCAATCCCAAAAGAATAAATCCGTAGAAAGGAAAGGATGGGGAGGAATTAGTAGGGAATAAGAAGGTCACATTACGAGGAACAATAATAGTTGTAAATAAGGAAGCTTCTATGACATGTGGCATGATGTCATGAGAAGAAGGGTTTTGGGAAAAGCCTATATGAGGAAGGACATAGTACGATGGAAAGCAATCTATCTCTCATACTATTTTAGGAAAAGGTGTTGTCATTGTTGTGACTAATACGTCTAGGACCAATCTCATACTCACGCATCAACATTTGCGACCACAGTGGGAGGCTCATCTCTGGTCCACCATGACACACTCAACAAATACCACCAAGAGCGCGTCAAGAAACCAGTTAATTGCGCGACCAATTAACCTTGATGAAGTAACGATAGAAGACGAGCAGGACTACAGTAAAGAATAAATACCAACTGAGGGCGCAGTCATAAAATCAGCCACGTAGGGACACCAACCAGAAAAGATGAAAGCGACACCGGGAAAAGATAAGCAACAGGAGACTAACATCACACGCTCGGCACCGCTGACTCTACAATACATGCAGAAAGAGTCGAAAAGTCACATCCAAAAGAAACAAGAACTGAGGAAATTGATGGAACAAACAACAACAGAGGAGTATGACACTATCGGAGAAGCGGAAAAGGGCGACGCGGGGGGTAAGAGCGCGCTCACACCAATAGAACAAGAGGCAATAGCAAACCACTTGGAGACAAACTACCGCGTGACAGAACAGGACAATTACGACTTCATGAACAACCCGTACACTTCCGAGATCACCGAATATCAATATCCGGAAGAATACATATCCCCAAAGTTCAAAGCATATAATGGGCAATGAAATGCGCGTGAACATCTCAGCCGGTTCCTAGCGACTATGAATGACCACACCCTTGATGGTAATATATTCTTGAGAGAATTCCCCAAATCACTTACAAATACAACATTCACATGGTATGACAATCTGAAACCAGAAAGTATTGACTCATGGTAAACCATGTCCGTCCTCTTCCTCAAAAAAAAATTTTCGGGAAAAAGGAAAATCACATCGATAGACTTAAGTAGATACACCTAGCGGGTGGGAGAAGAAATAGGAGAATATATCACTCGGTTTCGCCGTTTTGCACTGTATTTCCACGATGACATTAAGGAGGGAGCACTAATGGAGATCTGCATAAACATAATGACACCCGCATTCAAGAGAAACCTAGTTAACTTCATATTCCAAACCTTCGTTGAATTGGAAGAAGCCGCGGGAAGGATCTCTAACTGCGTTGAAGAGGCAAGCATGAACCACACAGGGCGCTACTCTGTTAACACCGCATCAATGATTCCACGTAACACGCGCACGAATACCAACTCAGATGGATGAAGCGCGCCCGCATATCAACCTACTATTGGAAACCAAGGCGGCATCAGGGGACCGAAACGAGATTTCGTTTAGCCACCTCATTTTCCATGCAGTCGAGAGCAAATCATCGGGCTACTGGAACAGTCGGTAATAAACAAGGAAATTCAGTTACCACCAACATTAGTAGATGTCAACAAAATGGATAAGAACGTCGTTAGATATTTCCACTATCATCGGCGGCCGGGTCATCCAACAGTGGAATGTTTCGTTATCAGAAGCATATTCAACTGAAAGCGTACGGTCGCAGTAATCGAAATAACCAAACAAGCAATTAAGCGCGATCATATCCCTCGACACTAAATTGTAGATTAAGAAAAGAAGTAAGGAAGGAGCCCTCGTCTCATAGTAGCGCGACAGATTTTCATGTAACTAGTTTGCAAAAAAAAGGCACGCCCATACATAACAAAAACATATTTTGTTTCTTCATTAAAGATGAGTTTATTTCAAAGCTACAAGTTACCCCATGTACCTAATTAACATAAAAATATACAAGGCTACGGGGCGCTACACGCATCTGGTCGGCTGACATTACAGATTATTAAAGGCCACGGGGTGCTAAGGGCATCCGGTCGGCTGACATTACAATTATTAAAGGCTATGGGTTCCTAAAGGTATCCAGTCGTCTGAAATTACAATTACTAAAGGATACGGGTCACTACAACGCATCTGGTCGGCTGACATTACAAATTATTAAAGGCTAAGGGTTGCTAAGGGCATCTGGTCGTCTGACATTACAATTATTAAAGGATACAGGTTGTTAAGGGCATCCAGTCGGCTGACATTACAATTACTAAAGGATACGAGTCGCTACAACACATTCGGTCGGCTGACATTACAAATTATCAAAGGATACAATTACTAAAGGTTTGCTACGCGCAGCCGATCGGATGATATTACAATTATTAAAGGCTACGGGTTGCTAAATGCATCCGTTCACTGACATACAAATTTACAAAAGACTACGGATTGCTATGCGCATCTGGTCGGCTATTATTACAATTACTAAAGGCTACGGGTTGTTACACACATACGATCAGTTGACATACAAATTTAGAAAAACTACAGATCGCCCCGTATACCTAGTTGACCACCCAACAGCCAACACAAACAAAAGGGGAATGACGTGGCTTGAGCCTCCCAAAGTGGATAGGCGCCTCGGAATCTTCCAAACGTCCAGTTTCTAAGGAAAGGGGAAGGGCGCGTGTTGAACTTCCAAAAGTCCAAAATAAAAAAGGTTGGGGGGGTGTCACTGAACCTCGTATTCATAAAATAACTACATCAATAATAATTTACCAAAATCAAAACTCACCGCTATAACAATGCTTTTGTACATAAAAGGGAAGGGGCGGGTTGAACCTCCCAAAGTGGAGAGGCGCGTTTGCACCTTCCAAAAGACCAATTCTTAAGGAAATGGGAAAGGCGCGTATTGAACTTCCCAAAGTCCAAAATAAAAGAGAAAGAAGATAGAGAAGACGGGAAGGCGCGTCACTGAACCTGATATTCATAAAATAACTACATCAATAAGAATTTACTAAAATCAAAACTCACAGCTACAACAACGCCTTTTTACATAAGCCTAAAAAGTCATATGTGCCAAAACTAAATACTAAAGTCAAAACTCGCCATCGCCTGCAACATAAGCACCAACAGACTAAGCTTTAAGATGAACCAACGCCTAAGCAACAACCAGAATCCTTAACAACAAACACCTGGAAGAAGAGAAAAAAAAAGATATCCTACATTATAACATAAACAATTGATCTAACAACATTCAAAACAAATAAACACAAACCAAGTATCCACAAATATCCTCAAAGAACGCGACCAAACACAGTGTTCAAAAAAAAGGGGGGCAAGGAGAATGATAATAGAACACATCAAACATACTGAAAAGCGGACCACTCTTGTTTCTTTTTCTCAAGCTCCAGGCGAACCGCATTTTCGGTCACCTCCGTTTGCTGCGCTTCACTAGTCGTCGCTGCCACACTAGCAACAAGCTGGTTCAAAGCCATTTTCTTCTCGGTTGTCACCTTGTAAAGATTAGCCAATTCTTTCTCCAACTGGGCGATCTGGCACGGGAGTTGCATACGCGGATCATTCTGATCTTTCACTTTAACCAACATATCATCTAACCACTGCACGGGAAAGCCGAGACCAAGCGTTGAGAGAATAATAGCCTCCCTACCCTGCAACATAATCGCGCCAATGGGACCATCCTTCACCCGCGAAAGTTGATCAGCTACCCCGAGAGGATTTTTGGTCATATAACACAAAGTCCTTATGTCAAGGATGCCTTACTTCATCATATGGCCGCCATACTGTTCCACAATATCTCTATAAGTAACGGCCAAGGTAGAAGATACCCAGAAGCCATGTACCCTCCTATAAGTTGTTGGATCAGCACCAGCCTCGGCAGCATCCACCACTGTCGAAAAGCGAAATTTAACGTCCTCAGGGACTGATAGCGGATCAAAAATATCATGACGCTTCTCCAACCGACCAGTCGGCGCAGGCCCATCACCATCAAGTTTAACGCGCTTCACACTGCCTAAACTACTAGATCCATCTTGCTTGACATAATCTTTGTGCTTACTACCCATACTCTAAAAACAAGACAAACAAAACAAATAAGAAGGGAAGAAAAGGCCGCGAAGCGTAAAAAGATAAGCTGAAGAACCAGAAACAACACAACAACAACACAACACATGGACAATAAGAAAAGTGGAACCTACCTCGGATTTAAGAGGACTAGGAGAAGGATTTCGAGGTTTTGAAAGAGAAGCCCAAGAACCAGAGAGGACGCAGAGTATCTTGAAGAATCTAAAACACAAAGAAAAATATAACACTCTGAAAGACTTGACGTATAAATAGAGTAGAAACAAAGAACTCCACATATTAAATAAAATAGCACGTGTAAGATAGAGAATGGTTGGTTACCTTCAGGGAAATCTGGTTGAGGTGCCAACTAAGCAGAGGACCCACCAAAAACCGAACGAGTCGACCCGGTATGACTTAAAGAATCCAACACATCGCTTGGAGACTCCAACGCTTGACCGTTAACACGAATGGTTTTCTCCCGTAAAGGTTTAATCGATAATACATGCAAACGCGGAGACACCCATCCAACACCATTTGATAATTTGACACCAAGGCCTTGCACGCTATCTATGAACGAAGGAGTCAGACTACTACCAGCGTCCCTCAGAGTCTGAGAAGTAGTACCACCAGCACCTCGTTGGGTCTGCACATGAAACATATGCGAGACATCGGAAGAACAAGCCCGAGTGATGGACGACATAGCCGCATCCCGTTTATCGTTTTTAACAAGAATCTTTTAATACCACTCGTGCTCACGCATGTTAAGGTACTCACTACACCGAATTCAGGTTTTAGCAACTCAGATTCGCAACAGAAATATAGCTGTTGCGAATTTTTGTTGCTAAATATTTGCAACAACTTATCGTTGTTGCGAATTTCACAACTTTTTTTTCTTCACGCATACCAGTTACGCGTGTGGTAGAAAACACCTGCAAACAGTTTCTCCGTTTTTCAGGCATGTCAATTTCTCGGTCATAATAACCACTCTTCCGTCATTGAAACTCTTCCAGCGTTGAAGCAAGTTAGGTAATTACTAGGGTTTGAGAATGAACGGCTGCGCAGAGAAATGGGAACTAGGACAAGAAACTGTCGTTGAAAAGAAAATGGGTTCGGTTTACTGTGAAGAGGAATTAACGAGTTGTGTTGCGACACCAACCCAATATCACATATTTCCTTAATTAGATTTATCTTATTTAGTTTGCATGAGTTTCCTAGTCTGAGTAAACTTCTTATTATTAGCATTGCTTGCCTAACAAGCATTCCTGTTATATATAAATATATTGCTTGAGCTTGTATAAACAGAACTATAATCAATATAACTCAGTTTATCTATTTCTTCTCTTAATTTTCTAAGCAGAGGTGGCTAACCCCCAACTCAAAGGGTTTTATCTAGGGTTCTTTACCATTTTTCATGTGTTCTAACTAGTGTTTTGGTCAAGGACCCTCACAAGTTGTAGATGATTGGTGATTTTTGTTGATGATAGATTTGCAAAATAAGGTCGAGAAGAGATTAAGATTGCAGTCATTGGAACTGGTGAATGGGTTTGTTACTGAAGAATTTAGGTAATTTCTTGCTGCGTTTGGGGATTGTCTCAGTTCAACTAGAGCAATCAGGGCTACACTTGCTGCGCTATGCAAAGTCAAAACATTGTAATTTTAGTTTCAGGTATTAATCTCAATGTTATAGTTACAATTCTAATTTATGATTTTGTTGTATTTTTAACAGTCAAAAATAGCTCTAATATTAGCTTCTTTTATTATCCTCAAGCCAAGACAGAAGTCTCCCTTTACTAAAGTTGCGTTGAAAACGATATGCAAAGTACGATTGTATATTCAGAAGTTCTTGTCATCTTTTCTTGTTGCTTATAGTGTTTCTGCGTAGTTCTTGTTACTCTTATCGTTTCTTAGATCGAAAGTATTGAAGCCTTGGATTAATCTGCTTGCCTAATTCATATTTTCTCTTTGAGGGTTTATCTATGTCGTCAATCTCTCAAGCCATATTGTATATTAAACTACTCATGGCCATGGGCCTTTATATCCCAGATGAATGATTATTTACTCACTCTTCTAGAGGATGGTGGAATGCAAGCTAAGGCAGGCTTATATAAACATAATGATGAATTAGCTAAACAGGTACAATTTTTTTTATCTTGAGCAGTTCGTTGTGAAGATTATTATTCCATTGAATATGTCTCTTCATGGTTATGGTCTTTATGGATCCTTGCGATACTTTAGAATAAGAGCTGTAGCCTATCTGAAGTTAAGTGTTTCTCTTTTTTCAGCTATACCACATGAAGCAGAAGCTCGAAAACTTCTTGATAGTGTAGTGTCCAAGTGTGCAGGTGTGCTCATGAAACTCAAAATAAAAATAGAGATTTTCCGGGGATTTATTGTAATTCTCGTCAATTAGTAAGTTTCTAATTGAGGGATTTTACCAATGCTAATTAAAATGATTGGAACTTTCATTTATCTAATAAAACATGTGTCTCTATCCATTTTCCTCAGTTAACCTGAACAACATATGTCTTTATTTGCCTCAGTTAACTTGAACTTAGAATTAGTAAACATCATTTTGTGTAACAAGAACAACATAATGAGCTTTCCAATTTGATACTAGTTTGTTGATGTGAACACATAAATCACGATGGCATCCACGTGTTCACAAGCAATGTTCGCATACACATTATATCATAAATCGTGCGATGTATGCGTAAGGGGAGGTGATTATATCGATTCATCGACTCAGAGCCTTCGGGCTCGTCATTATCTAGTCGTATATTATCACTTATAATGCTCGTATAATAGAATAAACAAAGATCGA
Organism: Papaver somniferum; assembly: GCF_003573695.1. Taxonomy (NCBI): domain Eukaryota; kingdom Viridiplantae; phylum Streptophyta; class Magnoliopsida; order Ranunculales; family Papaveraceae; genus Papaver; species Papaver somniferum. Next base: position 125,883,627 of record NC_039360.1, read on the forward strand.
AGTATAAATGTGAAGTGCATGATGCAAAACGCTGAATGTAAAGTGCTGAAATGTAAATAAGACAGAGATTTACGTGGTTCAGCACTAAGGCCTACATCCACGGGGTTGGTGTTTCACTATGTATTGAATGGTTACAAAATAGTCGAATGACTTTAAAGTATACATCGGTCAGCGGAAATTAGGGGTTTACTTACTCTTCCTATTTATCTCTCTCTCATATGTTCTCCTCTAACTGCTATGGATTGGTCGACCCCTTCTCTCTTAGTGGAGAGGGGTATTTATAGGGTTACAACGTCGGGTCCACTTCTGAAGGCCGTTGTAATCTTATCGTCTTGTGCTTTGTGCCAATACCGCAGACCTCTTCGTCTTCTATGATGCCCTTAGCGCTCCATGCTTGATGACGAAGAGTTGTCATCGTGTCTTCCATAGGTTGGCCGACACGTATACTGTTTAGGGCGTTTAATGCTTGTAGTTGGGTCTTCTGCACGCGCCAGACAGACGTCCTCTGCCCGTGTCATATCTGTATCAGTCGGATTACCCTCAGCCGCTGATCTTGGATCTCTCTCGAGATGGAATAAAGTAAGTCTTTGGATGTTGTTCAGTGCTTTGCGATGGCATTATATCTCGGTACTCCTCGATCCTTCACCGTTGGATCTGTCGGATGAGGGCCTTGCCTTGAGGAGACACGTCTCTTGGTTGTATGCGCGTGGCATCACACCTTGATGCCTCGGATTGTATGTCTTCCACGTGTTTCTCCATTGACACGTGGCGGCTGATGAAATATGTACAGACAATTTTCCCCTTTTCTTCTGACTTGGGTGTCAGTTGAAGTTAGAGGAAAAACGTCACATATTCCTCATCTCTCTCCTAATAACTTCCCTTAGATATTAGGGCACGTTTCCCACTCCTTGCAATAACTTCTCCTTGGCTAAAGGAACGGTCATTGTCTTCTTCAAGGCTCATAAATAGGAAAGACAATGTGAAAACTTTTAGAAATAAATTTCATTCCCTCCCTGTCAGTCCTTCATTCTTTTTCTTCTAAGGTTTTTGTTCTTCATTCTTGTTCTTTAGCCATTAATTGCTACTGTCCTTATATTGAATACGACCTTCTCTTGATTTTTCCGCGCTCGTCTATTGTTGTGGTTCGTTGTCTTCTTGGTTGCGCTTTTGTTCGGAAATATCTTACATATAGGTAGGAGATTTCTCTTTGATTTTGATCTCGATTACTTTGTTCATCTTCTGCTACTGTAGTCTTTAGCTTTGTGATGAAGAACACATATGCAGAAGCATATATGCTTGCCCCTGTTCTTCATTACGAAGCGCATAAGCCCGTATTTGACGATTTTCTCTCGGTGTTTTAACTGAGTTAGGATTTTTCTGATTCTATTTTAGTTTAGGGTTTTTGAGGGCGGCCAAGATGAACTGACGATTTCTCGGTTTTTTTTTTTATCTTTAGTTGTTTCTTTGTAACGACTTCTAACTTGTTTTGGTGCTTCTTCGTAGATATGGCCGATCGTCCGCGGGTTCCCTATCAGACTCCGCCGTCTAGTCCGCGTAGATATCCTCCACGCAGAGACCTTGATATATCTCCACCTGGGGGAGGCTCCTCTAGGCCTTCACATGCAGATCCTCGTGCTCAAAGGGTCTCATCTTCTTCTGGTCAGAAGGATTCGTCTACCAAGAAAGGAGATCCATCGAAGGGTCCTCCTGACTCTAGGTATGCTGTTAGCCGCACCTTTTATCGTTCGCGTGACGATTCTAGAGATACGCAGGCTCCTCCTCCTCGTAATGAAGCGTTGGATGTTCCGCCTCTTCGTTCTGTGGCTCCACCTTCGATGCCCCAACAGAATCCTCTGCCTCCTCCTCCAGCGGTCCCTTCCAAAGGGAAATCCTCCAAGGGTACTGTGTCGAAGGTTGATCCTCCCAAGAGTCTTCCTTCTAAAAGGAAGGCTTCAGAATTGAGTCCTCTGAAGAATCTTACGCCAGATCCCGCTAACGAGGAAGACGTTGCCCCAGTAATACGAAGCGTCTCAGTTGGTAAGAAGAAGGTCACCTTTAAGCATATTGATCTTGAGCTGTTTAAGGAGAAACATGAGCTCCAAGCCTTCGATGTCCGCTTCTATGCTCCCGACGATGACATCACCTATGAACTCATCTCGAATTATCAGTTCGATGAATTTCATCTGCTGACTATAGTAGGAGCCTTCGAGGCGGGTCTTATGTTGCCTATGTATAAGTCGGGTGACTCTTTTTATTACGACGAGCTGGCTGGTCGTGAAGGTTCTTCTACAAATACCCATAGTCATTCTGTATCACAGTTGACTGGGAATTATCTCCGCGCGCTAAAGGAGTGTTATCTTCGGAGTAAGGGAGAAACAATGATGACCTGCTACGTCCCTGATCCCGCTGAGAGAGAATGGTATACCCCCCAGAATTTCAATAATTCCTTCGAGGATTATATCAACATCCGGAATCGTAAACCATAGAGTGTTGGTCTTTGTAATATTGCTGCTCCTCGTGGTGAGATTCGTCTTTTAAGTGAGGTGAGCGACGCTAAGCTGAAGTATGTTCCTGGTACGGAGGGGTCTATTACCAAGAGACTTTTTCCTTCCCGTGAGAGGATCAAGCGTGATTATGATTATGAGTGGCATGCCACGTTATTGAGGTTGTTGTCCCTTGGGCTTATGGTTGGATTCCTGGTCCGCATGGATGGCGTCCTACTGCTAATAGCGAACCTCGTGAAACTGCTCCTGCTCGTTATGGGGATTTATGCCCTTGGCGTTTGAACTTTGAAGGCATGAATTTTCCTTATGCCCTCGACGTCGTTGATGGAGATGAAGAGGAGAGTTTCGATGCCAACCTTCTTTTGAAAAGTGTTGCAGCTGCCAAGGTATGGCATCTTCTTATATTTTCCCCCTTTTCTCCTTGTTTTAAAAAGTTTAAATTTTTCAAGTAAAGGAGAAAATAATCCTTTGATGAATTCTTTCTCTGTATGTGCCGAAGAATAAGAAGATTGGTCCCAACCAATCCTCTACTGTTGTAGTTTATGAGACTGAGGTTCACGAGGAGGTTACTAGCCCTATGAACGAAGAATTTGCTGAAGATGAAGAAATGTCCGATGGGAGGGAACGTAGTGGTACTTCTCCCCCCAATCACGAAGATGGTGTTGGTGACGAAAATAATACCGCTGGTGGTACTGGTGCTGGTGAGGAAAAAGGTCCCTCTGGTGGCAACAATACTAGCGACCCCGTTCCTGTCGTGTCCCAAGAGTTCTCCTTTGAAAGGATTTACTCTGCGGGGGAGACTTTTGATATGAACGTGCCCTAGGTCTTGCTTCGGAGTTCTCGTTGCTTTCCCCAAACGATGATTGGGATGTGCTTGGTGACTCTGGTAAGGGGAATGGCACATGTCAAAAGGTCATAGACGCGGATGATAACTCATAGGGTGATGATGCTGGAGCCCGTGCAAACCAGGAGGCGGAGGCAAGGAAGAAGTCAGCGGCTGGGGAAGCTTCTACTGAGTCTCCCTTGGAAGATTTTCCTCAATATTTGATGCTGGAGGGAGACGATGTCATCCTGGCTTGGCTTAAGAAGAAAGATTTGATGTTCGTTCCCAATCCTGCCCCGGTGCTTGCTGGTGAGAAGAATTCTGACGCCTACACTCATCGGATGATGCAATTGTCTCCCGAAGACAAGGTTGCGGATTTGTGGGACAAAAGTCTAAGGGCCTTGGAGGCTAATCTTGTAGTCGATCCTCCATCCACCGTTGTTGATATGATGGCCATAGCTGATGGGTATCAGTATGGCTTCCCTCAACAGCGGGTGTTAGAAGTGAGTTGTAATTTTCTTCATGCTTATTTTCTTTTGGGAAATGCGACGCATTTTGGTAAGGTTACCTTTTTTTGGAACGCAGATGATGAGAAGTGAACACTGCAACCATACTCTGTACCAGTTCTTTAAAGCAAAATCCCTCAAGTTAGAGGCCAAGCTTCGTCACAGAGAAGAGGAGTTATCTGCTGCTGAGATGGTTATCTCTTCCATAGATAAGGAGATAAGTGAGTTGAAGAGTCGCCTCAAAGGGAAGGAGCAATTAGGCAACGAAGAGGAGAGGCTTCGTTTAGAACTAGTTATGGTCCGCAGTGAGTTGGAGCAGGCTCGAAAAGACACTTCATCTTTTACAGGTTTGTCTTCTTCCTTAGTTTTACTTACCGTCGTTGTTTCCCGAAATTAGTGTTCTGTCTGAGTCCCCCCACCCTATCTTCAGTGGGTGGAGTCCCAAAGCTGATATGGCTTCGGAATGAGAGGCAAAAACAAAAATCCCGTATTGCAGAATTAGTGGAGCAAATAAAAAGCGAGGCCGAAAGATGGAATGCAAAGGCCGAGGTGTGGCGTCTGAGGCATACTCAGATAGTTGATATGAAAAATAAGTATAACACTAATCGTCGTCAGTTTAATGGAACTCTGTTATGGACGAGCGAAAACCTTCGTGAAGCCCGAGAGCATGCTTCGTCTTTAGAAGCTAGAATGAATCTTCTGGAGGAAGAGTTACGACAGGTTCGTTCATCCCATGGTCCCGAGGTCAACGGTTATATGCAGCTTATGGCCAAAGAAAGAGATGACACCAGGGCTGAGGCTGGTGCCCTTAGCAAGGCCTTGGATGCGTCTCGGGATGATATAGCCCGCCAGGTTGAGTCTGATAGAAATCTTCAAATGAACATGTACAGACTTAATAAGGTGTTGGAGGAGATGAACAACGAGGTCAATCATCTTCGTCACTTGGATTCAATGAAGCAGGTAGAGTTAGACAGATGTCAATTTGCTCTTTCAACCCTTCAAATGGACTATAAGAAGGTGTCTGATGAATATGGCTTTCTTGACGAAGCCCGTGATGCAGTTGTTAACGAATATGAAATAGCTTTGGCCAGGGTCGAAGGTATATATTTACATCATCGAGTGTGATTCTGTAACTTCCTTGTTCTAACCTTTTGCACTTTTTTCTTCGCAGAGCTCGAGGGACAGCTTCATGCTGCAAATGAAAAGCTTAAAGAGGCTCAATCTGCCTTAGTGCACCATGAGGGTCAAGCCGCATACTACAAGGGTCTGGCTGCGTCTCGTGATGAAGCAGCGAATGTGGCCTCCAAGGAAGTGAGTCGTCTTTCTTCTCTGTTGTCACAGGCTGAGCTGAGGAATACCGTGATTGCGTACAAGGCCCGTTGTCAGTTAGTCGAAGAGACTAATAAGGTTATGGAGAGGATTGAGTATGACCTTAAGACCGGAAATGGCATCATCAATAAGTATCCTCGTCGTCCCATGCCTGCGCCCTTGACTAGTTCTTTAGTGCCTTCTTCGAGTGGGAGCGTACCTTCGTCTCAAAAGAAGAGCCCAGCTGATCATGCTGAATCGTCCAAGTAGTTTTTTCCTATTGCCTATAGAAAGTTGATCTTTGTTGATTACGGAGCTTCGTGTTATTTTTGATGTATTTTTTGGTTCTTGTTTATTTTGCTGATCTTGTGATAGGTAAATTTTTGTGTCTTATATAATCTCAATTGTATAAATTATTAGTGCTCGATTTTATATTTATTATGGCTTTTTATGTGTTTGTAGGTATTTTTGGGAAATAAACATTTTTGGAGAAATCGGCTCGAAAAGTTGCACCCGGAGGACAGTTGCTAAACGGACCCCAGAATTGGCTAAGGAGCACCTAGGATATGTATAGCCCAAATTTTTCCACATCACCCATTTCCAGGCATCTGCTAAAGGGAGACTAGCCACAGATAAGGGGAGGTCACTTTCTTCCAAAAATTCAAATAACAAAATTGGCGGAAAAATATTCATCACGTCTGCATGATTTTTAGGTGATGATTCGATCGAGATCTAGAGCGATTCAATGGATGAAATTGATTGGGTTTACTCCCTAGGCCTAAACAGGACTGGTGAAGTCTTTTGTTTGAACCCAAATTGGCTAGAATAGCCGGAAAAAGAAATATAAGTCAAGTTATACACGGTTTGCTGTTGAAGCTATTTTTGGGAGTTCTAGGGAGATTAAAAGAGGGATATCCTTCCCAAAGATACATATTTATCTAAGGAAGAGTCTTAGGTAAGTTGGAAATCTCACAAACGCGTGAAACAATTTTGGGAAGAGATTATTGCCGTAACTGCCAAGGAAGGAAAAAAGATATTTCGAGGAGTTTTGAGGAGATTAAATCGCTGTGTGCAGAGAAGGACGTCGATTAAAGGGCAAGGACTGGCCATACAAGATAAGGGTTCGGATTTCATCACCATTCTCTTCTTGCCCGTCTTAGGAAAACGAAACTTAACGCGAACCTAAGCTTAAATTTGGAATAGAACAAGACCGATAAGGTAACGAGCTTACTAGGACAATCGTTCGAAGAATATTGGTTAATCTTTTGAGCATGCTTTAAAGTTCATGATGGTTTCTGGAAGTTGAATACGCCGTCTAGCAACGCCGGTAAGACCTTGGGTATCAAAGCTACTCCTAGATTCCCTCGTCTCTATTCAACTTACTTTAACTCGGATTGATTCCAGAGAGGTTTGCTCAGATTGTAACGAATTCCTTTTCGAAAGAATAAGAGCTGGTCTAGAAACAATCTAAGTGGAGCTATCATGCTTTTTTTTTGCTAGAAATCATTAGGTTTGATTTGGTTGAGTCAGCCTTGTTTTGTGATTGAATAGAAATCCCTTCCGTGATCTTTTTCATGCCTGAACGTAAAAGGGACGCCCTAGGTAGATTTTTTAAAGAGAAACCTATTAGTTCTAAGCGTCTCGATTACCTCAATTTAGAAAGTACAGTTGTGGAAGAGTCTGTTTTTAAGCATCCGTTTGAGGAGACAATCCCTGATATTCCGCCAGTGACAGGAATGGCAACTTTGAAAGCTTTATTGAACCCGACTAGGACCACTCGTCCCTCGTGTATCAGGTTAGCTGAAACAGAAGCAAATTATGAACTTAAACCTGGGACCTTACAGCTGCTCCCAATCTTCTTAGGGAAAGAAAATGAAAACCCCTATTTCCATGTTATGGACTTTGAGGAAATTTGTAGTACCCTAAAGATTAGAAACCTTGATGATGATGCTTTGAAACTTAGGTTATTTCCTTTTTCCCTGAAAGATAAAGCTAAATCGTGGCTATATAGTTTGGCTTCTGGTTCAATTGAAACATATGAACAACTTACCTCTGCCTTTTTGAACAAGTTTTTCCCTAGGCACAAAACATCGTCTATTAGGACACAAATATGCACGTTTTCTCAATAATAGGGAGAATCTTTGTATAGGTATTTGGAAAATTTTAATGATCTATTAGCCCAATGTCCTCATCATGGTTTAGAAAAGGTTAGGCTAGTACAGATCCTTTATGAGGGTTTAGACTATTCCACTACAACCACAGTAGAATCTATGTGTACAGGTGGGTTTGAAAACCAAACAGTTGATGAGGCGATGACATTTTTGAGTGAAATCGCCGAGAAAACCCAACAATAGGAAAATAATAGGGGACCCCAGAAAACAATTCTTCTAGGTAGAGGAAATGTTAATAGGGTAGAAGGAGGCTATGAATCAGATGCCAAAATTGCTGCTATAGCAAAGAGGTTAGAAGCTTTAGAAGTGGGTCACAATAGTGGTAGATTGGAGCCTGTTTGGGAAGGACAGAATAATGAAGAGCAAGCCAATGCTCTTTATAATAACACTATATTTGATAACGTCAAAAGTTTGACCCATATTCAGAAACCTACAATCCTGGTTGGAGAAACCATCCAAACCTTTCATGGTCTAAGGGTTAGAGTCAAGGTCAGATTAGTAATTCTAATGTTCCTCCAGGTTTTGGTAAGAACTCGTCAGGACAGTTTCAGAACTTTTCAGACAATAGAATGACTAGCTTAGAGGAATCTTTTAGTGTATTGAAAAAGAGCCATGATATGTTAACACAGGCCCAGTAAATGTTGTATAAGAGCCAAGATAGTTTTCAACAGGAAACCAAACATAACTTTCAAACTAATGCTCAGACCCTTATTAAGTTAGAACTTCAAATTGGCCAAATAGCTAAGACCTTAAGTGAGAGAGGTAACGGCAGTTTCCCTAGTCAGACTAATCCCAATCCTAGAGGAGTTCATGAAGTAGGTGCAAAACCATCGAATCAGTTGAATGCTATTAGAACCCTTAGGAGTGGTAGAGTAGTAGACAATCAGGTAACCATGCCTGATAGTGAACATATTGTAGTTCACTCCTCCGGACCACTAGCTGAAGGGACTGACAAAATTTCTGATTCAGTTCCTGAGAGGTCTGATTCTGTGCCTAGAGCCCCATTTCCCCAGCTGTTAGTACCAACAAAGAAGGAATCAAACTTTAATGACATATTGGATGTTTTTAAGCAAGTTACCATAAACCTTCCTCTATTAGATGCAATTAGGAAAATTCTTGCTTATGCCAAGTTCCTTAAGGATATGTGTACGCGAAAGCGCAAACTTAGCGTCCATAAGAAAGCCTTTTTAGCTAGTCACGTAAGTTCAATCATTCAGAACACCACAACTCCAAAGTACAAAGACCCAGGTTCACCTACCATTGCTTGCACAATAGGTAACTTCCGGGTAGAAAACGCTTTACTTGACTTAGGAGCCAGTGTGAACTTACTACCGTACCATGTGTACTTACAGCTAGGACTTGGTGAAATGAAACCTACTCAGATGACATTGCAGTTAGCTGATAGGTCTGTTAAAATCCCTCGAGGTGTGATCGAGGATGTTCTCATTGAGGTCGACAAGTTTATTTATCCAGCTGACTTTGTTGTGCTAGATACCCAACCTGTCCCTGACCCAGAGAACCAGATACCTGTGATTTTAGGTCTCCCATTCTTAGCTACATCTAATGCGATCATAAACTGTCGAAATGGTGTGATGAATTTATCCTTTGGTAATATGAATATGGAAATGAACATTTTTAATGTCAGTAAGCTACCTGCTGAGCTAGATGACACGTGTGTTGAAGAGGTGAATATGATAGAAGCCTTAGTTCAGGAGTCATTACCAAACATCATGTCTGAAGACCCATTAGAAAGTTGTCTATCCCATTTTGGTTTAGATTTTGACGATGATAGCACCATTGAACAAGTGAATGCTCTATTAGATTATACGCCTGTGTTAGACACTGATAGATGGAAAGCTAAGTTCGAACCATTACCAGTTTCTGAGACTACCCTAATTCCTTCTTTAGAAAATCCTTCTAAGTTGGACCTTAAACCACTACCCGATACTCTAAAGTATGTGTTTTTAGGCCCATCTTAAACTTTACCTGTGATTGTGTCTTCCGATTTGGATAGTGATCAGGAATTTGTTACTCCAATTGAGCTTTACAATGATAATATTATTTCTAGTTCAAATCCAAATAATTTTAATAATTATTCACCTATTCAAAAGGACGAGGATTTGAATAGAGATACCACCGTTTTCGACGATGTAGTATTTCCTTTTGATTACGAAGCTAATAATGGTTTAGAGGAACGAGTTTCTTCTGAGAATATTGTTTTAGAGTCTAGCGATTTAGAAACATTAGTCTTAGAAAAATAAAATGAACTCGTTGAGATGAGTGAGGATGTACCAGACTTAGAAGAATCAACCAACCATTTTCAGGAATCTGATGACCTAGACATTAGGGAAGTTGTGACTAGTCTTTCCAGAGACACTGTAATCTCTAAGTTTGGGGGTGATTCTCATTCTCCATGTGCATTAACTCTTAGAAAGGTTCCTCACTTGGGACTTGACATATGTGCCTCAGCCATTTTAAAAGATTATCTTCATACACGTTTTCCTGAACCTAGTGATGTTCATAAAGAAGTTCAGTTATTAGAAACCCATCCTCTGGTTGATGTGGTTTATCCAGGCTACGATACCCATATTGACTTTGTTTTCCCACCAAATATTTTTCAACCAATTGTGGGAACGTATAAGTTTCAGATGTGTCAATTATTTAGTTTTGAGACTAAACCTAAGTACTTTGGGAGATTAGAATCGACACATTTGTTTAAGAATGACCACCACTTTCATCATGGTCAATTATGTGACTCAAACCTGATTGACTCTAAGGATCCGCAGTTATTTAGGTTATTATTATGTGCTTCTAAGTTTTTACCTGAGTATTGCCAGACTCTACTATCTAAATCGGATCTTAGCTACGAGGAAATCCAACCCATGAAAATATTTTATTTGGACCCGGTTATAGAACCTGAACCTGAACCACAACTAGATGTAGTTGTCTTCAACAGGAAACTAGACAAGGGTGCACTTTATTTGTTTATTCTCTTGGAAGGTTGCAGATTCCTTTCATTTGTGGTAGATTTATTTGGTTTTGATGACCCACAAAAATTTCGGCTATTACTTTATGATTCTATGAGGTGATTAATCATTTCTTAGTCTGGATGAAGACTTTAAACTTAGCACTTCTTGGGAAATAACCCAACATTCATGCGACGCGGTAATATCTTTTCTTAACTCTTTTGCTTCAAATGGTAATTGTTTCTCCTTGTTCATGCTTTAATTTTATTTTTAGAACATTGAGGACAATGTTAGATTTAAGTTTGGGGGTATGGGAGAAACTTTTTAGTTGCAGTATGAATAAATAAACTCCAGAGCCTAGAAATTTATACTTATAAGGATCGCACTAACCAATCTAAGTGGATGGAAGCATTTTGGTTGTAGGAGTTGAGGAACCAATCTTATTAGATGGCAACATATAAAATATTCTATTCATAAAAGCACAGAGCTCGGGTGTTAGAAATAACATGGTAGTTTCACCTTATTTGTTGAGTCCTTTTCACTTCTTTTTTATTTTTCTTTTAAATATGTTTCTAAGTGATTTGGTGGGGCACACGATTCAATTTGTTACCTTTGCTAAGGTGAAATAGAGTGATTGAGACACCAAAAAAAAAATAAAAAAAAATGAGACCAGACCATCAGACCAACCGGAATAAATTCAATAAAGTCGACCACTGGTACCCTTGTATATGCCAGTTGTGTTGACCTAGAATTAGGATTATCACCAGCTGGTTCCCTTGTATATGCCAGTTGTGTTGATATTAGTCAGACCGGTATCTCAGTCCATTAGGACAGGTTCATCCTAGTAGTGGCCTTCAGACAGATATGGGAAACACCGTTCACCTAGTAAAACATCAAAACCATCTATATCTTTCTATATCCATCTCTTAATCTATCCATGTGATTTGTTGACTCCGGATATTGATGTCCATAGTGCAACTATCTGAGTAGAGCTCTGTCACTTATATATGAATTTTAGTATGCTTAAGTGCAAACTCGTGTACAACAATTGGAATATCGCATCAGGGTACTTCCTCCTGTAGTCAATAAGTATGCCAACCAAGGAGATTCTTTAGTTCCTTCCAAGGTTATGCGTAGATAGTTAGGGTTTGGAGTATAAAGGTTTTGTGGGTATACCTCTGGTAAGCCCTCCCGAGACTATAATTCGGCCACTAGGGCCACCTAGGGGTTTAAAGGCTTATTGCATACGCTAAATGCAATCAACGATGCCTGCGTCAGTGAGTTAGGATTTTATTTTCTATTTGATTTGCTCGAGGACTAGCAAATAATAAGTTTGGGGGTATTTGATAGGCACATTTTTGTGTCTTATATAATCTCAATTGTATATATTATTAGTGCTCGATTTTATATTTATTATGGCTTTTTATGTGTTTGTAGGTATTTTTGGGAAATAAACATTTTTGGAGAAATCGGCTCGAAAAGTTGCACCCGGAGGACAGTTGCTAAACGGACCCCGGAATTGGCTAAGGAGCACCTAGGATATGTATAGCAAAAATTTGTCCACAACACCCATTTCCAGGCATCTGCTAAAGGGATACCATCCATAGATAAGGGGAGGTCACTTTCTTCCCAAAATTCAAATAACAAAATTGGCGGGAAAATATTCATCACGTCTGCATGATTTTAGGGTGATGATTAGATCGAGTTCCAGAGCGATTCAATGGATGAAATTGATTGGGTTTACTCCCTAGGCCTAAACAGGCCTGGTGAAGTCTGTTGGTTGAACCCAAATTGGCTAGAATAGCCGAAAAAAGAAATAGAAGTCAAGTTATACACGGTTTGCTGTTGGAGCTATTTTTGGGAGTTCTAGGGATATTAAAAGAGGGATATCCTTCCCAAAGATACATATCTATCTAAGGAAGAGTTTTAGATAAGTTGGAAAGCTCAGAAACGCGTGAAACAATTTTGGGAAGAGATTATTGCCGTAACTTCCAAGGAAGAAAAGAAGAGATTTCGAGGAGTTTTGAGGAGATTAAATCGCTCTGTTGGCTCTATATAAGTTGCTGGGAGTTCAAGGAAGGATTTCTAACAGTTTGGGGTAGTTTAGATAACCACAGAAAGCTCAAAATTGAAATTACAGACATTCAGTTCAGCTGGTGTAAGGGAAGAACACGAAGAACATTGATGCACACGCATCTGTCGCAGAGAAGTGTTGTTTATCAACGACGCACAGAGGGTCGATCCCAGCAGTCTTAAAGCTTCTGTAACGTTAGTAACATTCGATTGCAACGCATATAAACGTTGCAGTTGATATGTTTTAGTGATTTGACTTGTACTTTCATCTTTAAACACTCTTTGAGCCATGATTCTATCTTTTGAGAGTTTGTACAACATCATGAGCTAAACCCCATCACTAGGACGACGGAAAGCCTTATTTCACAATTGTTTGGTAATTATAATTGATTTTTCATGACTTTTGCACTTGTTTTAAATTGATCTATGATTTTTACTAATTATTTGTGATTTCGTTTGATGTCGTATGCTTAGACTTAGAGCTTGCATGCGTCATGCTTGTGATTTACAATTAATGATTTACAAAATCTACCTTCGGCAAAGAAATGGAGTCTATAAAAGAGCTAGAATTGTTTTGAATCATTATTTGAACCAAGTGATTGTGATTAATGGTGAATCCCGAGTCCCAGTTCTCTCAACCTTGTGACAACTTCGTGAATATATTTTCTTTATTTTATTTTTAAATCTTAAACCAATTTCAACAAGTCCGAGTTGAATGCACTTTACTACCACTTTCAAAACTACATCATCTTGTAATCAACTTTCATGGAATGGATCATCGTTTAGGAATACCTGCGTTATCAATTTATTTAAATACTGTGTTAAGTTAATTTGGAAGCAACGTACTGTATTTAAAAAGGGTGAAGTGTTTGAGTGCGACGCCGAAGGTATGTGCCTTCGTGATCGTCTTGAGACCTGTCACCCCGTTGGCTAATCCTCGGACAGAGGATTCCCAGACGGTGGGGGTCGGGGAAGCGTTCTAGGATATGGGATGTTTATTTTACAATATATACATATGCCCGTTCCATTGACCCGCTGCCTTAAGATTGGTTGGGTATCTCTTTCTGCTGGATGCCTTCCCCATGGTCCTACACTTATAGACACTGATAGGGGAGTCCCGAGAGATTGTAGGTAACTACTTTCCCCAATTATAAAAACTTGTATGTACAGGCGTGGTGTTCTTGTGATGCATTATATTTACAAGCGTTAATCTTGCTGACATGCTGCCCCTTGTGTTGTATTCGTGTTGTTTTCTTTAATATGGATTCTTGCCAAAAGTTTGTTTGATTGATGAGTTGAGATCTGCTATTCCCCGTCCAGAGATAGAAACATGTCGATCAAATACATCGTCTTCTTCTTCTGGTATTCTTCACGCAGATGCAGATCTGCGTTGCTTTTTATGGATGGTATGGCTTGAGGTATTTTGCATTCCATGGGTGTCTGAGGACTTCTCCTTTTAGGTTGCTCAGGTAGTAGGATCCGTTCCCTGCAATATCGTGTATGACAAAAGGTCCTCCCCATGTTGGTGCTAACTTGCCCCACTTCTTTTCTCGTTGGTATTGGGGTATGGTTCTCAGCACATACTGTCCTTCTATAAAATTTCTAAGCTTAACCCTCTTATTGTACTCCCTTGCTAGCTTTCTTTGATAGTTCTCCATTTTTAGCAGCGCTGCCTCTCTCCTTTCCTCGAGATCGTCGAGTCTTTCCAGCATCATATCTGTTGTGAGGTTCTTTTCCCATGCTTCGGTCTTTGTAGTTGGCATGATGATCTCTGTAGGGATGACAGCTTCGGCTCCATAGGTGAGCAAGAATGGGGACTCTCTTGTGGATGATCTTAGGGTTGTTATGTATGCCCACAGAATGTTGTGTAGCTGCTCACACCATCGTCCCTTATGCTCGTTGATGAGTGCCTAATATTGTATATATCTATCCCTTTTTGTTGGCATTTAACTCATCTTTTGTGCATTAATTCTACATTTTATCCCATATTCTGTATTTTCTTTGTTTTCAAGAATAAATATTTTTATTAATTAATTTTGCATTTTTAGGTAATAAATAAAGTCTGGATGACTTGCGGAGCGGAAAAGAGCTGAAGAGTGGTGAAAAGACGGAAGAAATTACGCAAGGAAGCCGCAAAGAATGGTGCGCACAAGACCAAAAAGCTAGGAATGGGCTCAAGAAGGAAGAATTGTTCTTAAAGAAGATATGGGCTTGGCATACCCAAGGCCCTAAACCCTTACCCAAACCCATTTTCTATAACCAAAACCGCCTCCATCTTCAGCCGTCGGATTGGATCCATCTCATCATCCGATGGTCGCTCCTTCATCGCGCATCAAAATCTGAAGCTCCTGAAAAACACCATAGTGCCTAAATTCCAAGCCTTCAGATTAGATCACATTTAGATCCTACGGTCGCTTCTTTGCATGCGCATCAAACCTCGATACTTCCGCTTAACACTACAACACCTAACTCCATCCGGCACCGTTAGTTTCGTTGTATATCTGCATCCAACGGTCTCTGCCAGCCTCTTCACTTTTAGCCATTAGATTGATCCATCATCTCCACATCCCACGGCTCATCCTCGTTGTTCATCCAATTTGCTACAACCGCCCAACACCCGAGCACCCGATACCTATACCCATACCAAACATCCCCTTCCCCTTCTTCCATCGACATCTTCTCTTTCTCTCTCACCCTCTGCAACCACCATACCCTGCCGCACCACCATCACCACCACCTTCTCCTCTGTCATCTCCACCAAACGCCGCCAACAACTCTCTCCACCAAACCGTATCTACCCACATCACCCCCCATACCCTACATACATCTCTAGCCACCTATTTTACCCATTTCCCCTCTAATTTTCCCTTGAAACCCTAGGTGGGAAATTAGTAAAATAGGTGAGGCTATAAGACTGAATTGGAGCAGGAGAAGGACTGAGAGAAGGCAAAGAAGGATGGGTCGACGTCAATTTGAAGATTAGGTGAGTAATTTTAGGATTTTCAAAACCCTAATTTACTGTTTTGGGGGTTTTTCTTTTAAAGTGTAATTGGGTATAAATATGGGTTGTGGGTGTTGTTGTAAAGGGGATGCTGGGTTAGCCAGCTTCACTCTTGTAGAGAACTGGACTAGCCAGTTTCTCATTTGTTTTATGTTTACACTGTTGGTTCATATGTTTATCATGTTTTTGTATTTGCTCACCATATGTGTGTTGTTTGAATTGCCTTGTATGATATTTATTATTGTTTACAAGATTAGCA
Source organism: Papaver somniferum (assembly GCF_003573695.1). Classification (NCBI taxonomy): domain Eukaryota; kingdom Viridiplantae; phylum Streptophyta; class Magnoliopsida; order Ranunculales; family Papaveraceae; genus Papaver; species Papaver somniferum. Next base: position 125,899,238 of record NC_039360.1, read on the forward strand.
TGAGCTAAGTTGCATTGCTGAGGCTCAGATGATGCTTTAGTGCACTGTTAGGTAGTGGAATGCTAGGTTAGAGCCTTAGGATGAATTGTTTTGATTGAGCAATGGGAGAAATTAGTGCTCATAGCAAGCTAATTCTCTTTCCATTCCATTTGTATGCTTAGGATGCATTGTTTTGATTGAGCAATGGGAGAAATTAGTGCTCATAGCAAGCTAATTCTCTTTCCATTCCTTTTGTATGCTTAAGATCCTAATGTCAACCTAGAATTGCATTGTTTGGCTAGGTCACAAGGGTGGATTCAATTGCCTTAGTAACTTCTCACATTGCTTCCTTATCAGTTATTTCCTTCACTGTTTTTGCACTTCACATCTTGCTGTGCACTGAAATCAGTGCACTGCCTTCCCTGCCCTTGGCTCATAGCCTTGGTTCCTTGTTGTTTTACCATCTCTGTTTCACTGTCACTGCAACCTTGTGACCTTGCATTTAGTTTTGCATCAATTATCAGCATAGTGAAACTTCAACTATACACCCCAAGTCCCTGTGGAGATGACCTGTTCTTGCACATACACACTACAATGACAACTGTGCACTTGCAGTTTAACATGTAGGCCTTCTTATCCTCTGTCTTATTTTCTTACTCCTTTAAATGCCTACCAAGTTTTTGGCGCCGTTGCCGGGGATTGGTGCTGTGTTTTTCTTGTAGTTTTATTAGCTATATTTGCATTTCACTGCATAGCATTTGCATCTGCATCTGCTTCACTTCATTTGCTGTTGGACCTGCTGTTCTGAACCCGTTTTTCCTCTGCTGGGACGCCACCAAGGAAAAGAACCAAAGACCAACTGGGTTTTTGCAACAATATCAGAGCAGCTGAGCTGTGCTTAAAAGGTAACCCATTTAAGAGAACCCGAATTGTGGGCTTCCAATTTTTAATTGTGGGCTTGTAATATTAAAGCCAATTTTTGGGCTTCTCTTATTTTCTGTTGGGTTTGTAATAATTTATTTGTGGGCTTGTTTGTTTACATTGATTATGGGCTTGTGTATTTAATTTTTGTGGGCTTGTTTAAATTGGACTTGTATCTTGTATTCTGGGTTTAAACCCAGCTGAGCTTGTAACCGATTGTGGGCTTGTTTCCACTCAAGAGTGGACCTCGAAATCAAAGTTTTAAAACAAACGTCGGGCCTTAACCAACTGGGCCAAATTAAACTTTCAAAATTAAAACTTAGTGTTTCGTGGGCCGCAGCCTTCCTCCCATTCCATTAGAGGACCAACAGTGGGCTTGCTCCCAATTTCAAAAACCAAAAATTTCTCCCATAAAAACCAAAGTTTTCCAAATGTTTCCCTAAAAAACCAAAATTTTTCTTTTTCCCATCAAAACCAAATGACTCCCGACAAAACCAAATGTCTCCCGACAAAACCAAATTTTTTTCCAAAAAGTCCAATCCCATTAAAAACCAAAATTTGCTTGTAGATAATGTGTTAGTTCAATTTCCTTTTGTATATATTTTGTGCTCATCCATTGTGACTCCGAATATGTTGGAGTTTTGCCTTGGATAACGGAGTTTTAATTCTGCTTTCGCCGAAATCGGGTATTCTCTCTCCTTTTACTCTACTCAGCATGTCCCTTTCCATATGTTGCATTATAATTTTATTATCTTTTGAAACATTGAGGACAATGTTTAGTTTAGGTTTGGGGGTATGGAATGGATACCACGATAATATGCAATAATTGAAAACGAACTCCTTCTTCTTTTGAAAAAATCGAAAAAATGAAAAAAAAATGAAAAATCATAAAAATGGAGCTCATTTACCGTGAAATGTTGACTCTTGTGCAAATATGTAATTATTAGGAGTCTTAGTCTAGATATTTAGGCACCCTGATTCTAGCACAATTCACATAGTGATAAGAAATTTGCACGCGCACGATCTACCAATACATGTATGGCCTCGATCTTCAAGGTGTTTGATAGGAAGTTACGATTGCCAATCACTTTAGAATACTGAACGAAACTTGACTAGCTTGTTCTTTGGTTGGTTGGGATAGAAGGTGGAGGTTACATTAAGAAAGACAACCATCGAATTTAACTGGGTGCATCAAAAAGGGCTACCTCTTGCAAAGTGTCATGTAATCTTTTGTTTCCTTTTGTATATGTATCAAAAGTGTTTCCTTATGCAAAAAAAAAAAACGATGTATTTATTCAAAAAAGAAAAAAAGAAAATATCAGAAAAAAATCAAGTGTTTATCAATTCCATTCTCTCTTGTTCCAAAAATAAAAGAGAGTAGTCAATGTAAATAAGAGTCATGTAAATAGTCATTTTGTTGTTTCATTGTAATAAGCAAGGAGGGTGTATGCCATTGATGTACAACGCGAGTAATTGTGAAATACCTCCAACTCATTCACAATTCTCGTAAAGTCCGGACAGCTAGCTAGATTTCGACCTTGGTTCTTAGCCTGAGAAACTATCTCTTGGTGATTAGTAGTCATAACTTCAGATCTTTCTTTACACATGTGTAGATACACTCTACACTCTTATCACATGTCTTTATTTGTTATCAGTGCTAGGATTGTGCCTTACATAGCTAGATTGACATCTCCATTTTGCTGTGAGCTTAAACTGTTTTGCACATGTCACATTTGATGGAATCTGAGCTTATATTTTGACCTAGAACTTTGTAGGTACGTTCTAAGCAAACCTTCACGAGACTTAACTCGTCCACTAGGGACACTTAGTGGTTTAAAAGGCTTAGTGCATACGCTAAATGCATTCGAGAGACCAGCGACAGTGGTATAGTTAGGATTTCCTTAGTTTTGTTTTACTTGAGGACAAGTAAAATTCAGGTTTGGGGGTATTTGATGAGTGCCAAATATTGTAAATATTTATCCCTTTTTGTTGGCATTTAACTCATCTTTTGTGCATTAATTCTACATTTTATCCCATATTCTGTATTTTCTTTGTTTTCAAGAATAAATATTTTTATTAATTAATTTTGCATTTTTAGGTAATAAATAAAGTCTGGATGACTTGCGGAGCGGAAAAGAGCTGAAGAGTGGTGAAAAGACGGAAGAAATTACGCAAGGAAGCCGCAAAGAATGGTGCGCACAAGACCAAAAAGCTAGGAATGGGCTCAAGAAGAAAGAATTGTTCTTAAAGAAGATATGGGCTTGGCATACCCAAGGCCCTAAACCCTTACCCAAACCCATTTTCTATAACCAAAACCGCCTCCATCTTCAGCCGTCGGATTGGATCCATCTCATCATCCGATGGTCGCTCCTTCATCGCGCATCAAAATCTGAAGCTCCTGAAAAACACCATAGTGCCTAAATTCCAAGCCTTCAGATTAGATCACATTTAGATCCTACGGTCGCTTCTTTGCCTGCGCATCAAACCTCGATACTTCCGCTTAACACTACAACACCTAACTCCATCCGGCACCGTTAGTTTCGTTGTATATCTGCATCCAACGGTCTCTGCCAGCCTCTTCACTTTTAGCCGTTAGATTGATCCATCATCTCCACATCCCACGGCTCATCCTCGCTGTTCATCCAATTTGCTACAACCGCCCAACACCCGAGCACCCGATACCTATACCCATACCAAACATCCCCTTCCCCTTCTTCCATCGACATCTTCTCTTTCTCCCTCACCCTCTGCAACCACCATACCCTGCCGCACCACCATCACCACCACCTTCTCCTCTGTCATCTCCACCAAACGCCGCCAACAACTCTCTCCACCAAACCGTATCTACCCACATCACCCCCCATACCCTACATACATCTCTAGCCACCTATTTTACCCATTTCCCCTCTAATTTTCCCTTGAAACCCTAGGTGGGAAATTAGTAAAATAGGTGAGGCTATAAGACTGAATTGGAGCAGGAGAAGGACTGAGAGAAGGCAAAGAAGGATGGGTCGACGTCAATTTGAAGATTAGGTGAGTAATTTTAGGATTTTCAAAACCCTAATTTACTGTTTTGGGGGTTTTTCTTTTAAAGTGTAATTGGGTATAAATATGGGTTGTGGGTGTTGTTGTAAAGGGGATGCTGGGTTAGCCAGCTTCACTCTTGTAGAGAACTGGACTAGCCAGTTTCTCATTTGTTTTATGTTTACACTGTTGGTTCATATGTTTATCATGTTTTTGTATTTGCTCACCATATGTGTGTTGTTTGAATTGCCTTGTATGATATTTATTATTGTTTACAAGATTAGCATGAGCTAAGTTGCATTGCTGAGGCTCAGATGATGCTTTAGTGCACTGTTAGGTAGTGGAATGCTAGGTTAGAGCCTTAGGATGAATTGTTTTGATTGAGCAATGGGAGAAATTAGTGCTCATAGCAAGCTAATTCTCTTTCCATTCCATTTGTATGCTTAGGATGCATTGTTTTGATTGAGCAATGGGAGAAATTAGTGCTCATAGCAAGCTAATTCTCTTTCCATTCCTTTTGTATGCTTAAGATCCTAATGTCAACCTAGAATTGCATTGTTTGGCTAGGTCACAAGGGTGGATTCAATTGCCTTAGTAACTTCTCACATTGCTTCCTTATCAGTTATTTCCTTCACTGTTTTTGCACTTCACATCTTGTTGTGCACTGAAATCAGTGCACTGCCTTCCCTGCCCTTGGCTCATAGCCTTGGTTCCTTGTTGTTTTACCATCTCTGTTTCACTGTCACTGCAACCTTGTGACCTTGCATTTAGTTTTGCATCAATTATCAGCATAGTGAAACTTCAACTATACACCCCAAGTCCCTGTGGAGATGACCTGTTCTTGCACATACACACTACAATGACAACTGTGCACTTGCAGTTTAACATGTAGGCCTTCTTATCCTCTGTCTTATTTTCTTACTCCTTTAAATGCCTACCACTCGTCTAGTTGTTTTTTGAAAATAAGAGCAAGGGTCTTGTTTGTGGCTTCTGCCTGGCCATTGCTTTGAGGGTATATTGGTGTTGACTTGTTCTTTCGAATTTTGAAAGTATCAAAGAGCAAGTCAATGTTTTTACCCTGTAGCTTCTTGCCATTGTCGGGGACAATTTCTGCTGGTATGCCAAATCTGCAAATAATGTTTTGAAAGATGAATGTGAGGATACCCGAGTCACGGATCCTTGTCAGAACCTTAGCTTCTACCCATTTGCTAAAATAATCTGTGGCCACTATCAAGAATTTTCTTTTCCCTGATCCTTCGATCAGAGAACCCACAATGTCTATGCCCCATTTTGAGAATGGCCAAGGACTATCCACCGAGTTCAGCATCGTTTCGGGTGCGTGGATTCTTTTGGAAAAACGTTGGCATTCTTCGCATCTTCTTGACATTATTGCAGCGTCTCGTATCATTGTTGGCCAGTAATACCCTTGGTTTTTTTCCTTGTCCGCTAGAGATCTCATTCCACTATGATTCCCTACGTCCCCGTGATGTATATCTTTTAGAATCACGTGGCCTTCGGATCTAGATAGGCACCGTAGTAAAGGCCCGAGAAAGGATTTTTTGTATAAGATCCCTTCTCTTAAGTCGTACCTTCCTGCCTTTGATTGTATTTTCCTAGCCTGTTTTAGGTCCGCTGGTAGTGTTCCTTCTTTGAGAAAAAGGTGGATCTCAGATATCCAGTCCTCTTCTTTGCTGAAGTCTTCATCTTCGTCTGCTCTTGCCATGATATCATCCTCCTGGAAGTCATCGGCGATGTATTCCCCTGCATCATCGTCTGAAATATCTTCTCCCACGCTGCCCCCTTGGTTTACAGCGCGGAATTCTCGGGAAGCGACTGAGGGCTGGTAAATCCTACTTATTTTGATTTCTTTGACGTCCTCGTTCTTTAACATCGATGACACATAGGCCAAGGCATCTGCGTGCCTGAGTTCCTTTCTGCCTAGGTGTCGTAACTTAATGTTTGGTATCTGAGATGCCAGTGTCTGGACTAAGGCCATGTATGCTGACAGGGTTTCATCATAAACATCTTTTTAAATTGTTTGGTATCTGAGATGCCAGTGTCTGGACTAAGGCCAGTGTCGGAACTTAATATTTGGCATCTGAGATGCCAGTGTCTGGACTAAGGCCATGTATGCTGACAGGGTTTCGTCATAAACATCTCTTCGAATTGTTTGGTATCTGAGATGCCAGTGTCTGGACTAAGGCCAGTGTCGGAACTTAATGTTTGGTATCTGAGATGCAAGTGTCTATACTAAGGCCATGAGACCTGGTCTCCGAATTTTCGGTCATACTTTTGTCGATCATCTCTCCGTTCTCTTCTGTCCTCGCTGGATCATACATCTGAGTTGCCTCTCTTGGATCCGCTAGCTTGTTCTACAGAATTCGTGCGTGAGGGACGCTGAGTCTGAGCTCTGGGATTCTCTCGTTGGATTTCCTCTAACCTTGCATGTTTTACTATGATTACTCAAAGATCTCCTTCGGTGGCGGGGATGGTGCCGTGGATCTCGAAAAACAGGGGACTCATCCTGTCTAGCCCCCATTTGTAGTAGTTGATGCTAACTACTGGATCCACGTTTCCGATGGCTTGACATATTTTATGCCATCTGTCAGTGTATTCTTTGATTGTTTCCTTGTACTTAATTGCCAGCGAGAAGAGCTTATCCATTCCGGTGTTGACAACCTTGTTATACATATAGGTCGTCAAGAATTTTTCGGTAAGCTTCTCGTAAGAATCGATGGAATTTTCCGGTAAATTGTCGAACCAAGACAACGCGGATCCTTTCAGACTTGAAGGGAAGTATCTGCACAGTATGGCGTCGTCGTAATCACATCGTGCCATCATTCGTTATAATACCGAAGATGGGTTACGGGATCGTTGGATCCATCATAGCACTCGAACGCCGGAACTGGACATTTCTGTGGGATGAGAGCTTTGGCTAAGTGTTGCGGCAGCGGGGTAGTGTTTGCTTCCTGCATCACTTGCTACAACCTTCCACCTCCTTGCCTAGTTTTCAACTTCTTGATCTCTGTCATCATTTCGGCACCAAGATCCTCCATTGCACGTTGGAGTTCCTCTGGGATGGAGGATTGTCCTGGCCTTGGGGTATCATTATCGAAGTAGTCTGAGTCATCCGGATGGTAATCAGGATCAGATATTTGATTTCCTCTAGCGCCCCTTCGGTTTAGCGGCGCTGGGTTGTCAGTGACCACCATTCTTCGGTCTCGGTTCAGTATTGGTGCCATGGAATTGACTTCGTCATGTTGATTCCCCATTTCCGCACTACGGGTAATCCTTTCTTTGAGTTGCTGGTTTTCCTGAGCTAGCACTGCTACAGCGTCTGCGTACGTCTTCTGGTTCTTTCTCAATTCCTCAAGTTCTGTCATCATCCGAGTAGAGTGGTTTGATCCTTGATTTGGCGTTCCTACTTGCATATGTTCTCCAACCGCCCTCGTATGGTCTTCGTCAACGATTTGTACCGGCGGTTCTGGTGGATCCATGTGTACGTTTTGATGCTCCGCTGATTTCTGCGTGGGTTGATTCGTTATTAGGAGCGGTTGATCGGCCGGGAGGGGTGAATTCGGTTCGTTGGTGGGTGGCATTCCATATAGAGGTTGTTGTACCACGGACTCCGCCATCCCTTCACGTTGTTCATGCGGTCAGGTGGCAGCAGTCACTTTGGAGGCTCCCACTCTGGATGCCCCGGTTTTTGGTGCCCCAGCTTTGGCTGTCGCGGCCCTTAGTGCTTCCGCTGCAATAGCGCTGGCGTCTAAGGGCACGGTGCTCTCAGCTTTATCCTGCGTCTTGTCCATGACTGTGAGCTTTTCACCCTTCTGCTTTCTCCTAGTCATAACTGGCGTTGTCCTCGGTGTTTCTTTTGATGAGACCTTCGTTTTTCCTGCATCTTTGTTTTTCTCCACTTTTGATAGCTTGTGCAAAATATAGAAGGTATAAAAAGAAAATGGGATCCGCGGGGAACTTGTTAGCGGGGTTATGGAAATTAGACCCTGAGGATAAGAAAAGATTATCCGTCTATTATTCCCCTCTTCAGAGGTATCGGATCTCTTGACTTCCCCTGGCCTATTACATAAGTTCAATTACTAACATGCGTAGTTTGAAAGGAAGCGGGGTCCTAACGTAGAGCCCGCTGATGAAGATGTAGTTCTAACCAAATATTTTGATTTTCGGAGATACTGGATTTAAAATCATTTCGAAGATGCATACATATTAGCGGGTGTATGAAAATACTTCCGAAGATGGTTTATCCATTGGTTTCGTTTTTTCAAAGGTAAAAGATTGAAAACGTTTTCAAAGATGCAGATCTACTGAAATAAACGTGGATCTACTCATGGGTTTTATTTTTCAAAGGTAAAAGCTTAAAAATGCTTTCAAAGATGCAGATTTACTGAAATAAACACAGATCTACTCATGGGTTTTGTTTTTCAAAGGTAAAAGCTTAAAAATGCTTTCAAAGATGCAGATCTACTGAAATAAACACAGATCTAATCATGGGTTTTGTTTTTCAAAGATGCAAAACTTGAAACGCTTTTACCAAGACCTGGATCTACTGAAAGATGTATGGATATATCTATACAGACGTTATTTTTAGATGCTGAAACGAGAAACGCTTCAAGCACCATTATTTTCAGAGAACGGTGCTGGTAGCTAGGAAAAGAGTACCTAAAACTATAACCTATGTTTTACCTACAAGTATACAGGGTCTTGATGAAGCTAGTGTGCAAGTAGGGGAAAGTCCACAGGGACAAAGAGGGTGATATGTTGTTTTCTAAGTGATTTCCTAAAGAATTCTAAATGGCAGTGATATGGGAGGGACTAGGATCTTGAATCCACCCTTTTCCTAAGCTAAGTCCTCCTAGTTCTAATAGAGTCTTGTTCCTTGTATAGATATTAGTGAAGTTATAGCCTCATGTAACTATCTAGATGGCAGTTGAGGTTCTATGCATGCTTCTCATCAAAGGATGGTCTTAGGAGAATGGTTCAGTGTCTCTAAGATGATCCTAATCCTAGTTCTAGCTGCCTTCTCACAATGCAACTAAATATGGATTAACCTCTTAGATAGCTAAACAATCCTGAAGGATATTCTAATCGCAACTAAGGTGTTCCTACAAAGTACTAACTGTCTGATTAAAGTACAATTAGTCAAAGTTATGAACAACAATCTGTTAAGCATGAGTTGCAACACATTCAACATAGAAATAACCTGACTACAATGGATACAAGGCATACATTGTGAAAGTAAAATGCTGACATGTTTAGATTATATTTATCCACAACATTATATCACAACAAGAACACTGTCTAGAATATGAACAACTTAACATCAGAATTGGGGTTTCATCTAAACCCTATACATGAAATCAGAACATAACAAACATTGTGCAAAACAATTGAAAATAACACAGTTGAGGAACTGGATAGTCCAGTCCTCTTGGGTGAAGATCTGGCTAGCCCAGGCATATCTTCAACACAACACCCACAACCCATATTTATACCCAAATTAATCAATTAGGGTTTACAGAGAAAATCCCCAAATCCCCAAATTACACAGTTGAAATTAGGGTTCGACTTTACCTAATTTGACGTGACAAATTACTCAAGAAGGTCGACCCATTTCTTCTCTGACTCTCCTGCTCCTCTCCATGCCTTCCAATTGCGTTTCTAACTCGACCTATTCTATTGATTTCTTACCTAGGGTTTCAGAGAGAAATCAGGGAAGAAATCGAGAGAATAGATGGCTAGAAGTTTAGGGGAATGATGGGTTTCAGTGAGGGATAGCCATGATGGCTTTTGGTGGTTGATTGTGGTGGTTGAGGCAGTGGAGTTGGTGAAGGTGAGGCTGTTGCAGACGGAGTGGAGAAGATGGAGGTGGAGTCGATGGAATTAGGGATAGGGGTGTGTTTGGTTCTGCGGTTATAGGTGTTAGGTGTTTGGGTGTTGAGCGGTTTTCATCAAGTCTCGATGATTCGCGAAGCTGGGCCGTGGGATGCGGAAATGATAGATTGATCTAACGACTACAAGTGAAGAGGCTGGTATCGACCGTCGGATGCCTGATACAACGAAACTGACGGCTCAAGATGGAGTTAGGTGTTGTAGTGTTAGACAAGAGCTTCAGACTTTGATGTACTGGCAATGCTGCGACCATTGGATTCAGATGTGATCCAATCTGACGGATGACGAAGGAGACGGGTATGGATATTGGAAATGGGTTTGGGTAAGGGTTTTGGACCTTGGGTATGCCAAGCCCATATCTTCTTTAAGAACAATTCTTCCTTGTTAAGCCCATTTCTATCCTTTTGGTCTTGTGCACAACATTCCTCGCGTCTTCCTTGCGTAATTCCTCCCGACTTTTCACTACTTTTCTGCTCTTTTCGCTCCGCAATTCATCCAAACTTTATTTACAACCTAAAAATGCAAAATTAATTAATAAAAATATTTATTCTTGAAAACAATGAAAATACAGAATATGGGATAAAATGTAGAATTAATGCACAAAAGATGAGTTAAATGCCAAGAAAAATATATAGAAATATGCAATTTTTAGCACTCATCAAATACCCCCAAACCTGAATTTTACTTGTCCTCAAGTAAAACAAAACTAAGGAAATCCTACCTATACCACCGTCGCTGGTCTCTCGAATGCATTTAGCGTATGCACTAAGCCTTTTAAACCACTAAGTGTCCCTAGTGGACGAGTTGAAGTCTCGTGAAGGTTTGCTTAGAACGTACCTACAAAGTTCTAGGACAAAATATAAGCTCAGATTCCATGAAATGTGACATGTGCAAGACAGTAGAAGCTCACAGCAAAATGGAGATGTCAATCTAGCTATCAAAGGCACAATCCTAGCACTGATAACAACTAAAGACACGTGATAAGAGTGTAAAGTATTTCTACACATGTTTCTAGAATGACCTGAAGTTATGACTACTAATCACCAAGAGATAGTTTTTAGGCTAAGAACCGAATTCTAAGCCAAGCTAGCTGTCCGGATTTACGAGAATTGTGAATGTTCACCCAATGAGTTGGTGATATTTCAGTTTACCCGCGTTATACATCGATGGCTACACCCTTCTTGCTTATTACAAGACTATTTACAACAAAAAGATGCCTCTTTACATGACTCTTATTTTCATTGATTACTCTCTTTTATTTTTGGAACAGGAGAGAACTATTGTCTTTAACATGACAAAACATGGAATAAATAAATACTTGATTTTTTATTTTAATATTTTTTTTGATTTTTCTGAATTTTCTGACTTTTTTTTTTTTGAAGAAATAACTTTGATCTTTACAACATAGTGACACTTTTGATACATGAACAAAAAGAAAAACATAATTACATGACTCTTAGCAAGAGGTGGCCCTTATCGAATGCATCGGGTCAAATTTTATGGTTGCTTTTCTTAACATATCCTCCAACTTCTATCCCAGCCAACCAAAGAACAAGCTAGTCAAGTCTCATTCAGTATTCTAAAGTGATTGGCAATCTAACTTCCTATCAAACACCTTGAATATCGAGGCTATACATGTATTGGTAGATTGTGCGTGTGCAAGTTTCTTATCACATGTGAATTGTGCTAGAATCAGGGTGCCTAAATATCTAGACTAAGAATCCTTATGTTTACATACATGCACAAGAGTCAACATTTCAAAGTAAATGAGCTCCATTTTTATGATTTTTTTTTTTTTTTTTGCAAAATGAAAGAGTTATGTTTTCAATTATTGCATGCTATCGTGGTATCTACTCTTTACCCCCAAACCTAAACTAAACATTGTCCTTAATGTTTCAAAAGATGAACAAAATTGTAATACAACATACGAAGAGGATCATGCTGAGTAGAGAAAAAGGAAAGAGATTACCCAATTTGACGGCGAAAGCAAGATTAGAACTCCGTTATTCAAGGCTAGAATCCAATATTTTTTAGCCGAGATCATATTGGATTAGCACAATATATACAAAAGAAACAAAAGATTTATCTAGAATATTATCTACTGGATTATATATAAGAAAATTCACCATACACTAAGAATCTAAAGAGTTGAGGATCAACCCAAAAGAAGGAGTGTAGACATTTCAACAGCTTCACACAATAATAATAGGAAAGAAATGCAAGTGAGGCTGTGAAACAAAATGAGCTACCCCCAAACCTGGATTTTTCAACAGATATAATTTTGGGTACAAAATCTCGCAGTTTTGGGGGTTCATCATGCCCAAGGTCTAACTCGAAATGGACTTTGCTAGGGACGGGAAAACATGCATATTCCAACTGTGGCTCCTTAAAGGTATTGTATTTGGATGCAAAATAGTCCAAAAGGACTTGGGAGGCACACAGTTCTAATCCTAGGTTGGGCATTCTCAGAAAAATTGGTTTGACAATATCGGTACAAACCAAATCTAGGTTGGGTGGAAGGCCATCAGATTGTGACTTATGTAGGACGATAGGCACATCATTATTAATCACATCAACATCTCCTAAGTCTTCTACAAGTGTCACAAATGCTCACCATGCTCACACAAATCAGAATCATCAACATCATCAGAAGAATTATTCTCATGCATCGGCAAATCAGTGGAAACATCACAACGTGACCCAGGTAGAGAATCAGACACAACAATTATATTTTCATGCATATTAGTGTCAACAGAAGATTCTATATTACCTAAGTCATCTTCATAGGACAGATGCACATGCTCAAAATCAGTATCAACATCACATGTATATGGAATACTAGAAGAAACATCATTCATGAAGGTCGAGGCAGAGAATCCTAATGTATTTGAACCCAAAGGTTCGATAACATTTTCAGTATAGACATGTTCTTCTAACATAACATCATGATAGGGATTTTGCAATCTAGGATAATTTTCAATCCTAAGGTCGGAGCTATCACAAGAATAAGACTCTAAATCATGGGGGTGACTCATACCATGTGGTGTTGTCCCTGTTTCCCTAACAGATTCCCATTGATGGGTTTTCTCTGCAATCTCAGCTAAAAATTTTCATGCATCATCCACAGATTTATCAAGAAATTTACCATTACACATAGACTCAACCATGGTTCGAGATTTAAAGTCTAGTCCCTCATAGAGGATGACGACAAGTCTCCACTTCTCAAATCCATGGTGCGGACATTCGCTCAACAAATCATTAAAACGTTCAAAATAGTGAAAAACAGTTTCCTCATCCAATTGGACAAAACAATTGATACTTTGACGAATAGCGATGGTCCTATGATGTGGAAAGAATTTTTTGAAAAATAGATCTGTGAGTTGGTCCCAAGTGTTGATTGATTGTGGTCTCAAACCGTAAAACCATGTTTTTTCCCTTTCCTTTAGAGAAAATGTAAACAAACGCAATTTCACAGAATCTTCGGACATATGATCAGGTTGCATAGTCCGACAAATTTGTTCAAACTCTCTTACATGAGTATAGGGGTTCTCAGAATCGAACCCTCGAAATATAGGAAGTATTTGTATCATGCTTGCATTTATTTTAAAAGGGCTATTGGTTTGAGGTAAGACAATACATGATAATGGAATTTTTATTGTGGGATACATGTATTCATGGAGATCACGAGGTTGTCCCATATTGAAAAGACACAAAGCCCACTATTTGGTTTTAATGGGTTTTCAAAACTCCTTTTGGTTTTAATGGGATGAGGCCCAACTAACTGGTTCAAATTTTCTGTGGGACAAGCCCAGCGAACGTCCTAGAGATTTGAGTACACGACCCAACTAACGAGTTCAGCGAACCAAGCCCAGGAATGCACGAGGTCCAGCTGGGTATTTGATTTTTGGTCTCTCAGTTAGCCAAAATACGAGGCCTACTTGGGCCTAAAAACGTTTTTCAAATTTTTGTTGGGTCAAGCCCACAGTTCAGTTCAAATTACAAACCCAATAGAAAATGGAAGCCCACAATTTGGGTTCTCTTAATGGGTTTAGGCTTACTCTTTAAGCACAGCCCAGCTGCTCTGATTTTGGTTGCACAGCCCAGTTGGGCTTGGTTCTCAGCAACAAGCTCAGACCAGCAACTCAACAATAGCAGAAGGAAAACAACAGCAGCACCAGAGGCTGGCTGTAGCAATGGACCAAGCACCAGCAGCAGCAGGAAGAAGTAGCAGCAGCAGCGGGGAGAAGAAGAAAGTAGCAGCACAGCTGCAGCAACAACAGCAAGAGCACCAGAGGCTCAGCACCAATTAGTAGCAGCACCAGCAGCGGCACAGGTTCAGCAGTACCTGTCACTCAACCAAGTTCTTAGTTCCAGAAGTTTCAATAACTTGAGAGAAAGATATGCAACTGCTACAAGATAAACATGGCCAGAGATGCTTGCACTACACAGCAGGTTACAGAGTTACTAAGATGCAAGAAAACAGATGATGCAGGATGAATATGCAAATGCAAGATGAAAATTCTCCTAAGTTATGCAAATTATGCAATGATATGCAATTATGACATGACAGTATGCAGTGCAGCTAAGTTACACCACACATCAGCTAAGTTACACAAAAAAAAAAATCAAAGTAAGATAAAAAGAACAACAACCACACAACGCTAAGTCCCCGGCAGCGGCGCCAAAAACTTGGTAGCTGGGAAAAGAGTATCTAAAACTACAACCTATGTTTTACCTACAAGTATACAGGGTCTTGATGAAGCTAGTGTGCAAGTAGGGGAAAGTCCACAGGGACAAGGAGGGTGATATGTTGTTTTCTAAGTGATTTCCTAAAGAATTCTAAATGGCAGTGATATGGGAGGGACTAGGATCTTGAATCCACCCTTTTCTTAAGCTAAGTCCTCCTAGTTCTAATAGAGTCTTGTTCCTTGTATAGTTATTAGTGAAGTTCTAGCCTCATGTAACTATCTAGATGGCAGTTGAGGTTCTATGCCTGCTGCTCATCAAAGGATGGTCTTAGGAGAATGGTTCAGTGTCTCTAAGATGATCCTAATCCTAGTTCTAGCTGCCTTCTCACAATGCAACTAACTATGGATTAACCTCTTAGATAGCTAAACAATCCTGAAGGATATTCTAATCGCAACTAAGGTGTTCCTGCAAAGTACTAACTGTCTGATTAAAGTACAATTAGTCAAAGTTATGAACAACAATCTGTTAAGCATGAGTTGCAACACATTCAACATAGAAATAACCTGACTACAACGGATACAAGGCATACATTGTGAAAGTAAAATGCTGACATGTTTAGATTATATTTATCCACAACATTATATCACAACAAGAACACTGTCTAGAATATGAACAACTTAACATCATAATTGGGGTTTCATCTAAACCCTAGACATGAAATCAGAACATAACAAACATTGTGCAAAAAAATTGAAAATAACACAGTTGAGGAACTGGATAGTCCAGTCCTCTTGGGTGAAGCTCTGGCTAGCCCAGGCATATCTTCAACACAACACCCACAACCCATATTTATACCCAAATTAATCAATTAGGGTTTACAGAGAAAATCCCCAAATCCCCAAATTACACAGTTGAAATTAGGGTTCGACTTTACCTAATTTGACGTGACAAATCACTCAAGAAGGTCGACCCATTTCTTCTCTGACTCTCCTGCTCCTCTCCATGCCTTCCAATTGCGTTTCTAACTCGACCTATTCTATTGATTTCTTACCTAGGGTTTCAGAGAGAAATCAGGGAAGAAATCGAGAGAATAGATGGCTAGAAGTTTAGGGGAATGATGGGTTTCAGTGAGGGATAGCCATGATGGCTTTTGGTGGTTGATTGTGGTGGTTGAGGCAGTGGAGTTGGTGAAGGTGAGGCTGTTGCAGACGGAGTGGAGAAGATGGAGGTGGAGTCGATGGAATTAGGGATATGGGTGTGTTTGGTTCTGCGGGTATAGGTGTTAGGTGTTTGGGTGTTGAGCGGTTTTCATCAAGTCTCGATGATTCACGAAGCTGAGCCGTGGGATGCGGAAATGATAGATTGATCTAACGGATACAAGTGAAGAGGCTGGTATCGACCGTCGGATGCCTCATACAACGAAACTGACGGCTCAAGATGGAGTTAGGTGCTGTAGTGTTAGACAAGAGCTTCAGACTTTGATGTACTGGCGATGCTGCGACCATTGGATTCAGATGTGATCCAATCTGACGGCTGACGAAGGAGACGGGTATGGATATTGGAAATGGGTTTGGGTAAGGTTTTTGACCTTGGGTATGCCAAGCCCATATCTTCGTTAAGAACAATTCTTCCTTGTTAAGCCCATTTCTAGCCTTTTGGTCTTGTGCACAACATTCCTCGCGACTTCCTTGCGTAATTCCTCCCGACTTTTCACTACTTTTCTGCTCTTTTCGCTCCGCAATTCATCCAAACTTTATTTACAACCTAAAAATGCAAAATTAATTAATAAAAATATTTATTCTTGAAAACAATGAAAATACAGAATATGGGATAAAATGTAGAATTAATGCACAAAAGATGAGTTAAATGCCAAGAAAAATATACAGAAATATGCAAGTTTTAGCACTCATCAGGTGCTCGGAGCAGACAGTGCGTAAGTCACAGGATAAGATAAATCTTTTACCGGGACAAAGTCCCTGTTTCTAGCGCCAGATTGTCAACACATAAATCACGATGGCATCCACCTGTTCACAAGCAATGTTCGCATACACATTATATTATAAATCGTGCGTTGTATGCGTAAGGGGAGGTGATTATATCGATTCATCGACTCAGAGCCTTCGGGCTCGTCATTGTCTAGTCATATATTATCACTTATAATGCTTGTATACCAGAATAAACAAAGATCGAAGTATAAATGTGAAGTGCATGATGCAAAACGCTGAATGTAAAGTGCTGAAATGTGAATAAGACAGAGATTTATGTGGTTCAGTACTAAGGCCTACATCCACGGGGTTGGTGTTTCACTATTATTGAATGGTTACAAAATAGTCGAATGACTTTGAAGTATACATAGGTCAGCGGAAATGAGAGGTTTACTTACTCTTCCTATTTCTCTCTCTCTCCTATGTTCTCCTCTAATTGTTATGGATTGGTCGACCCCTTCTCTCTTAGTGGAGAGGGGTATTTATAGGGTTACAACGTGGGGTCCACTTCTGAAGGCCGTTGTAATCTTATCATCTTGTGCTTTGTGCCAATACCGCAGACCTCTTCGTCTTCTATGATGCCCCAGCGCTCCATGCTTGATGACGAAGAGTTGTCATCGTGTCTTCCATAGGTTGGTTGACACGTATACTGCTCAGGGCGTTTAATGCTTGTAGTTGGGTCGTCTGCACGCGCCAGACAGACGTCCTCTGCCCCTGTCATATCTGTGTCAGTCGGATTACCCCAAGCCGCTGATCTTGGATCTCTCTTGAGATGGGATAAAGTAAGTCTTTGGATGATGTTCAGTGCTTTGCGATGGCATTATATCTACTCCTCGATCCTTCACCGTTGGATCTGTCGGATGAGGGCCTTGCCTTGAGGAGACACGTCTCTTGGTTGTATGCGCGTGGCATCACACCTTGATGCCTCGGATTGTATGTCTTCCACGTGTTTCTCCATTGACACGTGGCGGATGATGAAATATGTACACACAGTTGAACTCGGAACTTCATTTGTGAAATTAGCCTCTTTGTTATTATGTTGTTTTGATTACCGACAAATGAATTGATATTCAGTTAAATTTGAAGATGAATAAACATTGCCAAGAAGCAACAACTTCGGAATCTGATTCAGACTCTGTCCCCAAAAAATCTAGATCGAGTAGTACAAATTATCAAACGTAGAAGGCTAACAAAAGGTGGACAATCGTTCTATGAGTGAACATTGATCTGGATAAGGAGGTAACATATGAAAAGGACAGAATGAGTACTCTCTAGGTCATTCTCTTTCCGCTATATGTTAATTGGTTTTGTGGTTTGTTTGTGAAGGATACTGGAACACTTCGGAGATTGTACTATTACGTGCGAGCAGCTGAAAATGTTAAACGGCTTTCATTAGCGGAGCTGGTTGTGGTGATAAACTAAGACAACTAAACAAGAAAGGGACAACATCGAGCATGAAGTAAGTTGTTAGTCAGTTAGTGCCTTCAGGACAAGTTGAGAAAGATGTCACTGTTTTTGCTTTTATCTGGTTTCGGGATATTGGATTTTCATTGGTCACAATGTCACATAACCACGGATCGACGTGTCCTATGCTTGATTTTGCCTTTATCACCTGAATATCAGATTTCTGAGATAAACAAGTTCAGATTTCTTTATTCTTTTTTATTGTAATTATTATTCAAATGTGTTGTTAGTTGTATTTCTACCTATTGCATTGATCGAAGATGAAAGCAGGTTTGCTACTTGGTTTCACTTCTGGCATGTTAAGCTGCAAACTTGAACTCCGTTGGCTAGAAACATCTTTGTTAAAATATTTTCAACTTGTCTTGCCTTTTTTTTTCTTCTAACTACCCATGTTTGTGCAGGTTGGGATTTCCATAAAAGTGTGCAAGGGGCGGATAGATATTCTGCAAAGAAAGGTAAAATATGAAGATAAAGACGGGACTTCAAGTCCATGGCTTTGCATTATGGTTGATAATTCCCAAGATAACATTGTGGCTCAGATACGGTGTGGTAGGAAGACATTTCATGCCTCTTGTTTTTACCCGTCCTTTTGATCATTTTGATTCTTTACATTCTCGTGTCAGCTGTTTTGAGAAATTACAGGTTTTGATTCTCAGTGAGAGGCTTCATGTGGTAACTGCTCAGTTTGACAAGTTAAAAACCATATACTTTTAAGAAGATGTTAATAGAACCACGTCGAGAAGAAAACCGCAAAAGGTGTCCATTTCACACTCAACGGATGCATCTAGATATGTACGTGCAGAAGAGCAAGAAAGCACCTTCTTGTGTGAATGTCCTTAACTGATTCCTGTATATTTGTATACATGACTTGCTAATGCATCGGCCTTGGGATGCATCATGTCCGCAGGGGTTTATGGGTTCTTTTGGGCTCATTGAAATTCTCAAGCGGTAAAACTGAAATAGCAGAAGTATCAAAATCTTTTGGGATCTTGTTTCCTTTTCCCTCTTTAATCAATTTTTTGTCTTCCTGTTTTGCTTGTATGTTGTCTTGGCATTCACTTTGTATATTACTTTCTTTGATATTTTTGTATTTTGCTTACTTGAGTACTAACACTTGCATTTCCTTTGTTATATGAATTGGTTCAACTCTCTTTTTATGCAGGTTCTACAAGATTCTTGCAATTATGGAGGTACTGCTGCTTACAAACAAGGGTTGATACGTTAGCTCCAACTCTCTTTGTATAATTATTTATATAAATCTTACTTTTGGCAACTAACTTAGAAGTCGAGTTGCAGGCAACCACTTTGAAAATGAAGTACTAGCACAAGGATTTTGCTAGTCAAGGTATGTTTCTATCTCCTTGTCCTCTCCGCATCATTCCTTGTCTCGCACTTGATATATATTCATAATCTGTGGCCTCTTTTTCCGGTATATCTTAAAGCATGATCACTTACTTTACTTTTGTTCACTTTGGCAGGGTTCAGGATGGCTGCTGAATGTGCACTAAATTCTTAAATTCTGGTTGCAACAAAGGAATAAGCAGATAATTCATTGAATTCTTGTGGCAGGGTACATGTTTAGCATAATTCAAATTTTGCGCTCTCTTTGTTTTTCACTGTCAGTGTCAAGTTTGTTTCGATGTTTTATGCTTTCTCTTGTTCTGCGTTTATTTCGATAAAAACTGTTTATTGAATTCTTATCATGGAAAAAATTTGCAGAGTTCTTACTCTTGCAGTGTTAAGGTTTCTTGTGATGCTAGCGCATTTAAGGTTAGCATAGTTTAACCATTACTCTTACAGTCTTAGTTATTAGTAAGTGTATTACAGTCAATATTTACATGACATTTTGTTCTTGGATCGTCTCAATGTAACAGGAGGTTGATGAAGTTTTATAACTTGATATGGAAAGGACTGAGAGCTAGAACAAAGAAACAGAAGTATTCATTTTCAATCTCTTCTCTCTAAGTAGTCTAGTCCATTCACAAAGTGTTGCTGGTACACCACTCATTTGGGTTGCTGGTCATGAACAACCTCCTGCTTATTGATGATTTCCACCAGTAACAACATCTGGGGTTCAGTAGGATCATGCTTGCAGATGTGTGTCCCTTGATGGATGAGCAGTTACTTCATGTATTTGTCTTTTAGATTTCATTTTTCTATTGAACACAAAATGTTAGTGTTAGAGCTTGCTCAGTCGAACTCGCAAGCGTTGCTATCTCAAGCTTGTTTGTCAAATTTAGTTGATCAAAACTATAATATAGATTTCTAATCTACTTATAATATGTCTCGGACTAGGATAGAATATGTAGTTGAGCTTTAGACTTCACGATGTTCATCGATTGGAGACGAAGATCTACTGAGGAGAGCTTGGAGGAACTTCATCAACAAAAGGTATATGGAGACTAAAACTTATATATCCCTCGGAAGTCTATTCTATTGTATTCTATCTCCTACGATACAAAGTCGTAAATATATAGACTTCATATTTACACATGTGATATTTCGAGCCGAGTTTATCTTGCGTATCTATTTCTCGAAATATGTGTTGGTAAGCTTTCGCTTTAACCAAGTTCATCTTATATTCTTGACCAAAGTCAAAAGATGATCATGTGAAAATCACCTGGTAACATCTTACATGATTTGTGTGAGACGGTCATTTAACATAGACTCAGAACGTATTGATCATTTGATCACTTGAAAATTGCTTTGAAGCTTATAGTTTGTGTGAGACAGTTATTATCGTCTTCTAAAAATGTTTCAATGATTGAAATGGGAGTTTGGAACAAATAACCATGATTGACTATAAGCACAGTATGCGTACTTGCATATGTGTAGTCCATAAACTGAAAACCTAATATGCGTACCCGTATGGTCAGTTGAAGTCCGGGAGCTATAGTATGCGTACCCTACGCGTACTGGCGAAGTTAGTTGAAGTCCGGGAGCTATAGTATGCGCACTTGTACGTGTACTGGTTTCAACTGAAGTTCGGATGTGTTAGACAGTATGCGTACCCGTTTGCATACTGGCGAACACAGTCCAAGTCCGACTACTTAAGTATGTGTACCTGTTTACGTACTTGAGTGGGTTATGTTCTAGAATCGGTTTTGTCATGAACTAATACATTTGTATAACAAGGAATGCAATCTTTTGCAAACCGTGGCTATAATGTTCATGAATTGATTTGAGTGAATCAAAACCGATTTTGCTTCAATTGTGTCTTGTATACTTCTAAGAGAATATAAACAATTGAACAACTTCATAACTAGTTTCATTTGAGTCATTTCAACTAATTGTGTTAAGATGAATAAAATTTATATGAAAGTGTTCATATGGCTAACTTTGGTTAACCGTTATTGAGCCAACTCAATATACATATGTTTAGGTTCGCTTACCCGTATCTAAATGAAAGTATATTTCATTTTTGTAACAAGTTAAGACCATCTAATGGTAGAGAGATATTGCTTTGGTTTTAAGCAGACTTAGCTTGAACGGTCAGGTTTGATTGCTTTTTCCCAAAGTAAACAAACTCTGATTTGAAGACTAATCCCCATCTATCATCACCACCACCACCACTAACTCCTAAACCAGGTTTTTCCTCCAAATCATTATCATCTTGTTCTTTGAGTTATTGATTAGGCATAACTATACCAGTAGAAACAAAATTAACAGGTTTTGTGTAATCTTTAGAAGAAGATAAAATACCTCTTTTGCTGCGCTTACTTGAAGAACCACCACCATCATCGGAATTACTACTAGCATAATCATCATCCCAAATACCATAAATAACATCATATTTTGATGAAAATTTCTTGTTTCTTTCTTTTCGTTTCTTGTAATAAAATTCTCCCCCTATCCATTCCCCACCTTCGTAGTCGTTCTCCATATCTAATCTCCCCATCTTTTGATAATCATCCATTCTTCACCTGAAATATCAAAAACCCTAACCATGTTTTACTCTCTCTCTCGAAAAGAAGAACAAGTATCAGGAACTAGGTCGAGGTAAGATCTCGTGTAGGTTGTGAGAGAGAGAAGTTGTATCGATATTTTAAAAACGGAAGAGTTATGAGGCGATATGGAAGAGGGGGACAGGCGATCCAGAGCCAGAAAGGGAACCTTGATCAAAGCTGCTACAGACCCCTCATAGGTGTCATTAATATGGACCATAATTTAAGGAGGTGGGTCCGGGGAAAACATGGGGTGGGAATTTGTGCAAAAATGATATATATATTCCCACCCCTTTCCCCACTCCTTTCCCCGCCTATGTGTCATGCATATATTGGTTAAATCCAATAATAATCCTGCTAATCTCAATCCAGGGATCAAAGATTAAAATCAATGCCACCTAATGGTGGAAGAGAACGGGGAAAGGGGTGGAGGAAGTGCATTAGCTTTGGGTATTTGTGTGGGTGTGTGAGAATGGGGAAGGTTGGGGAAGAACAGGCGAGGGCATAAAGCATTTTCGAATCCCGATTAGGGAAGCCTTTTCACTGCTTTGGGTTGAATATTTGTTGTTGTTTTCGTTTCTTGTTTTAACGTTCTTTGTTTCTTCTGACGTCCAACGGCCAAAGGAATCCTTTTCACTGCTTTCCAGTTTTCTTGATCGAAAACGCTTTACACCCCACTCATATCCCAAAAATTTGCCCCCGCCATGTGTTATTATATTAGTGGCTCAATTCATGGTTAATGGACCCCTGTTTGATGCCACATCATGGGGTATGTAGTACTGTCGTTGTTTCTTGATAGTTTAGAAGGGAAAGATGTCTGAGAACAGAAGAAATTAGATGTTCAATCAAGAAAAGTTTAAAACATGTTTTTGGGAATAGACTGGACTTTGAAACCACGTTTAATTGGGGCCATGGAAACTAATTGGGGGCCCTAGATTTCTATCCCCACCCATGGGAGGTGGATAAGGGGTGTCTATATATAATGAAAAGACTAGATTATCCCAACCCTTAGGATTGTGACACGTGTCAACCCTATTAATATTTTTTTATATATATATTTTTAATAAATTTGTTTGTTTTTAAATTAAATTTTTTTTATGAAAAATCGTCATTGAAAAAAAATCGATTTTTTTTCCTATATTTTTATCAAAGAGTCGTCAATAAAAGAATAACGACACTTTAGGGTCGTCATTGTTTTAATGACGATTCTAAAGAGTCGTTAATGAAGAGCTTCAATAACATGACGATTTTCCATAAAAATATGGGTAAAAGAGTTTAAAGAGTCGTTAATGACGACACTTTAGAGTCGTTAATGACGACACTTTAGAGTCGTCATTGTTTAAAGAGTCGTTAATGATGACTCTAAAGATTCGCTATTGTTTCAATGACGACTCTAAAGTGTCGTTATTGTAGAGTCGTCGTTGAAACAATAACGAATTTTTGGAATGGTCATTAAAACAATGACGACTCTAAAGTGTTGTTAATGAAAAACTTCAATAACATGACGATTTTTTATAAAAATTTGGGCAAAAAAAAATGAAAATTGAAAACAAAAAATTTGAAAAAAAAATAGTTAAACTCTAATTAAGTAAGATTAACATTAATTAAATAAGATTATCACTAATTAAATAAGGATAGATTAGCCATTACCTTAAATATTTGGATGGGGATTATTGGAATTAGGTTTGGGTGACCTTTTTTGTCCTCTAGTGTGAGGTCCCCAATTAGTTCCCAGGGCCCCCAATTAAACGTTGCTTTGAAAGTTTAGTTTATTTTCTCGTCACGATGACAGAGCAAACAACCTCATTAACAAATTTGTTCTTTTGAAGCAATTGGTATTATTATTATTATTCGGACTAGAGTAATCTTTCTAAAATCAAAAGAAAATCGTATACTAATCAGATTCATCAAGTGCCAAGTTTGTTGTTAACCAATTGCAGACCTCATTCATTTCTTTTGTATTTGTTGTGTGTCCAAGTTTGCAAGAAACAAAGGAATGGCAATCTTAAGATAATATCATATAATACACATCTACTGTAAACTTAGGCGAGAAACCATATTTCATACCTATCATAGGTTTTTGAAGTGAGTTTTTGGATTGGAGCCAATATGTCTTCCTTTCAAGAGAGACGAGGAAAACCTTCAGCAAATCGGCGATTACTGGGTTAACTCAGTATTTTCAAATTTCTTTTCCCTCTCTTTGATTTCTTTCGTTTGATCTTTGTTTGTCCATTATGTTCATTTCAGTCGATTAATCTTCTCAATTTTATATCTTAGATTGGATTGTTGAAGAAATCTAAGTTTCTCTTATTGGTTTGTTTTAAACTTTTTGTTATTTGTTTATTTCTTAAGATAAATCTTGGTTGGTGTTATTTGCTAATGGAAATCTAATTCCCCTTGGTAGGAATCCTTGTTCATGCTTGTGTAATCTCGGGTCGTGGAAACGATTTTTGGTGAAGTCTCAAGTATTCTGAATCGAGTTATCACAGTAGTGTTTGCTTTCGAATAAGTCGTATTACTGTCCCCAAATCACTGTGTTCCAGAAGGTCGTTTTGGGATCCATTACCATTTTCTTCTTCAGTTCCAATTTTAATTCCTGAGTCTATTATCATAGCTTGATCATGATGATTAAGCTTCATCATCTCAATCACTTTCAATTGGTCGTTAAACTCAAAAACCTGGTCCTCTGCCAAATTTTCAGCAACAATAACAAGGAAAGTTTCCCTCTCTATAAAATTCAAAAAAAACTCAAACTTAATATCCCGAAAATTATGTAATCCGGTCACCCTCTCAATTATTTTAGGAAACAAGAAAATCCTGCTTATATTTTCCCCTTTTATAAACCTATAATATATCCTCCATTATCTCCTAACCCTAAGCATACTCTTTCTTATTTAATTCGAAGTTTTGGTCCAGAAAATCTTGCGAGTTACAGAAGAAAAAACAGTATCAAAGTAATGGAGAGTTTATCTCAGAGTATGCAATCTACAAATATGGGTGCTACCAACTCTAGAGTTATTAGAAGAACCATAACTTTAGCTCAGGTCGTGAAAGATGCTGCTGATGAATGGAGTTTTAGTTTACTGGGAAAGCTCATTTCTAAAGACCCTCAGAGCCATGAGAAAGTCAAAGAGGAAGTGAATTTTAGATGGAGATGCTACCGGAGGTTCCATATTATCTCTAAAGGAGTTAATCTATTTGTTTTCAGATTTGAAAGAAAACAAGCATATGAAAGTATCCTAACAAATGCTCCATGGTCAATGTTAGGATATCTCACGTGTCCGCAAGAATACAATTCCAAAATTCCTCTTGAAGATCATAAATTCATAAGTCAAGTCTGGTGTGTAAAAATTCTAAATCTCAAACAAATCATTTTAAATGAAAAACTTGTGAATGATATCTGCTTGGATATTGGAAATAAAGTTTCTCCGATAGGGAAGAAGAAGACTCCAAGAGAACATGTCACCAATACTGTTTTTGTTGAGGTTAATCTAAAAGAACCGTTAAAGAGAGGTGGTTGGTCGTATGCTCCATCCATCTGGAGAAAGGGTTTGGGTGATTTATCATTTTGATATGCAACCCTATGAAATACGTAAAGCATGCTGGGTAGTAGATCACATTGAAGAGAATTGTAAAAGGTTAGCTCAAGAACACAGAGTTGAAGCAATGATTGAATCAGAATTTGCTGATTATATTCTGACTGAGGAAGGTAAAAAAATTCTGGCTGCTTATATCATTGATGAGGATGTGAATAGTAATATGGATACTACAGAAGGCTCTTTGTCAGCTGTGACTAATTCTAATCCAGAGATTGATTTTCACAGTGAAGGATAGGCAAGGAAAAATAAGTGAACCAGAGAAAATGATAATTCTACATCTGAATCTAATCCTATCCGACTCATATCACCCATAACAACCTAATTTTTCAGAGTGATATTCTGATAATGGAAGGAATATGAACTGATAATAACAGATCTGCAATGGATCTTCATATGGATTATCAACACAATGATGGGGTGATGAAATCAATCAATAACTTGTCTGCTCAAATTGGATATTTGGTTACACAGAATCAACAAAGGAATTCCGTCAATTATCCGGTTAATTTCCCAACCCTAAATTTTACCCATTTTTCCGATTTTTTCAAACTTACAATTTTTCACAATTTTAAATTTTCTCTTGATCTTTGTTCCCCCCTTTTAGTTCACTTTTATCTTCCTTCATTTCATATTGGTATTCTAATTATTATCTATGATAGACTAGCTGTTAAACTTCAACCAATCATGAGACTCATATCTTGGAAAGTTCAAGGATATGGCAATAAAGATACCAGGAACCATCTGAGAAATCTAATTCACAATAATGATCCTGATGTTATCTTCTTAGCTGAAACTAAAACTGGCCATAAAAAAATGTCTTCCTTCATCAAGCCCCTTAAGTATCCAAATTTTTTCATAGTAGACCCAATTGGTTTGTCTGGTGGCCTTTGTCTTCTATGGAAAGATGGCCTTAGTTTAGAGATTTTGAGTTCTCAATTCAATGTAGTTGACTATACTTTTCAATTTGATGGTAGAACTAAGGTTGTTTTTTCCTGTATGTATGATGCTCTCCCTGATGGTAATAGAAATGTTCAATGGGATTTTATTATGAACTATAGGAAAGCTACTTCTTGTCCCTGGATTTTATTAGGTGACATGAATTTCATCCTAAGTAATGAGAGAAATCAGGTGGTCATCCCCATACTCAATCTATGCTAAACACTGCTAATGATTTTATTAATGCTCTAGGTGTTCATGACATGAGTTTTTCAGGAAACATATATACTTGGACTAATAGAAGGAATGGCTCTGAGTTGATCCAAGAAAGGTTAGATAGATTTCTTGGTGATGAATCTTGGTTTAACGATTTCCCTGACTCTCATGTTTACCATCTATCTCCTATAGCTAGTGACCATAGTCCAATTGTTCTTACCAGTTTTAGAAACTCTAATACTGTAAAGAGGCCTAATAAATTCAACAAATGTTGGCTTAGGGATTCCTCTTGTAAGGATATTGTTTTCAACAATCGGAAATCAATAAATAATGGATTTGTTGTCTTTAAATATAAATCCTCTCTGAAGCAAGTTAGGTTTTCCTTAAGGGATTGGAACTACAAGATCTTTGGGAATATTCAGTTTAATCTTACAGCGCGTTCGTTTCGGGTTAATCGGAGATGTTGTAATCCGATTCCCAGGGAATCATGTCAATTCCGCGAACCGAACAATACCAATTATCTCGGAATTGGATTTCTTGGGAATCTGATTCCCCCTAAACTACCGTTTTCAATTGCAGTGATCATACAATGGAATAGAATCGAATTTCAGCGGGAATGAAAGGTAAAAGTCATGGAATGACTTAACTACCCTTTGAATAGTCTAAAGAACACTAAACACATTTTTCTCAATTTTTCAAGTTTTGTGAAAGAGGAAAAAAGATTCAACTCCAGATGGAGATATGCCATGGCGATTTCTTCTTCTAGGTCTTCCATCTGTGTAAAACCCGCATCTCTTTCGAAATCGTATAATATTTTGAAACCCTAAACTCGATCTCTCTTCTCTAAACCAAACACTCGATCAATTTTAAAACCCTAAACCAAAAGATCGTTCAATTTCAAAAACCTAAACCGGATCTCCCCTTCTCTAAACCCGAAAATCAATCTCGCCTTAGATTAAGTTCTTATATTGGTTAGATTTGAATTTAATTTCTATTTGATCCTGTTTTATCCTCTGGCTTTCACATTTCCTGTTACAGAAAATTGAAAGTCCTTGATTCTTCATCTTCTCAAGGTATTATCCTACAAAGGAAATTAGTTTAATTCTACGGAATTTTCAAGTGTAAGGGTATTTAAGTAGTATTATAAATTTCGATTACCCTTTAATTCAATTAATTCAACCGAACACAATTCTATTGATCAAGGAAACCATTCCTCGGAATTCAATTATAGGAATTGGATTGAACCGAACGGGCTGTTAAGGACACCAAAGGACAAATAGAAAATTTACATTCCCAAGGGATAGTTGATACTAGTAACCCTGTTCTAGCTAGTCTTCTTAAACAACTGAATTATTGGCAGGATATTGAAGATGATTATTGGAAACAAAGATCTAAATATGATATGATCAAATTTGATCATAGAAATACTAGTTATTTTCACTCTAGAGCTAATTTTAGAAGGAAAAAAACTAATATTGAATCTATTAAGGATAATACAAGAATCTAGTTAAATGATAGACAGGAGATTGCTACTAATCTTAAAAATCACTTCTCTTCTATTAGTAAAACTAGTAATCTTATCCATAATTCTAGCCTTTTTTATTGTATTAAAACCTGTGTTACTGATGTTGATAATTTGTGTTTGATGAGACTTTCTTCTAGTGAGGAAATCAAAGAAGTGGTTTGTAGTATGATGCCCTGGACTTCCCCAGGCCCTGATGGATTTCCACCAGGGTTATACCAGCACATGTGGGACATTGTAGGAGAGGATACTGTTAAAATGGTTCACTGTTTTATTCAAGGTAAGTATCTCTTAAAAGAAAATAATCATACTTTTATCTCTCTTATCCGTAAAGTAGAATATCCTAACATGACTGGTGACTTTAGACCTATTAGCTTGTGCAACACTTCTTACAAAATTATTTCTAAGATCTTAGCTAATAGATTAAAGCCTCTCCTAGCAAAAATCACTACTCCTTATTAAGCTGCATTTGTACAAGGTAGACTCATGACTGATAACATAGTCATTGCATATGAGATAGCTGATACTATGAAAAAACACAAATATAAAAAAGGTTTTATGGCCTTGAAATTAGACATGTCTAAGGATTTTGATAGGATATAGTGGCCTTTACTTCATGACTATCTTAAAGCTCTGGGATTTTATGATGATTGTTGATTAATCAATGTGTTTCTACTGTGTCATCTTCTGCATTGCTTAATGGAGTCCCTGGTGATCAATTTTGGCCTTCAAGAGGTCTGAGACAGCGAGATCCCTTGTCTCCTTACCTTTTTATTTTGTGTATGGATATTTTATCCAAAAACTTTCTTGATGCTGAATCTAAGAACAATATCAAAGCTATTAAAGTGACTTCATCTTCTCCTGTTATTTCTCACTTATTTTTTGCAGATGACTGCCTAATTTTTATGAAAGCTAACACTAAAGAGGTTAGGCATCTGAATAATATCCTTGATAACTTTAGCAAGGCCTCATACCAAGCTATCAACTTTGGTAAATCCTCTTTGTCTTTTAGTAAAAAAACTGATAACCAGGTGACGCAGAAAATCATTCAAATTCTGAATATATTAGGAATATGGCTTTGCAAGATAAGTACTTAGGGGTTCTACTTCTGCTGCAACATGATAAAAGTGAGTCTTTCTTAGATATGTTATCTAAATTTGGTGGTAGACTATCTTTTTGGAAATATAAACACTTTAATCAACCTGGTAGAACTTTTCTTTCCCAAACTGTCCTTCGAGCCATAGCTACTCATCAAATGGCTGTGTTTCCCATGCCTAAAAAAATAAACATGATTGGATAGATAATATACAAAGAAAGTTTTTTTGGAACAAAGATAACAATGGTAGAAACTGTTTTCTTAAATCTTGGAATGTAGTGGCTAGCCCTAAACATAGAGGTGGTTTAAACATTAGAAAATATGTTGAATTCAATAAGGCTTTACTTACAAAACTTGTCTGGAGACTAGTAAATGAACATGATGCTTTGTGGGTTCAAATTGTGGCCCACAAATACTTCCCTGAATTTAATCCTCTATATGATTCTCTTAGCAATAATGGGTCTTGGATTTGGAAAGGGATTTGCCATGGCCTTGAGATTGTAAAATAGCATTCTTGTTGGGAAATTGCAAATGGTAATGATATTAATATTTGGAAAGATGTTTGGATTCCTAGTTTAGGAAAGCATGTGCCTAGTGATAGATATTCTAGTAATATGACTAAGGTCTCCCAGCTTATAGATTTTGATACTAGAAATTGGAATTCATGCTTTATTTTTTAATGACATTGTTGAACAGATTCTGAGGATAAGAGTTCCTATGATAGGTAGAGATCAACGAAGATGGTTGGGTACTCGAAATGGTTGTTTTACAGTAAAATCTGCTTATAATTTTTTATTGCAGGAATCTCAAGGAATTCAAAATACTCCTGTCATAAATTTCCCTTGGGTAAAACTTTGGAAAGTACAGTTGCCTCCAAAAGTTCTGCATTTTGTATGGAGGATCATTCATAATTGTGTTGCTACTAGAGATAAACTTCATAGGGTGGTCAGTAATATTGATCCTATCTGCCCACTGTGTAAGACTGTTGATGAATCATGCCAACATTTGTTAATGGATTGTCATGTCTCTCAGAGGATATGGTTTGCACTTGATCATACTTTAGTTATTCTGCCTCTATCCAATAATATTATTGCTTGGTTAACTGCTTTGTTCAATGCTAACAATTTCTGGGAGGTATCTATGCAGGCTAGAGTCAGATTTATCTGTTGTGTTCTCTGGTGTATTTGGAAACAAAGATGTGCAGTTGTCTTTGATAATAAGCAACTAAATTTTTCTAGCTTTATTCATTCTGTGAAAGAATTTCTTAATGGTTGTGAAAATGCAATTTCTTCTGTGATAAGGCCCATTACAGAAAATGGGATAAGTAATTGGCATGCTCCAGCTGTTCAACATCTAAAACTTAATTTTGATGCCTCTTTTATATCAATTGATCAGCCAATTGGATTTGGTCTAATTATGCGTAATGTTGCAGGTGTTTTCTGCGGAGCAATATGAGGGAATGCCAGAGTAGTAGATGAAGAGCAAGTTGAGGTTGTAGCTTCTCTAGAAACTATGAAGTGGGAAAAGGATAAGACATCCAGTTTCTGGAAATAGAAGACGACTGTATTAACGTGGTCAATGCAATCAATGGTAGTCTAGGAACAATAAAATGGACACAAATAGTGTTGTTCAAGAATGTATTTCTATTTTTAATAACTTCCCAAATTGATCATGTTCTCAAGTCAAACGAGATGCTAACAGTATAGCTGACTGTTATATCTATCCTCCAGATTTTTTAACAGAAAAATTGGAGAAGGATAAAAACTATGTATCAGTTTAATTTTAATTTAATTTGATTTTATTATTAAAAAAAAGAAATTTTTTTTTATATTATTCGTTTTTCCTGATGGAAACATGTGTCCTTAAACTTAAACGCTGTTGTACAGCCAAAAACAGTGACATTTTGGCTCTTGGGAAAGTCCATTACAGAGGGACCCTAATTCAAGAAAAACATATGGCCAAGGAACTTCACAACTGAAATAGTCAGGAAAAACATCATGAACCATTATTTATTTATTTTGAAAATAAGACATATATTACTGGGTCAACCTTTAATCTTCAAATTCAGGCTCTTCAGAGACAGACTCATGTTGAGTTGCTCTTCCAATGGTTGAATTTGTAGGATTAATGTCGACGGAAGAAGTTACAGAGGCATTGTTATTGAAAGTACATATATCATAAGCTTTGATCATGTCAAAATCTATTTCAGGAAATAAAAAACTAGGGGCATGTTCATTCCAAGAAACTATGTTGTTTGAGCTCCTTCCCTTTTTGGCCAACAAATCTGCCACCTTGTTTGCTCTTCTATCTATATGCTGAAATCCTAGAAAAGAAACTAGTTTATCTAATAAAATTTTAACTTCATCTAATATTTCTACGCACTGCCATTGAACATTCACTTTCTTTCCCTGTTGATACCATATTGTCGCCTGATTATCCCCTTCTATGACCAGATTTTGCATGTTGTTTCCGATTGCCCATTGTGTTGCCTTTAGCATAGCTACAGCGTCTGCCTCTTTAGCTGAGAAGGTCCTGCAACATCCAATTTCGGCTGCTTGAAAGGTACCTTTCCATTTACGGAGAACAATACCAAAACCTGTATTAGTACTTTCAGACAGCCAAGAAGCATCACAGTTTAGTTTAAAAGAATTGACAACAGGTAGTTTCCAAAAAATGCTCAATTTTGGAGTAGTGCTGCTAGTTTCAGTTCCGATTGCTTTTCTTTCTGTGTGCCAGTATGCAAAATGTCTTGAGATTGCAGTGGCTAGTTGTTCAGGTGATCTAGTTTTGTCTTCAAAGACTCTAAGGCATCTTTTTTTCAGCTAAACCAGCATGTTGTCGTTGCTAATGCCATTGAGATGGACTGTATGTTTCATGTCCTCCATTAATTATAGTTATATAGAAATGATCTGTTAGCATTAAGTAAGTTTAGATGTACACCCTGTGTATCCATGGGTGGTAAGCTCCAAATAGCCTTTGCAAAGTCGCATTCAAAAAACAAATGGTAAGTTGATTCTACACTGTTTTTGCAAAAGATACAATTTCTATCTTCATCCCTGGTTGACCCCAACTTTTGTTTAGTTGATAATGCATCATGTAAACATTTACAAACAAAATTTTTTACCCTTTGAGACGTGTCCATACTATACAAACCCTTCCAGAACTTATTAGAAGAATGAGAGGCAGAACTGGATGGGTCTAAGAGTTTTGCATATAAAGATTTAACTGAGAATTCACCATTCTTAGTTAAATTCCATCTTAGTCTGTCTTTCTCAAGATTGCCACTTCTAGTAGTGTACAGATTGATATTTAGGATGTCTTGAACTACAGCATTATCGAAAACCGAATGTAACAGTTGCGTATTCCACTTCTTTATGTCTGAATTAATCAATTCATATACAAGTGTTATGTTAGTGTCTGTCCTATGGATAAAATTAGCTAGGATTTCAGGTCTAGCTGGTACCCATCTATCTTCCCAAATAGGATTTCAGGTCTAGCTGGTACCCATCTATCTTCCCAAATATTTATAGATTTTTCATCCCCAACTTCCCAGATATTGTACTTCTTTATATGTTCAATGCCTTGCAATATGCAATTCCATATCCAAGAGGCATTGGATTTCTTTTTTGCTAATAAAGCACATGTTTTCTTAAAGTACTTGTCCTTCAAAATTTGAGCCCATAGGTCATCTGGATGGCTTACAAGCCTCCAAGAAATTCTGCTAATCATTGGTTGGTTAACCTTATTGGCTTCCTTAAATCCTAAACCTCCCTAATCTATAGGTCTACAAAGAAAGTCGAAATCTTTGATGTAAATTCCTTTAGACTTAGTGTGTTTACCCCACCAAAAATCGCGCTGAATGTTATTTATATGTTTGGTTATTTTTTTTGGTAAGACAAAACAACCCATACTAAAGATGGGCATACTAGATAGAACTGATTTGTTCAAAACAATCTTACTAGGTTGAGAAAGAATTTTTCCAAGCCAGGTTTTAATCCTTTGTTCCATTTTTTTCAATAATGTTGTCAAAGGCTTTTAATTTGGACCTATCTATGAAAAGAGAAACCCCTAAATGAGTGTATTTTATATCTATCTTCCTGATTTTCATGAGTCTGCAAATAATTCTTTGATGTTTATTGTGAACTTTCTTGCTAAAAAACAACCCAGACTTTGTGAAGTTAATTACTTGCCCTAATGCTTTGCTAAACATCTGAATAAGGTCATCGGCAAAGAAGAGGTGTGAAATAGGTGTTTCCTTAGGGGTTAATTTGATACCCTGAACCTTTTTTTGAGTTTCTAGATGATTGAGGAGCCTTGAAAAGACTTCCATGCATAAGATGAAAAGATAAGGGGACAAAGGGTCCCCTTGTCAAATGCCCCTAGTGGGTTTAAACTCATTGCAAGGATTGCCATTGAGTAAAACCGCAATGGAGGAAGTTGATATGCATTACTCTTCCAAAATCTGAAAGCTTTTAAAGCTTTGAGTAAGAAATCCCAATTTACATTGTCGAAAGCCTTCGACATATCTATCTTTAACCCTATGTTGCCTATTTTTTTCTTGATTTTTTTTCATATAGTGAACTATCTCGTGTGCTACTATGATGTTGTCGGAGATCTGGCGAGAAGAAAGAAATGCAGATTGTAGTGGTGATATGATATGTTCTAGTGATTTCTTGAATCTATTAGCCATTAACTTTGCTATAACTTTGTAAGGTGTGTTGCAAAGGACAATTGGCCTGAAGTCAGCAGGGGACTTGGGATTTTTTATTTTCGATATTAAGAAAAAAAAAGGTTTTGTTTAGGCTGTTATTCAGCTGTTTAGTTCTAAAAAAATCTTGCACTACTGCTACTAATTGAGAGCCAACTATCTCCCAGTTGTGTTTTAATAAACTCACCGAAAACCCATCTGGCCCCGGTGCTTTGTTAGATTTAAGATTCTTCACAACCAACCAAATTTCTTCTGAAGAAAGTATTGCAGTCAAGTTTAAATTTTCTTCATTGGTGATTGTACTTTTAATATTAGCAAAGATTTCTTCATCAGGTTCTATGGAAGATTCGGTGAAGAGATCATAGAAATAAGAAGTCAGAACCTCATCTATTTCCTCCCTAGATGAAACAACTAAATTGTTTTTATCATGTATACAATCAATATGGTTTCTTTTCCTCCTTTTGAGTGTGTGGATGTGGAAGAAATTAGTGTTCCTTTCTCTTAAGGCAATAGTGTTGTTTCTAGATTGTTGTTTCGCTATTTCCTCCTGAGTGTCGTAAAGTGCTTCTAATTCTATGTGTTTTTTGTTTATTAAAGTCTGAGTAGAAGGTGTATGTTTAGCTTCTAAGTTTTCTATAATTCTTAATAGTCCTTTGATCTTCTTATTTGGTTCTCCAAAAATGTCTCATTTCCAAATGCTCAGATTATTTCCTAAGTTAGAAATATTTTCTAGCATGTCTAAAGCTGGTTTGTTGGTGTTGATGTTCCAAGATTATTTGGTAACCTCCATGAAGGTTGGATCCTTTAACCAGGTATCATAGAACTTAAAAGTTGGTATTAGGTGCTTATGCAGAGAATCTAAAGAGAGACAGATTGGCCCATGATCTGAGCCAATAGCTACAAGATTTTGTACAGATGCTTCTTGAAATTTCTCGTTCCATTCTGCATTTTCCATAGCTCTATCTAACCTTTGTTTAATGTTAAGCATTCCCTTCTCTCTTGTTTCTCCATGTAAAGATATTCCTTCTAAAACCTAAATCCTCTAAACCAGTTCTCTGTATTAAGTTCAAAATAGGTTCTATTTTTTTCCTGTTAAAGGGAAGACCTCCTTCTTTTTCTTCACTATTGAAAATTATATTAAGGTCTCCAATTACTAGCCAAGGCATTCCTTTTAAATTGTCTCTCTGTGCTATATCTTCTAGGTATCCTATTATCTCTAACTTGTGTTCATGCTTAGGTGCTCCATAAAAACAAGTTAAAAGCCATTCCTTTGAATAAAAATTATTTTTAACAATGACATTAATCATGTTAAGGTTCCATTGAACCACTTCAAAGTGAATTCCATCAACCCAAGCAATTGCTAGACCTCCAGCTATTCCATCTGGGTCTACAATGTGGTTGTTTGGAA
Organism: Papaver somniferum; assembly: GCF_003573695.1. Taxonomy (NCBI): domain Eukaryota; kingdom Viridiplantae; phylum Streptophyta; class Magnoliopsida; order Ranunculales; family Papaveraceae; genus Papaver; species Papaver somniferum. The sequence goes on from NC_039360.1 coordinate 125,934,636, forward strand.
AATAATCTTATAATCTTCTCACCAAGCTCCTTTGAGATTTGGTTTCAGATAAGAAAAGAATGTCAGTTTTTTCATTGTGTAACAAGGTTTTTAAGTGTCTGAGTGTTTTTACCACACCCTTGTGTGTTCCATGCTAGGATTTTCATGGTTTAGAACTAAAATTTGAAAATCAGGTAATCCAGAAATAACACCTCTAGTGAAGGTGTTCTTAAGTTTGCTGCCTTAAGCAGACTTAGACAAATAATGAGTTTTTACTCAATGAGAAAAAAAGAAACAGTTTCAGATGTCCAGAGCCAACAAGTAAATGAAAGCAGAGCATATGATGCAACACCCTAGTGATGGTGTTCTTAAAATTGCTGCAGTAAGCAGTTTTTGACAAAGATTGGGTCTTTACTCGGAGTGAAGGAAAGTATAAACAATTCAAGTCATCTAAGGTAATCAGTCAAGCAAGAATGTAACCCAATATAATCAGCATATAGCAACTGAAGCCACACCCTAAAGTTGATGTTCTTATGCTACTAATAAACTCAATTGGCTCAAAATACAGGACAAATAAGAAATTAACCGAGAGATTTGAAGGTAAAGTATAAGCAGGGATGAGAAGACATACCTGAATTTTCTGTTTTCCTTTTTCAGCAGCCTGGATTTGTAGTTGCTCAACTCTTTCATTGATGGGAGTAGAAGTTTCTTGGTTTGGAATCATCGAGAAGTTCCCATATTAATTAAAAAAGTTTTCTTGTTGAAATTCATTTTCGAAAACATTTAAGAAATAATTTGAACCCATAGAGCTATTAGGTGAAATGTCATATTCATATATTGAAAAAGCTGGATTGCAGATCGGTGGTTCCATGGTCTGATTAGTTGATGCAGACGAATCGGAAAAAGTTATGCAGAAAGCAGGCTTTGGGTAAATGTTGTGGTCTTGAATCGCCTCATCTGGAGTGAAGATCTTCGATTTCTTCCTCGTCGATACCCAGCGGAATAAAGTTTTCATCTTGAATTGGTGAGGACAAGATCTGATTAACCACATCTTGGAGTAATCCCGAATTCCTAATCTTATAATCCGAGTCTGAGATGTCTTGGTATTGATTTGAAGAGAAGATGAGAGGGTGTGGAGGGGATTCCCAGATCCTGATCCTCTTACCCAGAACCGAATCATGAATAGAAGGAGAGTGAAAAGCCTCTCCGAGATTGGAGGCTGCTAAAGACGAATCAGAAGAAGAGATCTCGATTGGGAAATATTTAGAAGGGATAACAGAACTTGATGATAGAATAGATGCAGGCGATGCATTTCCTGCATCAGAAACAGTTTCTCTATCTATCTGTTCATTAATGAGTACCTTAAAACTTGTTGCCCAGCTGCTTTGTGATTCCACCTCCGATTCCGATTCAGGAGTGTCATCATAAATATCATCTAAGCCAAAATTATATTTGGTTGCACAAGTCTCTTCTACATGTCCTAAGCGCTTACAGTGGTCACACACTCGATAAGGCAGATCCATATAAATAAATGCAATGGTTGTTTCAGGGTGTAGGCCGACTTTAACTCTGGCAGATGTTGCTAATTGTCTTTCAATATTAATGTCTATTCGTGCAAAAACATCTTGCCCAGGTTCAGTCTGTGCATTAGTTGGATGGATTTTTGTAACAAATCCTAAGTGAGTGCCTATCTGAGAAATGACATACTCGTCATAGTGAATAGAGTGAAGATTTGGAAACTTGACCCAAACCGCAATTGTTTTCAAAATATTTTTTTCAATCAGCATTCCAGGAAACCATCTTGCCAAAGGAAAGGCATCGCCATACAAGTGCCAAGGGGCATTAACAAGTATGTTGGACATGGCCTCTCTGTCCGAGAGAATGAGATCATAAAAACATTGCAACCGATTTGTTTAGTTTTAAAGATAGTTTTCTTTCCCCATCTATACTTTAGAGCTCTTGCAATATTAGTTTTAGAAAACGTAGTCCTAGCAACTATCGAGTTTTCATGATTAAAACCCTTTAAGACAGGTACAGGAAATGGCAGCACCTGAGTTTTAAAAAATTTCCTTTTTGTTGTCGCTTTACCCATCTGAATGGGTCGAGTCGTTTGAGCGAAAAGGAGAATTGTTGTGAAGACACCATTTTGAAAAAGACAGTAGAGAAATAAGACTGTTAAAGATGTATAAGACTCTGTCAATCAGAACCGTCTTCTAAAGAGGAGACAAAAGCTTTAACTAACTTTTAAGAGAACCAGATAAGTTAAGATGTTGGTAAGAAAGAAAATGACCACACAAAGTCATGGAAGCAGTAAAAAAGGAAGGGGAAGGGAATGAGAATAAAGCATTTAGTTCTCATTAATTAAATTCTTTTTTGAAAGATAACCTAGTAGGCTACAATATCAGCAAGCTAGATTGTTGTACACCAACCAAATCCTAACACGTGCGTTTGCAAGGCTGTATATTTAGATGTAGGAATTACCAATTGGTCCTACAAATAATATATTAGAGACATTCTAGTCCAGTAGACCTAGTCAATTGTCTATTTGGTCCTATTTGGTAATATAAATTATAGTTTGGTCTTAAAAATTATGGTTTGGTCTTAGGGTGATGTCTGTGGATGATGTAAATGTCATTGTATGGTGGCAGAAATACCCTTTGGGACCACATATATAGACAAAAACCCTAGAAAATATCTTATTTTCATATTTACTTCTCTCTCCACCTGTTTTCAGATATAGTTTCTCTCTCCATTTTTTTTTCTTTTGATGCTCCCGAAAACCATGAAGAAGGATGATATTTTTTTGGTTTTTTCTTCTATGTAGCTACTGTTGATGTTGAATATGATGATAAAGATTACGAAGATGATGAAAACAGCTGAGATTTTTTGTGTTTCTTCGTCATTTGTTGATGCTGCTACTGTTGAAAAAGATGGAGACGGCGATGATTTTGTGTTTCTTCTCTGATGCTGCAGTTTCTGTTGAAGATGATGTAGACGATAAGTATGATGAAGACTATGAAGATTTTTATGTTATTTGGATGTATTTTTTTTTGATTTTGATGTTGAAGATCTTGATCTTGATTTTGCTGCTCGTGTTAAAGATGAAGTTTCGCTGTTGTTGAAGATGACAAAGATGATGAAGATGATGTTACTGCTGGACTTCATTTCTAGAATGAACTATGTTTTTCTTTGGTTTTTATATGGAGTTCATTTCTGGAATGAACTCTGCTTTTTCAGATTTTTATATGGAGTTCATTTCTGGAATGAGCTCTGTTTTTTAAGGTTTATATATGGAGTTCAATTCTGAAATGAGCTCTGTTTTTTTTAGGTTTTTATATAGAGTTCATTTCTGGAATGAACTCTGTTTTTCTTAGGTTTTTATATGGAATTCATTTCTGCAATGAGCTCTGTTTTTTTAGGTTTTTATATGGAGTTCATTTCTGGAGTGAATTCTTTTTTTAGGTGATTTCTGAAAAAATAAATAGGAATTAACGGGAGTTCATTTTGAAGAATGAACTGGTACAAAAAAAATAAGTAGAAATTAACACGAAAAGGTACTTTTGTCAATTTAATATTTTTAAATAATTATGGACCGAATGCGTTTTCCCAAAAGACCACACTGACATGTACCCACCTACTTTTTAGTTAAAAAAAATCTGCAGTTAAATTTTAAGTCATTCTTTTTTCGCCACGTCTTGTACTCCCCATTTAATGGGAGTCTCTTCAACAAGTACGTGAGAAAAGAACTCTTGGAAAACTGCGGACATTAGCCGGCATAACTTTTAACCTTTGAAGGGTACCCTTCTTAAGATAAGGGTTGTTCGATACCGAGCAACAGAGACAAAAATAGACTCAAATTTAAAAAAAAAAAAAAAAAAAAAAAGAGTTTGAAATTTGAAAGTTACCGTTGCACATACCTTCTTTCTAAATTCTAGAAAGGACCCTACTTGAGTTTTGAATTAACGGCGCCTCTCCGGTGCCAACATTTCTTAAGACACTGGTTAACTAAAATTGTCCCCTTTTTTAGAATTTGTTCGCAATCAAGCTTACTTCGCCCGACCGAGGACTAGACCGTTATACCCGAAAGAAATAGAAATTCAAGAGACTTTTCACTAACTTTGACAGATGGGGAAGGCGAAATAGTTTAGCAAAAATGATGATCAAGAGAGGGGTTTCATCATGTATTTGGAGTTATGATCATCTAGTTCTAATGATTTCCTGTTATGCTTCCTATTATGATGATGTTATGCATATGCAAAAATGAATGAAATCTAAATACTTTTTTAGTTTTATGTTTTTAAAAGATTTTGTAATCAGAAAGATCATCGAGGCAAAATCAAAGCAAAAACAGTCATAGAATTGAAATTCCAGGAAAGAAAAATTTTAACTAAAAATTTTAAGAACTTACCTTTTTGTTAAAAAAAACCGCACCATTGGAAACTATCTACCTTCCCGTTTTCCGCATTCATGTTGAGTAATCCAGGCTGCATACTTCAGGGTTTAACAGAAAACCCAGGTATAAAAAAGAGTACTCCATTCGGAGGTGAGGAAGAAGTTTTTCAGAGAGAGAGAAGAGAGAGGACATCATGAACCATTGAGTGTTTCTTATAATATTAAAAAAAAAAATCTTTAAAAGCCGCAGAGTTGCACCCTAAAACAAAATTAGTTTGTTCTTTTTTGTTAATTTTTCCCCTTCAGCTTGATCGCTACCTAAATGTAGTTTACACTCGAAAGTCTCCTCATAACTTATCGGATGCATCAAAAAAGCCATGACGCCCGCACATATCCTCCCATATTTGCTATTGCCGGTGATGTGGTCTCCTTTTCACCCTATATTTACAACTGGAGTGAATCTTCCACAAAACTGAAGCAACGGCATAGGCATGAGGAAAAACTTAATCCCCTCCTATTTGAGTACAAAGAGACCGGCTTAACAGAACTAGACAGTTACCTGCACACCAACAAAATAAAAGACAAAGATAAGTGGTCAAGGATGGTGTTTTCCACGATAACACAGGTGATGATCACTGACATGCTGCAAGTTCTCCTTCAGCCTAATGTAAATATATCTTTCTTTCTCATTTCCTTCTATGAACTCCAATCCATATCTGTCACCATTTATATTGAATAGTGTCGAAATTTTTAAGAAGAGAGTACCATATCTTACTGCTGACTCTTTCTGAACTCAGTCAAGACAGGATATATATTCTCGAAGGCTGTGTATGTCTCATCTCGAACCTGAAACGAATGAAACCAGGCATCATAAATCATTTAACATCATGAACTCAAAACATATCATTAGACATGAAAAACCAGAGTAACAATGCTACATTATTTACCTTGGCACCCGTGAGAACAATTTTGCCTGATACGAAAATAAGCAGCACAATCTTTGGCTGTTTCATTCGGTAGATCAGACCTGGGAAGAGTTCTGGCTCATACTGTACCGACAAGTTGCAGCTAAATTCAAATAAGAAATACCCTTCGAAACCAACAAAAAAATAAAATACCCCAACGAAGGAAACACAATGGTCCCATTCTGACCAGTTACTGAACAACTACTCACACTTGAAAAGGCACCATGAGAATATGCCAGCCCCTCGAGCCTAATGGGGAATTTCACATCACAAGATCCGACGATGTTTTGAATTTTAAAGTCCTAAACCAGAACATAGGAATTTGTAAGAGACATTGTCCAATGAGGACGGAGGATAAATCAATCAATCGAGCCCTATAGGACAAATACCTTAAACTTCGCTGGAAACCCAAGCTTTTGTATAATTCGAGCATACTGCAAATTGTCATTTTTAAAGATTTATCAGCAAATGATACCATCCAACTATCCAATCCCATCAAATAAGCTTCTCAGTTAAGCTATAACGAATATATGTTATAATCCATAATGTTTCTGGGGATTAATACCTTCCTTGCTGCAAGCTTTGACTGCTGCTCGCTCTTAGCCCCGGTGCATACCTGAAAAAAATGCGTGCACATCAGCTTAAAAGGTCAACTATCCATAAAAGGTCAACTATCCAGTATGTAGGTTAACATATGCACATAACAAATAATTCCCTTTCGAGTAAAACGGACAGCACTACATACCATCTTTCCAGAAGCAAATATCAACGCAGTTGTTTTGGGCTCCCTTATTCTCATAATCACGGCAGCAAAACGCTGTAACAAGCATTGTGAAGCTAAATAATTACACATTCATATCCAAAATTAGTCATAGACGGATAACTGTCACCAAAGATGTTTATAAAGACAAACACATCAAATATTGTACATACCTTTGGATTATACTCAGCATTACGAGCTTGTAAAGCGATTGCTTTGAGGTCCAACTTGCAATCCAAGTTGACAGTAGATACAATGTTCCTGGAAATATCAACAAATGGCGTCAACTCTAATAACTATTCTTTATAATTTAAATGTGCAACAAAATAATGTATCTCATCCTAGAGTAACAACTATGCTTACTGTAGTGTAGGCACGATTCCAGAGGGATGCTTGGCAAGATCTACCGGTTGGCTTCCTTCTAAGACTTGATCAGCCATCTACTAATTGCTTCTCAGGCAAATAAATCACTTCGAGCTTTATCGCAAAAATGTAGAACTGGCAAAAGTACAACGTTTGTCAATATAAACCAAAAGAGACTATCATTAGCAAGTCATAGTGCAGACAACTGGGTATTACCGACTCTAGTACAGCTATTTATTTATTTTCTTTTTTTAACTATCATTAAAATGGAGGATTACATTTACATCTGAATCTGGTTATATTCATACTCGCCATTTCAAGTGACGGACTAATTTCTTATCATTCATGAATTATAAATAAAAAGAAGAAACACAGCATCATCCATACACTTGTATATGGCTTCAATTGAAAAATCTAAACAAAAAAAAAAATCAAATAAACTAAACTAAAAAATCAAATTTACCAGAACAATTTTTTCCCTTTTTCTAAAAAACCCATCAGCACCTTTGGCACGAGAGTGACCCAGAACCAAAAAGACATAGATTTCAAAATTAGGCATTAGAGATCAAAGAGAAGATAAAATTAACAGAAGATGAGATTAGCCATGGTTTCAACAATAGACTTTTTATTAATCCCAAGTTCATAACACCTAATAATAAAATTCTCTATCCTCTTTATCAGGAAGGCTACCTAAACTAGAGATGGCAAACGGGCAAACGGGGCTGGGTTGTTAGGGGTTAATACGGGCCAAAGCTTGCGGGTTGATATTCTTCACAGGTGGTCATTTCTCCAACCCGTGCCCGTAACGGGTAAAGCTTGCGGGTTCACGGGTTAGCTGGTTTCTGGTGAGTCAACTCGCCAGAAACCGATTTTGGCAGAGTTTCCTCCGATTTCTGGTGTATTTCCGGCCACATTCAGGCCACCTGTAACCTAACATTCATCTAACAGTTTAACAGTCCCATACACAACAGTCTAGAATCATTAACTCCAGCAGAAGTTGAAAGCAGCAAGACAAAATGACAAATTGGTAATTCAAATTAGTGCATTATTCTATCACAATTTCAAAAGTGAAACATCATTATATCAACACTGAAGTACTTGCAAATCAGAAACACGTTCTCATGTTAACGAACGAAGGCAGAAAGGCGATGATAAAAGTTGGATGAAAAGGGGCGACGATATCTCAGCAATGAGAAAGCAGTGTATGGGAGAAATAACCCGTTACTAGCTTGACTAATGCGCCGCAGGTACACAAATTAGGTCGGAGCAGCAGATCAGAATTGCCAGCAAAGAAAAAGCGTCAAAGGAGCGTAAAACTCCACGCCACCAATGCTAATCGAAGGATAAGGAGCAGAGCCCCAGCAACCACAAATCATGAGCCACATCAGCATACAAAGAATGAATTCATGACCGGCAAGACATAAACGAAATCAAGATTGACGAACAGATGACGTAGGAACAACTGCATCATTTTACTAAGGTACTGTATGTTCTAAGATTCAAATGACTACATTTCTAAAGCTAATTGATAAACAAGCAATGACAGCATTACAAAAATAACATTCAAGTGACTACATGTCTATTGTGATCCTCTATGTACTCTCCCTTAACCTTAGACAAGGGTTTGCATATATTTGAAGGTTCGATTGACTACGTTTCTAGTGCTAATTGATAAACAAACAATGGCAGCATAAAGAAATTAAAGATACAATCTAATCCCTGTATCCATGATCAGAAATTACCATCCATTACAGCTTTTTCCTACAAAAATTGACATTTCCCCCCACCCAAATCATTTCTTAGTTTATTTCTCCTCAGTGTCAATCTTAATAGGGGCTTATAACAAACCCTAACTTACTCTTAAACACAAAAACTTCAATCCTATGAAATCTCCACAAAGTTAATCAGAAAACCCCAAATTCCCAATCATGCCCTAAAAATCAGAATTACTTGACATGAAAAAAAAATCCATTTTTATAGAACATTTTTTATCTCTACAAAGAATACCCAGAATTACATAATTTACATTGGATCAAAACTCCCTAAATAGTTAAAGAAAATCAATAGGGGAAGAAGAGAAGGAAATGTGTTTTACCTTTGATTGGAGTTTCTTCTGACTTGTTTTTCCTTAGTTCGACGGACAGGGAATTTTTTGTTGTTGACTTTTTACATGAAAACACTTTCTTCTTCTTCTTCTTCTTCAAGGGTACATGAGAAAACAGACATCAATTGATGTAAAACCCTAGAAATAGAAAATAAAAAATAAATAAAGAGGAGAATCCGATTACCTGCCTGCCTTTGATCTTTAGATCAAACCACCAGCCTTTGATCTTTAGATCTATCACTTTTTCAATCTATTGTTTTGTCCGACAGACTCAGGGAAGAGAAGGAAGAACGACGCAGGGAAGAAGGAAGAAAGAAAGAAAAGATAAAGGGCGCTGCTACGATAGGGTTCTTTTATTTTATACGTTGGTAATTTTATAAGGGTACTGGGTACATTATTTATAGAAATCCTAGGTGGAGACTGAATAATATAGGGGGAGATCAGATTTATGTGAAAGTTTAAAAACACCCTCGTATATTTTCATTTAAGACACTTCTACCTTTCTATTAACTGATTAATCTAATCATAAAAAAAAAAACTGATTTTCATCAAATGTAAAAAAAACAGAAAATCAAATGAATTAAAAGAGAAAAATAAACTGTTCCCTTTTCATTTTCATTCCCTTTCTTCTTCTCTGCCCCTCTTCTCTTCTTCTTCTTCTTCTTCTTCTTCCGTTCTTCTCCGTTCATCAAAGATTAATCGTCGATTCAAAAAAATTACGTCGTTGATTAAACTCATTGTATAAAAGCATGAAAGCAAGGGAAAAATTAGGTCATTCTTCGTCGAATCAACCTCCTATTGAAGCAGAGAAACCAACTTCAACTAATGAAGTGGTAAGTGAAGATGAAGAGGAATTGAATGAAGGAGATGCACCAGCCTCCCAGACTCCTGAGATGACAGCAATAAGGTATGAATCGAAATATCCACTCTTTAGTTAAGCTTTTTATCGACCTTTCATTAAGTTTCGAAGATTTTAGGTCTGAAAAAACAGTTTCAGAAACTGTTTACGGCTGGGAGTTCTTTGTTTCCCATCCGTTTATATGTATCACGGTTGGGAGATCTAAGAACTGCCAACCATTTATATTCTCACGGTTGGGAAATCCAAGAACTCTCAGCCGTAATTTAGTCGATGCGTACGAGATACAATAATCCCATCCGCAACAACTTAATCACGGCTGGGACTTTCCTAGTCGTATATATCTCTGTGTTCGAATTCATGTTTCAGCGGTAGTGGTTACGTCTAGGTTTTCCTATCCGTAATATGAGTAAGCAATGAGAAAAGAAAACTTCCCAGCCGTTATTGTTTTTATGGCTTGGTCGATGAATCAAAATCCCATCCTTTATTTCTGTTGCGGCTGGGACTTTTCACTTTTCCTAGACGTTTTTTGATTATGTCTTGGTCGTTTGATAATCAACCCATCCATAACTGTATTTTCGTCTGGAACTTTGCATACATCCTAGCCGTTTTTATGCTGTCGGTTGGGTTTTGTCAAGATTTCCCAGCCGTTGTGACTTATCTTCTTTTGCATTGTTGTTTGGTTTGTCTTTGAACAGAAACGAAAAGAGGAAGAAAAGATCAATAGAAGTAACACCTTCTAGTGAGCCCACTCCACAACCTCGTCACGGAAAACCATTGGGTGCAAACGCAAGGAATACAAGTAAAGTTGGAGTTGGTGGAGTAAGTGAATTTGTGCTTGCTGTTAGTGGAGGAAATGAAGGTGGAGTTTCAGGAGGAAATGATGGTCTTGCTGTTACTGGAGGAAATGAAGGTGAAGTTGATGTAGGAAATCAAGGTGAAGTTTTTTTAGGAAATCAAGGTGGAGTTGATGTAGGAAATCAAGGTGTAGATGTTGTTGTTTTAGGAAATCAAGGTGTAGATACTGTTGTTGTAGGAAATGAAGGTGGACTTGTTGTTACTGAAGTTGCCACTTCTAGTGCTGCTCTTGATCAAGGTGTAGTTGTTACTGAAGTTGGTAGTTCTAGTGGTGCTGCTCTTGATAAAGGTAAAGCAATGGTTGAGGAGGACGAGAAGGATGGAAAGAAGAAGTATCCACCAAAGGATAATGCAAGAGACATCGTTGATGCTATGTAATTTTTACCTAAAAAGAAGAATGGGAGAACTTGGGGTTTGCCAAAAGATCGTTCCGTCTTGATTGGTTACGATTCATCATGGGTTGCTAGACTCTATGCCTTAAAGGTAATAAATCAAACTTAATATATATTGTTTTCATTTTATTATGGATATTCAATCGTAAAAACCAAAATTTTATATTATTTGTAGTTTCCCGATAAAGCGGTTCCTAAACTAAAGCACCAACAAACAAGGTTTTGGCCGTTGGAGGGTGAGTATCCAGAGCATCCAGATATGTAGCTTTGGTAAAAGTTTCGGGGTTATGGTCCGGAATCGAGGCGCTGCAGAAGTCGTATGATGTTGTGACAATTTGTAATTTTAGAGAAAGATTCTGGCCCGAAACCATGACTTTCCAACTCCCATTAGGCGATATGACTATGACTCTGGATGATGCAAAGGAAATCATCGGTCTTGATTTGGAAGGAAAGGTCGTGTATGAGGGTTACAACGATACTTTACCTTATGATGAGCTTTATGTCTTGGCTAACCACTGTCTTGGATGGAGCAAAGATCAAGAGGAAGAAGAGTTTGGGATTGGTTATGGAGCCCCACCCAGAGTTAAAAGGTGATTTAAACAACCGGGTGAACATCGTGAAACAGTTAATATGTCAAGGAAGATTAACCTGGTTCGTCTGAGGGAACAGTTTGAGGATTCTGACCGTAAGACCAAGAATAGAGAGATCGTGATGGACGCAGAAAGAGCTATACATACGGCTATAGCTTACTTGTTGCACGCTCTTGGGACCATTTTCTTTTCCTGATTTCTCAGGAAATAAGGTAAATGCTTGTTATTTACAGTGGTTGAAGACTCTCAGTCTCGATCCGGAAACAAACGAGGTTCCTAGGTACTCGTGGGGCACAGACCTCCTTACTACTGTGATGGAGAATCTTTGCAAAGCTTCTAGGTGGAACATAACACAAATTACGGGATGTGTTGCTCTTATCCAGGTATATTTTTGTGTTAATATAACAAATGTTGGTTTATTTTACTTTATATATATTGGTTTGTATGTATAATTGATTAATTTTTGTTCTGTAGTCATGGTTTTAAGACCATTTTAAATCTTGAGGCCTACTCGGGATAAAAATGGCCTCTAGAGAAACCTATAGGAGGAAGATACCCCTTAACGGGACCTAACACAAGGATAAAGAGAATGAAATGGTCGAAATGAGGAGAAAAGTTGATGGTTTGACAATTAATGATGTGGTGTTTGATCCATATTTGAAACTTGATGAGGATGGAGATGAGGAAGTTGGTGATAAAGTATTTTCTAATGTGGCAACCTATACGGGACCTTTGTTTCATTCAACCGGGTTCGTCATTTTGGATCCTCGTAGAATGCTCCGCCAAATTGGTGTTGTCCAGAAAATTGTACCTCAAGAATCTCGTTTTCCACTGAGCGTATCCAACTCCATGTTTAAGGAAAAAGATGTCAAACTGAACTATGCAACAGCAATAGCTCCGTCGGCCGAAGATTGGAATGCTCGTTCCCAACAAGCAAACCAAATGAGTAAAAGAGGGCTTGAAGCTGCTCATGGGACTTCCGAAGCGGATGCTAATTACATGGGATGGTATCAAGAGTGGGCTCATCCTTATGTCAAAATTTTAAATCCCGAGGCGCGGAAATATTTTAAGAAGGCGGCGAAAGAGAGTTCAAAATCAGCGGAAGAGATAAATGAACAAAATGAATGGGAGAAGATGGTGGTACGTATACTACTAATTATGTTTATAAATGTTTTTTTCTGTTGATTAGCTATGAATAAGTGTATTTGATATGAAAAATAGGTTGAACGAGTTAATTGGGTGTCCAAGGACATCACCCGTATGATTGATTCGGGAGAGAAGTTAACCGTCCCTAAACTAAGATTACTTCGGAATCAAGTCCAAGGCATAATACTCCCTGAGAAAGGAGGTTTATATCCTCAAGAAGATGACCGATCAAGGAGAAATAAGAGGGATAAGTCTCATTCTTCTAGCGACGACTCGGATACTCCCCCCCCATGAGAAAGATCCATCAAAGCAAGGAAGAGGCGGCAAAAAAGGAGGTCGTGCTGGAACAAGTGCTCGAAATGGATCAAGTGCTCGAGGTGGAAAAAATAAGGCCGTGGTGGAACAAGTGATGCTCGAGGTGGACGTGGTGGAGGTAAAAAGACTCCCACTCAAGATGGTAAGGTAAAAGGAGGTAAAGAGGCTAGAGTTGTAGAACCAATTGTTGAACAGGACCAAGAGGATGATTTGGATGCGTTTTTACAAGAGTCTTCCGAGGAGGAATCTAGTGAATGACAATATACTCCTTCATGAATATTTTGTTATCTAAGCCTTTGACATTTTCCTGTTTTCGTTCTTTGGTTAAGGATTGAGATGGATGGATTTTTATAACTTTGCATTTATGAATTAATGTTAGTCTTTCAATGTGTTTAATCTAAGAAAAATGAGGAAAAAAACAACATCATTGTTTTTTTCAGGCATTTTCGGCTAGGTCGTTGCTTCACAAAACCTAGCCGAAAATGCCTATAAATGTTGAAAAATAAACTTTCATAGCCGTAAAATTGAAAACGGTTAGAAACTGCCAGCTGTAAAATGCACCACAGTTAGGAAACCTGTCCGTGGCCTGTTCATGGTTGGGAAAAACCTAGCCGTGTTAAAATCACGGTTAGGTCTTATATCCGTAAATATAATTACGTCTTGGTCGACCTAGATACTTCCTAGCCGTTATGTGGGAAACGGTTCAGAAACCCATCTGTGACAGTTTACGATTGGGACATTCTTAGCCGTATAGTACTCTGGTAAACCAAAAAAAAGGGCTCCTAGAAACGGCTACATATCCAAGCCGTAATTTCCAGCACAGACAGGAATCCCAGCGGTTTTTCTGGCTAAAAGTAAAAAATCAGGATTACGGCCAGGAATCCAAACCGTAACTCTGACAGACCACCAACTCTGCAGGTCATACATAATTACGGCTTGGTATGCCTAGCATTTCCCAGCCGTAATGCTCTATAATTTCACTTTACCACTTCAAATCGGCTAGTTTTTTGAATTTTGAAAAATATATCCATTTGAAGACTAATCTATAGAAGGTTCTAGCTGTTCAACCACATATTTAAACTTGAAATAACTTTTTCTCCATATAACCACCCATTCCAAATCAAAATCACACCTACAAGCTCTAGTAAAACTCCTAATAACTTAATGCAATGTACTCAAAGGATAAACCCGACTTTAATTTGGATGAAGACTTACCTCTTTGTCAAAATTTTGTGTTATGTTATCCAAAGAAGGGAGAAGAATGAAGGAATAGTGGTGTACCAAGTCAATCTTATTGGAAGAAGATTTTTGAAATTTTTTGTAGTGAAACAGGTAACCCTAACAACCGCGATGGGATTGAATTGTATTTTCGATTCTCAAACATACGCAAAAAAGTGGAAGAGTATATGGCTTTACTTCGTATGTGGAAGCAACTTCGACTTAGAGGTGAGACTGATGAAGAAGTCGTAGCTCAAGCTAACAAGGAATGGAGGAAATGGAAAGGTTATAATTTCAACTTCGAAGCTCAAATGACCATCATCAAAGATTTCTTGATACATCGGAAAAGATGTTATTAAAACCAACTTTGTAATGGGGATATATTAAGCATGCAATGAGTTTTATTGTGTTCTAGTTAATGAAAGTATTAGTAATTTTTAATCGTATTAAGAATTTATGTTGAATCAAAAAATTTCTCAACTTCCAAATCTAATTACGGCCGGGAATGTTTTGTAAACCCAGCCGTTTTGCAGACTCAGGTTATTCAGGGAAGAATAACGGCCAGAAGTTCGTAAATTCATATCTGTTTTCTATAATCACGGATGGGAGTTCCTGATTTCCCAACCGTTTTCTGTTGTTACGTCTGGAAATTTCTAATATCCCAACCGTTGTGTTGATTTTTGGCCGGGTCGACAAGTTTACCCAACCGTTATTGCAGAAAATTCCAGATTTTTTCAGATTTTCGACGGATTTGAACTGATATAATTGATGTTGGGAGTTGATTATAAGGTTATCTTGAGTTTTGTGATGAAGGGTTTCGTCATTTGTCTTCAAATTTTGTCAAAAAAAATTCACCAAAATCACCATTTTTCCTTCTTCAAAACTGAAAATAATCAAGTTTAGATTTACAAAAAATTAATGTTTGGATTAGTCTAATCGATTCACTAAGACTGATTAGTTAGCTTAATCAATTTAATTAGCACTAATCAAATTAAGGATAGATTAGACATTAGAGAAAAATATAGATAAGGGGTCATATAGGTTGTTCTTTCATGACCCCAAAAAGCCCCCAAAAACCTACCCTTTTTAAGCCCCAATAGTAGGATTCTATTTATATGTCCCTACTTGTAGAACCCAACAAATATATCCTTCCCCAAAATAAATATATCCCTACCAATTTTAGGAATTAAAATCCGGAATTATTAGATTACTAAAATGCCCCCTATATATTTCACATTAAACAAGATAAGACACGTTTATTTCCATTTCAGTTATTCGTTTCTCTCACCAACTCACTCTTCTCTCCCTCGTTTCCATCGCTCCCACTATCTAAAACTGAAAACCAGAAAAAAACTGAAATGATGAAATAAATCCACTAGCCGTTACTCATAATCAAACATTAATACACTAGTCGTTACTCAAAATCAACCAGTTGAAAAAATCCACTAGTCTCTGATGAAGAACAAAAACTAAAAGTTAACCTAGTTTAATTTTTTTTCATCAACAATAGAAAGTAGTCGTATATATTTCATAATCAACAGAAAGCAGTGAAAAGTTAATCAAATTTGTTTCTCTGAAGATTTCAATTTGAACAGGTAAAACGCTTTTGATTTTGGTCTTGTTTTGATTTTTGGTTAGAGTTCTTGAGATTTTTGTTGGATTTCGTCAAATCTGATACTCTGTGTGTGACTAAAACAAGCATGATTTGGTGATTTTGAATATTTTGCTTCTAATCTTTGCTTCAAAATGTTGTTAGGTTGAATATGCTAGTTATGTTGATTTTGAATGTTTTGCTGAGATGCTGAAAAATGTGAGAAGTTGAAATTTTGTTAGTGGTATTTTTCTAGGTTGAATATGCAAATTTGTTCAACTGGTAAATTTGTTCAACTGGAAAATGTGATTCCAGAGGTTTGGTTGGTTTAAATATTTTTGTTCAATTTAAGGGATCAACAGCAGTAGTTGACCCAAATAAAAACTGGATCAACAGTAGAAGTTGATCCAATGTAGGAGATAAACAACAACAGCTGATCCAAATAAAAATAGGATAAAAAATAGAAGTTGATCCATTGTATGCAGATTTGTTCTACTGTTAATGTGTTTCTGAAGGATTCATAGATATTTTGTATCAACAGCAGTAGTTGATCCAAATGAAAAGGATCAACAATAGAAGTTGATCCAATTTAGGGGATAAACAACTGCAGTTGATCCAAATAAAAATTGGATAAACAATATAAGTTGATCTATTGTATGCAAATTTGTTCTACTGGTAATGTGTTTCTGAAGGATTCTTAGATATTTGGTCTCAACAACAATAGTTGATCCAAATAAAAAAGGGATCAAGAGTAGAAGTTGATCCAATTTAGGGGATAAACAACAATAGTTGATCCATAAAACTGAAATGTTTGCTAGTTATGTTGTTTTCTAATATGAAAATATGAATGCTAACTATAATAATTTGTGACTCAGGTTGAGAAGACATAATGAATAGGATATCACCAAGGATAATAAAGAAGAATCAAGATGAAAAGGGCATGCAAGAGATTAAGCAAGCTAAAGAACCAAAACGAAATGTGAAGAACAAGAAGATAATTGAACAAGGGGCAACAAGAAAGAGGAAGAACAAGAATACAAATGAAGAACAACAATGAAAGGTGAAACAAAAGAAGAAAGTTGAGGAAGAACCAAAACAATCAGAATCTGAAGAAGAAGAAGTGCAAGAAGAATCACATAATCAAGATTCGGATGAAGTGGCCTTATGAATGATAAATGGTTGAAGAAGATTAATCTTGCAATGTAGCTGCTGATGAGTGCATTTAATAAAGAAACCAAAAAGTTCAAATTTGGAGAATCCGAAGAGTGCTCTCTGGAAGCAAGAGATTTCGCTTTGATATTCAAGATAAGAAGACTGATAGAGAGTGAATAAGAAACTGCAACCGAAGAAAGGACTTGACTATAGCGAATTCTTAAATAAAAAGTTCAAACCAGATAGACCAGCAGATTGTCCAAACCCAATAATGAAGAATGAGATTGTAAGCAAACTGGAAAAGGAAGCAGAAGACGAGTCTGATCCGGTGCATTTTGTGAGACTTTTCGCTATGTGGTTATGTACAGTTTTCTTATTCCCAAATGCTGGAATGACAAGCTTCCCAAAAAAATTGTTGCCTCATATCTTACTGATGGACAAAGTGTCATGGCCGGATCACGTTGTGGAACATTTGATTTCAAACTTGGGAAAAAAGAAGGACAAATAATTAACTATCGCTGGCTGCACAACTCTCCTTGTGGTAAGAAAAACATTAATTTTGCGAAAGTAAAATGTGTTTTTGTAGAGAGTGAAATGCATATATTGGATAAACTAACCCTGTTTTATTATGCAATGTTGGTTCTGCGAACATACCGATAAGTACATCGACAAAAAGGGAGAATTTTGAAAATGCAACTCCGAGATTCCTACGATGGAACCAGCACGCATTGTGCAGAAGCTTGTAACTGATTTTAGTGACAAAATCAAAAGAAGCAAATCGATATGAGTTGGTTCGACCGTCCGGTATTTTTGTTTTACTATATTTATTTACTATTAAATGCACCGTTTTTTTTGTGGTAAACAATGGAAGTTGATCCAAGTGAATGGGGTCAACAACCATGTTGATCCAGTTTTAGTGTTATTTTTTTGTGGATCAGAATGGATGTTGATCCATGTGAATGGGATCAACAACCAATTGATCCAGTTTTAGTGTCTACACTATTTTGATTTCCTCCAATTATCAGTTTTTTTGTTGATCAACAATGGAAGTTGATCCATGTGAATGGGATCAACACCAATGTTGATCCATTTTTTAGTGTCTACACTATTTGATTTGTGTTGATCCATTTTTTCTCATGCTTCGCAGTTTCATCAAGACTTTGTTGATCCAGTGTATCCTGAGGAGAACTATTTAATTGACCTATCGGCACCACAAAGAACTGGAATAAGAAAACATCCTTCTTGAATGTGACAAGCATGAGATCATTACATTGGGAAGGCTCAAATTAAAATGTTTGTCCGCAGCACAATATTCTTGAGAGAGATGTATGAGAGGAACAAAGACAAACTAGAGTTGCAAGCTGGGAAACCGGAGCAAACTGTGATATTGACAAAACAAAAAGGAATGTAGGAAGATGAAATGATTTTTCAGGAATCACTGAATAGAAATAACCAGTGTATACATGGAAGGTATTTGAAGGTTTGGAAGTGGAAGATTTGTTCACACAGCAACAACAAGGAGAATCATCTGGAAAAAGGAAATAAACATGAAATGAACTCTGGTGGAATGAAACCAACAACATGGGAATGAAACGAGAGTAAAAATGGAAGTCGAAGATTCAGTGGCTGTGAACATGAAGCCACTAAGAAATGAATTCATTGGGAACTGAAGATGGAACTCAAAGTAATCTTTGGGAACTCAGAGATTTGGAACTCAAGATAAGTGTTGGCAGAAGGGTTTTGAAAGTGGAGTGAAGTATTTGGAAAAAACCAACAAGTAGCAAATCTGTGAAGAGTTGAAGGACGACTTTCATGCAGGAAGAAAATTAAGGCAAGCTGATGAATTAGAGCTCAATACTATGGTCGAAAACGTTGCAGAGCTCGATTCGGTGGTCGAAAACATTGCAATATATGCTGGAATAGTAGAAGAGAAAGATGACATACAAATGCAAGAGAAGAGTCCGTTTGTTGAGAAGAACAATGATGACATACAAATGGAAGTGGTTGTGTTTGACACTCCTCCAATTACAACAATAAAACCTGATGAAATTTCTGGGTATATGCATACAGGTACCACACCGAGTTTCGGTGCAATAATGGATGAGGTAATGCGTAAGGCAACACAAGAAGCAGAAGAGGTTGAAGAGCAAACTGAAGATGTTGACACTACATCAGGAGTTGCAATACGAGAAGGGTTGAATCAATTGTTTAATTTGGATGCAGTTGAAGAGCAAACGGAAGAGGAAACCAAATCAGAGGAACAATCCGATGATACAAAAGCATCAGAAAAACAACAACAGCAGGTCAGCTCTCTTGTGAAATGGGTGAAGAAGGGAGAAAGGCCGAAGAGAAAGACGTATAAACTTCAAAGTCAAACACCTCCTGCTAAGCGTAAAAGGAGACAAAGGAAATGTGGAAAAGGAAAAAAGAAGAAGCAGGAGGAGGGGGAGGAGGAGCGAATTGAAATAATTGACATCGACAGTCAAATTGACGTCACACCAGCAGAACCCAAAAAACTGATAAAGCCAAAAAAACTAAAATTATGGAAATCATCAGTCAGAGCGAAAAAGAACTCATCGAGCCATTCTTTGAGAATGCAAATGAATGGTATGTACTTCACCTCAGATCACGTAGTTTTTTTTTTGGGTTATGCAAGTTCTTTTTAATAAGATATTCATTTTTTTTTTATTGTTGAAAATGCAGTGACAAAGTTTACAGTTTTTATTTCTGCAATCATGATTTGGAAGTAATCATCAATGGGAAGCACATACAGTGTCTACTGAATAATCAAAACATTCACGGTGAGATTGTTGATTACTACATCAACATGCTGAAATCAAATATGGAATCATCGGATAAACCAGAATACTGGAACCACATTATTCTCTCAACAAATGATTATGTAAGTAACAGAAAAATGTTGGGTTGTTCAAATGAATCGTCCAATTGATTGTTTATTGAATTGTCATAACAATCTTGGTGATTTTATCTGTGTACATGGTAGTTGAAAATTATGTAGGTCTAGAGAATGATAGGCACATGAAAATTACTGGTTACGATATGTTGTTCTCTAATTAAATTCTAAGTTAACCAGTAAATTTGTGGTCTGATTATGAATTAATGTTACAGGTATATATAGATTGAGGAGTTTACTAGCAAATACAGATAGGACCATGCAAATTTTCTGTTTGTTTTGTATGTCAACAACCATCGTTCATCTAGATAGGTTGGATCAACAACCATTGTTGATCCAGATAGTTTGGATCAACAACCATTGTTGATCCAAATAAGTTGGATAAACAACTATTGTTGATCCAATTAAGTTGGCCTGATTATGAATGAATGTTACAGGTATATATAGCTTGAGGAGTTTACTAACAAATACGATATGTTGTTCATTTTATGTTGTTCTCTGGTTACGATATCACAGTTGCATTTTTTTGTTGATAATGTAGATTTTGTTTATAACTTAGATGATCCATAACATGGCAAACTAATATATTTGATAAAATATTGATACAGCCGTTATTGGGGTTTGCAATAGCCTCGGAACCACTGACTAATTGCAATAGCCTCGGAACCACTAACTTAGATGATCCATAACATGGCAAACTAATATATTTGAGAAAATATTGATACAACCGTTATTGGGGATTGCAATAGCCTCGAAAATATTGTTGATATGTGGGATTTCGGAAAAGCTGAGGAACAATTACACAGGGAATGTTGAAGACACATACCTCATTATACCAATGTCCTTGACTGATAAGGACGGTGTTGAATACCATTGGGTGGTGCTGGTGTTGGTAAAAGGAAAATGGATAGTGTACAACTCTGCAAGGCGCAACCCGGCTTACAATTGGAAATATCTTGTGATGATAGTACCACTGACTAAATGGTTGAATACAATGGGCCACAGAGATCCAGAGACAGGTGGTGATATTGAGACAAGCTTTTGACATTACATTGTACGAGCACAAGACGGATGTGATTGTGCATTAAAACTTGCATGTACATGAAGAGTTTGGTAAAGCGTGGAAACTGTGAACACTTATCTGAAATCACTAACTTAGATGAGAAGTTGAACAAGAAGAGAGTAAAGATTGCAGCAAGAATCTTGGCAGAATTGGGTTCATGGAAGAAACCAGAACAACTTCCTGATTCAGCTACTGATTCTATTCAAGAAATAATCCAATTGCAAGACTCAGTTGAACCAATATTTAATCCAATAGTTGAATAATTAGTTGAACCATTAGAGTGAGCTTGATGTCATAGTCTGTTCATGCTACGTAAAGAAAATCTAACTGTAGTTTTAAAAATACTTATATTAGTAAGTAAATCTTACTGTAGGTCTGATTGAATTATTATGAACCATTATGAATGAATTATTATGGATGTATTTGTTGTCTGATTATGAATAAATGTTACAGATATGTATAGCTTGAGAAGTTTACTAGCAAATACAGATAGAACCATGCAATTTTTTTGTTTGTTTTTTGTGTCAACAACCATTGTTGATCTAATTATGTTGGATCAACAACCATTGTTGATACAATTAAGTTGGTCTGATTATGAATGAATGTTACAGGTATATATAGCTTGAGGAGTTTTACTAGCAAATACAGATAGAACCATGCAATTTTTTTGTTTGTTTTGTGTGTTAACAACCATTTTTGATCCAAATAAGTTGGATCAACAACCATTGTTGATCCAAATAGGTTGGAACCCAGGAACAATGTTTCTAGACTATAGGAACAAATGCAGTTGATACCATTTATATAACTATGTTTCCTGTAAAATCAATAAACCTGGAACTTTCCAACTGACATATACTTAAGAAACAAAAGAATAAAATTCATAACAACAGATAAGAATGTATGTCATTGAAAAAAATAACAAGTGCAAACCAAAAAAACATAAAAAAAAAACACCCAACTAGTAAGAAACCTAAAACAAGTTGTTCAGAATATGAAAACACCAGAAAAACTTCAGAACAACATCCTATTCAAGAAGTTGATAATTCTGGAATGAGACTCCTTGTGAAACATTGGTGCACGAGGAGCCAAATGAGCTCTGCGACATGTTCGGCGGTTGTGAAAGGTCAGCATCCCACACTGGCCACACTTCCTCTTCTTGCGCACTTTTTCACGAGAACCCCTGTACCTAACACCTTCAGGCCTTTCACGTTGTTCCCGACCATCATTGGGAGGCAAAATTTACCCCTTTTCATTAATTCCAGGTGGCTTCTCAGAGTCCGTAATAGGATATATGGGTCGAGAGTACAACCTTCTATAGTAGTCAGAAGTATGGTAAGGGCTAATATAGTTGTACGGTTCATCATTCCAATCTGCAACATTGCTTTCATTGCATGAGTGCAAGGAAAGCTATGTTTTTGCCACCATTTTGCAGCTACAAGTTCTAGAATCCAAGTCGACATTGGATAAATGATCTCAAATACCTTCTCACTTGATCTCCGAAACTTGTATGAACGGTTTATCCTCTTGTTAAACCTTGATTGCATACGAGGAGTGAGCCTTGTAGTCCACTTGTTAGACTCCACTAACCTCTTGTAATTCTGCTCCATTACCTTAGCACGAATAACATCAACAAGATCAAGTGCTGGAAGCGGCGTATCATGCTTAATGACGTTGTTAAAACTCTCAGCAATATTAGATGTGTTCTCACCCCACCTTTCTCCTAGAAATGCATGAGCAACTCAATTCTCGAATGAAATCTTCATCATTCAAGCAATCACTGAATCCAACTTCAGATTACTCATACTCTTCGCAGCAGCATAAAAAATTTCCTTTGTTAATGCAATGTAGCACTCTTCGAATAACTTGATTGCGGTTTGTCTACTCCTGCCCTTTGGAACATGAATATTTCCTTTCATATGGTACAAACAGAAAGAATGGAAAGCATTTGGGAATACTTCATGCACATGCTTCAAAAGGCTGATTCCACGATCTGATATGATGGTCAGTGGACAATCTTCACGAATAATACCCTTCAAATTGGTTAAGAACCATTGCCAACTCTCACAATTTTCACATTCTACAATTCCAAATGCAACTGGATAGATCTCTACAAAAACCAAAAAACAAAAATAAGTGACAAAAAACAAAAATAAGTGACCAGTAACTAGTGTCAACAGACAAAGTTGATCCATTTCAGTTGGATCAACAATGGAAGTTGATCCATTTTAGTTGGATCAACTTCCACTGTTGATCTAATAAATCTGTGTAAGCAATCATAGTTTTGGATCAACAGTCACAGTTGATCCAATAAATATGTGTAAATAATCACAGTTGATCCAATAAATTTGTGTAAAATATCACATTTGACCCAATAAGAGGTTGTGAAAGCATGAATTTCAATGCAAACAAAAAAGAAAGCAGTCTAAACTACCCTAAGCTACATATAGTATTACGTCGCACCTCACTCGGGGGCGTAATGCAGAATGTGAGAAACCTATAATAAAAGCTACATTTATCAACAAAATGAATGCATAATAATGGATCAACAGTAAAAAGTTTAAACATTCATGGATAAAAAATAGAAAATAGTAAAAGGTTAAAAGTCATACCTTGGTTACCAGTTTTTCCGCAAGCAACCATAAGACCACCTTTGAACTTCCCAGTGAGAAAATTACAATCGATAAATAGCATCGGACGGCAGTAATTGTTGAAACCAGTTATAGAAGCTTCAAAAGCCACGAAAAACCTTTTGAACCGACGCGTCCCACTATCATACTCAAAATTCACGACGCTTCCAGGATTGTAATGTTCAATGGCATCTTTATACCAAACAAAGTATGAATAAGAATTCATGTCATCACCCCAAATAAATCGCTTAGTGAATTGTAAACTGTGGTATGCCTGACTATACGTGAGGTCAACTCCATATTCCATTCGGAGTAAATCTATAACATCAGAAGCAGTTCTCTTCTTCTTAGATGCTTGTAAATCATCTGCCAATATATTCTTCATAAACGATTTTCTCATCCTAACTTTTGATGGGCCTGAACAAGCTAAACTACATGAATGCTCTCTAATATATCTCTGGCATTGAAATATAGCTTTTGTATTGGCGAAGAGAGAGGCTTGAAACCTCTAGCGATAATTTTCCTTCTCTTTGAACTTGCACTCCACAGTGTATCGTATAAGGTCACTCTTACGTAATTTGTATTTGCGACCACTATGTATTTCATAATTTGTAACAGAATCCTTAACTTCTTCAATACCACCTTTAAACAACTGCCCTACTCCAGTTATGATGTTGACCAAATCATCACACTTCTTCGGGACCTTTTTGATCAAACACGCATCTTCAGTGACGTCTTCCACTACAACTACCTTATCGCTTGAAATATAACTTGATGATGACGAAGAAGCAGGAGCAGGAATATAAGAAGATGATGAAGAAATAGAATCAACACAAGTCCTTAACTGGGTTTCAAACTTCAACAAGTCAATCCCTTGTGAGCTGCAGTAGTGAATGAAAAACCTCAAGTCCAAATCATGATTGATGACATTTGAAATCCCATCTACAATGTAACCAAAAAGAATGAGGTCTTCAGGAACATAAGGCCACTTTTGTTTCACCACACTTATCAAATTCTTGACAGTAGTTGATCCTGAAACAGGATGCGAGACAGTCTGATTGCAAAATTTGAACTCTGCAACAACCATCTTTGGCCTGCAATAAACCATAACAGATAGTGGTATTCAGAAAATATGGATCAACAATCACAGTTGATCCAATAAATATGGATCAACAATCACATTTTTGGATCAACAATCACAGTTGATCCAATAAATATGAATCAACAATCAGAATTTTGGATCCACAATCACAGTTGATCAATAAATCTTTGTAAGCAATCATAGTTTTGGATCAACAGTCATAGTTGATCCAATAAATATGTGTAAACAATCAGAGTTGATCCAATAAATCTGTGTAAAATATCATATTTGACCCAATAAGAGGTAGTTAAAGCATGAATTTCAATGTAAACCAAAAAGAAAGCAGTCTAAACTACCCTAAGCTACATATAGTATTACGTCGCACCTAACTCGGGGGCTACGCCCCCTCGTGAAAGTTAAATTCAATTTAGAATGTGAGAAACCTAAAATAAAAGCTACATTATCAACAAACTTAATGCATAATGATTAACTGCAATCTACCGAACAAATAAAATCACAAAATACAAACATTTTGTATTCAGAAATTTGGATCAACAACAATATTTGACACAAATAAACAAAAAAAATCATCTCAGTTTTTGTATCAACAGTCAAGGTTGATCCAAAATAATATCAACATCTCATCAAAAATATAATTAGTAGTGTCTAAATTTCATCACAAACAAGATTCTTCAACATTTCAGCATAAACATAAAACCAAAGTTGATGAGCAGATCTAAGGAAAAAAATATAGATAACAAATCAAAACGTACCTGTTTAAGAGATGAATGAGGATCTCGAGATCAAACTGTATCAATATCAACAAATCAATCTAACAGAATAATCACGAAATCAATCTTCCCATATAAATCACGATCTCTGCAACATCAACAAAACACTGAAATCAAAAGTAAGGACATATAAATCTATGAAACTGACATGCAATCATCAAAAACAACTTTATTAATCTTCAAATAAACATCAACATTACCAATTTGTTTCAGGAAAACAGATCTAGTGGTTTCTATTGATTAATAATAATTGAAAAACAGACTGAAAATCTCTGATTTTGTTGATTAAGATGAAGAATATGAAGGAGGAGAAGAAGAATTCCAATATCTGTTTGCAGCTCTCGTCAATTCACATAAAAAAATCAAATTTTTTTTCACGATTTCAGCTCTTGTCGCTGAAACTCTCTCTCTCTTTTTGTTTTAATTCCCGTTTATAACTGAAAATTGGTTTTGTAATTGAATATATAGTGGGGGGATATTTGGAAGTCCATAATTTGGTATTGGTCCCCTGATGGGCTTGTACAAGGAGAGGGACATATTTATTATGTGATAAGGATATTTGTATAGCCCATTAAAAGTAGGGACAAATATTTAATTACCACTTATATAATTACCCTTACTCTTGACTGGCCTTCACAACTACCCTTAACACTAATAATAATACCCCTCCGGTTCTAGAATGAATTATTAATCCCAGATTCACCCTCCCCACATTTATTTCATTGTATATATATTGATCCCTACGTATTTCCCCTTCTTTTTCTTCTTCATTTCTAGTTAGCAACGAACCATCCATTTCCATCGCTCCACCACCACCACCAGCATCTCCATCATCACCGCCTCTGCAAATATTCCCACATTCGCCGCCGACAATCGAGAAGTATCAACATATGAAACCTTCTTCTTATTTTATAAGTGATTTTTAAAATCAGATCCAAAGAAATCCAAATCTGATTTTTTAGGTTTTGAAATCAAGTTTGAGAAAAATCTGCGAGTGATTGGTGGTCGCTGTTGGCATTGAAGATGGTGATGTGATTCGATTCGATTCGATTAAGAAAATGGGATCTGAGAGCTTCTACGATAAAATTGACCCGAGACAGTGTAGATGATGGGTTTAATGCACGATTGAGTTCAAGAAGATGAAATTCAGTTGAAGAAATTGATACGGTATTGAACTTGTTACAGCCTTGGATGGTTGATTTTCGGAGGAATTGGAGGTGCGTCTGATGGGTGATACTGCTCAACATATTTATATAAGATTTTTTGCCGCTGGTGGAATGATTTGTTGCTGATGAAATGATGTTGTTGTTGGTAACTCATTAGTTGTGAGAAGCTGAAGCTGGGATTTTGTTGGTGGCGTGGTGGTGGATTTTGTTGTAGTAGTGAGGGTGGTGGTGGTGGTGATTACAACATTGGTTGTGTATCAACTCATGTTATTGATGCCTTTTTCAGTGGATCAACTACCGTTGTTGATCCTATTTATCAGATCAACTCCTATTGTTGACAATATTTTTTATGAGATTAACTACTGAATCATATTGTTTGATGTGATGATGGATGATGTTATAGTGGAGATGATGGTAGCGGTGGTTGTGAAGGTGTTGGTGGTGGCTTTTGTTGGGATAGTGGAATCAACAATGCAGATTGACTTATTTTGCAACTATTTTGGCTTCAGGAGAAGATTAGGGAACTACTACATTGGGGATTATGTATGTATCATGGACTGAAATCACCAAAAATGCATGATATTAATAATTTATGGGATCAACTCCTACTGTTGATACCATTTTTATGGGATAAATTATTGTTGTTGATCCAATAAATGAGATCAACTCATGTTGTTTACTCCATTTTTATGGGATCAACTACTGTTGTTGACAGCGTTTCCTTGGATTAGTATAATTATGCCATACATTCTGATTTGTTTTTATGAATGTTGTTCTTGTGTTTCTTAAGGATATGCCAGTTTTCGGGTTCCAGGTGTATTGGTTTTTACAGGAAACATACTTATATAAATATGTTGATCTCATTTTTTGTGGATCAACTTCTATTGTTGATCCCACTTAAGGAGATCAACTTTTGTTGTTGACCCATTCACTGGGACCAACTTTAATTGTTGACACAACAAAAGAACTGGAATATGTATTTGTAAAGTTATTTTTAAACTTTTATTTTTTGGATCAACTTCAGTTGTTGACGCCAAATTTTGACGGCGACGGCGGTGGCAGTGGTGGTGACGACAACGGTGGCGGAAACAGCGGCGACGGTGACAACAATGATAATGGTGGTGGTGGTGGTAAAATATTAATGGCGGTGGTAAAATTTTAGTGGTGGTTGTAGTTAGTAAGTGGTGGTGGTCGATTGGTGGTGTTCGATTGGTGGTGGTGGCGGTGCTGGTGGTGGTGGAATGGCGGTGGTGGTAGTGGCTGTGAAATAAGAAAAAAAAAATTAATGGATAATGATAAGGTTTGTAAAGGAAAATAATCATAAGTGAGGGTATTAAGGTAATCTATTATTAATGGATAAGGTTTTTAAATGATATGGGTATATTTATTGTAGCATAAGGGTATTTTTGTTGGGTGTCAAAACTAAGGGTATTTAAATAATCTACCCTTTTATATGAGGGTACACGTACACGTTGTGGAGCTGGGAGTGTGACACGCAGTGGGGCATGAAACTACAGGTTAATGGGTAGACCTGCGGGCTGCACGGGTCGGTCCGGATTAACCCGTTCTATAACAAGCCTATATTTTACCAACCCTAACCCGTCTTGTGTAGAAAACCATCCAAACCGGGTTCGGGTTTTCACGGTCCGGTGCGATCCAACCCGTGAGTTTGGGCTTGTTTGCCAGCTCTAATACTAAACGGAGCCTATCTGTGAAACTAAATGTTGAAATAGAAGCAGCAACAAAAGAAGAACTCTTGGTATCATTAATAACAAGATCAGAAGTTGTAGTTGTTGACTCTTTTGCTGAACAAAATCATTGAAACAACAAAAGTTCCTCTTAAATGGGTTTTAGTTTTAGGTGAATCTTTGAATCGATACAAACTGAATCTCGCGAAGAAGAAAAAAAAAGTTGGTGCAGAGAATAGGCGGTAGAGAAGATGTTGTAGAGAGGAGAAGATAAATAATGTTAGGGTTTTGTGAATTTATATATGTACATAATATGTGATTCAATGGACATGATTAATAAAATCTAGAGGTCTGTAGTAATCGGTTTAACCATCATTTTTCGGTTCGGTTTTGGAGTAGAACCACAACTGAAACCGAGTGTATCGGTTATCCAAAAATGACAACCAAACCTACACCATTGGGATTCGGTTCTGGTTCGGTTAAAAATGCTACGGTTTCGATTCGGTTCATGATTCTGGTTCGGTTTTTGTGCATCCCTAGGGATGGGTTTTGCTTTTCTTTCCTGCCGACACAGAACAAGTCAGTAATCACTCTCACTCACTCACTCCATACAACTGTTTTTCTCAAAAAATTGTTTACTTTTTGTTTTCTTCTTTTTAAAAGAGAAAACCCTCATTTCAAAATTTTTAAATACCCAACAAACACTTCACACAACATTACTCTCTTACTCCCTCAATCTTTCTTTATCCATCTCTTTTTCTTCTTCCTCACTAAAAGCCTCTGGGTGTTTCTTTGATGCATTTCTACAGGAATATTGTAGGGTGCAATAATCAAAAATAATGAAAATTCAAATAAATAAAAATTATTGATACTTAGCTCCTTTGTAATGGAAGTGATGGATTTGACGAAACGAGCGAGCCCCGAAATCTCCGCAACAATAACATGGTAAAACTTTGAAAAACAGAGTGAGTCACGTGTTCGACACGCTGTCCTTAAGACATTAGCGTCCGGCTACACCCAAAAGTGATGCTATAGCCCTCATAGAACGGATATCTCCAGGATAAAACACCATACTACACCTATTATTAGCATACGTAGTAGATGCTCAACTTGAGCTGGAAACTCCGAAAAAACTCTGAGAAAACCCTTAACGAAAAACGCGAACGCTTAAAAAAATAATAAAAATATTTTCCCTTTGGGGGTCTCTCTAAAATATAGAGAAACCCCTTTCCCATAGATTTTACAAAAGTAGAAAATTTGTTTATATAATGGAATAATACAACTTAAAAAGAGGAACTCCCCGATGTGGGACTAAAAAATTTCATTCACAAAAGAAAACAATAAGTTATTATTTTTCTTAAAAACTTTAAAAATCAATTTTCTATTAATTTTTTTTCAACAATCCCCCACATGAATGAAAACCTCAATAAAACATGAGAAACACAGATAGATCTTGGTAAATCAACAACTTTACCTCACGACCCTGCCTGACTGAACAGACATACAGACCGTCTGTGTGTTGAAATCATACTAGTCATTTATACGTCCTCTCACTCACACAAAAGTGTGTTGACCCCAGGGTCATACTATGGATTGCATAAATCACAATAGTGTAGAGAGCTTTCATCTTTAGTTTCTCACAGGTGAGACTAAAGGTTTCTTTCACCAAAGTGAAAAACACATGAACTAGTGAGTCCCTAGTGACCCTTAGGTCCTAAGTTCCAGTAGTACCAAAACCATCAAAACGAAAATCACATAAAAAAAAGCAGGAAATACCATTTTAGGCATAGGTGTCCATGAGGTCTTGAAACTTTGCCTAGTAAGATACTACCGGAACTACTTGCTAGAGACAGTGAACGCGATGTCTTGAACTGCTAGCAATTGATATAATTCGCGATAACAACCACGGATGATATCTCCAAGGTTGTTTCCAAGCTCGTGATGTTTTGTCCAATTTTTCCTGGACATACCCTGTTTCTCAGAATGCTCTAGAGAATCAAAGCTCATATTCTCCTAGGAAGTGGCCCCACTTCCTCATTATGATAGGTGAGTTTCCATAAAGAGTGTTACTACTACACCCCATTTCAATATTAAATTGAAACTATATAACTCGTTAAGACTTCTTAAAAGTCATCCTTCACATGCAGTCACACTATCATGTCTACACCATAGGGAAGGGACAGAGAATGAAATTCTCTGATAGTCTAAGACTATAAATGTTTGATTATCTTTTAATCCTCATCCCTAAGATTACATCAAAAGGCCTAAGTCTTTCAAGTCAACGTTCTCATTCAGTGCATGTTTTTAGTGGAATTAATCACATCTATGTTTGTAACAACATATCATCAACATACAAGCATACAATCACACATGCATCCTTAACAAGTTACTTGTAAATATACTTGTAAGATTCATTAACTTAAATCCACTACACATTATCACATGATCAAATTTTTCATGTCACTGTTTACGTGCTTATTTGAAAACCATACAAATATTTGTTAAACTTACAAACTTTGTCTTCATAACCTTTCACTACAAAGTCCTCAGGTTAGTCTATGTAATTTTTTTTTATCTAATTCAGGGTTTTAAAAAAGCTGTCTTAACATCCATCTGATGTATTTCCAAGTTGTTTATGTCAGCAATATCAAATATCAATTAGCATCTTAACAGAAGTAATTCTCGTCACAAGTGAATAAGAATCAAGGAAATCTACACCTTCTTTTAGTTTATAGCCTTTAGCTACCAACTTAGCCTAATATTTTTCCACAATTTCATCTACCTAACGTTTCCTCTTAAAGACTCATTTAAAATAGCAAGCTCTCAAGTCTGGTTTCGACGGACTGAGTCAATTTCACTAAATGAAGCTTTTTATCAGAATGGGATTTCAGTAGATATCAAGACTTCTTTACAATTCTGGGGATTAGACTAAGCTAGGCATGTTATAAAGTCGGCTTCATAAGAAGTCTCAAGTCTAATTGTTTACTTCTCTTAGGCTCAAACTCAACTTCATCTTTCTTTAAGATAAGTTCTGACTATTTGAAAATAAATCTAAGGGATCAACAACACATCTCTAATGAGGTACAGGTTTAAGAATGAACATGTTCAAAGAACTCAGTATCCCTAGATTCCGTAATAATATTCAAATCAAAGTCAGAAAAATCACACCAAAGTCTGAAAAATCAGAATACACAACCAAAAATCTATATGCAAAAGTATACTCAGCATACCCTACATGAAGACACAATCAACATTTTTGGTTTCTAATAGTTCTTTTAGGAAGAGGAATGCCAATCTTAGTCAAACACTCCCCACACTTTCACGCATTCACAAAAAGGTCATCTACCTTAATTTCCATAAATCATATGGAGTTTCATATGATCCTTAAAAGAGTATTCTATTCAGGATATACTAGTTAAGAGGACTGCCTTCCCCCACAAGGTCGGAGGTAATCCTGAACTAATCACATGGCAATTATAATCTCCTTAAGGATACGATTGTTAAGTTCAAGGCTTCTAATTGGTTTTCAACTTCAAGTTTATACATATTAAGGCTTATAAGGCGTCATCCTTATCCCTAAGCAAGTATACAAGATAGTACCTCGTACAATCATCTAAGAAAGTTATAAACCATGTTTTACCACAGTGGTTTTGGGTTGACCTCGTGTCAACTAGGCCTAACTGAATTAATTCTAAGGGCTTAGAATTACTCTGAACATTTGTGCTAAAAGGTTTTATAGCATATGTTGATTCTGCAAAGATTTAACTTTTGTGTTCAATGTCCAAACTACATTTGTGTATGCAGCCTACGCTAGCCAGTTTATGCATTGACTTATAAGTTTACGGTTCGAAGCCTACCATGCAAAACATTCAATCACACAATAGAAAACACAAGAATCAACTAAGTTCACTTCATCATTTTTTCCGTTAAGCTTATATAGACCCTAAGTCTTATAACTCTTGCCTAAAAAATCATTGCCTAGTTACAACAAGTTTTCCCGATTCAATTAAAATCTTAAATCTTTTACCGTCTACAACAGAATGAGATACAAGATTTTTGCATATGCTCAGAACATGAAAACTTCATTCAGTGTTAGAATATTACAGATATGAGCTTCTGCTCGACCTTTTCCTTTTATGCAACCTATGTCGCAGATGAGTTATGATCGAATTTTATAGTGGTAAGAAGGTTGTCGTTCTCTCGGACTTGTGAAGATTGACTTAAGATTTAAGATTATGGAAAGAACTGAGACTATGGATTCCACCATTGACCAATTTTTAAGTGATTCAGTTAACAACAATATTTATGCAATTCATACGTTCAATTTGATTCTAAGATATTGCCAATATTAGATTTCCAAATTATTAATTGTTAATCGCAAGTATGGAAGATCAAGAGCTCTAAGCTAAGCATGCACCATCAAGAGAGAACACAACTAATTAATCAAAATCTTATCATCAATTATAGTTCAGTGCAAATAATCATAAAAAAATTGCAATAATAAATTAATAAGAAATACCACTTTATTATTGGAACAATGCTTCCTCCGTAATCCCAGCATCTGAATCTAGTTCCTCATTAATACAAAGAAAACTAAACAGAAGAAATAAAAGAAAATTGTGAAACTAGCTACCGACTCACCGGCTCTCTAAAAATAACCCCCCGGTTTCCTGTTCTCGACATCAGTATATATATTTCAACAAAATCTAACCGTCCTCTTTTAATTCTCTTCCACATGTCATGTCCAATGGGAGTGTGCCACCTGTATAAAAATACACAATATCACCTAGTAAAGACTCGCCACATTTATGACCACTTGCTTTTCTTTTCATGGGAAAGAAAATATTATATGAGCACATACTGATCTTATGTACAAGGTAAGTACTCATTTTGTCATTATCTCAATTCCAAAACAGATGTCATGTATTAATGTGGTGAAGTATATATTATGCTCAAAATCAATCTTCTTTAGTTGCAAAAGATATTTAGTTTCCTTTCTTCCTCCGCCATGTCGACATACCTCGTACATTAATTATTGAGTAGGATTTTTCATTTTGCGTGATACCTCCTAAATCCTTCGAGAACTAATCACCAAGTCCTTCATCCTAAAATCCACGAGACCAAAATGCCCGAGCATGTTAGTTTCTTAAACCAACTTCAGCCCATCATCTCCTTCACTAACTTAAATTGGGCCTATCCCATTTAGATCCAAAAGTATCCACGACCCATATACTCCGTAGTCCATATTTTCTTCTTGAAATCCTAGTTTTAGCCGATTTTCTTGGAAGAGCCCATTTTATTCATTTACCTACAAAAACACAATCAATACCAAAATAAGCACCAACAATATATATTTTGTGTAGTAAATATTTAAGAATTAATCGCTCATCACACCCCCAAACTTATATTTTGCTAGTCCTCGAGCAAATTTATTCTAGGAAATAAAAACTCATTAGGTGGCCCTAGTGACCGAGTTATAGTCTTGGGAGGGTTTATCAGAGGTGTACCCACAAAACCTTTACTCCAGACCCTAGCTATCTAGGCAGAACCTTGGAAGGCATTAAAGAATCTCCTTGGTTGGCATACAATGATTGACTATAGGAGGAAGTACCGTGATGCGAAATTTCAATTGTTGTACACGAGTTTGCACTCAAGCATACTAAAATTCATATAAAGTGACAGAGCTCTACTTAGATAGTTTCTGGACATCATAACCGGAGTCAACCAATCATATGGAAAGATTTAGAAGATGGATAAAGAAAAATAGATGGTTTAAAGTGAACGGTGTTTCCCATATCTGTCTGAAGGCCTCTGCCAAGATGAACCTATCTTAATGGACTGAGATACCGGTCTGACTAATATCAACACAACTGGCATATACAAGGGTACCAGTGGTCGATAAACCTAACTCTAAGTCAACACAACTGGCATATACAAGGGCACCAGTGGTCGACTTTATTGAATTTATTCCGGTTGGTCTGATGGTCTGGTCTCAATCAAATTTTTTTTTTTTTGTATCTCAATCACTCTATTTCACCCTAGCAATGGTAACAAATTGAATCGTGTGCCCCACCAAATCACTTAAAAAATAAGAAAAGAAGGATTATGATTCAACGAGATATGGAGAAACTACCATGTTTTTTTAATTCTACACCTGAGCTCTGTGCTTTTATGAATAGACTCTTTTAGATGTTTCCATCTAATCAGATTGGTTCCTCAACTCCTACAACCAAGATGTTCTCATCCACTTAGACTGGTTAGTGTCAACCTTAATAAGTATAAATTTCTAGGCTCTGGAGTTTATTTATTGCAACTGAAAGCTAACAAAAAGTTTCTTCCCCACCCCCAAACTTAAATCTAACATTGTCCTCAATGTTCTAAAGATAAAATTAAAAGCATGAACAAGGAGAAACTGTTACCATTTGAAGCAAAAGAGTTAAGGAAAGATATTACCGTGTTGCAAGAGATTGGGTTACCTCCCAAGAAGTGTTAATTTTAAAGTCTTCAGCCAGAAATTGGAAGAATTAGTCACCTCGTAGAATCATATAGTAGTAGCCGGAATAAATGTGGGTCAACTGGATCAAAAAGTGTTACCCACAAGAAGAGGAAACTGCAACAGACCAAGAAGATATTGAACATACCCTTGCTTAAGACCAACATCTAGTTGTGGTTCAGGTTCAGAATTTATAAAAGGGTCTAAATAAAAAAAATTCATCGGTTGGATTTCCTCAAAGGAATTCTGAAGATCAGGCTGAAAAGTCTCGAAATACTCAACTAAGAACTTAGAAGCGCATAACAAAAGCCTGAATAATTGGGGATCCTCTAAGTCAATCAGATTTGCCTCACACAACTGACCACAATGAAAGAGGTGGTCTTCCTTAAGAAAATGTGTCGACCCTATTCTCCTAAAGTAATTAGGTTTAGTCTCAAAACTTAATAACCGACACATCTTAAAATCAAATGTTCCCACAATTGGAAGAATTTTTTTTGGTAGGAAAACAAAGTCAATCTTGGTATCATAGCTTGGGTTAACCACATCAACCAGATGATGGGTTTCTAACAACTGAGCTTCTCTCTGGAAATCTTTAGGTTCAGGAAAGTGTGTATGAAGATAATCTGGTAAGATGGTTGAGGCACACATGTCAAGTCCTACAAGAGGGAACTTTCTAAGAGTTAAAGCACAAGGAGAATGATAATCACCCCCAAACTTAGAGTTTTATGTGTCTCTAGAGAGACTAGTTACAAGTTCCCTAATTTCTAGGTCATCAGGTTCCTGAAAATGGTTAATTGATTCTTCTAAGTCTGGTTCATCCTCGCTCATCTCTACGAGTTTATGATTTTCTAAGATTAGTGTTTCTAAATCGCTAGACTCTAAAACATTATTCTCAGGGTAAACTCTTTCCTCTAAACCATCATCACAATCATATAAAGGATTATCAGCGAAAGTTTCTAGTAAAGGATCATTAACTAAGGTAATCATAGTTACTTCCTCCGATTCACTGATAGGCACATCAAATAATGGGTCTTTTAACACACTGCAGGCTAAAGGATCATGAATTACATCGTCTAAAACGGTGGCATCTCTGGTCAAATACACATCATTTTGAATAGGTGAATAATCATTAAAATTATCGTTATTTGGACCAGAAATAATACTATCATTATGAAGCTCAACTGGAGTAACCATTTCCTGATCACTATGCCTACATATCTCAGATTCTTCATAATACTATCCTCATCACAATCATTAAAATAACATGAAAATGATCGAACCTCATATAAACAAGTAGTGTTACCAATTCTAACCTCGTCATCTTGATTATGCAAATAACTAAACTCAGTTTCAAGGGTATTATTGGATACACTACATTGGAAATTCAAGTCATTTCGACCAATACTTTCGTTCATCTCTAACTCAAGTCTTAAAACGATCACAACCATCCAACTTAGCCAGCATATTTGGATGGCTTAGATCGTACCTAGGATCATCGGGAAGGTGCAAATATGTTCACCGTCAACCTAATTTGGGTCCCACATGATTGGTTTCTCCAAAGGAGAAGCTTAGCTTGCCAAACCGCTTGTCCAAAGTCATGCGTGCGTGACTATGAAAAACCCTAATTAAGGTTTGCGGCAATGCATATATGTCGTAGTTCGATCTCGTCCATCCATTTTCACCAGCCGAAACGGAGGGTGTAGATATAGAATCAAGAGGTCCCAAGGAGACATGATCAGCGTGGGCCCACCTGTGCGTGTGACCGACCGGCCTAGGCAGACTAGGACTTGGCAACCTCGAAACGCACGCTCAAAGGTGGCATGTCACGCGGCTTCCAAATCCTTTGGGGCAACGGATTTCTTCCGCAAATCGATCACGACCACTCATATTTGCCAGTCAAATTGAGTGGCCTAGATCACACCTTCTTGAGACAAAGCGGTATGGACATGTACACCGGTAGGCCATCTACACGCATTCCCGGACGGTCCCACCAAAGATGGTGTCCATGCTTGAATTCGGTCAAGCAAAAGAGTGATACTTGCGCACCTCTTAAAAATCCTAAAATTCCATCAACGGTCGCAAACGTGTGTCGTAAACCATCTCGTCCGTCCAACTTTGACAGCTTGGTTAGACATCCTAGGTTAAAGACTAGACAACCAAGGAAGCACCTCGATGATCATCGTCCACCACTCTTCCACAGGGAGTGATCAGTCAGGGGATGGCTCGCCCATACAGCTTCCAAACGATCACTCGAAGATGGTTGGACGTGATATTGTTTTAAAACGCTCGCGACTTATTCGGTTAAGCTTTAAAACATCGATGCTTCATACATATTGATTGTTTTCGATGCATTACATACATCGAGCATACACGATATTTCATGAATATCGATTTCTTAAATAACTTAGTTATTTAACTTAGCACCGTATGCTACTTCCTGCGGTGGGTCCCACGATCCACTCATTCGAGACATCAAACATGTCACAAACTTGGGGATACTTACTGGGGTATTGATCTGGCGGTTTACAACATGCAGCGTGCAACGCGCCATTACTAGAACGTGTCAGGAAAAGGAGGACGGTTAACAGTGAAGAGGGAAGTGGGCAAAGGTGTGATCGTGTGACAATCACCACTCCTACACGACCCCACTACTCCATCACTTCATCTCCTCCACTTCCTACGAGATGAGGGTTGCGCTCAATGACTTGTATAAATAGGTCATTCACCTATTTTTCAAATAACACGGGAATACACACAGAGGAAACCAAGTGTTGTTACAGTATCCAGAAAACATCCAGAACTGACATCTTACATTATGCAAGCCAGTTCAACATTCTGATACAAGACATAAACAGCTAATACCTTCACAATCTCAACACCTTCTTCGCTTCCCTTCCTAAGATCAACCCCATCTCCTTCACTTTGTGACCGAAGCAAGTCTGGAACGGCCATTTCTTGGTTTAGGCCAGAATTATATAGATTGATCTCTCGAATCAAAAAGCACTCCCGTGCAGTGCATTTGTTTAGGTTTTAGATTCATTTCTCATCCACACACCCAAATTACCAAAACCAACAGAAATAGCTTTCACCCATAAACAATAAGCCATTGTGACCAACCTCCACAAATATATATAAGGGCTCAAGCCCATATATTGATTTTTTATCACGAGTGAAGACACTCAACCTCCAAAAATTACTTGTGGCGACACACATATTTCCATCGTACTAGACGACAGATCACTAAATACCTATGGAGAACGAAAAAATTTTGTGACCTTGAAGCTTTATGGATGTAATTTTTTTTGTTCTCTGTAATCATAATCTTATTTTAGTTTTTTGGACCTTACGCATTGTACTCTTTTTCCTTCGTGAAGATTTTACCACAACGGGTTTTACTTGACAAGGTTTTAATGAGGAAACATATGCGGTTTCAACTTTACACCTCATGTATTTCTTTTGATGCTAGTGATTTGCGCTTACATTTTAGGCATGTCCCTGTCTGGGGCAACTTATATTGACTTAGTCCTAATCACTTGGCCAATTTTTAATACAAGTTGATTGATTCTCAAAAATGGAAACACACTAACATGGATATATTAATCCAACGAGGTTATGTGTTACTATTTTCTTAGTACCCCTAATATTAGTTCTCTATTTTAAAGATTTATCCAAAGTTTTGTTAAGATTGAAGTTGACAGAATAATGCCACATTCTCTTAATAATTTTCCAACAAATATTAGTCACACTTGTCTGAATTCAATTAGGTAAGAATATCATTATGGTAGTTCAAATTGAAAGTTAACATAAGAGTCTTTACTGCCGATAACTATTCAGTTGAAGGTGGTTTCTAACTATGGTACCTTTAAACAATCGTTCACGTGAATTATTTTTTTTCTAGGAAGGATATAGGATATCTTGGACCATATGCATTAGACTCTTTTTTGGTGGATAAGGTTTTTTGTCTCAATAGATTTTCCTTCTCAAGGTTCTAACGAGGTATGATATGCATGTCCAACATCATCTTTAAAACGATCAATAGTTGTATTATGTTTTTTCTTTTCTTTTCTGGAGGTTTTTTCACTTTGACGAGATTTTGATGCAACGACTTGGAAAAGTAATAAAGAAGAGTGCTCGAAGAGACTTTAAAGGCATTATTTGAAGATCATGGTATGTCTTGTTTTTAGCAAAGACAACTAGTTATGTAGCTTTTATTCAAAGAACCTTATTGAGTGACTAGTCATACTATGCATCAAAGGAAAAACAACTACAGTTTATCAACCGTATAGATTATTCTTTTGGGGATATTGCTCACTTGAGTATCTTATAAATGATTTTAATTTTTTCACCACATGTTTTCATATTCACAACCTCTGACTTTGTCAACTTGGTGCCACCATGTCAAACTGCAGAGAGGACGAACATATTGTGGTTTAACCCATATATCATTAGTCACAATGGCCTCATATATTTTATCTGTTAATTTCACTTGGATAGACATAAAATATATCAATCCGGACCTAAATTGAAGCATTTGGTCGTTCCTTCACCGTAGCTAGGTCAAAGTGATCCGATAAATAAATTGCCGCTCATTTGACATTAAAAAAGTTCTTGGATTTTGTGATTTGCTAATGGTCCTATATCAAGTGTTCTCGGTGGTCATTTTTAATGCTTTTT
Source organism: Papaver somniferum (assembly GCF_003573695.1). Classification (NCBI taxonomy): domain Eukaryota; kingdom Viridiplantae; phylum Streptophyta; class Magnoliopsida; order Ranunculales; family Papaveraceae; genus Papaver; species Papaver somniferum. Next base: position 125,973,814 of record NC_039360.1, read on the forward strand.
AGAACTTCAATAATAAGTTTATTCCTGAAAGAATTGTCCATGTGGTATAAGGACTCAAAGGGGATAATTTGAAGAAAAATTTTTCCTTAATTACAAATTTTAGTTGTTTTTATAAATTAAAGATCTTGTTTAATTATTAAAAATTATTTGTATACTTGCACTTCTACCAAAATACGTGCATACCTTGATTACCTTAAATACAATATATAGCATGCATTTTTTAATTATTTAAATGATTTTAGATTGCGGAAAAAATGTTTTATCTAAAAGTTTTTATTAACTTTCTCCTATTTTTAGATGTAAATGAATGGCCGGTGAAGATCAGACCCGTATGAAAATATATTTTTAGAAACAAAGGAATTATCTAAATTATTCTACATATTCACGCTTATTTGTTGACAAAATATTTTCAAAATTAAAAGTTTATCTTGTACCACAACTTCATCGACTAGATTGTCTCATAAGATCATCATGGTCAAGTGGAATAAATTTTGTCAAATTAGAAGGTTTAACGCAGTGAAATTATGAAAAATATGGTAAACCTATAAAATTATTTAAAACAACGTGACAAATAATTCTAACAAATCCGAGTAAAATTGAATCTGCAAAATATAGATCCTCGAAAGCTTCAATGGGATATCTTTGTTAGTTTCACACTACTCTTGACTTAAAAGGTAAACTGAGTAGTCTTAACATCTTTACCACTCTTAGTTGTTTTAGTGGGAAAGTCATTCAAGAATTTCCAGTATTTCAAAGTGATTCGACCATGACATGGTGAATCTTAGAAATTTATCTCATTGGGGGCACTTGTCCATCTTCACCCGAAAAATTGGTATTAGAAATTCAAAAAGCCATATTCTCAACGTTAACAAACAACCAAAAAATAAAATAATTGATACGACCTATGAAATGCCAAGAGCACATCTCCCGACTTGAAATCGGCGGAAATGATTTATATCACACGAGTTGTCCTGACAGATACAATAGAATGTGACCCACACTAAATCCATCTCCTGCTAAACTACCGGGTTGAGAGAAGTCCCATCCCACTGTGTCTATCAGGACAACCCGAGGGATGTGCAGTACTTCCGTTGTTGCCGCAAGATTCTTGTGAACTTGAAAGATAATTGAGAAAATTTGGATCTTATAATCTATGTTTTTTACATATTCATACGGGGTGAATGTCCCCAGAGCCTAGTTAGCAATTCGGGATTCGGTAAACGTACGGAACGGCAAACGTACGAGTATTATACGGTTTTGTAAAATCCAGATTCGGTCAAAAATTCGGTCAACGGGACGTGATTCGTCATTAATTCGGAACGGCATACGTACGTGTATAATTCGATTTATAAATGTGAGTTCGGCTCTGAAAATTCGGTATCTATATATAACAAATAATTTGTATTTATAAGGTCATAGACCAATTTTTATGCATATGTGTGAGTTATTTAAGGAAAAAATAAACTCAATATGATGATATTAATAATATATACAACATTAGTTATCCAAAAGGACGTCGTATGGTGGTTTAGATGCTTCGTTAGTGAGTTTGAGATCTCTCTCACCTTCACCTTCAAATCTCTTCAGTCGTTTTTGTTTCATAAAAATTACAACACGTCTAATATTCGGTCGTGTATGTTCGGGAGGCAGTAAAGCCGAAAACGTGGAGTCTTTGAAAAATAAAAGCTAAAAAATTTATGGAGAATTAAGCGGACGTATCATTCGGGATACGTAAAATTCGTGAACGATTCGCGAATAATCCGGGAATGCCACATAATACGCGACTTGGGTTCGGAGTTGCAAACGTACGCGAATAAGACGGTAAAATTCGTGATACCGAAAAATTCGTGAATGATTCGCGAATCATTCGCGAACTTCCTAACTAGGCCCCAGAGACCTCCTTATATGATGACATGCGAAAGAGCAAATTACAAGTCAGTGAGAATTCGTAGGCATTTAAAACCTGCGGTGTTCATCTCTCATATTCTGCAATCCCAGTTTTTGGCTTAATAATAAAGTGGGTTTCAAATTCAAGTTCGTTTAGGTGTGCAGTATCCTTGGTCATGTAATGTTGCGAACGAGACCACATCACTAGACAATGCACTCTGGGATGCTGGTATACGATAGTGACATGAAGAGGTTTAAATTCCTACCAGCCATTTATATTGGAGGCCAAATCGAACCGAAATGAAAAATTAAATTTGGTTCGCATTCATGTGAGTCAATTCTAAATCTAGTCTGCAAGGTCTTAATTGTTACTAAAACTAATCGAGAACAGCTTTGCAAACATCGATTTTAGATTTGAACATTCCTTGGATCAGAAGAATAATAATAGCCTTGAAATTAGAATTAGACAACCACCCAAGAGATAGTAGCTAATACATTCAAAAGGTCAGACCTGCTGGCTGGCTTATATATGTGATGTCCACATCTGTTAACAGTAGTATTAGTATTGTTCACTAATTTGTAGTTAATTGCATGAGCTATCTTTTACATCGAAGATAATATTTATAGTGGATGATGAATATTATCCTTCTTTTAGGTGGGCAAAATCTGTTGATATTTCTTGCACTGGAACAGTTGCAACATATCCGCGTATCAAAGATATTGCGCCGAAGCATGGCTGAAGGCTTATCCAGCAAGACCGTTCTATTAACACTGTGAATCTTTCGTTGCTTATGAGTGAAGTCCTCCATTTTTACATAAAGTGCTTGATACCTTTAAATCGTCAAATCGTGTTGTCTACGAAGCAAATAACCACGTACATAAATGTTGGCAATGGCAACCCAGGATATGGGACATAATCAGTAGAAAGGAAAAGAAGAAAAAAATGGCAAAAGCAAAATCACTACTACACAGACAAAAACTAAAAAGCAAAGAACTGAAAGACTGCACTACCAATTTTCGCTGTCTCAAAAGAGTTCACTATCAGCTAACCAATAAGCTTGGTGTACTAGTAGTGGAGTCATGTACTCTGAAGTCATTACAACATGGTGGTGGTTAGGGTTCTGGTTTTGTGAGTCTTTTTCTTCTTGATGATGAGATGACCAACTACTACTTCTACTATTATTGTTACCGGTACTGCTTCTAATACTACTGCTGGTTAATGGCTTTCTTGGTAATTTGGTTGTTCTTCTTCTTTTGGTTCTGGTAGTTCGAGTGGGAATACTCAGAAAATTTTGCAGAGACGGGGTTGTTGATGTTGTGGGATGATTTCAATTGTGGTGGGTATTTCCATTTTTATGACTATCTATCAGTGATACTGATGAGTAATGTTTCTGGACATTCAAAGGCTGGTCATTGATGGGTAAAGGTTGATTAATGCAATTCCCAGTATTGGATAAATAATCTTCAACTAAGCTTGATAGCCATTCTATGTTTACATCACCTGCTTCCTGCTCCGACAAATTTAAGAAGAGACCCATTAGAGATCATGCATATGAGTAACTGACTCAAAAACAAACAAGTAAGGAAGCCAAGAAACTAGAAGAATCCCATTTCTAGGCTTCTAGCTAGTAGTATTTACTCATAACCAGTGAAATGGAAGAACAAAAACTGAACAACAAGAAGTAGTAGTAGACTGACCATGTTTTGAGTGGAGAAAAGGTCATCAACAAAACAACATGAAGAAGATGAGACAACCCCAAGTTTAGAGTAAGTAGTTGAAGTTGGAGAAACAACAAACTGTTCTGGTTGGTAGTCTGAAGATGGAAAGCCACCATTTTCACCACCACCACCTGTAACTATTGACATATTTGTTGAAAAAAATTAATAGAAAATTGATTTTTAAAGTTTTTAAGAAAAATAATAATTTATTATTTTCTTTTGTGAATGAAATTTTTTAGTTCCACGTCTGGGAATTCCTCTTTTTAAGTTGTATTATTCCATCATATAAACAAATTCTCTATTTTTATAAAATCTACGGGAAAGGGGTTTCTCTATATTTTAGAGAGACCCGGGAAAATATTTTTATTATTTTCTTAAGCGTTCGCGGTTTTCCTTAAGGGTTTTCTTTGAGTTTTTTCGGAGGTGCCAGCTCAAGTTGAGCATCTACTACATATGCTAGTAGTGGGTGTAGTAGGGTGTTTTATCCTGGAGGTATCCGTCCTGTGAGGGCTATAGCATCACTTTTGGGTGTAGCCGGGCGCTAATGTCTTAAGGACAACGTGTCGAACACGTGACTCACTCTGTTTTTCAAAGTTTTACCATGTTACTGTTGCGGAGATTTCGGGGCTTGCTCGTTTCGTCAAATCCATCACTTCCATTACAAAGAAGCTAAGTATCAATAACTTTTATTTATTTGACTTTTCATTGTTTTTGATTATTTCACCCAACAATCTTAAGACATTAGATTTGTAATAATCATGGATGTTAATTGTCAAGTGAAAAATAAAAACGAATTTTGGGTTAGCTGTAGAGTTTCAAATTTATCTCTAAACCTAGAAGGAATTTCGTTTAACCCTTTTGACCTAGTGTAGTAGACATCCTGATAGTTACCCACATAAAATTTCAGAATTTTTGGAGTTGTAAAAGTAAATTTTTTTGATATTTTACAAAACAGAAAAATGTTCCTGAAAAATTCTGACGAGTAGAAATTTGTTGTGGACTAAATTAGTTTTTATGGGGTAACCATGAGTTTTTTGAATGATGATTCAAACGAAGTTTATAGATCTAGATGTTATCTTCAAAACTCATATTTTACTTTCTGATTTGGAATTGCGGTTTGTGAATAAAGGTGTCATCTCGAAGAGACATGGATAATAGGCGCATGTGGCTGAAAATAAATCGTCCAATGCTGGCAAAAGGTGATAACATCGAACACAACTCTAAGCATAGTCTTCATAAAAAAGGTATGTTTCGTAAACATAAATCTAGCATTGCTTTAATTAAGGGTGATTTTTATGTTTGTAAATTCCTGGCCATACGGCAGTGTATTGTAGACAACGTAAAAACCTAAATAAGTACTCCGTCCTAGTTTACTTGCCAAAATTGTGTTTTTTTTTAACAAAAGTGTACCGAAAAATTACTATATTTCCCACTAAAATTATCTAATTATCAAGAAAGAAATAAAAACTAGGATACAAAAACTTGTATATTAAACAAGTGATTTGAAAGATTGATGGTGTATGTAGAAGTAATTTGAATTTGTTTCAAGTTTTTGCAAAATCCTATTTTGGCAAGTAAACTAGGACGGAGGTTATTTTAATACCTAGTGTGAGAGACCAGTAGGTGGACTCTGGAGACACCAAGAATGTTTGTTGAAACATAAACATGTTCACCTCCTATCAGAGGATAGGGGATGTCGAGAAACTCTTTATGAGTAACTTGATGAGCGATTAATTCTTACATATTTCCTACCCAAAATATATATTGTTGGTGCTTATTTTGGTATTGACCGAGTAAAAAAAAATGGTGCTTATTTTGGTATTGATTGTGTTTTTGTAGGTAAATGAATAAAATGGGCTCTTCCAAGAAAATCGGCTAAAACTAGGATTCCAAGAAGAAAATATGGACTACGGAGTACATGGGTCGTGGATACTTTTGGATCTAAATGGGATAGGCCCAACTTAAGTTAGTGAAGGAGATGATGGGCTGAAGTTGGTTTAATTAACTAACATGCTCGGGCATTTTGGTCTCGTGGATTTTAGGATGAAGGACTTGGTGATTAGTTCTCGAAGGATTTAGGAGGTATCACGCAAAATGAAAAATCCTACTCAATAATTAATGTACGAGGTATATCGACATGGTGGAGGAAGAAAGGAAACTAAATATCTTTTGCAACTAAAGAAGACTGATTTTGAGCATAATATATACTTCACCACATTAATACATGACATATGTTTTGGAATTGAGATAATGACAAAATGAGTACTTACCTTGTACATAAGATCAGTATGTGCTCATATAATATTTTCTTTCCCATGAAAAGAAAAGCAAGTGGTCGTACATGTGGCGAGTCTTTATTAGGTGATATTGTGTATTCTTATACAAGTGTCACACTCCCATTGGACATGACATGTGGAAGAGAATTAAAAGAGGAAGGTTAGATTTTGTTGAAATCTATATATTGATGTCGAGAACAGGAAACCGGGGGGTTATTTTTAGAGAGACGGTGAGCCGGTAGCCAGTTTCACAATTTTCTTTTATTTCTTCTATTTAGTTTTCTTTGTAATAACGAGGAACTAGAATCACATGCTGGGATTACGGAGGAAGCATTGTTCCAATAATAAAGTGGTATTTTCTTATTCATTTATTATTGCAATTTCTTTATGATTATTTGCACTGAACTATAATTGATTATAAGATTTTGATTAATTAGTTGTGTTCTCTCTTGATGGTGCATGCTTAGCTTAGAGCTCTTGATGTTCCATACTTGCGATTAACAATTAATAATTTGGAAATCTAATATTGGCAATATCTTAGAATCAAATTGAACGTATGAATTGCATAAATATTGTTGTTAACTGAATCACTTAAAAATTGGTCAATGGTGGATGGTAGCTCAAGGAATGAGTCCTAAAACTATGTTTTAACCTAAACCTGCAAGTATACAGGATCTAAAGTAGTGAGTGAGCAAATAAGGGGAAGTCCACAGGGACAAGGAGGGAGCTGGTGTTGTTTTCTAAATCTTTCTAGTGACTAAAAGCACTAGGGCATTTGAATCCATCCAATAATCCTAAGCTAAGGCAATACCTATTCAAATTATGTTCTTGTTCCTTTCCAGATAAAACTACAATGAATGATCTATCAGTTAGTCTCCCTAACTCACCTCTAGTATAAGCTGTCTTCTTACAGCACAACCTATCACAGGCTCATTTGGTTCAATTAGCTAACTGTCATTCCTTTATCAATTAAGCACATTTCTTCCTCTAGAGAGGTCTCAAATGGATGACTTATCAACCAACTTCACTAACTCACCCCTAGTATCAACTGTTTTCTTACAGTATAATTGATCACAGGCTAATTTTATCCATTAGCTAACTATCATTCCTAAAGCAATGAAGCACAACAAGAACAACAACATGAACATGAATTATCTTAACATATGATTATGGGTTTCATCAAAACCCTAGTTATTAAATTATAACATGATGAACACAATACTGAAAATAAACTACTACAACTTGGTGCACCGGCTACTCCGGGCATACCTCAATTTCACACCCAACACCTTCTATTTATACAAGCAAGCAAAAACCCAAAAATCCCCAAATTATCAGAAAATTAGGGTTTCACCAAAAAGTGAAATTGACCCTTACCTAATCTCTGATATCCACTCCAATACGTTGACCCATGGCTTTTGGTGGGAGTTATGGTGGTGGCAGCGACGGGACAGAGAGTTGGTGGTGGTGGTGTCGCTGTGTAGGGAAGGAGGAGGAAGAAGAAATCGATGGAAAAGAGAAGGGGTGTGTTTGGTTCGATTAGGTGAGGGTGGGGTTGGTGTTGTAGTGTTAGGCGGGTGTAGCAAATGTTGATGAACAGCGAGGATAAGCGTTGGATTGGGAATTGATAGATCAATCTGACGGCGAGATGGAAGGAAGCTTGGAGCGACCGTCGGATGCCTGATACAACGAAACTGACGGCTCAAGATGGAGTTAGGTGCTGAAGTATTTGACAGGAGCTTCAGATTTCGATGCATGAAGATGATGCGACCGTTGGATGATGAGATGGATCCAATCTGACGGCTGAAGATGAAGACGGGTATGGATATTGGAAATGGGTTTGGGTAAAGGTTTTGGGCCTTGGGTATGCCGGGCCCATATCTTCTTTAAGGACAATTCTTCCTCTTCAAGCCCACTTCTAGCCTTTGAGTCTTGCTTACGACATTCTTCGCGGCTTCCTTGCGTGATTCCTCCCGGCTTTTTCACCACTTTTCTGCTCTTTTCTCTCCGCGATTCATCCAAGCTTTATTTATTACCTAAAAATGCAAAATTAATTAATAAAAATATTTATTCTTGAAAACAATGAAAATACAGAATATGGGATAAAATGTAGAATTAATGCACAAAAGATGAGTTAAATGCCAAGAAAAATATATAGAAATATGCACTTTTTAGGACTCATCAAATACCCCCAAACCTGAATTTTACTTGTCCTCAAGTAAAACAAAACTAAGGAAATCCTACCTATACCACTGTCGCTGGTCTCTCGAATGCATTTAGCGTATGCACTAAGCCTTTTAAACTACTAAGTGTCCCTAGTGGACGAGTGAAGTCTCGTGAAGGTTTGCTTAGAACGTACCTACAAAGTTCTAGGTCAAAATATAAGCTCAGATTCCATCAAATGTGACATGTGCAAGTCAGTTTAAGCTCACAGCAAAATGGAGATGTCAATCTAGCTATCAAAGGCACAATTCTAGCACTGATAACAAATAAAGACATGTGATAAGAGTGTAAAGTGTATCTACACATGTGTAAAGAAAGATCAGATGTTATGACTACTAATCACCAAGAGATAGTTTCTCAGGCTAAGAACCAAGGTCGAAATCTAGCTAGCTGTCCGGACTTTACGAGAATTGTGAATGAGTTGGAGGTGTTTCACAATTACTCGCGTTGTACATCAATGTCATACACCCTCCTTGCTTATTACAATGAAACAATAAAAGATGACTCTTTACATGACTCTTATTTACATTGACTACTCTCTTTTATTTTTGGAACAAGAGAGGATGGAATTGATAAATACTTGATTAATTTTTTCATTTTTTTCATTCTTTTATTTTTATTTATTTTTTTTTTTTTAACAAGCAATACTTTTGATACATAACAAAAAGAAACAAAAAATTACATGACACTTTGCAAGAGGTAGCCCTTTTTGATGCACCCAGTTAAATTCGATGGTTGTTTTTCTTAATGTAACCTCCACCTTCTATCCCAACCAACCAAAGAACAAGCTAGTCAAGTTTCGTTCAGTATTCTAAAGTGATTGGCAACTAAAACTTCCGATAGAACACCTCAAGGATGAGGCTATACATGTATTGGTAGATCGTGTGCGTGCAAGTTTCTTATCACTATGTGAATTGTGCTAGAATCAGGGTGCCTAAATATCTAGACTAAGACTCCTAATAAAAATACATATTTGCACAACAGTCAACATTTCAAGGTAAATTAGCTCGATTTTTATGATTTTTCATTTTTTTCATTTTTTTGGAATTTTTTAAATTTTTTCAAAAAGAGGGAGTTCTATTTTCAATTATAACATGTTATCGTGGTATCTACTCTATACCCCCAAACCTAAACTAAACATTGTCCTCAATGTTTCTAATGATAAACATATTCATAACTTGGACAAATCAGAAGAACATGTTGAGTTTTGAGAGAAAGGAAAGAGATTACCCGATTTGACGAAAGAAAGAACCGAACTCCATTGTTCATGGTTAGAATCCAACATATTTCAGCCGCGATCACCATGGAGTAGCAAAATATAAAGAAAACATAAAATTTCACTAAAAACTACCTACCAGATTATATACAAAAAATTCACTATATACATAAAGTCTAAAGAGTTGAGGATCAACCCAAAACACAAAGTGTTGAAACATAGACAGTTTCAAAACACTAAAATTGGACTTAAATGGGAGTGAGAGTGAAAAACCGAATGAATCACCCCTAAACCTAAATTGTTCAACAGGTTTACTTTTAAGCACAAAATCTTTTAATTTTAGAGGTTCAGGATTCAAAAGGTCTAACTCATAATGGACTGTTTTCGGGATGGGCAAAGAAATGCATTCCAATTGTGGCTCTTTAAAAATGTTATATTTTGAAGCAAAATAGTCCAAGAGGACTTGGGAGGCATACAGTTCCAATCCTAGATTGGGAATTTTCAGAAAAGTTGGTTTAAAATTTTTGTTGCAAACCAAATCTAGGTTGGGTGGAGTAATCTCAATTTGCGATTTAGGTAAGAAAGTGGGTACATCTAAATTATTTTCATGGGTACGATCAATAGTACCAACACATACTTTCCCTAAATCAGAAACAGGTAAAACATGCTCACATTCATCGAACAAAACATCAAGACCTAAATCAGTATCATGATTGTTCGAAGTACTCAAATCATCACCGGAAGAAATAACATTTTGTGACTTAGGCAAGGAATCAGACACATCAAATTCGTCCTCACGCATAATAAAATTAGTGTCTACAGAAGATTCAACTATTCCTATGTCATGTTCATCTTCACAGAAGAATTGTACAAGCCCCATATTAGAATCAAAATCATATGAATTACAATGAGTATCAGAAGAAACAACATTCATGAAGGTTGAGGCTGAGAAGCCATATGTTATTGAACCAAAAGGTTCCACAATATTTTCAGCAAAAACATGTTCTTCTAACATATCATTATCATCATCATGGTAACATGCATATTGGTCCTCATTAAAAGTGGTGGTGTCCTTAGTCGATTCATGTTCCTCTAAATCAGGTTCATATTCAATATCATTTAGATGAATGGGACTGGACACTTTATTAGGGACAACATGCATTTCCTCATGAATTTCCTCCTTTTGTAGTTGAAGCAAAATCTGATCTAACTTCGCCTGAATGCGTGATATAGTTCTATCAGAATTTTGCTCACTGAGTCTGAGAGCTTCTACGGTGGAGTCTAAATTCATGGGAGTACAAATTTCTTCATGTTCAAATTGTGGTGAATGGTACATGTGTGCATGGTCATTAGGGTTTACAAAATATTGATCGCAACCTTCGAAAGGTTGATTATGGTCCCAATGACTACCAGCCTCACAATTTGTGGGCATTTCATAATTTGGATTTTCATGGTATCCCCTAGATTTCCTAAATTCATGCAAAACATAGCAATATTCATCGGGGTGGTCGAAACCACCACAAAAGGTACAAACATGCATATTAGGTTGGCTAGGTTGATACATGGGTGAATAGTTATACGGGTTTGCATATTGAGGCTCATGACCTTGAAAAGGTCCATAATTATAATCCCTATAACTATTGACATCATGGTCTGTGGGAGGCTCGTAAGGTGAATCTTGCCCGTAAGCATCTCTAATAGATTTATTCCCAGAGGCAGACCAAAATCCAGACATGTCTTTGTTTTATAAAATAATCACACAAATCACAAAAAAGTAAGGCCCATA